>NC_062281.1:196607157-197207157 GCF_902655055.1 Lutra lutra
GGACGCCACGGCAGCCCCCCAAATGCGGCCCGGAAAGAAAAGCAAGAAAAGCTGGTGAGGGTCACGAGCAGAGCTGTCTGTCAGACAGTTCCCACCGGCCAACCACGCACAAGGTCAGGGGCCGAGGCACACAGAAGAGTAACCTGTGGATTCAAGACACAAGGAGCCCCAAACACAGGAAGCCTGAGGACAAGGACAGCAGCTGCGGGTACAGAGAACACGCAGGACGCGGCACGGGGCCCGGCCCCAGCCCAGCTCCCAACAACGCCCTCAGCCCCCCGCCCACCCACCGGGGGCTCCTGTGTCTGCCCAGGAAGCCAGTCTGCTCTGACAGCCCCTGAGCCCCGAGGCTCAGCCCGCGGCGGTCTACACGGCCCGCACCCAGTCCGAGTTCCCGCTGTGTCCCCGGCTCACGCGGCCGCCCAGCGCTGCCGCCTCGGACCCGCCCCTGCTCTCCTGGGGCACCGTGTCCCCACGCCATCCCCACGGCGTCCCTCTAACGGGCGCCCCTGACATCTCACTCCGCGGCTCCCCAGCTCCTTCCCGGCTCTGCCTCTCCTTCTCTGGAAGCTGGCAGGCGGACAGACTCTGGTTATTCTTAGTGCGGAATTATTTATCCGCGTTCCTGCTCACCCACACTTCAGAATTCGTAACGTGGCTCCTGGGTCCAAGCCAAGGCCCATTTTCCCCCACTTGAAATGAAGTAATTTTAAAATCTTTTGTCTTTAATTTTTTATCACCCAAACCATGCCTGTGGTAATTAAGCTTGGCAAAGGGTCGGAGCCTGGCGGGTCGCTGAGTCGATGCCAGGGAGCCCCCCGTCCTCCCCCTCCCCCACCAGTTCTGACAGGAAACCACCATCCACGGAGGGCAGGGGTGGGAGGAGTCCCCCAGGTCCCACTGGGTAGAGAATTCAGGGCAAGGCCCAGCCGGCCACACTCGGGACCTCCATCCCGCCAGGAAAGCTTGTCTGGCAGCGGGAGGAGTCGGGTGGGCCGTCCCACCAAGGTGGCGGGGGGCGGCTGAGGGCCCGACCCAGGGCAGAAGCTGAGGACTTGCACCGGGGCTCAGACAGGGATCCTGCACCAGGAGTCCCCTTGTCCTCACCGGCGCACGGCTTATCCCCCTGGGCAGGTGACCGCCCCTGTGGGCAGGCAGAACGGGCACAGCGCCGCGCACCACAGAGAGGAGAACCTCCCGTCAGGTCAGAGCCTCAGGCTGCCCACCGGGCCCTCCTGTGGCGGCCATGGCCAAAAGTGAGGGTCTCTGCCCCTCAGACGTGGGGCCAGGCCTGGGCCCATCCCTCTTGCCTCTGCCTGCTACCTTTCCAGTCCATTCCCGTGAGTCTCCCAGACAGCAGCGGCCTCGGTCCTTCTGAGGGGACCCACGGGGAGGCACCGGTGCCCCACGGCCCCCGTCCCACGGCGCCCAGCTGCCTCGGGAATGTACGTGCCAAGTGCAGTGGGCCCGGTGCATTGGCCCTTCCCGGAGCCGCTCCCTTGCCCAGCGCTGCGCGGCCTCGTGCGCCCAAACCTGCAGCTCGGTTCTGCTCGCAGGGCTGCTGGCTGTGGGCCGGGGGTGTTTGTGCAGACCCCACACAGCCTCTGGCCGTGGGCTCATTCGGGTGCAGACAGGAAGGCACCAGCCGAGGGGCGGAGAGCCGTCCGGAGGGGATCGCGCACACTGCCCTCGGAAGGCGGGGGTGGGGGGTCTCCGAGGACAGGATGGTCGCAGCTGTGCCCACGCAGGGCCGAAGGCTGGGGCAGTCATTCAGGGCTTTCCTTCTCTTCTCCCTGCAGGCCTGACGGGGCGGCCTCAGCCGAGCCAGCAGCAGCTGCCTTCCCAGGTAGGTGGGCACGAGGAGGACCCAGTTGAGCGGGCCAAGGCCACCAGTCACCTCACAATCCACATGTATCCTAGTTGTGGACCTTTCGGAAGGTCCCCTGCACCCCCTTCCCCTGCACGCACCCTTAAATTCAACAGCTCCCAGCCTGGCCACCCGGCATACCATCCCGGGCACCCCCAGAGGCACCAGAGGTGGAGGGGACCCTGATGGGCCCAGGGCCTCCACTAGGCCCTCTCCAGCTTCCGTCCCTTCGCGAGGGCTTCAGCACGGGGCATGTATGGCGAGGGGTGCTTGCCCATCCTGCAGTCCTCTCTGTCCCCGTGGGCAAAGCCCCGCTTCCTTGTGTCCAGGGTCCTGAGAGGAAGGCTGGCGGGCCTCCAGGTCTGGGCCTGCTCTGACCCCGTGTACATATGGGAGTGTCGGCAGGACTGTGCCCCTGAGCCCACCTTGTACAGGAGGAGGGCTGGGTCCTGGTTGGCGCCCCCCACGTCCCCCTTTGGGCTGGCACTGGGGGTCCCAGCAGCAGCCCCACGAGTCTGGTGCCATGCTCCCCATATCTCATGCCCCTGGGACCCTCATGCCCCAGGAGGAGGGTGGGCAGAGGGGACGCGCTGAGTTGGGAGGACCAATGGGACTGGCTGGAGGAGGGCCAGGCCCTGAGGAGAAGCAGTTTCCAGACTGTAGGGACAAGCCAGCGGGTGGCCAAGTTCCTGGGATGTGGGCCGTGTGTCTCTGTGGGGACGCCGGGCACAGGGCCCGCGACCAGAGCGTGTGGGCCGGGCCTGGGGTGGCCGGCAGCCAGACCCTCTCCTGGCCACTGGGAAGAGCGTCAGGAGCGAGGTCAGACGAGGCTGGGCTGGGTCCCGTGGCCGCTGCCCACGAAGCCCGGCTCCCCGGCCGGGCCGCAGGCTGGCGGAGCTGTGTTCCCGGGAACACCTAGAAACCCCAGCTGCTTGGAAACACTGTGGCGTTGCCATGCGCGGGTCTCCTCCAGGCCGGCCCAGGAGGCCTGGAGCCCAGGGCTGTGGAATGTGGGCCCCCCCGGGCCCCCCGAGCTGCTGAAGGGACTGACTCAGAGCCCAGCCAGTTCCTGCCACCGAGCGCTCCCTCACCCGGGCCCAGGAGCGCACGGTGTCCGCAGGCGTGGAGAGGAGAGGGCCTGCGTTCCAGACTGGGCGCTGGAATGTTCTCCCTGACGGTGTGAGCTGCGTCCTGTGCCCCATTTCAGCTGCGGCCGCATTCCTGGTGTGAGCAGGGCCAGCCCAGCGCGCTTTTTCCACGCTCCGGTGCCAGCCCCCTTGGGCTCGGAGGGGGAAGGAGAGAGGACGGTTTCTAGGGCAACCGCACTTTCTGTTATTTCTTATTTTCTTTTTTATGGCTTCTCCAACTTTGAAACCCTGCAGACAGTTTACAGACGGTGAGAGGGAAACTGCTGCCCCTTCTCCTGAGCCCACCGGCGGGCGGCCTCCTGCCCCAGCCCCCAGCCGGCCCAGCCGCCACATCTCCCCAGCCGTCACTGCTTAAAAAAAACATCTTAGAGAAAATGAATTCTTTTTCTGCTAAAAAGACGGGGAGTATTTTCAAAAGAATCCTTGCATTCAGCCATGCAGCCCCACCAGCACTGAGAGCTCTCCGCACCCCCAGCGCCCGGGTCACCGGCCAAGGAGTAGGCCCAGACCCTCCAGCGGGGCACCGAGGCAGGGTGTGCGGGAGGACAGGAGCCAAGGCTGGACAGAGGCAGGGGCAGGAGCCTGGGCAGGCGGGGGCTGTGGGGGCCGCAGGGGCCACGTCTGAGCACCTGTCTTTTGCAGGGGAGTACGTCATCATGATCTGCGATGTGACCAACCCTCCCTTCCTGGGCCACACGCTGCCCACCGCCTTCAAACACCTGCGGGTCTTGGGGAAGGGGATGGACCAACGGCCCCACCTGGCTGGAGAAGGCCCCGACACCCAAGCTCGGACAGCCACCCCGTGCACCTGACAGCCCCCAGGGTCGCCCTCGGGAGACCATCTTCACTGTGAGGGGAAGGAAGAGCCATGTCAGCTCCGCAGGGCCCCTTCCCCCACTTCCCCGGCGGGCCCGAGGGCCACCCTCGCACACCCCATGGCTTCAGTAAAATGCTCAGCACCAGCTCCTGAGAGACGCCTGACCCACACAGCCAGGACCCCTTGAGGGGCACCTCCGCTCCCCCTGGCCGGGCTGGGGAGAGGCTGGTCCTGGTCTCCCGCCCCAGAGTCTGGCAGGACTGCCTCCCAACAACAGTCCAGCCCCCAGAGGGTGGCTCCCCCACCCCACCCCGTCCCACCCCTGCCACAGGCCACTCAGGGACATGGGGACCTGCTGCCATATGAAAACCCAGAGGCTCCAGCGGGTGATTGGTTTTCTGGAAGCGAATTGCGGGTCTGGGGGACCGTTCTTGAAGTTCACGGCTGCCTCTGAGACCAGCCCAGGGCCTGGGAGCGGGGACACCCCGGGAGGCTGTGGCCATTGGACAGGGATGGGTGGGGGACGGGCCAGAGCCAGGACCCAAGGCCTCCCCTGGCTCCTGCCTCCAGGGCCGCTGGGGCCCACCCTGTGCGCGCCGTGAGGGCGGGAGCTGGGCTGGGCCCTCGCTGGAAGCCCGTCACCTCTTCTCTGAGGAATGGGGAGCAGGGAGGGACCACCCAGCCCCCAGCCCTGGGAAACACATTTCTGCTTCCTGTCCCCGGAACCCTACGGACCCCGCGCCCCTCCACCCAGCACCCGCAGCCCTCCTGTGCTTGCGTCTGCACTCTGCCTCCCACCCTCCGGCCGGAGCCCCCCACCCCTCCCTCAGGCGCCACACGCGGTCCCGCGTCCACGTGGCCGAGGCCTCCGAGGCCCCTCCACTGGGCCACCCCCTGCCCCTCGCCCCACAGTCCTCATTGTTCAGGCACAAATGCTTGGCTCCTTGTCTCTGCTTCTCTCCTGCCCTGTGGTCCATGGCCCGGCCCCACCTGCCCACACCCTGCACACAGCAGGCGCCATCAGGGTTCACTCCCCATGTCTGTGCCAGGACCTCCAGGCCAGCCAGAGCGGGTCCCGCGCTCACTGCCCTTACCTCCTGCTGCTCCCCCTAGCTCTCTGCCCTCCGCTCACACCGGCCCCTGCAGCTGCCCCGTCCTGCCTGGTTCTGCCTCAGGGCCTTTGCATGCGCTCTTCACACCGCCTACACTGCTCACTTCCCTGAAGCCACCTTCTCATGAGGCCTTCCTTGGCCACCAGCTCTGAAGCCTCACCCCACCTCCAGCGAACACTTCCTGCTCCCCAGCCCACCTCACATGCGCAGGTCAGGGGGCTGCCCGGCCCGGCCATGTGTCTGGTTTCAGCCTCCAAACAAAGGGAGGCGTTGCGTCAGTTTTGCTCCCTCGTGTAGCCTCAGCATCTAGCAAGGGCCTTCTCCTCAGAGGAAGGTGGCTTTTCCACGTCTCACCGGGACCCAGTGTGACCCCCACAGTGTGACCCTTAGAGGCCCTCAGCAAATGTCAGCTGAATGAGTGGGTGAATGGGAGCCCCTACTCTGTGCCAGGCAGAATGGGACAGTGGAGGCAAACCGGGCAGAGGAGGTGTGCAGGGAGACTGGTAGCTGAGTAACTGGAAGGAGGGAAGGATGGACAGAAGGGTGGGTGGACGGACAGACGCGTGGGTGGTGGACAGGTGGATGGACAGTGGTTGGGTGATGGGTGGGTGGATGGATGGACGGACGGACAGTGGTTGGGCGGATCAGCGGATGGGTGAGGATGTGCACAGAAGGACAGATGGGTAGACAGATGTGTGGCCAGGTGGGAGGACGGTGGGGACGGATGGACGGAGCAGAGGTCCGTCCGTCGGTGAAGGAGGAAGGCTCGCGCAGAATAGTTGTGTTCTCACGCTGAAGGCAAAAGCGGCGGAGGAGGAAAGGATCCCTGGGTCCAAACCAGACAGCCTTTCTCACCCCGGCCAGCCGCCCCTCCCACCGCCCTCCCTGCCGTACTCTCGTCTGTCTCCCAGCCAGTTCGGGCCCCGGTAGGACTGGCGCGGTGGGCGGACCAATCAGCCCCACAGACCCTCCACCCAAGTGCTCCGTCCCCACCTCCAGAGCCGGTGGGGCAGCCCCCCAAGAGCCAGCTGTGACCACAGCGTCAGGCCACTGGGGGGACACGAGAGCCCGAAAGGCAAAGGCACTCCTGGACCTCCCGGACCGGGGAATGAGGTGCGGGGGAACGAGCTGCAGCCGCCGCCCTTCCCGGCCCGTGAGCTCAGGCGGCCACAGATGCCGCCAGCCTGCCCGAGCCGGCTTCTGCCTCGGGCCGGCCGCCTGCGTAGGTGTCTCCAGCAGTGAGGCCCCAGGAAGGATCCGTTCCCGGGACCCATGGACTCCTGGGTCAGAGCGCCTGGGTCCTCAGGGCTGCGTCCACATGGGTCTGCACGTCGTGGACAGACCGGGGTCAGGAGGCCACCCACTCCGGAGACCCCCAGCTTCGTCTGCACTCACCATCCACCTGGGTCTGTCCCTGAGGCTCAGCAACTCGTTCCGTGGCTCTTTCCTCTTTTCCAGATGAAACCACACTCCTGGCAAAAGAAAATGAAAATGATGTTTATGTTTAGGAAGAGAAGCGTGCTGGGCACAGAGCGCTCCTGTGTTTCCCAACTTGTCCGGGGGGTGGGGCGGGGGCCTTCGCTATTTCTATCCAAATCATCACCGTGGGGCTCAGTCACAAAACCCAGGGAGCAAGTTCAGAGTCAGAGCGCTGAACAGACCTAGGTCCCTGGAGCCCTGGACGCAGGGGGAGGGGAGGAGGGTCAGCCCCCTCGGCCCCTGGGCAGACGCAGAGGAAGGCCGACTCTGCAGGCCTGCACACACACAGCCCCCGAGACCTCCTACTTTCCAGTCACCCCAGCAAACCCCAGAGGGCTCTCCCCACCCACCCCCCAGCACCCTGGATGGCCTACAGGGACAGGGGCCCCTCAGCGAGGCCTGGGGAGAGCTCAGATCCCATGGACCCATGTTTGGGCAGGTCCCCTGCCCCGCCCCACTGCCCCCCTCTGCTGGGATGCCTGGGTGAGGTGCTTCTGAGCCAGGGACCAGCATCCCTTCCCGGGGCTCTGCCCTGGGACTCGTGTGTGCGTCTGCTGTCTGCGCGGGGCCTGCTGGGTGGGCACCAGACGCGGCTGCTCTCACCCCGACCAGACCCCTTGTCCTCACACTGGGCCCCACAGGCAAAGCCACAAGAAATTTGAATTCTCAAGAAAAAAGAAGAGGGAGGGTGAGCAGAGGCCAGGCCGCAGACACCGGTCCTGCCTGTGCCCTCCAGGCAGCACAGCCGACGCACGGCCCATCCCGGGGTAGGACAGAGCCTGGGGTGGCGCCTGGGGGAGAGCTCCCCCGGACCTCCAAGCAGCTGTGACACGGGTCCTCAACAGGGGAAGGAGGGGCCTCAGCCTGGTCACCGCTCCCTGAGTCAGGGCAGGGAGCGTCCGTGCTGTCCCAGTGGCCTGGGAGGCGGGGGGCAAATGACACCGAGGGTCCCGACTGAGTGGCAATGTGACAGCCCGTGGAGACGGCACCCTCAGGCCCCCGCAGACATCCCAAGGGCCTTCTCCCCAGAGGAAGGCGACTTCTCCGCGTCTCACGGAGACCCTGCAGGCAGCAGGGGCTACAGTGCAGGCGGCAGGCGGCTGCCCCCCACATGCCTTACACATCGAGAAGCGACCCAGCCCCAGGAGGCTCGGGGAGGGGGTACTGGTCCCAGCAGTATCTGGAGAGCAAGCCGTCCCTCCTGGCCAGTCTCTCCCCGTGGTCTCCTCTCCTGCCATGCCCTTGCTCAGTGGACAGCGACAGAGGGGAACCCCATGCTGAGCACCTGGCCAGGCAGGGCCTCGAAGAGAACACACTCGTTCTTCACAAGGACTTGTCCAGCCAGAGTCAGAGCCCAAGAGCTCAGAAATCAGGGAGACAGAGAGATCAGACGCGTGTCCCTCTGCCTGGCCCACCTCCCAGCAGGGCCTTGGCGAGTGTGATGTCCCCAGCCACCCCTCGCCAGCCTGGCGTCGACATGGGACCAAGCCCACCCTCCCACAGGGCCCCACCTGGCACAGACAGCTCGCCCAGCCTCCTCTCCCACTGGCCGGCGGGTCACCGGGGACGCCCGAGGGGGAGGCCTCCTGTCCGCAAAGCCTGGCCAGGCTGCCTGGTCTCCGTGCCGGGAGGGCAGCAAGGCTGGCCGTGTAGAGCCCCGGCTCCCGGGCAGAACTTCCTGGGGTATTCCTGTGAGGCCTGGCTCAGTCTGCCAGCCACCTGCGTGTCCCAGGTGGCCCCCAGCTCCCTGGGGTTCCTCGGTCCTGAGCGAGTGTTAGTGGGGTCACCAGGCCAGCTTCAGCAAGACCATCTCTGGGCAGGCAGCTCTCAGCACGGGCAACAGTCACAACTGCGTGGGCCGTCCCCTTCCTGCCCCTGTCCCCTCAAGGCAGAACACAGCCACTGAGAGCCATTCCACAGCCTCTCTGACAGAAGGCTGGGCCACAGTGGGCACAGGACACCTTGAGAGGCAGACGAGGGCCTGAGCAGGTGCAGAGGAGCTGCCTTGGGTCCCCTGCCCATCAGGTAATCCTGGGGGCCCACAGCCTCAGGCCGGGGACCACTGTGGTTCCTCCACAAGCTGAGGGGGTGGCCAGGGGCCATGAGTGGGCCAGCTGGCACCCGGTACTGGCCGAAGCTGCCCTGGCCTCGGTTCCCCTTGGCATGAGGCCCTGGGTGTCCAGGGGCAGGAGGCCACCCCACTGCCGTGGCCACGGAGTTTTCTGATGGAAACTCTGCATAGGGCTGTTGTCGGCTGGTGGGGCAGCTGGGTAGCCTGCCAGAGCCTGCCCAACAGGCTGGGCTCAGCCGTCCCCACCCCCATGTGACCCCCAGATGGTGTTGCCCCCCCAAATTCTAGAAAACTGCTCCTCCTGGCAACTCTGCCCCGGGGTTCAGGGAACTGCCAGCTGCCCCCCAGCCCTGCTCCCTGGAAAACCAGAGGTAGCAGGAACCAGGACAACACCCCCCCACAAGTGCCCAGCAGGGTGGACCCCAGTCTATGGGCCTTTCTCCTTGGGCAGTCTGGGGAAGGGCGTGCGAGGGGTGCTACCCACTCCCTCAAGTATTCAAACCCTCCTCAGCCCTGCCTGCACACGGGTGCTGGCCACAGGCCACGGAAGCCACCGGAGCCTCTGTGCAGGCCAAGATGAGGGCGGGGCGGGGCTGGCCTTCCAGGGGTCCCTCACTCTCTCTGCAAATCTCTAGTGAGCCCCGGGTGGGCTGACAGGGAGGTGAGAAGGCCTTTGTGTGGATGCCGCGGGGCAGGGGCAGGGTTCGGTGCTCACTGGGTGGGGGGCACGTGGGAGTGAAGGGGTGGTGGGAACAGGCGGGGTGTGGGGGGCTGGGCCTGCTCTGTGTTAGCAGAGGAAGGAGAAGGGAGCAGCCCAAGGGGCTGGGGCAGGAGTGGGGGCAGGCCTGGATGTGGACTGGAGGGTTGGGTCAGTGGGGTCCCAAGTGGGGCACAGTGCTGGGGAGAAGCAGGATGTGTGGTGGGGGGCGCGGTGCATCGCCCTGCTGAGGGTGAGCCCGCACCCCAGGAGGGGCCGGTCCTGGAGGAGAAAGGGAGAGGCAGGAGGGGCTCACAGGTCACCATGTGGCTTTCCATGGGTGTTGGGGTCTCTGGTGGCCGCACCTGCTAAGGCCCACAGCCCACTCCCCAGCCAGGGCCCTGACAGCGGCCCCAGGACTCGGGCCAAGCCACCGGGGCGGGAGGAAGAGGGGCCTAAAGAAAGCGACTGGGCCCGGGGTGGGGGGTGTCCCCCTCGCCCCCCGCCCGCAGTGACTCGGGGCCGCATTAGGACCCCTGGGGGGCACAGTGCCCGGGGCCTCTACGGAGCCCCGGGAAGGAGCAGAGTTCCTGCGGCACGGGCGCCTTTCCGCCGGTGCGGAGCAGGGAGGTGGCGGTCCCCCTTGGCTCCCGCATCCCGGGGCGCGCTCAGGCCCCGTCCCGGCCGCGGCTGCAGTTCCCGCCTCCGCCGCCGGGGGCCGCAGGTGAGCTCGGGCTCCCGACACGTAGGCACGTCCGCGGCCCGCCCGCCGCCCCGAGCAGGGACCGGAAGGGTTAACCGCGCCCGAGACGCGGGGTCGTGAGGAGGGGGCACTTCCTGCGCCCGGCGCCCCCGCCCCACCCCCCGACCCCGCGCACGCGCCCGGCCCGGCGAACCCCAGCTCCCTGCGCGCCCCCGGCGGCCCTCGCAGGGGCGGGAGAGGGGGGACGGGGGGGGGCGGGGCGGGGGCGTTGGGGGAGGGGCGGCCCGGGGACCCGGGCGCGAGGCTGCGGGAGGAATTCCGACGCGACGGCGGGCGGGGAGCCGGGGGGAAGTGAAAGCGGGCGGCGGGGCAGCCCCGGGGGGCGTCCAGTCGGGCTCCTGCCAGACGTAAAGGGAAACTGAGGCCGCGCCCGCCCCATCCCCGTCCCGGCCCCCGGCCCCCGCACCGGGCCCCAGAGAGCGGCTCCGCGGAAGGAAGCGGGGACCGGCCGGCCTGCCCGTCCCCCAGGGGCGCGCCCTCGCGCTGACCTGGCGGTCCGCGGCCTGGACCCCCGGACTCGGAGCGCCCCCCGTGTGGACGGTCGCAGGGGGCTTGCGGCTCACCCCGCGTCCCGGCCCGGGGGCGAGCAGGGGGACGGCGCGGCCCCCGCCCTGCGCACCCCTCCCCGCGCGCGCTTCCGGCCCCTGCGGAAGGAGCAGGAATCGGGGAGGTTTTGGAACGGGCGCTCAGTTCCCCGGAAGGTTCCAGCCCCGGCCTCCCCCCTGGGGCGGGGGGGCGGAGAGGAGCGTCATCTGCATCTCGCTGGGAGGGGTGGGGGCTGGGGGACCCGGTTGGGGGCAGGAGCCGGCCCCCCTCCTCGCTGCCAACTCCAGACCTGGGGGTCCGAGGGCGGGGGGTCTGCTTGCCGACGACGTGGGTGCTTAGGGGGAGGCTAGACCCGAGATGGCCACGAGCCCTGACCTGGGCCCCTGTCCCAGCTGACCGCTGCCCTCCTGCCTGGGAATGCAGGTGTCCAGGGAAGGCAGATGGCCCACCAGTGACAGGGGCCAGTGACACCAGCCTGGCCACACCAGCCGCAGCCTGCCCCTGGTCCTAGGGCCTCTGGACAAAACAAAACCCCTTTCCAGCCCCTCCCCAGACCTTGGCCAGTAGTCTCCACAGAACCCCAGCGCCTTTGCGGGGGCTGTTTTTTCTTAGAAACGGGAAATTGGGGATGTGGGCCACCTCCATAGGGTCAAGGCCCCACCAAGGGCCAGGGAGGGGGGCTGGACCCCAGGGGAACTCAGCACCCTGCCCCGTGCCTCCAGCTCCCAGTGCCCGTGGGAACCCCAGGTGCCTAAAGCAGAGAAGGTCCAGGATATCTTCATCTCCCTGGTGGGGCTGAGCTGGGGGGTTGTGGGAACACGGAGGGAGAGCAGAGGTGGGGGACATGGGGGCCCTGGTGGGCACCCTGTCACTTGCCAGCTTCTGTGTAAGCCGGCCTGCCCTTTGCACTCACACAAGTGTGCGGACATCACAGCAGTGTCCATGGCCCACCGAGGGGAGAGGGGATCTTCCCAAGGGCGCTTTCCTGCCCCCCCCCCCCCCCCCCCCCCCGGGCCTTGAGCTAGACTCTGGTGTGTCCTCTGGGAGGGGCCAACCTCCGATCTCAGGCTCCATCCCTCACAAGGTGCCTACCCCTGGAGGTTTCCAGAGCAAGCTTCTGTGGCAGGAGGAGTGACCTGGGTAAGAGCTTGGGCCAAGCTTCCTGCCAGTAAGGGCTCCTGGGCCAGGCTTGGAGCAGGAAGGCCCGACCCCAGCCCTGCCAGACACCTGCCTTGCATGGGCCGCTCCACCTGCCTGTCCCTACCACCTCCTACAGTGGAGCCACCTGCTCCAGGGCTGGGAGCCCCAGCACCCGCGGCCCCCAGCCCCTGGCATGGGTCTGAGCACAGATGGCTGCGCGTGTGAGGCCTGCAAGGCTCACATCATCACTGCATGTGGGGAGGGTGTGGGGGGGATGGGGCGGGCAGGCATCCAGGCCCCGAAAGTTCTGCACCCCCGTGCCACGGTTGCCTGGCAGTGGGCAGAGCACACAGGAGGGCACAGAGCATGGTGGGTCTCCGTGGGTAGGGTCAGGGTCCCCCTCCAAAGCCCTGCTCTTACATCCGGCTGGGGTCAGCACACCTGTTGCTGAGGGCACACTGTCCTGCGGGAATCTCCGGCCCACTTTCCCTATAGGACCCCTGCCTTCCTGCAGGTGGTGGGGACTCAGACTGTGCTGGGCCCCGGCCAGCAGAGTGTGGGTGTGGGACCTTGGGATTCTCGGGAGCCCTCCAGCCTGTCCCTGCCTGGCCAGTGAGAAGGGGGGGGTGGCCTCCGACAGGACAGGCAGAGAGGGAGGGGGTGTTGGTGGGGAGTGGAGGTAAGTCAGGCTCCAGGTTGGGCAAGCCAGGGAGGGGGCTGCTGGTCACAGCTGGGAGTATGGGTGGGGTGGAGGTGGGGGACCACACTGAGTGCCAGGGGCTGACCCCGCAGTCCTCCCTGGGGGCCCAGGGGAGGATGGGCCGTCCCAGCTGTTACTGTAAATGGGCAGGCGGCTTCCTCTTTCCATGGAGGGCGCGCCTGGCATCCGCCTCCCCAGATAAGGGTACGAGTTCTTGGCCTGTGGTCAGCCCCCCTGACCACAGGGTGCTGGGTGGGGCCTGGGGGGCCAGACTATGGCTCTGGGGCCAACAGGGGACTGGAAGAGGGGTGGAGATCCCAAGACACAGACGAGCAGGAATGCCTGAGTGCACAGGGGACTGGGGTGGGGCCGGGGCTGCCCGCGGTAGAGGCAGAAGTGAAAGCGGAGGGTGGGGGGGAGTGTCACAGGGCAGGCCCAGAAACCAAGGACCTGGGTAGGCGCCCGGGAGCACTCCCTCTGCCCCAGGCTCCCCGCATCCCCGGGGCCTCGGGCAGTGTGGAAAACAGCACCATCCTCGGAGCAGCCCACGCCCGGAGCCCAGCTCAGGCCAGGGTTCTGGGCAAACGAGGCCCAGCGGCAGGACAGCCTCGTGGGTCCCTACTGGCGTGGGCAGTCCTGAGCCAGGGGACCCAGAGGTGGGGCAAAGAGGCAAGGCGTGGCCAGGAACACTGGGAAGGGGCTTGACAGCAGGCGGCACCAGTGTCCTGCTGTCCTGCATCAGGGTGCCCAGGGCCCCTGAAGACTGAGGCCGTAGGGGGAGGGACAAGGGAGGTGGACAGCAACAATCTCAAGCAGACCCCCCCACTCAGCATGGAGCCTGGACAGATGGATGTGGGTCTCCATCCCCCCACCCATGAGGCCGTGACCTGAGCAAAAAATCACAAATCGGACACTTAACAGTCTGAGCCACCAGGGTGCCCCAACCCAGGGGCCTTTAAAGTTAAATTCATACCCAAAAGTGAATCCGGAGTTGGAGCCCCAGCCCCGGGGAGGTATTGGCTGGCATCTGTGCTTCTGAGGCGGCCGCCAGCCCAGCTCCAAGGCCCCACCTGGGCTGAGCACCACACTGGCCACGAGGTGCCCCCATGGCCTGCACTGGGCCTGCCACCCTGGGGAAGCCCCCTTCTCCAGCCCGCATGGGCCTCCTGCCCTCCTCTGGGACTGCCTCTCCCCTCCTGTCTCTCCCCTCCCACCAGCCTCATTCCTCCCACATTCGGGGCCTGGAGCAGCCCGTGGACCTTCGCCCTGGAGCCAGTGGGGAGCCGAGAGCCTGTGGGCCCTGAGCGGCAGCAGCAGGAGATGCTCTGCGGAAGGTCAAGGCCTGGCAGCAGCGCAGGGACACCCGTCTGGCAGGCCCCAGGGAGGGGACATCAGTGGCTGCATTGATACCCTGTGGGAATGGCAGGTCTGGGCAAGTCCGGGGGGTCACATGAGGACCTGTCGCCCATCCAGGTGGGCTTGTTGTGAGGCTGAGAAAGGGGCAAGTGTTTGGCATTGGGCACAGGTAGGGCCTTGGCTGCCCGCCGGTGCCGCCCTCGGCTCCCACCCAGGGCCACTGGGGAGACCCCAGAGGACAGCGAGGAGCAGCCCTCCCAACAGAGCGCCACACGGTGCCCTGGACATTGGGCAGATGTCGTCATGGGGGGCCCACACCCTAGGTGTCCAGCCCTGCCCGGGAAGGAGGGCACTCAGATTCTGGCCGATGGTCCCATGGCTTCACAGCAGGGAGTCAGGCCAAGGTGACACCCAGGTGATGGGGGGTTGGGCTCCGCTCTTGGGGCTGAGCCCCACTATGTAAGCGTGTGGTCCACACCTGCAGGCCCAGGGCCCCAGGCAGGGCCCTGGGGCCCCATAAGCAGTAGGAGGGGGCAGGGGCCTGGGGCTTGTAAACCATCCACCTTCCCTCATCACCTGCCCCCCAACCCAGGCTCTATGAGATCCTGGGTGGCCCCCCACGAGGGGCTGGGATCTTGGCCTTGGGGAGCCTGTGGACAGACATGGAGGTTCTTCCTCCTGGTCCCCACTGTCCATGCTCCAGGTCCAGCCTGGATAGGAGCCTGGAGCTCTGGCAGAGTGGGCTTCTCCCGGCTGCCTGGGTGCGGCTATCCAAAGCCCAGCGGACTCGGTCCCCCTTCCTGGGACTCCCGAGGACTGCTGGGGCTTCCCACCACCCAGTTCTCCAAGTGACCCCCGTATGACCTTGGAAGGGCCCCACTGGAGCCGGGAATTGGGACACCGGCAGCCACAGGGACCCGGGAGAGGTGGCAGCACAGGGTTCCCAGCACCCAGCATGGCCAGAGTCCCCAAGCTTCTCCCTCAGGCCAGCACGCTGGGGCCCAGGGCTCTCAGGCCCAGAGGGGAGCTGGCCATCTGCCCCGGAACAGGGGGGGGGGGGCGCGGCAGACCTCCGGCCCCCCGCACAGTCCCCTCCAGCTGATATCCGTGGGCCACAGCCAGGTGGGACCTAGAGAGACAGACAGCACCCCAGCCAGGGCGCTGCCCACCCAAGCCCCATGTCACTCAGGGTCGATGGAGACCGAAGGTCCGCACAGTCTGACAGGCAGACGGACACCCCCGCCCCCACCCTGGGCTCAGGCCCAGATGGTGACCCGGGCTGGGGGGAGCGTGGGGGGCCCAAGTACGGCTGTCCGCGGCGCACTCTCCAAGTCCTTTATTGTACAAGGTCATCTGCTGGGGGAGAGGCGCCAAGGGACTGCGGCACACAGCGAAGTACGTAAGTAAGCAAGCTCTCTCCGTGTTCGTCTTCAATCAGGCATTTATAAACAAGAAAGCATACATTAATTACATAAAAATAGTTTTCGATAGTAGAGTAAGTCATCATGTCGTCATTAGCAGCAGCAGAGGGGACGCGGACAGCGGTGCGGACGCTCCTGGCGGGTAGAAAGGTAGAGCTGTGGGTTTTTTTTTTTCCTTAATTGAAAAAAAATGTCGCTTGTGACTCCTGACTTAAAGCAAGAACAAGACGGCCGCTCGAGCCTGGTGGATGCGGGGGGTGGGCAGGGGCAGGGAGGACGGAGCCCGGGGGCTGGCGGGGGGTCCGTCCCCTCGGGCAGGGGAGCTGTTCTTCCTTGTTAAAAACAAGACAACTACCAGGTAAGAAAAGAGTTTCTGAAAAAGGAACCACCGTACACGCATGTGATACAACAGTGTCGGGAACAGTATTTACAGGGACCGTCTGTACATGGGGCTAGTCCGTACGAAAAGCAGGATATTACGTGTGTGAGTTAGCTGCTCCAAAGATATGAATGTTATTGCTGTTGTTTTTCCCTTCGTTAAAAATCCTCTTTCAGCGTAGAAATAATGAGTGACTAAACTGAACACACAGTCATCCAGATAATGGTGGGTGTTACACACAGGAGAGTCTACAGCCGACAAGATAGATCCCTCTTCTCTCTTCTGCAGAGAAACCAAACGGCAGCTGCGCCAACCAAAGCCGGGTCTCGGGCCCCTCAGCCCGGCCCCCAGAGGACGGGAGTGGCCAGAACTCGCCGGTGCCCCCACCCCTCGGCACCCCTCCACCCAGGGAGCTGCCCAAGAGGGCTCGAGCTGCTGGTGACCGGGGAGCCTGGGACAACCAGTCCCCGCCACCCCCGGGCAGCCGTGGCACGCCCAGCTCTTCCCGACCTTCCGGGATGAAGCTGGCATAGGGAGGTGTGGACCCAGCAGAGAGACGGTGACCAGAGGCGGGCAGGGCGAGGGCGAGGGGAGGCGGGGCCCCAGCAGAGAGCTCTGAGAAGCTCACCGCCCTCCGGGACCCCAAACTCCCAAACCGAAAAGTGAGTGGGAGGCCCTGGGCGGCAGGCCCCAGGGGCCCTTTGATCTCTCTGGACTTTCCGACTTGGCACCAGAGCACAGCCAGCCAGAAGCACGGGGCACAAGCGCTTAGACCTCTGCCCCGGCGAAATCACGTAGTTTCCCTTGAAGAAACGACTGAAAACACACAGCTCTGGAAAAACAAGGCTGAGCACGGCACTGTGAGTGTGGCATAGCACAAGCAGCCCCTTCTGGGGCCGGTAATAATGCCCATGGACGGGTGCACACGCGGCAGAGCGCTACCGTCCCATGCATACAGATCTCGTAACTGCAAAATAAAGCAAAAAAAAAAAAAAAAAAAAAAAAAAAAAACCAAACCAACGCTGCATATATATGATGTCCCTTTGCATTGCACTTTAGAAGGGGGGTCCAGCAGCACCTGCGCCTCTCCCCCCACAGTAAACCACGGGCGGGAACCCTGCAGATGACACGGTCACCAAGCCTCTGCTGGTCGCCGCGGCAGGTGGCACCAGTCTTGGGCGGGCGGTCTGGTCTCTACCTCCGTCTGCGCTCACAGCTGCCTCGGCATTAGAATGGGGTCAAGCGAGGAATTCTGGTAAGATCTTTCTCGTGTACATAAATACCGTAATTTCAGGATGGGTAAGCCGCCTCTCGTCCACTGGGAGATCATTTTTCAAGCTTGGGCATAAAAAACCTTATACAATTTGCATGAACAGTTGAGAGTAAACGAGATTATTTGGAATAAATGCAAGGAACTTATTCTGATAGTGGCAGATTCAGTCGCTATTGAAGACAAGTATCTCGGGGGTAAAAAGACAAGTCAGGGTTTGCTGTACAAGATGCTGGAAGGCACAGAACTACCCCCCGAAGTTCAGTTTTTGCATTTTCGTTTTGTGATTCCCTTGTTCAACCAAGCACCAGAGGGGGTTTCTAAACACTCGAGCACTTAGAATGTGCACTGCTCTATAAACGGGTTCGCAATATTTGAAAAGTAAAAACCTCAGTTAACTGGGGAATAAAAAGAGACAGGAAGATTTTTGACAAAGTGCAGTTCTAAATATACGTTTAAATGAACAAACAAACAAAAAAAAATAGTGAAGTAATGCTGTTTTGTTCCAACGCTGCAGCCTCAGTCCGACGCAACAGGAGTGGCCGGGGGAGGGCAGCCGAGGCAGCGCGGGCCTGGCACTGCCCCGGCACTGCCGCACCCCCACCCCCCAGGGCCGCCGGCTCTTCCCAGCAGCAGCACAGGAAGCCTGGGTCCTCGTCGCTGAAAAAATAGACTCTGGAGAAAACCCTCTCTGTCCCGGGGCCGCCGCGGACGAGCTGCGATGGCTTGGCGGGGCGGGGCGGCCGCACCCCGGCTCCCTTAGCAGGTCCTTGCATGGCGTCACGCGTTGCTGGGGCTTTTAAAAGTTAGTCATTAAAAAACCTGTTGATTTTTCTGAGTATCAAGTCTTCTTATTGGTTTTAAATAGCTTATAACAAAAATGTAAATGTTAGAACGTTCCGGCAAGCACAGGCTGCTGCCGACGCGGACTCGGCCCGGCGGCAGCTGGGAACCCGCTTGCACACGTGAACTTGGCCAGTAGAAAATTCTGCAGTGGGTTCCAAAAGTGTGTGGCTCCAAACACTCGCTTGGTTATAGGCACAGTAAGACGTTGTGCTGTGTGGCCGCGGGGCCGGCCCACCGGCGCGCAGAGCCCCCCAGCCCCGGCCGCGGGCTGCCCGCCCACCCGCTCCCTGGGGCGCCCGCCCCGCGGCGGCAGACGGTGGGGTCCGCTAGGGCTCCGGCTCGGCCGTGCTCTCGGCGGCCTCGGGGCGGGGCCGCGGCCACAGCTGCTCCCGTAGCTCCTTCACCACCTTCTCCAGGTGCTCCCGCGCCTCGCGCTCCCGCAGCAGGTCGGCTCGCAGCTGCTCACGGTCCGCCTCCGCCTGCTGCAGCTTCACCTGCAGGTCCTCGATCTGAAAGGAACGCGGGCGTCAGCGGCACCGCCCCCGCCCGGCCCCCTTCCTGCGTGGGAGACGCGGCCCGCAAGGGAGGCGGTGACAGGGGCACGCATGACCCCAGTGCAGACGCGGCACACACAGCCCCGCGGGTGGGGAATGACCGAACCCTAAGAGCTGCGGCCCGGGGGTGGGGGGTACCATGCTGACTCCCTGAGGCCAGGCCCGAGGAGGGGGGCCGCAGGGCCCACTGCCCCCTACCTGGGACTCCTCCTAGCCAGGACGGCCGGTCAGGCGGTGCAGAGACTCTCAGAAGCGCCCACGGTGGGCAGCCTGCAGCCCCCGCCCCAGGATAAGAGCTGGGGCTGCCTGGGGGCCCCCTGCACCCCTGGGGCCGGCTCGGAGCCAACTCCTCAAGCAAAATCCCCAAGGAAGGGCCTGGTCTGGAGGGAAAGAGCCACAAGGAACTCCCACACGGCGGCCCCAACCGACCGGACGACCGCCTCTCGGTGGGGGACCAACACGGCAGCCCAGAGAAGGGCCCCCCCCCCCGGCCTCCCGAGCCGGCAGTGGGTCCCGCGGGTGCCAAGAGAACACTGGCCGCTTCCCGCCCGGGGCCCAGGAGCCGCTCCACAGTGGCAGCCAACAGGGGCGCTCTGTGGCCCTGCCTCCCGGGTGGCGCCACAGATACCCGCCACGAGGCCCCCCGCCAGTACCTGGGCCGAGTACTTGGCGCGCAGGCGGCCGGCCTCGCAGCCCTTGTCGCACACCCGCACCTGGCGCGCCTGCTCCAGCTCCCGCTTGAGGCGCAGGCGGGACTCGTTGGCCTCCCGCATCTTCTTCTCGTTCTCCGCACGCAGACGCTCGATCTCCTTCCGCAGGTTGCGCTTGGCCTCCGTGGCCTCCCGCAGCTTCTCCTTCTTGGCCACGCGCAGAAACTCCAGCTCCTGGAGAGCAGGCGGCACACACAGTGGGCCAGGGGCCGGAGCGGGGAGGGGGCCGTCCCCTTGCTGCCCCAGCCTTCCCGTCCCCATGGGGTCCCAGCGCACTCCAGCCTGCGGTCTGAGCACACAGCCGTAGCGGGCAAGCTTCCGCCGGGCTCCCAGAGCCGCAGGGGTCCCTCCGGGCAGGGCCGGGCGCCCGATGCACAGCCGAGCTCCCGGGCATGGGCACGTGCGGTCACGCCTCCACCCAGAACCAGGGAGAAAGCGTTCTGAGCGAGTGCCTGATATAGACACATCTGAAATCCTGGGGCTCTCGGGAGCCGTGTGTGCGAGGAGCCCCTGTGTGAAGCTGCCAGACGCCAACCGTGGAGGTGTGAACTCAGCGGGCACCGGGGGAGCCTCCTGCAGGGCCGCAGAGCCCGAGGGTGAAGGCCCACCCTCCCCGAGCCACGGGCTCTGCGGGGAACGGGCCCAGAGGACAGGACAAGCTGAGGACCTGGGGACAGGGCACTACCGAGGTGGGAGGCGGATGCGGGCGGGGCCCAGACACCCTGGCCTGCAGTCCGTGCTGCACAAGGAAGCAGCCACGTCTACGGAGTCAGCTCAGAGCCAGCGTGTGCGCCACCTGGTCCGGCCGCCACACTCGCCACAGAGGAACCTGCTGCATCTGCCTCCGACAGCCCCGCGTGTGCACAAGGGACCCTCGGCCCGGCCTGTGCTGCCCTAGGGACAGGCCAGCGGTGGGGGCGGAGCCTCACCTGGTGGAGGCCGCGCTTGGCCTGCAGGGCTGCGCTCAGCTTCTCCTCCTGCTTCACGCGCATCTTCACCACCTCGTGCAGGAACTTCTCTTTGGCTTCCTTGGTGTCCAGGCCGCCCTCCAGGGCCTGCCGCAGGTGCTCCAACTCGGCCTCCAGGCCGCCGCTCGCGGGGTCGACAGGGGCCGCAGCCTCAGGGGCGGCAGGGGCGGCAGGTGGGGCGTGCACGCCGGGGGAGCTCAGGTCCTTAGCGGAGCTGGATGAGGTAAGGGACGGGGAGGAGAGCGAGGACAGGGAGGAGGTGACTGCGGAAACACAGATGGAAGCGGAGGTCACCAGGGTGCTCAGCACGTGGCCGTGCGGCACCGTGCCTGGGGCAGGCAAGGACCCCGACTCACACGTACATTCCTCCCTGCTCTCCACTTCCACCTCGGCCTCCGAGTCCTTGTCATCCTCTGGGGCGGCCACAGCCACGGGCGCCGGCGTCTCTGGGGCTCCAGGGGTGTCCACGGTCAGCTTCCGCTTCCGTGGCTGGAGGCAGGTGGCCAGAGGCTCGGGGGCCCGGGAGACAACGGTGGTGCACGGTGGGCTGCTCATGACCTTCTGCTGGGCCGGTGGTGCCAGGGCCACGTTGGGGGCTACACCCGTTTCGAAGCTCTTGTACGAGTAAAAGCTGCAGGGTATGGGGGGGCGTTGGGGCCACAGGCATCTGCTCCCCACCCCAAGTCCCCCATCCCACCATGGCCAGCACGTGAAAACTCCTTGTGGGACCCGCCCCCTGGAGGGTGCGAAGGAGGAGATGCAAGCCAGTGGCCGTAGCCCGACCCTGTCTAAGGGACCAGCACGGTGGTGACTGCCGGTGGCCCCCCTCCCAGACTGCTTCCAGGCCCACGCGGCCCCACGTGCAGGCACTCACAGTAGGCCTGCAGGAGCAGAGAGCCTCTGGGCCAGCACAAGGCGGCTTGTGGGTGGGAACAAACACAGCAGGACCCCAGGCCCTCCATTCCCCCTGCACTGAGCCACCAAAGGAGCGCCCAAAAGAGGGGAAGCCCGTCCTGAGACGCGCAGAGCAACAGCCTTTCTTGGATCGTGTCCACCTTGAGAAAGACCTTAGGCAGCTCCTGGCCCAGCAGGTGCTTACAGACACCCAGGTGGCAGAGCCCCAGCCCGACCCCTGTGTCCTCGCTGCCTGCTGGCATCAAGGGCGCTCACCTGTCACGAATCAGGGCCGGGAGGTGCGGGGAGAGCTCTTTGTCACTTGCGGACACTGCTGGGGACCAGGGTCGGAAAGCGGAGAGGCGCTGGCGAGGGTGAACACAGCCAAGGCTCTGCAGGAAGAGAGGCACCGGGCGTCAGAGGTCATCAGAGGCTAGGGTGCGGACCCCTGTGGCACCCCTCTTCCCCCCTCCATCCCCTGCCCCACACCACCTTGCTGGAGGAGCTGGCCAGGGTCCGCAGCCAGCCGGACTGTTTGTCCTTCTCAGATGATGTAGGGAGTTGGGCAGAGGCATCATCTGTCTTCCGGATGGAGGCTGGAGGCTCGGAGGAGACCTGTGAGAGACACGAAAGTTGTTGGTGCCTCTAGCTCTGGGCAGGGTCTCCCAGCCAGCAGACTCGACCGTGCACAAGGCGTGAACAGTGACGTGCAGACCCGGACCCCAGCAAGGGACAAGTCGCATCCCTGCATGCCCTGTGCGGCTGCCACACTGGGACCTCACCCCACAGCTACAGAAGGCTCAGGGGAGGGCGCCCAGGCAGAGCTCAGGGCAGGACCTCGAGGGGACAGTGCTCCCCTCCCCGCCACAGCCTTGTCTGCGCACGGCCGACTTGGTGCCCACAGAGCTGACGGGAGCCTCAGACTCTGGCCTCTTGCTGCGTCCTGCCTGGATGGGGAGGGGGAGCCCGGTGGGCAGGCTCACTGGCCAAGTGTGGGGCCCTCCATTGTGGGGGGGTCACCCATGGCCCCAGAGTTCTGGGTTCCACCAAGCAGAACAGACAACTTGCTGTCAGCCAGAGCGGCCGTCTGGCAAGACCCCAGGAGAAAGGTGTGACAACCCTCCACCACGTGCCCGCGGCTTCAGGACCGAGGCCACACTCCTTTTCTCCTCGCGCCTCGCAAAGGTGCCTCCAGTCTCCCAGGGGCCCCAGGTTGTGTGTCTGCCGGATGCTGTGGTCAGAGTGGCTTCCAGCACAGGTGTCAGGATGACAAACGCCCCCATCCTGATGGCGCAGGATCCCAAGGAGGACAGGGCCTCTGCCTGAAAAAACGGAGCCGTCTGTGGAAGATGGACAGTGCCCCACGCCCAGGGCAGCTGCGCCGGGGCCACACGCAGCCTGCACCCGCCTAGGGCCAGGGGCCAACACGACAATGCGCTGTCGCTCTCCCAGATCTAAACTCAGGAGGAGAGAGCAGAACTGGGGGGCGCTCTGCTGGCAGTCAGGGAGCCTTGGAGGGGAGACCACTGATGGGGGGAGGGAGAAGGGCTCCTCCCACCTCCAGAACACTTAGAGAAGGTCCTGTGTCATAAACCTGGCCCCTTGGGGGGACATGGGCTTCCCGGGAGGGGGAAGAGGGCAGGGAGGCAAGTGGTCCATGGAGATACCCTGCTTACCAGGGCCATCGTCACCAAATACCAGGGACACAGGACTGGCGGGACCCTGGGCAGAGGGCCAAACCAAGCCCCTCACACGTCCGTATGCACGCATGTGCGCGGGGCCCCCACCACCTGACAGCCCTGCTCAGGGGACAAACATGCATGGCGAGGACGACTCCGGGGACACAGGCAGCCTTGGGTCCCAGGGAGTAAATACTAGGACCTCGGACCCTGTGCAGGGACGCACTGGCCTTTGTCCTCACAGAGAAGCAGCTGCCCGAGGCCCACGCCGCGCTCTGGGGAGGTGCTCCCGAGTGGAGCCCACAGACGACTGTGGACGGTCTGCTCAGACACGAAACAATCGTTCGGGAAATAAAGACCCGTTTGTTGGTGCTTTTTAGGGGAAGAGCGGCGGTGACGTGCGGCCTGGACACCGCCTGCCGCCTGCGAGCGGGTGGCCGGGGCGGGCGACGGGCGGAGCTTCCTGTCTGAGCAGATAGGAAGCAGGGAGGAGAGGAAGCAAGCCCAGTTCTCACCGAGAGAAAAGCCACAGGCTTGGCACCGGCGCCCGCAGGTTCTAGAAGCCTCAGGGAGACTCCTGGGGGGTGCATACGACTCAGGCTATAGGGCCACCCCCTGCCCCGCACCCACAGGCCACAGCCCCATCTGTCTGCAGGAGGAGTGAGGCAGGCTGGGGGGGGGTGGACTCCTACTCAGGGGCCTGGCCTGCCAGCACCGAGCAACAAACTGAGCCCGGGAGCTCTGGAAAAAGGGCCTGAGCCTCCCCCGCCCCACCCACCCCCAAGCTTGTCAACCCTAAGACGGGGACGTGTCTTCAGGCAGGAAAAACCCCAAGAGCAGGACCTTCCATGAACATGAGAGAGTAGCAGGAAGGGGCCAGAAGGGAGCCTCGCCAGGACATGGACACTGGCCCTGAGGGAGGGCTGCTGCTCCCTCTCCCGAGAGCGACCTAGAGCCCCAGCAGCCTGTGCTTCTCCAGGCCTGGAAGGCCGCCGTCCCTAGCAGGGCCCACGTGAGCCCCCACAACAGCCCACGGCATCCCCATTCCACAAGAGGTCAGTGAGCAGGTAAGGACAGTCACTTCTGGTTCCTGACCCTTCTCAAGGTCTCCAAGCCGGATCACGGGGGCCCACAACCCTCACGGAGGGAGCAGGCTTCTGGGCCCAGGACTCAGCTGGGGCACCGAGACCAGGGCCACGGCAAGCCCACTCCCCCGAGCCTCGGGCTGAGCCTGCCGAGGGTCCTGCAGAGCGTGGACGGGCTACCGCAGCCGGCCACGGCACTGCCCGCGGACGCCCGCCCACAGGACTCCGGGCAGAGCACTGCCCCACGCAGCACACACGCAGCCGCCAGGACCCCGGGCCTACCACGGAGCAGCCGCTCAGCTGGGCGCGGACGGCTCGACGTCCCCGTTGCCCTGCTGTGCGAGGCACCCAGGCGCCCACACACACGTGAACAGACAGGGAAGACGGGGTCTGCACGCAGGGGAATACCGCTCGGCTGTGAAAAAGAATGAAATCCTGCCACTTACAACCCCGTGCATGGAACCAGCCGTGTTGCACTCAGTGACGTCAGTCAGAGAAAGACAATGACCCTCTGACCTCACCCACACCGGAATCTAAGAAACCAGATGAGAGCAGAGAGGGAGGACAACGGCAGTGGGGACTCTTCACTGAGAGACTCTTAACTTTCGGGAAAACAGGGCTACGGGAGGGCGGGGCGGGGCTGCTGGGGGATGGGCAGCCGGGAGGCCGGGATGAGCCCTGCGTGCCCCTCGGGCTGATGCATCACCGACCTTTGCCTCTGAAACCAAGAACCGTGTATGTTAAATCACTGAATTTAAATTAAAAAACACAACGCAACAAAACAAAACAAAAACTGTGGTTACCAGGAGCTGAAGGGAGGTGGGAAAGGGAAGTTGTTGTTTAATGGGTGCAGAGTTTCGGTTTGACAAGATGAAAAAAACTCAACAGGCGGATGGAAGCAAGGCTGCAGGGACTGGACCGGGCCGGCGCTGCCGCAGCGCACCCTGCAGCGTTTAAGATGCTACGTGTTACCTTGTCTATGTTTCACCACAATTTTTAAAAACAAATGCTGTTTTTAAAAGGGAAAAAAAAAAAAAAAAGCTGTCTGGAGAGCACGCAGGCAGGCACCCGGACCCTCCAGCAGCTATGTGCACCTCACAGAGAGGACGCCCCGCGATGGGGTTCTGCACACTCTGTCCAGGGTCCTCTGTAGGTTTACGAGGATTTGGGGGCATGACCTCAGAGTGACTTGACTATGTGACCCTTCTGTCGGGCCGGGCTGTGGGGTCCATCCTGTCAGAGGCTCCAGCAGGCACAGAGGAGAGGGAAGCAGGGCGGTGCTGGGGCAGCGCAGGGAGAGGCCGGGCGGACGACAAGGTCAGCGGCCACCAGGAGCTGGGGGAGCTTCTAGCATCAGCCCTGGGGCCTCATGCTCACAAAGGCCATATTTCATTCCATGCCTGAGCCCCAAATGCACAGAAGGACAGCCTCTGCCAAGGCCCAGAAGCAGGGCAGGGCAGAAGGAGGGCTCCGGACTCCGAGACCAGCGGCCCTTGGATTTCTGAGCCCCTTCCCCCACACTCCCCCATGTTCCAGCAGCAGGGCTGCAGGCCTGGGTGTGGGCCCTGACCTGGCATCTGGGAGCCCCTAGATGCAAGACTCCTGCGAGAGAGGCCACTGCCAGTACCCCACGTGTTCTCAGGGAATGAGCTCATTACCACCTGCCTCCCAAGACTGGCCTGGGGTGAACCCAGGATCGGTCCCCAGGGCCTGCCCTGCCCCCCTTCCTGTGCACCACCCGGACATCTTCAAAGAGAAAGAAGTGTGCGTGGGGGACAGAGAGGAGGGAGAAAAGACGTTCCAGATGCTGCCGGCACTGGCCTGAAGTCCGAGAGCACAGCCGCTGTCCGTGCAGAGCTCTGGCTGCCACAGCAGACACGACCCTTGGCTCCGGTACCGATTCTGCGGTGACACCGGCGGTGAAGAGGGCCAGCTCCCACCCAACTGCCAGGATAGCCAGAGGCCGGCTGGGCACAGCCACGTGCCACGCACCCAGACGGCCTGGGGTAGGGACAGCCAACCACAAGGACAGACCGCACCCACAGAGCCCAGGTCGAGAGAGCAAGGCCAGGCCAGTGCGCACTGCACGTGAACAGACGTGCCAGGCCCCGCATGCGCACAGAGCCAGCGCTACCAGGGCCGCGGCACCAGAACCGAGCTCATGCGGGCGGTACGGGCCCTGAGCTGCTGACCCGCAGGAGAAAGACGTCCCTCTATGTCGGTCAGAATCAAGTCACCTTCTCCACCCAGGTCCACGGACCCCAAACTTTATCTATGTGCACTTGGGGGATATGGGGCCTTCGGCTGAGGATCTGATTGTGACGGTCCAAAGACTCTGCCTGTGATGAGCACCAGGGCCACAGACGCTGAGAATCAGACCCGCGGCCCTGGTGTGCCCACAGGGAGCCAGTGTCCAACAGCAAACACGTCTGTGGAGGGCAGGCCAGCAGCCTCAGCATGCCTCCGGCTCCCTCCGCCTTCTCTGAGACGCCCCCAGCGGGTCCTTCTCTCGCCATGCCCTGTCTGGACACCGCTGGCATGTGTTGCCAGGCCAGGGCACACTCAGAGCTCAGCTGTGTGGGTCGCTCTCAGCCACAAAGGCCACAGGCACCCGGGAGTGCACGTACAACCCCCCCTCCCACCCCCCGCCCGGCCCGGAGCAGATGGGAACTGCGTTGGTTTTGTTTTCCTACTACACTAAGGTGCTCCACCCACTCTGGCCCCGTGGACCAAGGCCAAGGACACATGCTGCCCCAGGTGCCACATGGCGGGGCTGACATCCACCGCCACCCAAGTTCCTCTGATCCAACAGCACTGAGCACCGAGGCCGAAGGAGCGGGAGAGTGTGTCTGCCCAGCAGACGCCTGGGCGCTGACAGGGGAGTGCAGACCTGGGCAGAAGACCAGCCTCCTCACTATGGCCAGCCACCGTGTGGACGTCCGTGCGCCCAGAGCTTCAGATCCCCACCCACAGCTGGCAAAGCCGGGGGCGGGGGGGGGTATCCTGCCAGAAGAAAAGACTCCCGGGTCCCAGAGCCCGCAGCAGCTGGGCCGGGGCTGGGAACCAGGGAGGCACTGGATGGCGATCCGCCTCCTCCCGCAACAGCAGGCCCAGGTGAGGGTCAGGAAGAGCCCCTGTGGCGAGAAGGCCTCCTGGGTGGTCTTCGGGGTCTCCTGGGTGGTGAGCTCAAGCAGCAACGGCCCCAGTCTGGGTGGGCCCCCAGGCCACCCCGGCACAAGCTGATGACAACAGTCACAGGCCTCAGCCGAATGCCAGGGCAGAGAGCATCAGCAGGAAGCACTCGAGGCCCTCTCCTGCCCAACGTACAGGTAGCCTGGGGCTGAATTCTGGTCAATTCCTTGGGGATCAGCAAAGAGAATTTGGAGGTCACAGGTGGGACAAAGAGCAGAATCCCAGGAACCCCAGCTCACTGGAGGCCAGACCTCTGCCAAGGGTCCCAGGAGGACAAAGGACCAATGCCCAGACCCAGGAGAGGCTCCCCAGGGCTTAGGAGCACACACGCCCCTTTCAGACGTCACGGTGGGGATGGACTTAGCAGATCCCGTAACCATGCCGGGCTCTGGACCACACCCAGACGGTATGTCGTTCGCAACTCAGCAGGCGTGGCCAGGGGTGACCCCACGACAGGCTGAGACTGTTCTATAGGTCTCCACTGACCACTGACCGCAGGCGGACCACTCGGTGCTCGAGGGGCCGAGAGCTTGGCAGCAGGGCCCCTCCTTGCTGTGGCCTCAGCCCCAGTCCCTCACAGGCCCATGAAGGGAAGCCACAGAAAGGCCACCCAGGAGAGTGGGAGCAGACCCCACCACCTTGTCCACTGGGGGCTCCCAAGGCAGGGACAGTCCCTCTGGGCAGGGCCCAGCGTCTGGGCCTCCCTCAGCCTGGGCTCTCCACACTGTGCTCGCCAACCCAGCTGTTAATGCCTAGTTACTAATTAATTACTAATTAGACGCCAAATAACAGGTCCTAGACCAAAGCCCCTTTCCCTCTCACCGCCGGTGTGGTGCTGATGGTCCCCGCTTCGAACCTCCCCGACACAGGGGTCTGAGCCAAACTTTACAGAGAGAGTTTGTATACCCCAAATCAAACAAAATACCGCCCCACACCAGCCTCCACCGCCGCCCAGTGTCCCCCGAGGGGTCCTGCTGTCCTGGAGCAGTGCGGGCAGCTTCAGCCCCAGGCCCAGGCCTGCCGCCTTCACATGCTCCTGGTCTCAGGAGACTCGAGCAGCTCCTACAAGATCTGGGTCAGCCACGTGGCTTGGTCCAAGACACCAGCTGGTTGGTGCTGGAGAGATCCCCGGTCTGTCACCCTAAGGGGAGGAGGGCTGAGGGGTCCCCCGGAGCCCTGGAAGGCCACAGTCACGCTCCCAGCAGTGTGTTTGGGTCGGGGAGGCCACCTAGGCCCCAGACAGAGCAGCAGCATCTGAACCTGGGCCCTGAGGCCCCGCCTTGGGGGTGGAGCTTCCCGGCCACACACCCACAGGGAGGGTCATCCCAGGCAGCCAGGGGGGCTGCGGGCACCCTCCAGGGCCCATGGTGCTGGCAGGCAGGGCTCTGCACAGAGATGGCAGAGGGTCCCCAGAAACAAGGCCTAGACACCAAGGAGGCTGCAGCCAGATGGTGGAAAGGGCAGCTTGGAGGCCTCGGCACATGCCAAGTGCCACGGGGGGGGACTCCCGTTTGCTTTCTTACGTATCAGCAAACACAGGGCCCCCTTCTGTGGGTGGACGCAGAGAACACCCAAAGGAGCACAAACCCATTCCCAAGACGCGGCTGCCTGGCCCGCAGGCGACTGCTCAGACCCCGAACAGCCTCCCTGGTAACGAGGCCCCGCGCGAGTCCGATGACAGAGCACCGGCGAAGTGGCTGCCCTGGCCAACACACGTCCCACCTCTGCCCAGGCCATCGCCACAGCCACGTCAGAGGTGCCACATCTCGGCCCAGGAGTGAAGGCGACGCCTCACCCAACGAGGGCACCTCATCCTGCTCCAGAGCAACTCAGCTCGCGGAGCACAGCACGCTTGCCCTGCGCCGGCAACCGGGTAAGGATGGCACTGGGCGTCGGTCCCCGCAGGACCCGGCGTGTGCGTGAAGCCAGGGCTGGCTGCAGAGCCCCGGCGGGTGGCACGGCTGTGTCCGGGGCAGACGCACATCAGGAAGGCAGTCGGGTACCGGGAGGCTCACCAGCCCCTCCAGGATGGCGGCCCCCATTCTGCACAACTGAAGACCACAGAGCAGGCACAAGTTCTAAGACAGTAGCCTGAGGGGCCACGTCCCAACCTCCTGGGTACGCCAAGGGCCCCCCACCCCGGGGAGCTCACACCAAGCTGAGGGTACGTGCTCTCCCGCAGAGCCCCACTACCCCAGCCTGCCGAGGCTGCACCGCGCTGTCCGCCGGCCCTCCTGGCACCGAACCGTGTTCGTTGGCGCGGTCAGCCCAGCAGTCGAGACGGTTCTGCGCCAGGAGCCAGGGAGAGCGTCTCATCAAACAGCCAGAGCTGTTGCGACATCAGGGGAAGGACTTCTGTGAAGTGGCAGGGCTGAGTGAGGAGACGGCACCTACGAGTTCCGCAGAGGCTGAAGCCTGGGCGTGAGGTCACTGGCCCCTGCGTGTACTAGCGACCTCCTCCAGGAGGCCAACAGGACAGCCCAGCGCCGCCGGAGGCGTGGGATCACGCACGCACACCTGCGTTCCTCAAATGGGAAGAACGGCCACGGGGAGGGCCGCGGCCTGTGCAGACCCTCCCGAGGGCCAGGAGTCCCAGGCAAGCGTGGCCGAGGGTTGTGGGAGATCCCGTGGCCAGGCCGGCCCCTCCCCGAGCCCCTACTCCAGCGCTGCTCCCACCCCTGCCTTGTTTCCCCCGGGGCCGGAGAGCGGCCGCGTGAAGGGAGGCGGCCCCAGCCCCGCGGGCGCCGCGAGGACCAGCACTCGGGTGGGGAGGCCCCCTCAGGCCTGCTGGGGCGAAGACTGCTCGCCGGCGCCGAGCAAACGCGAACACGGTGTCCGCAGGGCCGGGCTGCCACTGCCCACAGGCTTCCTGCCGAACCACGGCCGCCGCCGCCGCCCCGGCCGCCGCCAAGGCCAAGCGCCAACACGAGCAGCCAGCGATAGAGGGGGATGTGGGAATTCGTCCAAGTCGAGGCCTTCCTGCGGTTCAGAGGGGGCCACCGCGAATGTGGGGAGACAACCACAGGCCGGGAGGAACAACGTGCAGATGCAGCGTCTGCTGGGGGACCCGCGTCGCGCACGCCAACACACCCCGGCTGCGACGAGGCGCGAGGGGCCCGCAGCTCCCCAGAGGCCACGCCCCCAGCAGCAGGGAAACGCACCTCAAAACCGCAGCCAGAGACCCCTTCG
Organism: Lutra lutra; assembly: GCF_902655055.1. Classification (NCBI taxonomy): domain Eukaryota; kingdom Metazoa; phylum Chordata; class Mammalia; order Carnivora; family Mustelidae; genus Lutra; species Lutra lutra. The sequence continues at coordinate 196,637,041 of NC_062281.1, forward strand.
CACCCACCGGGATGGCGGGCATCCGACAAGAATCACACAACCACCGGGGATGGCGGCGGCGTGGGGGGCGGGGCAGGGCCTCAGCCGTGCGTGGGAGGGGCCGGAACCAGCACCGGCAGGGAAGGGGCCAGCTCCTCAGTCAAGACCTGGGAGGACTGAGAAGAGGGACCCAAACACCTGCACAGTTGACCCCTGAGCAACGCAGGGCTGAGGGGCACCAGCCCCCTCCGTGGGGTCCCCAAAACTTGACTAACAGCTGGTGCTGACCACAGGCCTGACCCATCCCACAGGCAGTCGATCGACACACATTTACATCATCCCCCCACGGTAAAGTAAGCTAGAGAAAACAAGGTGTTACCAAGAAAATAAAAAGAAACACCTTTGCAGGACTGGCTGTCCCTGCCATAGCTGACACGGTCTGTCTACAAGACGAGTGGCCCCTCAGTGCACACCGACGTCCTCTATGCGTGCGCTAGGACACACTGGCCAGGTCGCATGTACGTCCTCTAGGAAGTATTTACAGGGTAACAGCCCCCACACTGATCGCCAAGCAGCGACAGGACCGCCTCCCGGCCGCCTCACCCCTCCACTAACACAGGGGCCATCACGAAGCTCTCACAACTGTAGGATCAAGTCACCGTCATAGCGCAGCACTGGAAACTTCGCAAAGCACGGACCTGTGATCACGGGCAGACACCCACTTTCTGCAGTTTCTCCAGTTACAGAGACAGGCCAATCGTACCATCGTGATTTGAAAGCGAAGTTATAAAATCAGGAAAGCAAGCCGTCAGGGCCTCCAGAGGGACCCAGGCCCGTACCTGCACCACCAGGCGGCCCCTCACAGACGGCGCGGGCTCACGGGTTCCTTTGGCGCCGCTGAACACCACGGGGCTCCCTCGGGGCGTCAGGTTTCACACACAAAACCCGTAAGGAAAGGAGCGCTGCGCCCCTGTCAAAGGTCAGGGAATGTTCCGGTCTGGCCCCATCCCGGACCACGGGATGCCCTGGTCTAGGCTGCGGGGTGAGTGGTGGCGAGGACTCCACAATGGGCGGGGCCCGACCTGGCCCAGACCCCAGCCTGCTCCCACTGCGCCAGGACCTGGTGCCAAGACACTGACCAGCAGCGCGGGGTGGGGGACTGAGCCACCAGGAGTGCAGGCAGCCCTCGGGAGGGGAGGACAGTGTGAGGGGCAGCTGGCTCAGGGGAGACAGCGGGGAATGGGCTCCCAGCAGCTGCTCCGTGCCAGGCAAGGGACAGGCATCCTATGTCTGCTCTGCGCAAGGGCTCAGTTCCCAGCTGGGCAGCCCGGGCTATTCTAGGCTGACGACGCGGCTCTGGCCAAGGCTGGAGTGGGGGTGGCCGTATGTAAACCCAGGGGCTCAGGGCAGGGGGGCATCAGTGTGGTTCCTGAGGCCCACCTGGTCCCCACCTCCCGAAGTCCAATGGTCCAGTGTCCTGGGCAGTGGCTCTTTCAACCTGGCGCCAGCTCACAGACGGGGGCACACAGGGCTGCTGGAGACCACCACATACCACGTGGGGCCTGGGCCAACGTGCCCCTGCACCGACCTGAGATCCCAACTCTCAAGCTGTCAGGTCAGCATCCGGGCCCCTCCCTGCCCCCACCAATACCCATGCTCTGACACTCCCTTGTCCGGTCCCTGACCCTGGCTTCCCGGAGACCCAGATCCCTGGGGCTGGCACCTAGGGGGACCTGGGGGGGTGTCCCCATCACTTCTTATGAACCACTCAGAAGACAAAGCAATCCCCGCCCAGCAGGAGGACCAGCCTGTGCCCCCCAGACTGAGGCCTTGGAAAGGCAAGTGGCAGAGGTTCTCACAAATCAGCAACATTGTGTCTGAGCACAAGTGAGTGCTTTCAGCTGGGGGAGATGCCCTAGGAAAACCACATCTGGGGTCTGAAGACATGCGTCCATTTCCGAACTCAGGGACTCAACTAAGCAGTTCTTCCTCGCGGTCTGGCAGATTCTAACAGAATCCAACCACTAAGTGGTATGTCCAAGTTAGAAGCTCACTGTAGGTTTAGAACGGGGGCAGGCAGGACCCAGCATTTAGGCTGCCCACAGGTTCCAGGCGACCCAGGACCTTTGGTCACATCACCCTCACGGAGACTGCCATGGCCTGGGGGCGTGAACCCGTGGGTCTCATCCCCCAGAGCAAAGACAGCAGGCTTAAGTCTGGGACTCTGCAGAGCACGCAGGGAAGAGCCAGCAGCTGTGCTGCGGTGCATCTCCCTGTGACCCTCGAAGAGAGGGCCCCACAGTCCAAGTGTTCATGTTATAATTTCACTCCATCGAGTGGGTCGGCAGGAAACAACTAAGACCACAAATTCAGAGATGAAAACTTTTTCCAGAAATGTCATCAGGCCTTCAAAGCGGCCCACCCTGTGATGCGGTCAGGCCTGATCCCTGAAGAACAGGTCGGGGTGGGGGGTACACCTGCCATGTCTGCTTCTCACCCCACGGTGCCAGCGCCAGGCATCCTCCTCCACAACCACTCCCAACATCAGAGGAGACAGTCCAACACCCCCCGACGAAAGCTGAGCTCGGGAGGAAAAGCCCAAGGGCCCGAGACCAAAGCTGAGGAAAGCCACATGACATGCCAGCCACGCTGACCCAGGGAGGCCCGCCATGACCACCAGGGGTCAAGGACCCCCGCGCCCCACCCCTGGGACACAGGGACCCTGTAACCACGGGACCCCATGGACCTCCACGAGCCCCAAGTGGAAGCTGACAGGAGCAGAGTCTGGGGGCCGCACCACACCATCCCCCAGGCCCTGCGCACAGGCCGCGGGCCGGGCCGCACGGCCTCATCGACAGAGCAGCGGGTAGAAATGCTAAACCAGACCTAGCTCAAAATGAGTAAACGTACACAGAAAAAAATGTGAGAAAAGAATAAGACATCAAAAAAGATCACGCAGATTGGAAAAAAAAGCAGAACTTTCCAGAATAAAAGTAGTTCTCAAGGAAATTATTCAAGCGCAGTGCGGAGGAAAACGAGATGAACACATGAAAGAGGGGAACAGACGTGAAAGAGGAGAGGAGGCATTCCAGAAGGAGAGAGCAGGGAGACAGTGGCCAAGAGCCTTCTGGATTTGGTGAGAGGCAAGCCTTCAGGTTCAGAGATGAGGCCGAGGAGAGACCAGAATGGCAGCTTGACCTTTCAGGTTCAAGGTCAACACCATCATGCCATGTCACTTGCACTGACACATTCGAGTGTGTGCCCTGTTTCTCGGGCCACAAAGCCTCAGCTTCACTGTCACATGGAGCCAATCCCCACTGACGTGGGGCCCGCAGCAGGAGCCGGGGCCTGAAAGCACCTGGAAGGTTGGCCCCACACGGCGGCAGGGGCTTCCTTCCTGCCGGCCCAGACCGGGTCTGCGCATCCCTGAGCACAAGGATGCGGGACCACGTGGGTGAGCACAGAGCCCAGGCGGCTTGAACACCGGCCCCTCCCCGAGCTGTGAGCGTGCTAGGCCCTGGACGGCAGGCAGGGGCAGCTCCCAGGGCAGGGAGTCCGGGGAGAGGCCCGGCAGGAAGGCACAAATGGCGTCCTCCTTCCCACCCAGACTGAGACTCTGTGCGGCTCCAGCAGGGGCAGGGACTCCAGTCCCCAGTGTCTCTAACTGGGGATGCTAGGTGCTTTGTGACGGAGTCCAACTGTCTCCTACAGGTAAACTCAAAACCCCCGCCTCAAAGCCACCCTAAACCAGCCCCAAGACCTGCATTACGGACCATTCCTGAAGATTTTACAGCTCTAGAAACCGCACAGCTATTTTTATAAGTCCCATTAATATTTTCCACAGGATAATTCATGTTTCATATTATGCTTAAATTAACCTATTTCTGATTATTGTGGTTCAGAGGAAGCAGATTAAATTTGCAAGACAACTCCAAACCCCAAAATGAAGTGAAAATAGCAATTTTAAAAACCCACCTTAATCTTTAAAAAAAAATTAAGTAGGTCATTCTTTCAGTTACTTCCACACTGTTGAGTAAGTCGAGTCTCCTCTGAGGACAGCCCGGCAGGGACTGCTGGGTCTTGTGGCCCCTTGCCCAAGTATCAGAGCTCATGAGAGCCAGCGGTGCTCCCAAGCCAGGGCCCGGACACTCTCGGCTCCAGTTAGCACCTTCCTTCCCCCAGGACCTCCAAGACCTTGGCCAACCCAGGCCTGCACACCATGGTGGCAGGACACTTTGGGCTTGAGCTCCCAGAAGGAGAAGCCCCTGGAGCTGGAGGCACCACTGGGCGCGGAGGTCACCTACCCGCCCGTCTGTCCAAACACAAAGAAGCCCTCTCAAACGCAGAGGCTGGGAGGGAGAGGGTTGGGGTGACCCACCCCTCACCCTTCTGCAGACTCACAAACATGACTCCTGTGGCCCAACCACCCTCACGAGGGGAGGGAGAGGCTCACCTCCACTGAGCCAGGGGGTCTGGGGCCCCGATCAGAGGTGTCCACTGGACCCAAGACTGAGAATGGGTTTGGATGCAGACACTGGATGTCCGCCCTGACCCTGTCCCATGGACTCGCCAGCAGCCGTCTGGATACCACGGTGTCCTGTGCCCCTGCAAAACCTCACTTTTAGCATCAGGAAATGTGTGGGAAGTCCCCAAAGGGACAAGGTGGGGTGGAACAGGATCCTCCCCTTCTTTGACAGTCACCAGAAAGTAACTGTGAAAAGCACGAAAACAACGAAACAGAACTCCAAGGACAATGAAGCTGTTTGGAAAATTGGTGGGAGTCTTGTGTTCTGGAGAAGTGGGGAGCAGAAGGTTCCCTGGTTGCCTGGCAGTCACGGCGCGCCTCCAGCCCCAGCCAGAGACGACAGCCGCGCCTTCCGCCCGACCGGTGTCAGAGCCACCGCTGCGCAAGAGCGAGGGCCACTGTGGTTCCACTCCGAACAGCGGGCCGGTCGAGGACCGGACAGCAGGCCCTCGCCCCACAAAGTCCCCTCTGAAAGGATGGCCACCCCTCCTCCCTCACAAGCCTCCACACAAAGAACCGGCAACTCAGGGCTCTAACAGACCCAGTCCGGGAAGGGGCACTGCTCTTCAGAGGGCGGGCCGCGGGCAGCATGGCCGGCAACTGACTGGTAATGTTCCCGCGGATGCCCCAGCCGACCACGACACCTGTCGCCCTGGGCCAGGCCCCCCTCTGGCACACAAGCAAGAGCCTGGAGTTTCCGCTCATCTCGTGCAGAAACACGGCACACGGCACCCAGAGCAAGGCGCCAGGCAGCGGCCACTGCTTCCCGCCCCTGACCCCCGCCCCCCTGCACTCGCCTCCTGCGCCTGCCCTCAGGAGGTGCCCGGCTCCTCCCCACCTCTGTAGGGTCTCCAGCGCCTCCCACATGGACAGAGCCCGCCGGCATATCCCAGTGACCGTCCGCCCTTCGGGAATCTATACACCCTGCTGAGGGTGGGGACCCCAGGAAGCCCCTCAGCTGCCCTCCTCAAACCTCCAGGTCCCTCCCCCACGCTCCCATCCCCTGACCTTGTGCTCAGAATAAGGACAAGGACGGGAGCTCGTGCGGTCTCACGTGTGCGCGCGCCTGTGGGCACGTGGGGTGTGCGCATGCATGTGACCGGTCGCCTGTCAGAGGTGGAAGGCCTCAGAGAAAAGGCACCGGGTGAGGGGTACTCTGGAAGTCGATATGGGGTGTGGGGTGACATGGTCTGAAATGAGGGGAGTCCTGTCAGCTCTGCCCCAACCCCAGGGGCCTAGGAGGTCTTTCACTGAGCAAAAGAAACTTCTTTCGTACCACAAATCCAGTGGGGCTGGCAGGGGCGGGGTCACTGGTGGCCCTGGGAAGAGAGACCTCCCCACTCCCCTCCCAGAACCAGCCCGGATGCCCGCCCAGCGGGGAGCCACACCCACAGGCCTCCAGGATCTGGGCCTCCTGCCTCTGGCCGCCTTCCAGTAAAAGGCCTTCCCACTCCTTGAAACTCAGAGTCCGCCACCAGCCCCACGTCTGGGACGCCGGTGCAGTCCCGGAGCCTTGGCCAGGGGCACAGCAGAGGTGTTTCGGCTCAGAGGACGGACCCAGCAGGCAGACAGGACCACGAGAAGCGGCAGAGCACTGGGGACACCCGGGGACACTGACCCCACACAAGGCATGTGTCACCAGCCACACACCTCTCTGGGTGCCGCCACACCCCATCACCCATTCCTGAAGGAGGAGCAGCTGGGACCAGAGAGCCAGCAAGCCCAAGCCTGCCAAGCCTCCTTGCAAAGAAGCCTCCCATCCGCTCAGCCCCTCTTCCCACGCACAAAGGCTCCAAGCAAGGCCCAGCGCCCCCGATGAATTATGCATAACAGCTCAGCTATGACAGCGCCGCGGGAGGGCTGGCGTGGGGGCCCAGGAGGGGGAGGAGGAGGAGGAAGAGAAGCCTGGCGGCTGGCATCCTGGAGGAGGCGGCGGAGGTACCCCAGCACGGCAGGGCCACTGGCGTCCACGTGTGTGTGACACAGGTGCACAGGGTGCCTGGAGTCTGGGGGAACCTGAAGGACCAAGAGCTCCAAACTCAAGCCCTTCGGGTCCCAGAGCCCAGCTGGCTATCACATGAGTCCCGAGGGCCCTGCTGTGCCCCCAACCCCATCGAAGCACAGAAGAGCCGCTACTGGCCCCAGCGATGGTGGGGAAGGCCCCGCGGGGGGAGCTGGAAGACCCACAGGGCCCAGCCCCATGCCTTCCGATCTGAGCACCCTGGGAGACGCACGAGGGCAACGGTGGCCTTTGGGCTCCCCGCAACCGGACCTCCACTTCAGGCAATCCACCCTACAGAACCACCAAGAACGGAGGTTTCCAGAAAGGTAGCGGGAGAGAGGGGTGAGGCATCTCCGCTCATCTCAGCTGGCCCCGCGAGGAGGAGGCTGGCAGCCCACACCCACGCAGGCCAGAGGCCCCTCCTGAAGCCCGCCGTGCGCAGCAGACCCAGCATCTCACCCCAAGGCAGGGCCTGTGGGCAAGGAGCCCAGGCTGCCCACGCTGGGACATTCCCCTTCCTCCCGGGCCAGGGAACTTTTCCTGCAAAGGACCAACACTTTCCAGTCTTCAAAATCAAAATAAAAATATCCCCAAGCGGCGTCCATTCGTGAGAGGACACGCAATCTGTCTCCACACAGAACGGGAAAGCGTGCCAGGCCCCCCAGAGCCTAAGACTCGCACGAGAAGCTGAGAAACCCCTGTAGGCCATCTGAGCCCCGAGGCTGGGAAAGGGGGTGTGAGGAGCCCTGCCTTCTGGGCGCTCGCAAGCTGGGCCTCAGCTCACTGACTTTTTCATCTAAAAGGAAGATACTCCCCAGGCTGGCTCCGTGGCTGTGCCGTGTGCGCGCCGGGCTCAATGCTCTGCCGTCGCCGTCCCAGAATTCTTGATAATCTCATCTTCGAGAAAACGTTATTTTTAAGTGACACTGGATGACTATGGGGCGCGCATGGAGCCAGAGACTCGAGGAAGGTAAAGCTGGGGGAGTGAGGCCCCAGAGCCAGCCGGGTGCCCCCACCCCAGGAGGCCAAGGCTCCCCTGCCCAGGGCCCGACCTGAGCGCTCTGCCCAGCTGAACGTGTGCGGGGACTGGGGCACCGTTCTCTTCTGTCAGCCTGCTCCCCCGCCCCGGGAAGGGACCCGCGGAGCGCTCGCGTCGGCTCGTGTCGCAGGAAGTGACCGAGGAACAGCCGAGTCAGCTCTGTGCTGTGTTTCCACTGTTCCGGGTAAGGAGGAAACACAGACGCATGTTCCAGGCACAAAACGCAAACTGTGTGACTCCAGCGACCCTGCATCCGAACGAGAGGCTGCTGCGTTTGCTCGATACAGACATGAACAGGACAACCTGGGGCAGGAACTTAAATTTTCTATTTTTTCTTACTGAAATGCCATTAAATAGCAATAAAAACCATCGTGACAAGTTGAAGGACTGCGAGAAAGAGAAACGTCTGCATTTCAGTGGCTGTCGCACTTTCCTCCTGCATCACAGACCCAGGGCCCGGCACATGCCTTGACCTCAGCCACGGCCACACGTGGTCCCGGAGGAACCTGGGCAAAAGCTTCCCACAGAGGGCAGAGTCCAGCTGACCCGCCGCACCTCTGAATGTCCCCCGAGAGACCTCCTAGCCGAGAGCCTCGCAGCTGGACGGCCCCTCACACCAGATGGGGGGACCCTGGAAGGCCATTTTCTAACCTGAGAACAAAATCTTTCGAAGGAAGAGTCTCAAGCCCACTTGTTGGCACCTGCAAATGCACGGAAAACCAGCTGATGTCAGAGAAGACGGAGATCACTGGAGAGAGGGCTCAGCCAAGCCAAGCCACAGGGCCCAGGGAGCAGGGACCACACCCACCCACCTGGCCCCGCTCGGCTCCCCGCAAGGCCGTGCTTCCGGAACACCACCCCCACCATCTCTGAATGGGAGCCTGAGCTCAACACACTCATCACACTGCCCAAGAGTCAAGAATATTCTGGTCGGTCCACAAAGAAATAAAACTATACATCAGCAAGATCAAGGAAGGTTTCTGTGCTCCTAATTCAAACTAAAAGTGAAACAGTTCCTTAATTCTTTTTATCACCAGGAAGGCCTAATTTAGGGGTGTGTTCGTAAAGAAAAGCGTGTACGTCATCCTCCCACTGCCCTCTCTACACTGGCCACCTCCACACTATACCCTGAGCACCGACCCCGCCCTCCAGCCAGGGGACCCTGTCACGACGACAGGCCCCAGAGGAGGGTCATGCCCACCTCGCCCCTGCCAGACCTCCTGAGGCTGAAGGGACTGGAAGGGGAGAGTCTCCGCAGCAAGAGGTCGGTTCTGAAGGAGACCCTGCCTCCCTGCGGGGCGTGCTCCAAGGGGCTGCCCCCGGCAGGGAGGGGGCCTGGGCCCTGGAGCGGCGGTGAGCAGGGTGACACAGCCTTGGGCCCCTTACCTTCACAGTGGCTGTTACACCCACACATGCAAATGACCCAGAGCCTGGCGAGGAGGCAGAGGCTGGGAGGGAGGCAGGACCTCAGGGGACGCACAGAAAGGACGCCAGACCCCTGCCTGCACAGCATGTGGCGCGCCAAGGCTCCAGACCTCATGCGACTTTCCACCGGGCTGGACAGTCCCGCTAGCAGGACAGGGGTTCCCGGGTGGGGGCCCTCCATCCTGCAGCTGCCTCAAGTCTCCCCCACCCCAGGGCAGGTCTCCCCGCCCGGCTGGTCCCCCCAGGGCAGGCGGCAAAGGCAGCCGGACTGCGGAGGACGGGCTGAGCGCGCACCGCCCCTGGGAGCTGATCCCGGCCTTCAGGGCCGCTGGAGGGACGGAGCACTTTCACCTCCCAGCCAGGAAGTGGAAATGCGAGGCCGGCCCCGCCCACACGCCCGCTGGCTCCGTTCTGCTTCCTCAGCGCCTGCCCCCCCCCCCCCCCCCCCGCCCCGTCTTGTTTTCCTCCCCATAGAAACCAACACAACAGGCCTGGGGGGGGGGCGCTGCCGGGCCACAGGGCCGCCTCCACTTCCGGGCTGTGGCAGGGAGGTGGCCAAGGACCCAGAGTCGCCGCTGGTAAGGCCCAGGCGCCCGGCTGAAAGCGGCCCACACAGCAGCAGAGAGGAGCGCGCTGATCGGGGCCTGGGGGAGCCCAGTGGGCGGCACCACGGCTCGGGGCTCGGACCGCGCAGGAGGCCAGAGACACCAGAACGGCCCACGAACAATGCGGATTCTCGCTGGGAAACAAACAGCACACTCTGCGGAACGCACGTGTCCCTCGCACACGCCAGCAAGCTGGGACCCAGGTCTCCGAGGGGATCCAGCCTCCTCCTGTCCAGAGGTGCAGTCACCGCCAGGTGGTGGGAGCCGGGCACCAGGCAGGGGACAAGCTGCTCCCGGTTGGGAGGTGGCTGTGTGGGTCCCGACAGGCTCAGGTGGGCTCTGGCCCAGAGGGACCCGGAGGAGAGCCAGGGCGGTGTGCGTCACAGAGGCCTTGGCCAGGGGCCCCAGGGGACCGTTCAGACCACACCGGCTTTGTCACCTGAACAACGGGGTGTCACAGGCTCTGCTGTCTTGGGAGCGCCAGCAGAGGGAACACAGCAGCATCCCGCAGACCACCAACTCCAGACGGGCCCGCCGTCTAGCCAGAGCCACGACACCGCCATGAACTTCAGAATTCTTCAGAACAGGCAAACCGGCCCATGCGCCAAGGCCCCAGGGCCTGCCTCAGAGTCCCCGGACAGGCTCCCCACGCCCGCCCCACAAGGGAGGACACTGGCCTGGGCTCGGGGCGCCAAGGCTCTCGCCGAGCAGCCAGGCCTACATCCTGGTGACATCCCTGCCCTGAGGGACCAGGCCTGGAGCCTGACCACCCACCGCCCCACCGGCCAGCCCTAGCCGGGTGGTGGCCCCCTCACCCAGGAAGCCAGCAACCATGTAGGGAAGGGTGGGGTCTCCCCAGAAACAACTGGGCAGGGCAGCAGCCCAGCCAGAGAGAAGGGCCGGGAGCCGAGCCATCCTGCGGCCTCTCATCGGCGGAGGAGGAGGGCGACCCAAACACCTCCAAAGACCTCAGAGTGAAGGGCAGAGGGCGGGGGACAGTGTTCAAGTCGGGAAACGGGCTCCCGTGGTTTCAGAAGGCCGCAGCTACCACAGACAGCCAAGGCTGACCCCAGCACCAAGTCTGCGGCCTGCTCTGCTCACTGAGGCCAAGGGCACCACAGGGAGGGGGACCCGCCCCAGTCCCACCCAGGCCCACTTCCTCTGAGACCGAGTTCCAGTGAGATGGATCAGGGCCTCCTGTTTTGCTCTTGAACATTCACACCACAGCGCGTCCTCTCACCAAGTTCATCTGAAGGCGTCTGCACGAGGGCTCAGGTAGGACAGTGTCCCTGCGCACTTCCAGGGCGAGCTCTTTCTACAGGCCACCAACAAAGGCCACACAACCAAGACCATGGGAGTTGTTCAGAAGGGCAGAACCCGAGGGGACACGGAGGACAGGAAGCCAGGCTCCTACGACATGGGGATGCCCAGGCCCCTCTTCCGGTGCCATGAAGGGTGACTTCCCTGGGAAGGGACTGTGGGGCAGGAAGTGGAGTCACGACTCTGGACACGTCTCCTCAGGGACGGAGAACACAGATGGCGAGGGAGTGGGCTGGGGTCCCCACTTCATCTGCTTCTTAAAAGACCCCACTTGAAACAGCTTCTCTCACGATGGCTGCAGGGAAGCAAGGACAGCAGGACGTGCAGGCCCTCAGTTTCCCTCCCAGGACACTCACAATGGACCAGAATTAGGGAGAAAGAGCCCTTCTGTCTGCCGGGCTGGGACTGTGGGTTTGCCTTGGCGGAGCGACAACTTTCCACTGGCCCGTGCCCCTCCCCCAGCTCCCTCCACTAGCAGCTGGAGCTGTCCTCAGAGAGAAGGAGGCATTTCCTGTGCCCCCCCAATTTCCCAACATTCTTGGCAAGCCCAGAGAGGAGAAGGCCGCAAGAACAGGGAGGGGGCCAGGCGTGCCCCCCAGGCACACAGGACTATAAATCAGGGGGACAGAAGACAGAGTGCCCAGAGAAAGTGCTTAAGGCTGATGGGGCAGATGGGGGGCGGGGGGGCAGGGTCTGCTCTCCAAACCAGTTTCTCTCCTGCTGGAGTGTCCACCAGGCCCACACTCCCCATAAAGATGCCAGAGGAAGACTGAACGGGCAGGTGGGCAGGAGTCAGGACAATGGTTGAAATGGGTGCCTGGTCTTGAGGTAGATGACCCTCTAGGACACAGACAGCCAGGCGGGCAGGGGTTCAGGTGACTGTCCAGTCACTGGCCACTAAGTCCCCCCCCCACAGTCATGGCACAACAAAGGTGGCAAGGGTCCAGGGGGCACTGCCAGCCTCCCTCAGCATCTCAGCTCCCCGTTAGGCTAGGTAGCGGCCCTGAGGGTGGTCCTGGGGCTCCGAGACACTAGGCCCGTGGCAGCTGCTCAAGAAACGTCTGCAGTGAAGGCAGGAGGCCAGGCCAGACGGGGCGCCCCAAGCACAAGCAGACCCCAGGATAAGGCGGCCGCGGCCCCAGCCGACTGCCTTCTCCCTCCTGCCACCAAGGCCACAGGACGCCTTGTCGAAGACGCCGTCCCCAAACGCTGTCACGAGCCCCTGGGTGTCTCAGGGCACCTCAGTCCCTGGGGGCAGGGGCTCAGCCATGGGGTAGCCTGAGTTTCCTGGGGGTCAAGGCAATGGCAGTGACAGTGGTGACCGCCTCCTGGTCCATGGACCTCGGGAGCCACTCCAGTGGGCGCCCAATCCCTGGAGAGGCCTGGATGGCTCCTCCCCGGAACAGCTGGATGCACCCAGCTGTTCCAGGAAATCTGCCTTCGTCTGGCTGAGACTGATTGGGGTCCCCCGCCCAAGGCCACCGCCGAGCTCCACAGATGCCCACTCTGGGGTGCACCTGTGCCCTGTCAGCAGGTGCAGAAGAGGAACGTGGCTGGGGGCCATCCCGCCGGACTCGTGGGTGTGCTGGGATGCCAAGTGCGCATCATGAACTACTCAACTACAGCCCCACGGTGGCCGACGGCTTATCTCCTGCCTCCAACCTTGCACGCCCCCTCCCCAGGATCCCTGCCTTCTGCTCAGCCCCTTCCCCATTTGCCTGGAGCCCACAGAGCCCAGCACATTGCTCTCTGGAGCGGGAAGGAAAAGCCACTGCTCCGAGGATGAAGCACGAGACGTATGTGAAGGGACACATTTTTGTCCTGGTGAGGGACCACACAGGGCTTCTCCACCGGGACTGCTCTTCAAGCAAGGGTTAGAAGTCCTCGGATTCACGAACGGCCCCTATAAAGGCCACGGTCCGGCCCCAGAGCCTCGAGTCAGCCGCTGAACCTCACAGTCTCCCAGCCGGGACGCAGCACAACTGCACCTGAGCCGGCGTGGCCAGACCAGCACATGGCTTGCTGCTGCCCAGCCGGGAGGGCCGCACCGCCAATCTCTGCAACAAGGTGCGGCCCCAAGACACCACCCTGTCTGGAGAGCGGGAGCCCTGGCCTCTACTGGTGTGCTGAGCGTGAAGACTTGGCTGGGGCAGCCGCTCTGGGCCACGAGGCAAGAAGCAGCAGGAAGTAGTAACGGGGACAGTGCGTGGGCAAGGACACTAGCAGCGTCCATCTGTCAGAGCTCTCGTCTCTAGACTTCACTCACTGGAGGGAGACAAGCGCAGCGCCCTGCCGGGCCCTCAGGCTTGCCCCTCCGCCCTCTGCCGATGGAGTCTCACTGCGTTTCCGTGACCCTCACGCCACTGCTTACCCAGGAAGCAAAGGACAGAAGGCACCAGCACTCACCCATGCCCATTACAAACACACCAGGGCAGATGGGCCCCAGCACCCCCCCCCCAAATTTCACACAAAAAAAGAAAATCCTCAAAGGTCAAGGTCGTGAACATGCTAGATAAGAAGCTACGGGAAGAGGTCTTCATCCTTTCTGCACAAAACCTGCGGAGCCAGCCACCAGGAATCCAAGACCCCTGGGAGAGCGCCGCCCTTCCCCAAAGCTTCCGCCTCCTGGCCTCAGGCAGCCCTGCTCAAGACGTCCCACGCAGGAGACCACAGCACCCCTCTGGGGCAGAGCCCACCCAGGCCGCCCGCTCCCATGCTGCTCACCCCAAGACACATCCCTGGCCTAGGCAGCAGAAGCAGGTGGCCTCCAGGCTTCCACCCTCCCTCTGGGTCCAGGCCACCTGCACAGCCTCCTTCCTTCAGAGGATCTCTGACTACAGCAGGTGACCTTCGGAGAAAGCGGAGGGAGGAGTCCTAGTGCTGGGGGCAGGGCGCCCAGTCCCAGAGATGCCAGGGAACCACCTCTAGGAAGCTCAACAGGGAGGCACATGGAACCCCGGCCTCGCGCCTGGGCTGTGGGCACAGCGGGTGAGGAGGCTTCGGGGGGTCTGAGCAGATACCAGCACTGAGAGGCTCCCGTGGATAGAGGCTCTCACAGGACCTCCCCAGGCTCAGAGAGAAAAGCCGGAAACAGCAAGAACGAGACGAAACTGTTCGATCCCAGGGTCCGCATGCCCCCTGAGAAGACACCAGGAGCAGAGAGAAGATGCCTCCCCCCAGCACCCAGCCCCAGCTTCCTCCCAGGCACGTGGGACCTGCAAAATTCACGCAGAGGCCAGCAGGGCAGGCCAGCAGCAAAACGCATGGCCGGGCGCCAGGACGTCCCAGGGGAACTGTGGAGGGGGTGCGTGGAGGACTCTCCCACAGAGCCAGGGAAAGGGCGGCTGTGGCTTTGCCAACCTGCCCCCAGCCCCGGCCAGGCCAGGCCCCCTCGGCAGCTCCCGGCAAACGTTTAAAGACACAGTAGAATGGTCATGGAGGAACCAAGCCCCCCACGCCCCTCTCCTGCCCCAGGGCTTGGGGGGCTGAGACCAGAGGCAGAGCCGCCCAAGCATCCCGGCCAGACCCCTCCAAGATCACAGGAGGAACCAGGCCCCCAACCCAAGAACACAAGCTCCGACTGCGGCCTGAAGGCAGAACCGCGGGCCACGCACACCCCTCACCCCACCACGCTCCACGGGACTGTCAAGGTGGCGGGGCGCCCTCCCTGCCGGAAAATACACGGGGAGCTTTGTGGCGACAGGAAGCACACCCTCCCCAGTGGGGAATCGGCACTGCTGCCTGCCCAAGACCACAGGAGTGTCCTCCGCACCGCTGTGCACATGAAGGGCCCCAAACCTCTCTCCTGCCCCAACACCAGATGCCCACCCCCGCCCCAGGTCTCGTGTGGCCCTTTTCACAGGTGGGGCCCCCGGATGATCCTGGCCAGCGGGAGAGACCCTCAGTGTCTCCCACACAGCTCTCCTGCCCAAGTGGGTAAGCAGTGCCTGACTCGGGAGGGACCATGAGCCACCAGAAAGCAAAGGGCAGCAAACACCCACCATGTCCGAGGCCCTGTGCCCCTGGAGCAAGGAGGGCGGCAGGTGCTGCCTCACGCCAGCCAGAGCGGGTGATCAATGACGGGAATGGCAACTGGTCATCAGTCTGCGTCGGGGACACATGACAGCCACGGTGACAAGGTGTCACCTCCCACCTGTCAGAACGGCTCAAATCAACAACATGAGACAACAGGCTGGCGAGGACGCGGAGACACGGGGGCCTCGTGCACTGCCGGGGGGGATGCGAGCTGGCGCGGCCGCTCTGGCTAACCGTGCGGAGTTCTGTCCACAGCCTGAAGGAGAACTGGCCTGCGACCCAGCGACCCGCTACCGCGCTGCCCGCAGACACACAACACGGATCCGGGAAGACGTGAAGCCCCCGTGTGTCCCGCAGCCGAGACACGGAAGCACGCGCGTGTCCACCGCCAAGTCGAGACGTGCCACACACACGACGGAGGAGACTCGGCCGTCAGCAAGGGGGAGCGCTCGCCACCTGCCGCTGCGTGCGTGGACCGAGAGGCGTCACGCTAAGCGAAGCCGGTCCGTCCCGGAAAGACAAACACCGTCCGACTTGACTCGTATCCGGAGTTTAAGACACAGAGACACGCACGTGCGAAGGAGAGCGCGACCAACCGAGGAACAGACTCTGGCTACAGAGAACGTGCCGGCGGTCCCCACGGGAGGGGTGTGAGATGGGGCCGAAGGGCGCCGCGGTGAGCTCCAGCGTCACAGGGAAGGGCTAAGTCGCAGTGCTGGGCGTGTGATACAAGACGCCACCCTGTGCGTCAGCCGCGATTCATTCAAACTTGACCAAAAAACGGGACGCGGCCGCAGGAGCCGGAGCCGGAGGCCTGCGCTGCCCGGGAGTGGCCTTCGCCCCTGCGGTCCCTTCCAGTCCCACAGACACACCTGCTGGGCCCCTGCCCTGGCCACAGCGGGGCTGCCTGTGGTGGGGCGGGCTGGACCGGAGCCGGGCGGCCCGGGGGGGGGCGCACACAGGCTGTCCACACGCCAGAGCACACATGGCCACGGCGTGGGCGCAGACCGCCCAGCGTCACAGGGCAGGAGGAGGACGGGAGCGCGTGGCCCGCATGTGCGCCACATCACGGGGAAGTGCGCGCAAGCCTCGCAGCAGAAACACTCCGAGTTCAGAGAAGACACCAGAACAGAGGTGTGAGGGTGGTTTCCCCAAATACCGCAGCGCTTCCCAGCCTGTGCACAATCTCCCGTTCCTGACTAACGCACAACACACGAGGCCCAAACGGGAGCCGGGCGGGGTGCAGAGAGGGGCAGAGCTGCAGGAAGGAAGGAGGGACGAGGACGGCCTCTGCCCAGGCCAGGAGTCTCCCAGCCCTTCCAGAACGCTCTCCTTACCTTGAGACCCAGAAGGCCGCCCACCACCGCCAAATACACCCACGTCTGGAGAATGACCCCGGGACAGCCCACAGGCAGGGCCCCTTAGGGACCACGAGCATGCCCCCCTTACCGGAGCCCCAGAACCCCTGCCCTCCTCCTTCCCGGGGCCATGCACTCCCCTCAGCAGAGCCTGGAGCACACGGGCCCACCCTTGCGCTGACCTCCAGCTTCAGGTCACAAGCAGCCCTGCATACTCCTAGCTACCAGGCCCCACGCAGTGAGAAGCTGCGACAGCCCCTCCAGGAACCAGGAGCCAGCACAGAGCTCTGCAGGCAGGCAGCAAGGGTGTCCCTCCAGAGGAAGGCCACTCCCCCATCCTCTTCTCTCCCTCGGGGAAAAGGGTGGCCGAGGGTGTGAGGAGTTGAAGCACACGGCTCCCCGATCCCCACACACCCCGCCCACCCGGCACCCCAGCAGCCTTTCCACTCTGCAGGAATCCCAGGGTCAGGGGCCCACAGGGAGTCACGGCCCTCAGGACACCACGCAGGTGCCCAGCAGAGAGGGACAGGCAGCCTGCTCCTGCTTCACTGTCCCGCGTCCCGTGGACGGGTCCGTGCAACACCAGCACAAGGGGCCCGGTGCACACCTGTCTACACAGCATGCCCAAGAATCTTCCAGAATGATGCAAACGGAAAAGCGGGGGCCGGGAACGGAGACCCGTGCCCACCAGCCTGAGGCGCAGGTGCCTGCCACAGACCCTCCACTGGGGCTGGTTAGGAGCCAGATGGCCCTGGGGTCCTCAGAGGAAGAGCCCGCCTGGGACAGACACCTGGGCTTTGGGACTGCTGGCTGAAGGACGCGTGGCCAGGGTCTCCAGGTGCTCCTGGGCCGCAGCCACTCCCACTCCTGCCGGGTGGTCCCTGATTGAAGACTGGGCGCTCCTACCCCCACCCCGCCCCCTGGCAGGGAGCCCCTCCGGTAAGGCATGCTGGGCCAGAGCACGGGGACGGGGGTGTTGCACTGGGGGACCCTGGGGTAGAGGCACCCGGTGGCCGCCTGCCAGAACCAGCAGCCTACCGGCCCCCGGAGCTGGAGACCGGGGCCAGGAGAGAGGAGAAAAGTTAGCCGCGGCCCTGCAGGCCACACGCCGCGCCGTCAACAGTGAAGTATCGGTGTGGGGGAGCGCGCCACGAGGACAGCGTGTACAAGCCCGGCCATGTCCGTCTGGGGGCTTCTGGGCAAGCAGTCGCGGAGCAGAAATGCAAACTAGCTCCCCGGCCCTGATCTGTTTTTTTTCAATCACACGGAAAGGCTCTCCGGTGCCCGAGCCGGTGGGAGCCGCACACCAAGCGCGCCGTCCCGCTCTCCCAGACACCAGCCCCGGGCGCCCCTCGGCCGCACTCCCAGCCCCACGCGCACGGGGGCCCCCGGGACGGCCGCTTGCTCTGCTCCTTGGGGGGCACCTGGCTCTGGGGGGCGGCGCTGCCCCGAGCAGCCCCGGTTTCCACCCGCCCGAAACCAGGCCTGCGCGCTCTCGCTCCGGGCGCCCTCGTGAAGCCGCTGAAACACGCCCCCTTGGCGCCTGGCGATTCTGACCTTCGGGCATGTTTATCAACCCCCGGAAGGCCTTGTCCAGGCTCCTGCCTGGCGTCCGAGCCGAGGGCGAGGGTCGCGGGGGTCGGGAGTCTGCAACAAAATCGGGGCAGTGACCTTTCGACCCGGGGCTCTGCGCGGCCCACGCGGGGGCTGGGGGTGGGCGCCCCCACAGCCAGGCCGCCCTCCCCAGGCTCCTCAGCTCAGACGGCCCCACACCTGCCACGGGGCCTCCGCCCCCTGGAGAAACAGAAACAAGCCACCAGCCACCGGCCAGGCGCGACCCCCACCCCAGCCCCCCTGAACCAGGGAGGGCCGCCTGTTGCTTGGCACCAGGTCCTTGTTTGAGACGTGGCTTTCTAGAACCTGGCCAGGCGGCCCTTCCCCCCACCTCAGCCTCACCGTTAAGACATGTGTCCTCAGCTCCTCCAGGCCCTTCCGCAGCCAGCCTGGATAGGGGGAGGGGTGTCCCAGGGTCCCCGAGGGCCAGGCAGCCCACCTAGGAGCCCCTCAGGGGCAAGTGCTGCATCCCTGCCCCAGGGGGGGCCCGCAGGAGAGGCGAGGTGCGCCCCAGCACTGGGGGGCTCCAAGGAACAAAGGTTTCTGTGGGGCAGGAGCCACTCAGCACCTCGGGAGCGCCTGGGTCCGCACACGGCACACAGAGAGCACAAGGACCTTGGGTGCCACAGTGCGGCGGGTCCCCAGACCAGCCCCTCACCTGGGGCATGAGCAATGGGCTGCCACAGGCCCGCCTGTAAGCAAAGCCGACCACACGAGGCCTTGGGGCCAAGCCCCCAGGAAGGAGGCCGTCTCCCCACAGCTCCCCCAAAGCCCCAGCAGATTGCTGGGGGTCCGGGGCCATCCACCCGGATCAGTCGGGGAAAGCTAGAAGGGAAGGGGGCAGCATGAGGGTGAGCCTGACCCCAGGTGAGGGGACTGTCCTAGAGCACGGGCCAGTGGACAGGGATCCTGCTGCAGGCCCCAGGGTCCCCACAGCCCTGCCCAGGGATGGCACAGCAGGAGGGGGCTCGGGTGAACTCGTCCGTCTGTCCCAGGCCTGGTGCCACAGCTGACCCAGCTGAGAGCCCTGCAGGGAACAAGCTGGTCTGCGCCGTCAGCTCAAGGGTCGCCTGCAGTCAGAGCAACCCCGCTCCTCCGCTGCCAGCGTTCAGGAACCTGAAGGAAGAAAAGGGGCCTGGGCTCTGCCGCAGCCCCAGCTCCCCCGGAGACGGGACAGCCTGAACTTTTCACCCCTCAGCACAGACATCAGGAGGAAGGGGCCACAAAGGTGTCCGCCAGGGAGGGGGAGCCTGACACCATCCGCAGTGTGCTCCTCCCCCAACCCCTCCAAAAATGTGTATTGCCCGTTTTACAATCACCAGATGGAGACCCCAGGCCTGCAGGCCTCCTCACTCCCTGTGACCTCTCGTAAACATAAGCGGGGACAGAGCCCAGGACCTACGGCCACACCCCCACTCCGGGGGGGGGGGCGGGGGGGCCCGCTGCAGGTCAGCCGGCAGCATCCAGCCCTTGGCATGGGGGGGGGGGGGGGGAGTGACCAGCATCTCAGACCCGCTCATGCTGAGAACCAGAAACAACCTTACAACCCAAGAGGCAGTGGCCCCAGACGGCTGATGAGCGGGCACCAAGGCTGGTGGGCTGCCCTGCAGGGAAACAGCCCTTGCTCCCCCATCCCCCCACTCAGGAGCAGTGAGCGCCCAGGGCAGGGCCCCCACAGGAGGGGGACATGCAGGGACGCGGGTGGGTGTTGGCGGATTCACACGCCCACCCTGATCATCAGCACTCCCTGGGCCTGCACAGGCAAGGAAGAGAACAAAGATGAGCCAGTCTCGCAGGGCCTCTAGTGAGGGCAGAAGGCAAACCCACGGTCTCCGGATGAGGACGCCGCCACTGTCACCCACCAAGCCTCCGGGGCCAGGGGGGACAGGCGGTGCCAGAGCAGACGTGGTCGGATCCTCCTTCCTCCACAAGGACCCTCTGCTGCGCTGCTGACACGCAGCCAACCGCCGGCGCCCTCACTGCCTCCAGGCTCCTCCTGCCTGTGTCTTCACTGCCAGCCAGTGCTCCCGTCCCCAGCAGCCCCACCGCTAGCCTCGAGAGTCACTCAGGGCCCTGGGAACAGAAGCTCGCAGCCAGACCCTCGTCAGGCCTGCCCCAGCCTGTCCCCCCAGCCCCCGCAGCACGGTGTGGCCTCCTTGGGACTCACCAGCAGCGCCTGTGCACCACGCTGGCCAGAGGTACGCAACAGACGTCAGGGCAGGCCCAGGGCCACAGGAGGTCAGGTGCGCACACTCCTGCAATCCCGACAGCGGGGCCACACCAAGGCCCAGGGCGGCAGGGACATCAGAGCCGCGATGAGCAGGTCCCCGCTGTGAGTGGTGGGGGGACCCCAGTGCGCACAACTCCACCAACAGCCTGACGGGACAGTCTGCAGCTTCCGAGCAGGTTTCTTGGAGGGTTCCAGGGCAGGCGGCGCCCCACACCCCCGGCCTGCCCTCCCTGAGCTGAGGCAGGACCCCTCAAGCAATTCAGGGAAGACACCCCACAACCAGGGAGAGAACCACGCGATAAAACCAGCAGGAAAACCCACCCTCACCTCTAAAACCAAACCAAATGTGGTTCAGGATGGTCCTCTCTGAGTGACGCACGGTCTGCAACCCGCGATGAGAGGGGGGACAGGGGGGCAAGGGTCTTCGGCCCCAACTGTTCCTCACCATCTTCTCCAGTGTCCACGGCCTCCGCCCCACGGCCCCCGTGGTCAGCCGCCACTGCCGGGGGGCTGGGCGAGGGCCCCGGGGGCCTGACCCGTGGGGTCCTGCTGTGGCAGCAGAGTCCACGCACAAAGTAAAATGTCACTCAGCAGCTGGGATGCGGCCAGCGCCTCCTCCCTACCCCACAGGCCGGACACCGCTCCACGGCCAATACCATCCAGTACCGTCTGCCCCAGACGCCCCACCTGACACTCAGGTGTGCTCGCCCCAGACACGGATCCAACACCTGGCTACAGCTGTCCGAGAGCCTGGACGAGGGAACGGGGGACGCACACTCGGGCTGCCACACCACGGAGGCAGCCAGCCGCCTGGAAAGACCCAGAACGTCAGTATAGACAACATGGTACCCACTTCCCGGGTCTCAGAGCACACCCTGTATCCTCTGTGCTGCAGCCCTGTGCCCGGGAGGTCCAGGGTGAGGGCTGGCAGGCACATCTGGGAGAGGGAACAGTACTCTGTGGGGCACCCCGAGAAGGATCCTGAGTGCCAGGGCCCTGGGACAGAGTCTCTAGGAATGAGCGACCTCCCCCGAGGGGCCAGCGGCAGGGTGCAGCCCTCCCCGGACCTGCAAGGCTCGTCCCGACAGCCAGGGCGGCCACGGTCCCCTCGGTGCGGGAGCAGCAGCCACAGTGCATGGAGCTGGCCACAGAGCCAGGACCGGCCCGGCTGCTCAGAATGTCCAGCCGAAGTCGCCTCATATGAGCTCTGAGCACAAACCGGCGAGAGGGGCTTCCGCTCACTCCCAGCACCGGCTCGCAGGCAGCAGGGCCTGGGACTGGCCCCGGAGAACTGTCCCGGAGCACCCAGTCTGCAATCCGAGCCAGCCCCGGGGTGCCCAGGCTGCGGTGTCCCTGAAGCACGCGCGGGCACGGGGTCCGAGGGGGGCAGCACCCGCCGCGGAAGCAGCCTTTCCCTGGTGCTCGGGCCCAGCACCTGCCCCACGCACCCAGCGCGCTTCAGATGAGAGCAGAGCGGCGCCGACCCGGGGTCCCGGGCGCCCCCCACCCCGAGGCGCGCCCGAGACCACAACACCACCCTCAGGCCCGGCCAAGACCCTGTGCCACTGACCAAGCAGGCCTTCGGCTCTAGCTGGGGACGCAGCACCTCAGGGCCACAGGTGACGCTCACGCGACAGAGCACAGGTCAGCCTCGCCGCCCTGTTCACCCTGAGCCACGTCGCAGACCTGTCCCCTCCTCACACGGGGCAGGGGGATCGCACTGTCTGCAAACTTGTACAAACAAGCCAAACGGCGATCCTGACTCGGCTGACCCCTGCACGGCACCTGGAGGGAAGCGTGAGTCCCACGGCCGCCGCCTCACTGCCGGCCGGGCCTGTGCGTGCAGGTGCGCCGAGAGCTCGCGGATGCCAACCCTGGTCTCCCAGGTGTCGCCCGGAGTGCGGACGCGAGCCGGTTACCAGACCCCAGGCGCCGGCACGCCGCAGCTGCCAGACTGAATAGTCAAAATCACGGCACTTTGTTCATCATCAATTCCGACTAAAATTGAAAAGGCAGTAATGAAGATGTTAACAAAACGAATTTAATGCAGCCAAAATTATTGCAAAAAGGAAAACATATTTGCTCACAATGGACTTGCCAGTCAGCACAATTCAGCCATTTTTTAAAACCGTCTACCTCCGAGCTCGATCTGCTCACCTTCCTTCCTACAGCTGAGACCGTCCCCAGGGATCTGTCGCTCCAAGTCTTGAGTTACCTTTGCTTTCTGCCGCGGTCACTGCTCGAGGGACACACTGGAAGCCCTACCTGTGCAGGGAGCCCCCCACGCCACCACCATCCACACCAAGCAAGCGCACAGCAACTCAATTTTGATCTCATGTTTCCAGGGTCACTTACGAAGAGAGTGTCTGAAGCGGAAAGCCGGTTTTAGCTGGGGGCCGCGACCACACTGCAGCCAAGATGGCGCCACAGAGACCAGGGGGGCCAAAACCCAGACCAGGCCCAGGAGCTGCCACCCTCCAGCCGCTGGGCGTTAAGCAACTAAGCACAGTGACCCCCAGATACAGAAGCAATCGCGCTGAGCCCTCAGCCAGCCCCAGCTTACCGCCCCGAGGGCTTCTGGGCAGGCGCAGTGACCAAGTTGAGCAAATGGAGCTGGAGGTCCAGGGACCCACACGGCAGGGGAGAGTGGCACAGAAAGGCGCCAGGTCTGCCAAGCCCAGATCAGCACATGTGCGCCAGGAAGTTACACAAAGCTGGGAAACCTCTGAATTCCTGGGGTCCTGTCCACTCGGGAAAGTTCTGTACAGGATGGGGAACAGTCAGCCCCAGAAGGGGATCTGGACCCACCAAACAAATCAGAGAACACCTGTGAGGACCAAACTATCCCCACGTAACTTAACCGCCCCTCAGAGCCGAGCTCAAGAAGATTTACAGAAACATCCAGCACAGCACCTAGACAGAAATTTCCCAACGTGTGCAGCCAAAGAAGCAGGAAAACATGAACCGTGATGAGCATCACTCACTAAAACTGACTGGAACGGGCAGACACAAGCATTCACAAAGGACATTAGTGGCATTCGTAACGCCGTATTCCGCAGTTCAGCAACTTCCACAGAGACGCGGAAGATCTGTCCAGAGTCACACACAGACCGCACGCTGCACGTGAGGCGGCGGCGACGGGCAGGAGACCTGGAGCCTGAACACGCACAACAGAAAACACCCGAGGGAAAGGGGGCGCTTCAGAGTGACAAGAGCACCTGGGAGCGAGCTGGGGCCCTGGCGGCGTCGGCTGAGTGTCTGACTCTCGGTCTCGGCTCAGGGCCTGATCTCAAGCTCATGAGTACAAGCTCCGCATGGAGCCTGCTTGGAAAGAAAGGAGGGAGGGAGGGAAGTGGTTTTCCAAAGAAAAACAATAAACCCAAAGTCTCCATAACGCCCCCAAACACATGCTATTAAAAAAACTACAACAAAAGAGGCGCCTGGGTGGCTCAGTGGGTTAAAGCCTCTGCCTTCGGCTCGGGTCATGATCTCAGGGTCCTGGGATCAAGCCCCATATCAGGCTCTCTGCTTGTAGGAGCCTGCTTCCCTCTCTCTCTCTCCCTGCCTGCCTCTCTGCCCACTTCTGGTCTCTATCTGTCAAATAAATAAATAAAATCTTAAAAAAAAAAAAAAAAGTGAAAGAAAAGAAAGCTACAAGGAGATGGAACAAGCAAAAACAGCAAGATGAAAGACCCAGACCTAATCTCATCAATAATCACATTTACTGTCAGTCATGTGAACTCCCCAATCAAAAGGCAGAGAAAAATACATAAATAGATAAATAAAAAGCAGAGACTACCAGATCAGACAGAAAAGCCACATGTAGCCCACAGGAAACCCATTTAAAAAATACAGACACACACACAATAAATTAAAAAAACAAAATAAAATAAAACCCAGATACAGATTAAAGTAAAAGGATGGAAAAACAGGCAGCTGGCTGGCAGAGTCAGGGAGCCCGTGACTCCTGGTCTTGGGATCATGAGCTTGAGCCCCACACTGGGTGTGGAGAGGATTTAAAAGTAAAGGTTGGGGCGCGTGGGTGGCTCAGTGGTTAAGCCTCTGCCTTCAGCTCACGTCATGGTCCAGGGGTCCTGGGATCGAGTCCCGCATCGGGCTCCCAGCTCCACGGGGAGTCTGCTTCTCCCTCTGACCTTCTCCTTGCTCATGCTCTCTCTCAGTGTCTGTCTCTCAAATAAATAAATAAAATCTTAAAAAAAAAAAAAAAGGATAGAAACAGGAATGTCATGCTCGCAAGAGTCCAAAGAAAACTGGAGTAGCTAAACTAACATCCAAGTAGATTTCAGGCAAAGAACATTAACCAGGGAGAACGTGCAGGATTATATTGGTAAAACGTCAAGTAATCGAATACAAAAAAAAAGCGTAAACATTAATGCCCCAAATAACAAAGCTACGAAACACATGCGGCAAACCCGATAGGACAGCATGGAGACAAATCTGTAGTTCCACGAGAAGACGTCAACCCTCTTCTGCCAACACTGGAGAGAGCAATAAACAGAAAACTGGCAAAGATACAGCACCACCGCCACAGAGCAGCCTCAGCAAGCTGACCTGACCAGCTCACGGCGCTCCCCACAGGTCCTTCTCAAGCGCACCGCGAACATTCACCCAGACAGACGATACTCTGCACTGAATACAAGTCTCACAAGCTTAAGAGGGTCCACGTCACAAGTGCGTCCTCTGACCAAGGTGGAATTCAACTGGAAATCAGTAACAGAACGATCTGTAGAGCATTCTCAAGTATTCGCAAACTAAGAGACGTCTCACTAACCCATGCATCCAACATGAAATCAAAGCAATTGTAAAGTATTTGAACTCAATGGAAATGGAAACAGCATATCAGACCCTGTACGAAATCCCTAAAACAGGACTTAGGAGAAAACCAAATATTTGTATCTGAAAACAAGAAAAGTCTTAAATAATGCGTCAGCTTCCAACTTATGAAACTAGAAAAAGGACCAATTCAATCCAAAGCAAGCCAAAGGACAGAAACTATAAAGATCAAGACAGAAATCGATGAAGTAGAAAATAGAAAAATAACAGAGAAAATCAGTGACATCCACACTGGGTCTCTGAGATCAGTAAGTTGATAAGCGTCTAGCCAGACTCGTCAGGAAAAGAAAAAACGGTCAGCATCAGGACCGTGAGAGGTGGCACTGCCACGGACTTCTGCAGCTGCTTAGGAAGAAGTGATGGAACATGAGGAATGACATTGCGACAACAGAGCCACAGCGCAGAGCGAGTGGATCACCCACACACCCGCCGACTCTCAGGCCAGAGCAGGAGCCAGGGCAGCCCAGCCTCGCTCACTCCCCGCAGAAAGCCCTCCGGACCCCGGTGGGCCTCTGTGGTTCAGTGCTACCAGGAATTTTTTTTTTTTTTTTTTTAATTTGACAGATAGATCACAAGTAGGCAGAGAGGCAGGCAGAGAGAGAGGAGGAAGCAGGCTCCCCGCAGAGCAGAGAGCCCGATGCGGGACTCGATCCCAGAACCCTGAGACCACGACCTGAGCCGAAGGCAGAGGCCTTAACCACTGAGCCACCCAGGCGCCCAACTACCAGGAATTTTTAAAGAAATGAATGTTTCAGAAAATGGAAGAAAATGGAACCCAGTAACTCACCGGGTTAATAAACTGAAAAAGACATTCATCATATTATTAATCCCAGTAAATGCAAAAAAAGCTTTTAATCAAATTCAACACCCATTCCTGATCAAAACAAACTAGGGCCAGAACTGCAGGGACTCCCTCCGTCCCAGAAGCAGCATCTACGAAAGCCTCAGGGCCAAGCGCAGGTGGCGGAGAGAACACCGCACGCTGGCCCGAGCCTGGGGGCCAGGAGAGCCACTCGCACCCCCTCCCCGCCACACAGCGCTACGGCCCCACCAGGGCAGCCAGGCCACAGCCTGGGGGCCTCCAGGCCGCAGGGGGAGAGGTGACGCATTCCTTGATCACAGATGGCATCGCCATCTACGCAGAGAACAGGCTGGAGGCTACAGAGAAAGATACTAGCAAAGTTGCGGGGTGCGGGGTCAACGCACAGAAGTCAACGGCGTGGGCAGCACCAAACCAGGAACCGAAACCTGGAAAGCAGCACTACTGGGGACGCCGGGGGGGAGCAGTGGGTTAAGCATCTGCCTTGGGCTCAGCTCGTGATCCGGGGTCGCGGGATGGAGCGCGGTTTCTGGCTCTCTGCTCAGTGGGGGGCTGCGCCTCCCTCTCCCGCTGCCCCCCACGTTCACGCTCACGCTCACGCCCTCGAGTAAATAAACAAAATCTTAAAAAAAGCAAAGCAGTCCTTGCAACTCTCACGCTGTATGTCAACAGGAATTGAGACAAAACCTGAAGTCATAAAAAACAGGGGCGCCTGGGTGGCTCAGTGGGTTGAGCTGCTGCCTTCGGCTCGGGTCATGATCTCAGGGTCCTGGGATCGAGTCCCGCATCAGGTTCTCTGCTCGGCAGAGATCCTGCTTCCCTCTCTCTCTGCCTGCCTCTCTGCCTACTTGTGATCTCTCTCTCTCTCTGTCAAATAAATAAATAAATAAAATCTTTAAAAAAAAAAAAAAAGGAAACAGCGGCACTGCTAACGTAACAGCACAGGGGAACCCCGGAGACAGTCCAACAGCGGTGGCAGAAGGTGCCAGGGCCTGCGCCCAGAGACTACGGGGCGCGCGGAGAAACCCTGGTCACTCGCACGAGCCGACCAGCGCTGCGACGCGGCCTGGGAAACGCAGGGTCGTAAGACGTGCGCTCTCCCCGGACCCATCTGTAACGCCCACAGCGACCGAATCACAACTCGGCCCGGTTTTCCTTCACGAAACAGCAAGCTGACTACTGCGCGCGGGAGGCCGAGGACCCGGGGAAGGGCGGAGCCGGGCGCGCCTGCCACCGGACGGCAGGACACGAGGCCACACCGTCCACACCAGCAGGGGAGCGACACAAAGATACACAAACAGACCAAGTGAGCACAACAGGGTCCAGAAACAAGGTCCCACGCAGGGACAATGGCCTCTAACCGAAGCGCGACGATCCCCGGGGGCTGAGCCCACGCAGCGACACGCGCGAGAGCCACTGGGTCCGCACAGGCCGAGACGCGGACTCGGACACACACCTTGCGTCACCCCCGGCTCCACTCCGAGTGGATCTCACACCTGCGTGTAAACCCTAAAGCTACGCAAGTTCTAGGGAAAGGCAGAGCAGGGGCCTCTGTGACCGGGGTCCGGCGCCCCCCGTGCGCCGCAGGCCCAGCCCCCGGACACCGGAGCACCGCGGGGCCCGCCGCTCGCCCCCAGCTCTTCAGAGCCACAGGTGAGAAGAGACGGGGCGGGGGGCGGGGCCTTGTGAAGCACCAGCGTGAAGGGGTGTGCGGCCACGACACAAGTCCCAAAGCTCGACACGGCGGCAACGACCCCTGCAAGGACGGGCGAAGTCCCGCAGGGACGCGAGTCCACGGAAGCCCTAGAGGCCCGTGGCCGGTGTGAAGCGAGGCCCCGCCCCGGCGGCCTCCCGGAAGCACAGGGAAAGCCACAGCGACACGCGCCGCATGCGCACTAGAGGACACCTGGCACGTCGGGGACTTCAGCTCGCTTCCGCACTGCCCGACCCAGCCGCTCCGCACCGAGCTGTGCCGCCGGGACCGAAGCGCGGCCCCACCGACACTGCCCCCCGAGCGCTCCCAGCAGTGTCCCCAAGCAGCCGAGGCCTGGGGCTGGGTCGCTAGGAGGGCCCATCACCTGGCCGGGCGGATGCATCATCAGGGCAGGGCCGATCCAGGCGACGGGACACTAGCCAGCAGTTACACACGCACAGCGACACACAGGGGCCTCAGAATGATTCTGCTGAGTGGAAGAAACCAGACCAAAACACAGAGAGAGAAATGTCATTTATATAAAGCTCCGGAGAGACAAACTCATCTCTAGTCCCCGCGGCCGCATGGGGGTGGGCGGGGAGGGGCAGGAGGGAGGAATCCGGGACAGGAGCAGGGACACTCGCAGGTGCAGGACAGGCTCCTCGTCGGGACCCCAGTCATGGTTCTCCACGGGAAACGACGTGTCAAAGGTGTCACGCCGCACGCTTTAGTATGCTGTGTCTTTACGAAGCTGCTTTAAAAGACGACTACACAGCAATTACCCCAACTCAACCCTTCAGAATCCAGGGTTCATTTGTTCTCTGGACTTAAACGATCCCCACAGGTCAATGACAAGTGTAGACGAGCAGGATAAAACCACCATTTCTTCCGCGGCTGGTCCCAAACATATCCTTTTCCATCCCATAAAGAGTCACAAAAATACAGCAACACTGCATTAAAATCACTTGTTTCTCTAGATCAGGAATTGGCAAGCTCTTCCTGTAAAGGGCCAAATCGTGAGTATTTTTAGCTCTGAGGGCCCTGCGCTCTCACTCACAGCTCCTCAAAGCTGCTGCTGCGCCACAAAAGCAGCCACAAGCACTGTGAACAAAAGTGGGCGTGGTTGAGAGCCAATAAAACTTTATTTATAAAATCGGGCGGGGGCTGGACTTGGCCTAGGGCCAGAGCAGGCAGAGCTGCAGATCAGGGCTTCTCCCAAGCCCCCCCCCCCCGTGCAGCAACATCACCTGGGAATGTCCTAGAAATGCAAATGCCCAGGGCCTAGCTCAGACCCAGGATCAGACACTCGGGGCGCGAGACCGAGCAGCTCGTCATTCCTGAGAATTCTGAAACTGCTGGCCCAGAAACGCAGCAAGAGCGCGGGACTGATCCAGAGCCAAGAGTGAAGAAACCAAACCAAACGCTTCACAGAAGTCTACCGACCACGCGCCCCAGAGAGGGCGGTGCTGGGCCTCTGCACTGTGGGGTGAAAGTCTCCTGACTAAGACACTCGAGAGAAAAAACTCCCAACAGGCAGGAAGGGTCAGGAGCCGCCTCCGGACAAACCTCTGTGACCGGAGGGTGGCTGCGGGTTCTCTTCACTCCTTGACAAAGTTTTCAACCTGCTTTAAAGACGAGCTCTAGAACGTCTCACATTCCCCTCGCTCTGCACTTCCCTCAGCAAACTCCGACCTCTGTCACTCCTTGGGCCTGACCCAATCTGACACTACAGGGTGTGGGTCGCTCTTCCAAACAGGAGTCAAGCCCGCACTCCGCCACAGACGCCGAAGCGAACCGTGTGTGAACGCGCACGCACGCACACGCACGCACACGCACGCACGAAGCGACAGGCCAAGAAGACAAGTCCTGATCATCTGAGGGTCGCTTCTGAGTAAAATCACAAACCACCGGCGTTCCCGTGTCTTCCTTTTCAAAGCGGCTCTTTATGTCCTTCCTTCCTCGGTGCTTAAAATGCCAAGACCTTTTGCGAACTCAGAAAACACATCAAGAAAACAGAACGAGGGCGCCTGGGTGGCTCAGTGGGTTAAGCCGCTGCCTTCGGCTCAGGTCATGATCTCAGGGTCCTGGGATCGAGTCCCACATCGGGCTCTCTGCTCAGCAAGAAGCCTGCTTCCCTCTCTCTCTCTCTCTGCCTGCCTCTCTGCCTGCTTGTGATCTCTCTGTCAAATAAATAAATAAAGTCTTTAAAAAAAAAAAAAAAAAAACCAGAACGATTAAACTACATCATTTGAGTAAAGAAAAACCAGTTTTAAGAAGGAGGCAGAAAATGCTTCAACCCCATGCTCTCGAAAATCGCCAAGGGGCACCCGGCCAGCTCTGAAAATGGAGCAAGCAGCTCTCGATCTCAGGGTTGTAAGTTCGAGCCCCATGCTGGGTGTAGATTTGCTTAAAGATAAAGTCTTAAATACAAAAAACCTGCCTACCCTGCTCTTCAACAAGGGAAGATTGTGGACCTTGAGCACATGCGGGGGCACGAGATGGCCAGGAGGAGGGCAGGCCGAGGCCAAAGAGCTGCGGAGAAAGAGCCCCGGGCGCCACAAGGGAAAGCTCGGGGCAGGAAGAGACCG
The DNA here is from genome assembly GCF_902655055.1 of Lutra lutra. NCBI lineage: Eukaryota > Metazoa > Chordata > Mammalia > Carnivora > Mustelidae > Lutra > Lutra lutra. The sequence continues at coordinate 196,667,128 of NC_062281.1, forward strand.
GTCGCCACAGGACGCGGATGGGAGGTTTCACGGGAGCGACATCAGGGACCAGCCGCCAGGTCCCCATGAGGGGCGGCCAGGCGCCAAGCGTGGAGAAAGCGGAGCTCCGAGACAAGGCAGAAGCAGGATTTCGGAGGAAACCAGCGCTAGCACCCCTGGGGACGGGAGACGAGCTCACAGCCAGGAGCCATGACAAGAACAGGGACAGCCGTTACAAAAGAAATAAAAGCAAAGCACACCTTAGGAATTACAAGTGAAATCACAAAACCCGAAAGTGGACAAGGAAACAGCGTCTGGCAGCAAACCCCAGGAAAGCCCTGGAAAATGACACCAGAGATGGAGAACGAGAAGGACCGAGGCCTGCCAGGCCCGGCCAGCCAGAGGCGCCCCAGAGCGCAGCGACCCACGGACACCCACGGCTCAACCCCAAGCAGGGGCTAGGCTCCTGGTGACGAGGGCACACAGGGCCGGCACAGGACCACACCGATACCCGGGGCCAGGCCCTCTGCGCCCACCCTCCAGGCACTGGGAGCCAGAGGACAGCAGAGGTGTGGGCCACACACCCAGTCCAGCACTGGGGAGCCTCTGAGGTGGGCCACGGCCAGAGGCATCGCCGTGCCAAAGAGGAGGAAACAGGCAACCGACTCCAGGGCCCAAAGCAGAGTGAGGGCCCCGGCGTGGGGAAGACAGGGAGCAAGGTCAGGTATGGGACGCCAGATCTGGGGGAACATGGCCACACAGTCGTAAAGTAAGCACAAAGGATGGGTTCATCAAACATGAGCCCCGGGTGACGAGGGCAGGCCCCGCAGCGGCAGGCACAGGCTGCAGGGGGCTAGCAGCGAGGCTGGACTGGGGAAGTGGCGCCGCAGGTGACAGTTACAGGAGGTCGAAAGGATAAACAGTGAACAACAGGAAGTCCCTGCCAGAGGCCAAGTGGAGAGAAGAGGACGGGGATGCCAGGTTTGTGCCATTCATCGGTTAGCTGTAGACCTTGTCCACGGATTCCCTAGGCGGCCCACGAAAGTTGAAGACAGCACCCACCAGAGGGTGCACGGGCCTGCCCAGGGAGCGGGGCGCCCGCCCGCGGCGCTGTCACTCAACACAGCGGGCCATGCTGGGCAGCCCCACAGGCGGGAACAGGCATCTGGAGGAAAGAGGGCCGCTGCAGCGGGGTGGGGAGCACGTGGAGGATCCCAGCCTGCTCCCACCCCCGGCCCACGGAGCCCACCCCGCGAGGCAGCAGTGACAGCTGGGCGTGCACACAACACCGTCTGACAGTCAGTGGGGGCGTGTCCAAGACGTCCAGACGTAAGGCCCAGTACATTAAAATGAAAAGCAGCCAAATAAAGATCTAACGATCTTGAGCTTTCCGTCTGGTCCTTCCCGGGTGAGGCAGCACCACTGCAGGGCCACTAAAGGGACAAGGAGGAGACAAGATGGCCCACGATGGGGCAGCCATCCCCCAAGGACCTGGGACAAAAGGAGATGCAGGGAGAGGGGCAGTGCTGTGTCCTGGGCAAAGCAGGAAGGCGTCTTCCCTCAGCACAGAACCCCGCGATCCCACCGTCACCAGGCTCACGGAGGCTCGTCTTGGGCAGAGGGGCCTAGCAGAGGACACGGCCCGAGTGCTGCTGTGGGAGGGACCGAGGACCAGCCTGCCACCGGCTCCGACCACACCCACCCACCGAGGCTACAGCCTGATCTGTACCCCAGGCCTTCCAGACTTCAGAGTCATCTGGAGATGAACCAGCACGTACCCGAAGGACCCAGAGAATCACCGGTCCCCCTGGGCCCTCCTGGAGGCCACTGACAAACGCAGCCTGGGCGTGTGAAACAAAAAACACACGGCACAGCTCAGGACCCTGAATGCTACGGGACCGCAGCCCCAGAGGGCATGCAAGGTGACCCATGCCACCTCTGCCACGGCCAGGGTCTCACGGCAGCCCAAGGAAGGGTCTGGCTTTGCTCTCAGCACCTCCGGGGAGGCCCTTCCCAGACCGCGGGGCAGCAGGATGACCTCCCTCGGGAAGGGCAAGGCCACAACAACAGGACGGCAGCCCTTGGTGCAGCACGTGGGGGCCCCGGGATGACTCCTCAGTCAGAGTAAAGGCCTCGATGTGGGTCAACAGGACGAACGTGACTCGCGAGTATGAAGGATCTAGAGAAATGGAGAACCTTCCCCAACGGGAAGCACTCTGGCCAGGACGTTTGCTCTGGTCCACAGTGTACACAGGCCACCGGCACTAACCCTGGCCAAGGCCTCTGCTGACGAGTCCCCCACCCTCCACTCACCCTTACTGCCCCCTGGAAGCCGTGGGGCTCCTTCCCACTGAGGCACAGGCTCCCCAAGGCCGCAGCCCCCACCTGATGAAGGTCTCTGTGCAACACGCGACACGTAGACCGACACGAGGGCGGGGTGGCGAGGGGCAGGGGCAGCAGCTAACAGCACCGGGTATGGGAACACACTGGGGGGGCAGCCACCCCCCACAACGCCCCCCACCCGGGCCCCTGCAGGCAGCGTGCTGCCTCCACAGCCTCGTGAGAAGGCCTGTCCCGCCTCTGCCTCCTGCTGCCGGAGTCAGGTGACCGCATGGGGGGGGCACGGCCTCAGACGCGAAAGCGAGACCCCTGGCTGAGGCCGGAGCCTTGGGCCCAGAGTGCATGTGGCCGAGTCCCACGTCAGGCTCCTTGCGCAGCAGGGAGTCTGCTACCGATTCTCCCTCTCCCTTCACCGCCTCAGTCGCTTGTGCTCTCCCAAATAAGACAAAAATTAAAAGAAAAGAGGGAGATGAGGACAGTTTCAATGCTCTCATTCCAATCCAAAACAATGGGACAAGCATCTGAAGGAGGCCACGGCCCCGCCCAGGCTTCCTTTCCCTCCTGACCCTACTCGCCACACACAACGACACAGGAGGACGGGACGGAACAGGGGCCGGGCCTCCGGGGACACGTCCCAGCACAGGGAGCGAGCACAGGAGAGCACTCTGAGCGAGGGAGAACGTGAGTGACCACATGCCACCGCCTTTCTGGGCACAGCTGACAGAGGCACAGATGCGGGACTGGGGAAATGTCAACAGACAACACCACAGGCGGTCCCCAGAGCCAGGAGCCAGAGAAAACCGTGGAGCGGAAGCAAGTGGCTCAGTTTCCATAAATGACTTACGGCAAAGAGAGGCGGGAAACGGCCAACGTCCACCTGAGAGACATCCTCCACATCTCCGTCTGCCCTGGGGTGACCCAGCCCCACCCTCAGCAGGGGCCCCGGCTGGGAGAAGGACGTGCCCGTGATGGGGACAGGGCTCTGTGCCTCTGGCCCACCCTGCTGATGCGGTTCCCTCAGGGCCCCCCAAGAACGCGCAAGCCACCCATTCCCCCAAGGGTGTAATAGTGTCAGGGGGTCTCAGGAAAAAGACCTCAGGAGGGACTGAGCCCTGGGGGTGGCCAAAAGAGGGACAATTTAGCCATCAGAAGAATGGCCAGAACGGACCACAACCCTGTCGCAGACTGAATTAGAAAACACAGTGGGCAGTGACAGTCCGGCAGTAGGAAGGAGGGAGGGCAGGCGCTCCAGAAGCGGACACAGGGTTCACGGGATCACGGTAACCGGGTCAGCGGGGTAGGGCAGGGGCGTTGAACCACCAGGAGAAAGTTCAGCACGGCAGATGCGGAGGAGGTCTAAAGTCCTCCGCGTGTTACTGATTAACCGCGCAGGGAAAAGGCAGACCCCACCCAGGAGCACGATCAAAGTTCCCCGCCGGAGTAGAGGCAGGCCACACGAGCATCCAGCCACTGCTGGGGAGGACGCCGTGGCACCAGCAGGCTCCCATCTGAGATGTGGGAGCTGCATCTGACCAGGGGGCGCACCTGACCCCGGGTGTAGACGCCTAACCCACAGGCTGGCCCCATGCCTCCCAGTGGACCCATGTCACCAAGGACCAAAGGCAGGGGAGGGGCCCCGAAGACAGGCAGCTTGGGGGCAGAGGTGTGTCCTGGCGGGTCCTGGGCAGATCGGGGCTACGGGCTGCTCTGGGGGGGTCATCTTGTTGTGCCAACACGAGGACGCCCTCATCTGCAGGACACGTACGCCAAAGACGCGCTCGCCGATCAGAGGGCGCGCCCACACCACACGGTGTCCGCGCTCGCAAACCTCAGGGAGTGCAGCTCTCGCGACTCCACTGGAGGCCTGACGATTGTCCAAAACAAAAATCCCAAGCCAAGGAGAAGCAGCGGGCTTACAGACCCCTCTCGGCTCCTCCGTCGGCCACCCACGCCTGGAGGATGCAGGCAAACACATAGGGCCAGAAAGGGGTATGAGGCACCCTCGGGATGTCCCACCCAGCAGGTGCCACATCTGAGCCGTGGGCTGTGCGGGACTGTGAACTCCGCCCCGGAGTCCACTCAGCGGCAGCCACGTGACACCTAGCTCTCAAAATCCCCAATTTCAGGAACTGTACCAAACCCTGGTCATAAAAACCAGTATCAAATTCCAGCTCAACGCTCCAATACAACGATCCAGGAATCCGACGTGCGTGTGGACTGGACCAACAGCAGCAGGAGGACGGAGAGAAGCACCCTTGGTCCGGCCAGGCCTGTCGAGCACAGAGCCAAGACCCTGAGACCCTAGCCCGCAGCCAGGGTTCCCGACAGCTAGAGACGTCGCTCCAGGAGGCCCTTCTCACAGCTCCTCACCCCACACGAGCAGGACAGGGCACCGTCCTGGTTCTCCACTCACTGCCTTGTTCTCATTTTCTGAGAAACCTCGCTTTTCCAGATAAGAACTGCCCTGGGGTCGGGGGCACCGGCTGGCTCAAGTCAGAAGAGCATGTGATTCTCGATCTTGGGACATGAGTTCAAGTCCTGCGTGGGGCGTGGAGCCCATTTAAGAAAATAAAAATCGCTCTGGGGTCAATTTTACCTGGTTCTGTCCTGAACCAGGTAAAATTGACCCCAGAGCCAAAGATCACGGCAGTGGATGAAGTCACCACTGCTGGCTGAATTACCAAAAACCCTGTCTGAAGAATTAAAAAGGCCACCCCACTGGAAAACACATCCTGGGGCGCCTGGGGTGGCTCAGTCGGTGAAGCGTCTGGCTTCGGCTCAGGTTACGATCTTGGGTCCTGGGATCAAGCCCCGTGTCAGGCTCCCTGCTCAGCAGGGAGTCTGCTTCTCCCTCTGCCCCTAACCCTGCTCATGCTCTGGCTCTCTCTCTGACAAAGAAATAAAATCTTTGGAAGAAAGAAAGGGAGGAAGACACCTCCTACCAGCCTTGCTCTGAAACAGACCTCTGGCCTTCCCTCCAGCCAGAAGTCACCCGAAGATCAAACTTGGTACCAGCCCATCACCAGGCACTGCTTTAGGGCACGTCTGTGTGCCGCCACCCTCAACCGCACTGAGACCAGGAGCCTGGGATGTCCTCAGCCTGGACGGCCTCGAAGACAGGGATGGCTCCCGGCATCCCAGCAGGTGAGTCGGGGACCGTGTGGACTTGATCACACAGAGACCCGGTCAGACACTCCATCACCTGTCTCATAGGGGACACCACACTGTGGACGTCCAGGGGGGAGCACAGCCTGCAGGGGGTCACGGACAACGGACCGCACGGGCCCCAAGACACGGGCACAGGGAGCCTCCGCACCTGGCACGCCCCGTGCGGTCTGCTCACAGCACCTGCTGTCGTCCATCCGACCGGCCCGGCTGCCTCCTGTCAGCTGCCCTGGCTCTGGGCAGAACCGGAAGGTGCAAATCTTCATAGCACGGCACCCTCATCACCCTCGTCACCCACTACAAGAGGGTAAGCTGAGGCCCAGGGAGGTGGTGTGACCAGAGTGAGGACAAGACCTGGGCCCAGGCTCTCTGTCTCTCTCTGAACTTCTAGAAACTCCTACTTGGCCAAAAATACCAAAAAGCTCCAATGACTCCTGCTTGCAGAGAAAGTGAGGTAAGGAGAACAGGGGGGTTAACATCAGACTCCGGGACAGCAGCCTGCCTCGCGGGGAGCAGCGCACGACGCAGACGAGCAGCCTCAGAGAGATCTCCAACTCCCATTTTTCTTTACCCCAAACACAAAGGGCCACCCCATCCCCCAGGCTTTCCTTCTGACCAGCACTGGGGCGGGGGGGGGGGGGGAGGGCTGGTATTTGCAAACCAAACATCAAGGATCCTCCCCCTCCCAGAGTGCCCTACCCTCCTTAACACAGAGACAGAGCTGTCGCATGGACCAGGAACCTCAGGTCCCTCGGCTCCACGCCTGCTCCTGAGCAGGAGGCCAACACGGGCCATCTGGGAGCCAAGTAAGAGGAATGGCTGCTGTCAGTGAGTCACCAGCTCGGTGAGCGCAGCCCCAGGGATGGGGACACAGGCAGTGGGGGCCCAACGTGTCTAGCCCAGACAACCCCCAGGCCCTCCAGGCCAACACCCTAAGAGGCAGTGGGCCAGGCCCTCCGGGGCTTGGGAGAAGGGCCGCGGCCACCCCTTCAGCCTCACAGCCTTGGTCACGTACACACACTCGCCTCCCCATGAGGGGCCAGAACACGGTGGCATGTGGCCCATGTGAAGGACCACTGTCCCCCAGGCCACCCGTCACCCCCAGCCTCCTGGAACCAACAACAGAAGCAAACTAATGCAAACCAGGGCCCAGAACTGGCCTGGCCCTCAAAGTCTGCACACAAGGGCCGTGAGCCACGCAGACGACCGCCAGCCTCACGGGAAACGACGTTCACAGGTGGAGAGAGGAAGCAAAGGGGCCGACGGTCCCGGGCACGTGCTTCCCAAGCTGCCAACTTTTCTAAAGCTGTAGTGGACTTGGCCACAGAGCCACCACACTCCCCCAGCCCGCCCTGTGCACTCAGGTACCCACCTCCCTTCATCCTGCCGCCTAAGGGCATCCCCAGGGTCCTTTCCTCCCGCTCGCTGGGTGAAGTCAGGGTTAAGCCATCGGGCTCTGAGCTGTCCCCGAGCTGTTGTCTCCTGACACTGAGTCCCTTATGCCACCCACACCTGGTGAGGGGACTGAAAGAAAGGAAGATCTTTGGTGAGAAGCACTTTCAGTGAATCAATTTTTTTTTTTTAAAGATTTCACTTATTTATTTGAGAGACAGAGAGAGAGCACAAGCAGAGGAACTGCAGACGGAGAGGGAGAAGCAGGCTCCCCACTGAGCAAGGAGCAGAAACTGGGCTCAATCCCAGGAACCCGAAATGCTGACCTGAGCCAAAGGCAGACACTCAACCGAATGAGCCACCCAGGCGTCCCAGTGAATCCATTTCTGTCTTCAAGAATTTCTCCAGATATGCATGGCACCTGGGTGGCTCAGTGGGTGAAGCCTCTGCCTTCGGCTCAGGTCATGATCTCGGGGTCCTGGGATCGAGTCCCGCATCGGGCTCTCTGCTCAGTGGGGAGTCTGCTTCCCCCCCCCTCTCTCTGCCTGCCTCTCTGCCTGCTTGTGATCTCTGTCAAATCTTTAAAAAATCTTTAAAAAAAATCTTTAAAAAAAAATCTTTAAAAAAAAAAAAAGAGAGAGAAGATGGGGCACCTGGGTGGCTCGGTGGGTGAATCCTCTGCCTTTGGCTCAGTTCACGATCTCAGGGTTCTGGGATCGAGTCCTGCATCTGGTTCCCTGCTCAGCAAGGAGTCTGCTTCAGATTCTCTCTCTCCCCCTCTCCCCCTGCCCCTCTCCCTACTCATGACCACACATGTGCTCTCTGTAAAAATAAACAAAAGAAAAGAAAGAGGAAGAAGAAGGAAGAAGGAAGAAGCAGGAGGAGGAGGAGGGAGGAAAAGGGTGCACCAAGCCAGCCCAGCCGCCCCTCAGAGCCTGTGGCCCCCTCGCTGCCCTCTCCCATCCCCAGGCCATGGCCCAGCCTTCTGTCCCAAGCTTGGCCCTGTCCAGGCACACACGCGCACAGGCCACAGCTCTCATGCAGGCCTCTGTAGAAGGCAAAGGTAACTCTCAGCACAGTGGGCAGAGTGGGGCCGCCAGCCCACCAGCCTGACCCTGCGGCCCTAAGCAGGTCCCCTCTCCCGGCTGGGCACAGGCCAGGCACACAGTAGATGCTCCATAACAAAATGACACGTGTTCCCGCCATGAGACTTGCTCCCCCAATGACACAGCCCCTCACCCCAACAGGCCGCGGCCACCTCTGCACTGGGCATGAGCCCCTGTCCAGATGCAACAGAGTTCCCGTGGCACCAGGCTCTCCTGCAAAGAAGGGGGGTCTCTAGGGGCGCCTGGGTGAGCATCGGACTCTCGGTCTCAGCTCAGGGCTGGATCTCAGGCCCCTCACTGGGCTCCACGCTGGGTGTGGAGAACCCACTTAAGAAAAGATGTGTCCCCAGCCCAGAGATGCCCCTGCCTCGGCCACACCAACAGAGGGCTGGCCGAGCCCACTACGTGCAGCAGATGGGACACCGCGCACCACTCGCCACAGCGGGGACTAACGCGGAGAACACAGACACGGCTTCTCCAGGCCAACAACAGCCCGACTCGAAACAGGACAAAGGACCTGAACAGACATTTCCCCCAAAACAACATCCGTGTGGCCGACAGCATACAAGACACTGACCAGCACTCGGCATCTGGGAAACGCCCAGCAGCAGGACCGGCAGAGGCCACCTGGCACTCACCAGGATGGCTCCCTTCTCGAAAACACGGAAAACACCTTCACGAGTGTCCTCAGCAAGGACGTGCGGAAACAGAGACCCTCGGGCACGGTGGGCGAGAGCGGAAGAGGGCGCCGCCGCCGCCGCGGAAAACAGGCCGGTGGCTCCTCGAACGAGGGAAGCAGCTCCAGGAAGCGGCAGCGGGTCTCGCGCAGGCTCTGCACCCCAGGGAGGGAAGCAGAGTCTCAGAAGGCCGTCCGCACGCCTGCGTTCAAGGCTGCGCTTTCTTTAAAAGCTACAACATGGGAGCAACCACAGTGCTCCTCCCCGTCGGAGCGAGAAACAGACGGTTCGGCCTCAAGAAGGGCGGACATGCCAGCGCCGCGCCCAACGTGGACGCACTTTGCAGAGACACCAGAAACAGGAGCACAAACCCTACAGGACTCCACTCACTGGAGGTCCCTACAGAAGTCACATTCCGGGACAGAAAGGAGAAGGGTGGACGGCTGGGGGAGGGGAGGGGGAGCGAGTGTTTCGTAGGAACAGACTCTCCGTTGGGAAGATGGAAAAATCCTAGAAATGGATGGGAGACATATACAACATGACACAGCACAATGTGGACGTCCTTACGTCCCTGAACTGCGCACTTAAAAACGGTAAAGAGGGGCGTCTGGCTGGTTTGCTCGGTGGAGCGAGCGACTCTTGATCTCAGGTTGTAAGTTCAAGCCCCATGCTGGGTGTAGAGCTTACTTGAAAAAAACGGCTAAGATAGCAAGTTTTGTGATATATACTTTTTAACCTTAATAACACAAATACACAAGGCAAATTACAGAAATTCTAAAAATAACACACCAGCCAAAGCCACTAGAAAAAAGTTAAACAATGAGATTTTCACCTTCCAAACTAACAGAGAAAGATATCCTGAATGACAGTAACCCAAGCTTGTGAAGGGATAGAAAAATGAGCACCTACTTAACTCTGGGGATGTGAACGGGAGAGCTATGGGAGAAAGAATTCGGTAACAGGTAAAATCAAGAACTCTTGAGGGGCCCCTGGGGGGCTCAGTGTGTTGATGGTCCGCCTCCAGCTCAGGTCAGGATCCCAGGGTGTCGGGATCGAGCCCCGCATCGGGCTCCCTGCTTGGTGGGGAGGCTGCTTCTCCCTCCCCTCCTCCCTCTGCTTGTTCTCTCGCGGTCTCTCTCTGTCAAACAAATAAATAACAATCTTTAAAAAGAAGCCCTGAGAAGGCCCTACACCTTCCCAGTGCCTGAGCAGGGAAACCGTCAGACCACACACCAGCGCCACCCCCAGCAGCGATTACGAGGTAGAAGAGACAGACGTGTGGACGCTGTGTGTGCCCTCTTTGATCCGCCAAGCCTCCTGTAAGAAACTCACCCCCACCTGACCTCACACGTGCCCAAGGAGGTGCGCTCAGAGTGAGAGCGGACCTCAGCCACCACGGGACAGAGGACCTGCCCTCCCTGCAGGGGCTGGCCCACCGGCGGAGCCACGTCAGAAAACCGTTCCGGGGGATCCAGGCACCCGACTCGGTCCTCTCGTCCCCAGCCCATGCTGCAGACACGCGCACACACGCGGGCCAACAACCAGCTGCGGCTGTTTTCCGCGGCCACCCAAGTGGGAAGCCAGAAGGCCACCAACACAAGAATCGGGACAGGCCACAGAGCAATGAGGCGGCACACAGGAGTGACAAGAGCACCAGGTGAGAGTCCCGCAGAGATGAGAGATGAGCATGACTGATGGGGCCGTGCCAGCTACGCGGGGACACAGGTCCAGACGTGGGAGGACACAGGGGAGGACGTCCCCGGGGAAACTCGGGCACAGTGCAGGGCTCCCCCTGGCCAGGGGCGGGGAAAAGCAGCCCACGGCTCCACGAGGCTTCCGGGAAGCATCAGAGGCAGGACACTCCCCAAAGCGTCACCTGGAGCCACGCACAGCGCGCGCCCCGGGTGTTACTTCCAGAGCCCTCAACAGCACGAGGACTTTGAAACGCCTGCCAAGCGCGCACACGCACGTGCACACAGAGGCGCACGTGCACAGGAGGCCCGTCGCCCACCGGCCAGGCGGCCCTGGGTCGTGTGCAGCAACCTCGGAAGAGGCGATTCCGAGACAGCGGGAGCCGGACGCGGGCGGGCGTTCTCCTGGCCTCGGTCCCCTGCCGGCACCAGGGTCACGGCCTTCCGCAACACTGGGTATGTCAGATACTGAAAGGCCAAACTGTGAAGTAAGATGCTGGGATTCGCTTTAGGAAGGAGCGACAGCCCGCTGCATACGCAGGGAGGGAGCAGTCGGAAGAAACGAGCGACTGAGACGCCGCGAACCGCCGGGCTGGCGCGTGGGCTTGTGCGAACCCATCTCCCGATTTCAGTGTCAGCGTGAAACTTCCGAGCATAACAGCACGTTTTCCTAAATCCACACACACGTCCCGATGACGGGGCAAGAAACGGGCTCCCCACTGGCCCCGTGGGGGGGGGGGGGGGGCGGGGACAGGAACTCCCGCCCTTGGGGCTGGGAGACGCAGGGAGGGATCCGGGTCATTCCTCTGGGCTTCTGCTCGAGCAACAACGGCAGGGGCGCCCGCCTCGCCACCAAGCTTCTGCACCCGCCTCGCCCAGCCTCTGGCCCCCACACCCGCCGACGGGACCACACCGGCTGAGGTTCAAGGGGCCACGCGACAGCGGGCCGTGCTGTGCGTCAGCCTGGCTAGGTCCCTGCCGGCATCCTCAGCCCCCACGGATCACAGAGAGAACAGAGACCCAGCGTTTGTCACAGAGACTGAGAGAAGACAGATCCACCGAAGGAATCCCAGTTCTCATGTGAACGTCTAACCGACAAAACAGAAGGCCCACGTGCACAAGAGACATCGAGCCCAACCAGGCAGGGAAATCTAAGGGTTCCCTGAATACCACAGAGGACCCTCAGTAACTCGAGACCATCTCAACAGCATGGGCGGGGAAGTGAAGCAAGTTCTCCCGTAAACGGGAGGAGATCCCAACACAAACCCAAGGGACACATGCGCTGACCCCCCCACCCAGCCGCAGCCAAGGAACACTGGGCCGGCCCTGGCTGAGCCCACAAGGTGCACACCACAGTCTGGTTTGGAAGACTGGGGGGCAAGGGTGATGCAGGACGGAAGCTTCCCACCACGCGGCCAGGAAGGAGCCCCAAAGTTCGGATTCCCCAGGGCCTTCGGCAGACGTCAGAGACCAACCGGGGTGTACACTGTGGCCACGCCAGGACCCAGGACCCAGGCCCATCAAGGCACAGGTCATCAGGGCAGAGCCGGCCCTCTGTGGGCCCCTCAGTCAGGACCCTTCCTGACCTCCGTTCCAGGACCAGGCCCATGGCCCCAGCCCTGGGTGTTGCCATGGGCTCCTGGACCTGAGTTAGGAGCCTGCGACCACAGCCGGCCCAACACTCCAGGAAACACGGGACACGCTGTCACTCATCGAGCCGCACCGAGGCGACCCAGCGGCTGACCTTGTTCTTACAGCTTCAAGAGCTCCCTAAACTGAGACAGAATCGACCAAGGTCAGGCCGGCTGGGCGACACTTACTGCACACAAGAATGTTTAAAAAAAAAAAAAAATCACAGTTTTGATAGTTCTGCAAAAAAAACTTAGCAAATTTACAACAAAACTGTCAAGTAATTAAGGCAAGGCACTTCACACATGAACTTAAACTGCTAATTAAAATCCCCTCGCTTAATTGACTACATTTGCATATCATTCAACTTGGGAGCACAATTTTTTTAATGGTTTGGGCAACACAGTTGTAACGCCAGGAAGCAGGAGGCAGCAGGTAAGGCGGAGCCAGCAGTACCCACCGCGGCCACGCGGCCACACCGGGAGCCGAGCTGCGGCCAAGGCCACCCAGACTGTCCCCGAGGCGCAGGGGTCACCCACCCCAACGGGGCCAGCCAGCCCGGGGCCAGCTCCCGATGCAGCGCTCTCGCTGCCGCCCAGGGCCCCCACCGAGGGGGAGAGGAGGAGACTTGCTCACTGTGGCCAGGGCTGGGGACAGCACCTCCCTGCTGCCCAGCACTTCTGCCTCAACCACCCCCCCGACCCGGAGGGGAACGCCCGGCAGATTCCAGAACCACACGTGCGACGCGCGCACCTGTCCCTTCCTCCAGGGAGAGGGTTCCCAGCTTCGCCAGCAGCACTCCTGACTGCCCCCTTCTTCCCTGGTTCCTCCACATGCTCACCAAGCGCCAGCCCTGCCATTCGAGAAACATACAGCTCCTTGTGCCGAGGGGCCCAACCAGCGCTGGGGCTCAGGGGAGGGCAGACGCCGACCTCAGCACGACACACAGAACTCGGCTGGCCAGGGTGGCTTTGGGATCCAGACTGGGCACCATGAGACCCAGGCAGATGAGAGGCCGCGGGTGTTTCAAACGGGGGTTGCTGTGTGACCCTTAGCGCAGAACCCGAGTAAAGACAGCAGACCAGCGTGCACGCCCCCCACGGCTGGACCACACAGGTCTGCAGAGACAACAGGCATTTCTGGTCCCGACGGTTTCCGCGCAGCACTGAGGGGCTCTGAACAGAGAACGTCTGGCAATTAGAAGCATGTGTCCACAGGGATGGGCGGACAGCACGAGTGGTGCCCAAACTGCCATGGCCCCATGCAAGGAGGGAGCACCACCCCATGGGTACCACGAGACCCACGGACGCCACACGCAGAAGCAGTGACAACAGCAAACTCCAGCTCTGAGTACGCAGAGACAGAAGATCGGATGTGGAAAGGGAGCTTCCTCGAGGTGGGGGCATGGCCTGGTGCCAGCCAGCCTACCCCCACTACCGGCCCCGAGAAAGGTTCACCTCCCAGTCAATCACAAAGACAACACTCAGCTGACAGCAGACAGACGTGGACAGAGCGTGAGAAGCTGGCTCTGCTCTGAAGGGGAGGCAGACCTGGCCCACCATCACAGGGACTCACAGGCCATCTAGACACCCCCAGCCTCAGACCCAGGCAGCCCGCCAGCCTTGCTGGGGCCAGGGTCCCTGCAGGCTGCTGGTGATGGACGTGGCTGCGCGTCCCCCAGAGTGTGGGGCCGGGACAGCACTGGGGTCCTTTCCTGGTCATGAAGCAGGACAGACCTTCCGTCTCCCCCCGCCAATCCCGCTGCACAGCCCACTGTGAAGGGGGGGTGCAAAGGAGAACATGCCACCAGGCCCAGGCTCCGGGCAGGTCCCCAGGCGTGAAGTCACAACCAACCAGTTCCTATGATGATGTAGCTGGTGGTTCCTGTGGGACAGAAGAGCTAACTGACACCGGCCAGAAGACCCCAAGCCACAGCCACCACCCACACCCCCATGCCTAATGTGCTCCCAGCAGGCTCAGCCCCAGGGGCTGGGATACGCAGCTGAGCTGTCATCATGTGACTGTCACCCCGACCTGCCACCTCATATGTGGCCTCAGGGGCAGGGCTAGGAGGAGAAGTCCACCCCGGAGCCCCACCAGCACCCTGGGCCCTTAGACCCCCACAACCCAGCTCACCCTCGGGGCAGGATGAGCCCCTGGCTGGGGCTTCCCTCCCACATAGCAGCCCTACAGCCAGCCCTCCTGCCACCCCCCCCCCCCCGCCCCACAGCGGGTTCCTCTGCACCAAGCAACACAGGGGGTCCCACAGGAAGCCTGTTCTCAACAAGACCTGTTTCCTTTCAAAGTAGCCCGCTCCTATCCCGGTGGAAGCCACATCGGGGCAGGCACTACGGCCAGGCTCGTCCACTTCCGGAGCTGACAATACCTTCGTCCCACAGCAGAAGCCAAGCATCTGGGTTCAAACAAGGTTTCAAGCACCCCCACGGGCCTAATCAAGCCACCTTCTTCAAGCCATGCCGCACGACCAGGACGAGTGACACCTCAGGGACAACAGTCTGCCCGAGAGAGTTCCTACACCTCGCCTTCTCCAGCTAAGAGCAGAGCTGCCCCAAAGCCCCCAACAACCAGTGATTTCATGCCTCTGTGAGTCATTCAAGGAGTATTCGTTCTGGGGACCCAGCCGAGACCAGCCTGCGCCCTCCATGAGGCTGACAACACGACCACAAGCACACAGGTCCCAAGCCCACCGCAACAAGGGCAGCCCGGAGAACCAAGCCCAGGGGCAGCCAGACCACGGCGGGCTGCGAGGCCCGGAGCCGCACGCGGAGACTTCCTGGATCACCATCTAGAGCTGAAAACCACCAAGCCGACGCGTCCTGTGATTCCTTCTCATTCGACAGTTACAGCAGATAAAACGCAAACACCGCGCACCACGGCGGCCTCCGCTGTTTCCCAGGCTCCTGCCAAGACCCCTCCTGAAGCCTCCCATCTGTTTCACCAGCACAGAAGACACACGGGTTACCAAAGGGACAAGAGTTTCTAGCAAAAACCAGAGCAGCACGCAGGCCACACGCTGCAGAGAGCGGGCACCGCGGTCACCGGCAGGCCCACACACAGCCAGAGGGCTCCCTCCCGCACAGACGCCCCGGCCACTCCGGTCCTCCTTCCGGAGCTACCCGCATCCCCACCACCTCACGTCAACATCACACCCAAGTCCGGGTCCTTCGCCATCCTTCCTCCTTAGTAAATAAGGAGGCAAGAGCAGTGGCGAGTCCCGGAAGTAGAGGACCCTCCCCTCGTCCCCCCAAACCAGCTCCCAAGCTCTGTGACTGGGAAGGCCACCCCACCTCCCTGAGCGCCTCCAGCGATGCCGCCAGCAGAGGCAGGAGGGCGTCCGGGTCGGCCTCTAGACCGTGCCCCCGACTCACGAAGAACAGCGTAAGCGCTACGGCTCACCCCACCACCAGCCCTGGGGACAGGCTAGAGGCTTCCCAGGCGTGACCCGAGTTTGCCTGGACACAGCACACCTGGTCCCCTGGGGGAGTGAGCAGCCTCTGAGACGTGGCAGGGGGGGAACCATGCCGTGCTCGCACGCGCAACAGGGGACCACGTGCATAGCCCCCCAAGGGCTACCCACGCCTCTTCATCCCCGCGGATAACCCAACGCTACCCGGAACCTGCTTCAGACCAAGCGAGGCCGTGCGGGGAGGAGCCACCAGCACACACAGCCCCACGCCCCCAGGAAACGACTTCCTGTCCCTTCTCAGCAACTCCGTCTGCCCCCCACATCTGAGATGGTCGATAAACGGAAAATGGGGAGCCATGGGCACGGTCCCCAGGCCGCGCCCAGGCTGCATCCCAAAGCCCCCGCCCCGCCCGCTCTGTTTCCCCATTTCCTCAGGGACGCAAACCAGGAGGGCGAGGGCCTGACCAAGAATGGAGGCCTTCTCCTCCCACCCGCCTCTCACAGACCTGAAGGAAATAGCTCAGCCTCTATATTTTGACTCAAAACAAAGAAACTTTTTAAAAACATTTCAGTTGAAACTTGCATAATTCTTCCAGTGGAGAAATCCTCCCCGACTTTCGCAATCCTTAGAAAGAGACACATTATTGCTGCTTGTGGAACACTCTCCGGGCCACAAAGAGTCCGGCCGCCAGCCTCGGCCACCGCCCGCGGTCACCGCCCGCCAGACAGCTGGGGCTGCCCCGGAAGCACCACCTCCCCCCCAGGTCCCCGCAGCCAGGGCTGTGGGGCGGGGCTCGGTCACACTCCCCCAGACTTCCTCCTGCTCCTGGCCCGTCTGCCCTGGCCCGACATTTCAGACACACATTGCACAAACCGGCTGCGGAGGGCTGAGGAACCGAGACGCGGAAGAGTCCGGGACCCTACTCCCCAGGCTCCGTGCTGCCTGGGGGACCCCGGAGAGGCAGCAGG
The DNA here is from genome assembly GCF_902655055.1 of Lutra lutra. Classification (NCBI taxonomy): domain Eukaryota; kingdom Metazoa; phylum Chordata; class Mammalia; order Carnivora; family Mustelidae; genus Lutra; species Lutra lutra. The sequence goes on from NC_062281.1 coordinate 196,683,503, forward strand.
AACAGACAAAGGTCACCCGATGACCCTGCTGCCCCAGGCCAGCTGCCGCCCTGGGAAAACTCCAGAGGCTAGGGACCCCGCCCAGCTCCAAAGACGGGTCCTGGAAACAGCAGGGCGGCCGACAGAGGGGCAGGCAGACAGATGGACAGGCAGCCCACGCCTGGAGGACCGTCCAGACACGGCTCTGCACACACAGACAGGCCGAGGCCCCTGGCCGGCCCTGAGGCCCTCCCCCACTCTCGCACAGCCCACTGCGGGGCACAGGGAGAAAGCAGGGGCCTCGTTCAAGCTGCCGTAGCCCCCATGTGAGATGACTCCCAACCTTCACTCTGGGCCCTTCATCCGGGCGACCAGACCAACTTGCAGACCCCGTCCTTCTGCATGGCGGGGGGAGGGGCGGGGGAGGAGCCAAAGCCCATCCAGGGTTACCCCCAAGATAATTCAGAGCATCATCTGAGATGGCTCCCCACGTCCTCAGCCAAGCATCTGGAGGCAGAAAATCACCACGGAACCCCACAAAAGCCTACAGCAAAACAAGGGGACAAAGGGGCAACCGATCCTCTGAATCTCTGCTCACACAAGAGACGGCATCAGGGTAAAGCATGGTCGCCCCAGGAAAGAGGGGGTCCCAGATGACACACGCAGGTCACAGTCTGCTCCAGCCTGAAGAACGTTCTTTTTTTTATTTTAAAGATTTTATTTATTTTTTTGACAGACAGAGATCACAAATAGCAGAGAGGCAGGCAGAGAGAGAGGGGGAAGCAGGCTCCCCAAGGAGCGGAGAGCCCGATGCGGGGCTCAATCCCAGGACCCTGAGACCATGACCTGAGCTGAAAGCAGAGGCTTAACCCACTGAGCCACCCAGGCGCCCCTGAAGAACGTTCTGGACGGCACTCCTTCCCAAGAGAACTCCAGCTGAAAGGAGCAAAGCACGCCTCACTCACTAGGGGAGGGTCCACGGGCTGGAACCCTCTTCCTGGCCGGTGCACTTAAAAGCCACAGTCACTGTCCAACGGGGCCACGGGACGCCAGGCCACCAGCGCTGCTGGCCGGGCCTCTGCTTTCAGAAAACACAGCCCGTGACCAGCAAAAACTCTCAGGTGACACGAAGGAGACTTCCCATGGGAGGAATTCAGACAAGTCCAGTCACCGGCACTCACGCCGGCACTGGGCCCGGGAGCACAACGACCCACACAGCAAGCCCCTCCAAGAACTCGGGGGCCCGAAGGCGGGGGCTCGAGAGACACACACAGGCCTGGCTCTCCAACCCGAGAATCGGGACACCCCGCAGGACAGCAGTTCCAAGGAGCCCGTTTCCGGAGCCCAAGCACAGCCCTGCGGTCGCCGGAACGGGAAGCCTCTGGAGGCCTCGCAAGGAGCCCCACGCAGCAGCCGAGCCGGCCGCACCGACGTCCACCTCTGACAGCAACCGGCCTGATTCAGTCCAAACACCGTGAGCCACAAGCCAGAGGGGCAGGGACAGAGCCAAGGGCGCGGAGGAGCGGAGAAGTCTCCGAGTCCCCACCTCCTCGCCACATGTCCCCCCAGCAACAAAATGACACGTCCGCACCCCCACCTGACAGCGGACCCCTGCACGCCCCAGGAAAACACGCCGCCGCCGTCACACCACTTACTACGGTCCCCATTTCACACACGAGGACGCGGACGCACAGAGCTTAAGCCGCCGGCGCGAGGTCAGGCAGCCAGCAGAGGCAGGACGAGGCCGCTGGAGCAGCCCCACGGGTTCCACAGCCGGACCGGCCCACTGCGGACGCCGAGGACAGCAATTGTGGGGAAGGGCTCAGAGGTGGCTCCCCGGTCCCCCGGAGGCCCCTCCTGGCCCGGCGGCAGTGCAGCGCTGACCGCTGACCGCGTCTCTGGCTGGCAGGAGCCCCGGGCGGCACCTCAGCCCCACAGCCTGGAACACACTCCAGCTCCCGCGGCCTCGACAGAACCCAAGGCCCCAGGGGAACCGTGTCCCCTACAAGGAGAATTCTAGCACATTCTTTGTTCCCTGCTGTCCTCATCCTTGGTGAGTCAAAAATATTAAACTAACCTTCCGAACAACTGAGAAAATTCCAAAACTGACTCCACAAATCAGCTGTCAAAGGCGGGGGGAAGGCGCAGTCAGAGACGGACAGGGCTCTGGGGGTGCGACGGGGTGGGGGGGGGGTCTTCCCAAGCAGCTCCTCCCAGTGCACGTCGGCTCTGGGCAGCTGGGGGTCCGCTCCCACCCTGAGCTCCACCCGCCTCACTCGGGGCCTCGGCAGGCACACGGGCGAACACGTGCTACGCCAGGACATTTAAAGAGGACGACGCACCCCATGACTCCCAACTGCGGGGTCACAGAGCCAAGGCAGCAGGCAGAGCCCCGAGCCCGGGCCGAGCAGAGAAGCTGGTGAGCCAGCAGCAGAGCCCCCCAGCAGCTCCCGGGAAGGCCGGCGCCGGACTCTGCTCCCCGGGCTGCGGGGCACGGCCCCGCTGCTCCCCACGCAGCGCCCGGGCCTGGCGCTCAGGCTGCGCCTTCCCTGAGCCGGGGACGGCCGCGCCCAGAACCACAGCGCCGGCCTCGAGAGACCCCGGCCCGGGGCCGCGGCTGTGACAAAGGGCCAGCCCCTGGCAGCCGGAGAGACCACAGCACACGCCCCTCGCGCCCCCCGACTCAGACACCGACGCCGACACAGCCTGCCAGACAAGGGTCCCTGCCACGGCTCGGCCACGAACTGCAGTCTGAGGCCCCCCAGGCCGCGGTGGCTGCGGAAGGTACGGGCACCCCAAGCGGGAAAGCCCGCGGATCCCGGAGGGTGCCCATCCCGCCACCCATCACCAAGTCACCCGAGGTCAAACGCTTGGGCCTTCCCTGCCAGCATCCCCCGCTCAGAAGCCCCAACCCTGCCCCACAGTCTGCGGCGCCGGAGCTGCGGGCAGGAGCGCCGCGGAAGGCCTGTGCACGCGCACACGCGGCCCCTCCCAGCACAGGCAACAGGCCCTGCGTCCCCAGCCCCCTCTCCGCTCACCGAGACGCTGACACTCCGCTGGAGGGGCGCCCGGAGAAAACTGGGCGGGAGCATCTATTCACAGATTTAGAAAAAAAACTTTGATGCAGTAGCGGAATTAATGAGGCCTCCTCAGAATAGCTGAGCCGGTGCAGCGCTCCGTGTGCGGGTTAGTAAGGGGGCTCAGCAGAGAAGTTACGACCGTTGGGGAGGGAGGACGCCAGGAAGAGGCGGCGAGGACCGCCAGCGAGGGGTCTCGGCGTCCAGCGGCCCGGAGCTGCCCAGCCGGCTACCCAGCCCGGGCACGGGTCCTCCGCCCGGCAAACAACAGAGCCCAGGCCACTGCCCCCCGCCCCCGGCCCGCAGCGCTCGGGAGACGGGCACGGAAACGGGCGTGTCCGCAACAAACCGCAGGCCAGGAGCTGCTCCTACTCAGGGCCCCAGGTGCGCACTGACCAGGCCTCAAGCCCCGGGCCAAGCAGCCCCGGACCCCACACGGTGGGGGGAGGGGGCCGCTCTGGGACTCCCACCCCGGCAGGCCCGCGGGGACACAGCTGCAGCCGCGGGGCCTCGGCCCGCCACCGCGGCCTGGACACCTGGCCTCGTCCCTGACTCTGGCTCCCAAGACTTCAAGGCGCAAACAGGCCCCACCGGGCCCAGTTCCGTCTGCTGAGGACCAGCACAGGCACCGCTCTGCCTGTGAGCGGGGCCGGGGGGCCTCGGTCCGCACAGCCCCTCACAGCCCGCGAGGAAGGCAGGCCCAGGCCCGAGGCTGCAGCCTGGGCCCAGCCCGGATCTAACTTGGCAGGACCCGGAGCGAGAGCGCCCACGCCTGCAGCCTGCCCTTCCCAGCCCGCCAGGGCAGCGGCTGCGGCCTCGGGAAGGCTTCTCCACCCAGCAGCCCAGCCCCCAGCCCACCGAGGCCCCCCCACGCCAAGCCCGCCAGCTCCTCACAGGGGTCGAGCCGGAGGACCGTCCCGCGCGACTGTCGACGGGGATGCCGACCCTACCCTGAATTTCTTCAAAACAAACCCAAATGCTGAGAAAAACCCCACATCGCACCGACCGAGCCCCCGGCCCAGGAGGCCCCCCAGCTTCCAGGCCCTGGGACCCAGCGCCCCGGTGTCCTCCCACCCCCTCAGCCGGCAGGGACACTCACCCGGGGCACCCGCCGCTTGTACTTGTTGCCGTAGTCAAACTTCTCCTTCACGTCGTCCAGGCAGCGGCCCAGGCGCGCCTGCTCCTCCTTGCCCGTGTAGTCCTGGCTCAGCAGGATGTAGGCCCGCCAGTTGGCCGAGTCGAAGCCCCAGTGGCAGGTCCGGTTCTCCAGCGCCTTGTGCGAGTGCACCACGAACTTGTGCGGGGGGTACATGAGGCGGCAGTCGAGGCACTGGATGCAGGCGGCGCTCGGGCTGCTGTAGAGCTCAGGCACCAGCAGCCCCTTGCACTTGCCGAAGCACTCGTGGTACACGCGCACGCTGCGCTCGCTGAGCTCCAGGCCCAGCGCCAGGCTGGCCGCCAGCTCCTTCTTGCAGGGCGGCGGGTAGGCGCCACCGTACAGCAGCGCGTTGCACAGGCGCTCGGCGTCCGTCTTGGTGATGAGCCCGCACGAGGGCGCCGAGAAGGGCAGGATGCCCATGACTTTGAGGATCTCCAGCTGGTCCGCCGTGCAGCGCGAGCAATAGATGTGCAGCTCGTCGCACACCGAGTTGATCTGCTGCAGCGAGAAGTCGCGCAGCACCGAGTTGAGGATCTGCGGCAGGCACAGGCGCTTCTCGCCGCCCACCACGAAGCACGAGATGGTCTCGCCCTCCAGCACGGTCTCGCAGCGCTCGGTGGAGCGATCGGACGGCATGAAGAAGGGCCCGGGGAGCACCGGCGGCGGCGGCTGGATGGCTGGCAGGTGCAGCACGGGCGGCGGCTCCGCGGCCGCGGGCACCGGCGCCGGCACCGCAGCCGCGCTGGCCTCCTTGGCGCTCTCCTTCTTGTAGGCCTCCTGCGCCCAGCGCGCCGAGAAGGCGGCCGGGCCGCCCAGCGAGCTCATAGAGCTCAGGTGGAACTGCTCCAGCGTCTTCTGCAGCCCCGGGTGCGGCTGGAAGCCGCCGCGGCCACCCGCCGCCGCCTCCATGGTGCGCTCCGGCTCCCCAGGCCGCTCCCGCTCCCGCGCACCCGGGCCCCCGCGGCCCCCGCCGCCGCCCCGCGCGCCCCGGCGGCGCCCCCGGCCCCGGCCCCCCCCCGCCGCCGGCTCCCGCCCGATCACGGCCGCGGCCTCGGCCTCGCCCGGGGGCGCAAAGGGGTAGGCGGGCGGGGCGAAGGGGTCCCGCCGCTGGAGCCCGCCGGCACCGGGGCCCGGCGCCACATCCACGCGCCCAGCGCCGCGCCCGCCGCCGCCGCCGCCCGGGCCCCCCGCGCGCCCCCCGCGCGCCCCCCGGGCCCTAGGCGCGGGGCATGCCCCTGCGCGCGCCGCCAACGCCAACGCCAACGCTCGCGGGCCCGGGGCTCGCGGGGGGCGCGCGGGCAGGTGCCGGCGCCGGGAGGCGCGAATCGCCGCGGCGGCCGAGGCCGAGGGGCCCGGGAGGAGCGGGGACGCGGGCGCGGGGCCCGCCGGGCCGTCCTCGCGCGGCGCGCCGCCGCCGCCCCGCTCCTCCCACCGCGCGGCGCCCGCCCGGCTCGTCCCGGCGGCGCTGGCCGGCCGCGTCGCGCCCGCCGCCGGCCGCCCCGGCCCGGCCCGCGCCCACCCCGCCGCCCGCGCCCGGCTCCGCGGCCCGCCCGCCCGCCTGCGCGCGCGCGGCTTCCGGGGCGGCGGGAGCGCCTGTAGCGGCGGCCCTCAGAGCGCGGCGGCGGCGGCGGAGGCGCGGGGCTCGGCGCACATCCTCCCGGCGGCTCGCTCCGGCTCGGACTGAGCGCCGAGCGCTGAGCTCACGCCGCCGCCCCGCCCCGCGCCGCCCCGCCCCGCGCCGCCGCCCCGCCCCTCGCGCCGTCTGGAGCCGCGCGTCCGCCTCAGCCGAGCGCCGGCCAGGAATGCGACCGCCTCCCGGCCTGGCTCTTCCAGGAACGCGCGCTCCCCCCGCGCCGCCACCACCCAGCCCGGGGCTCGGGCCGGCTCGGCCGCCCTCGGGCCCGTCCGCCAGGGACTCGGCTCCGCTCGGCCGAGACTCGGCTCCGCTCGGCCCCGCCCGCCCCGGACTCGGCCCCGCTCGGCCCCGCTCGGCCCCCGCTCGGCCCCGCTCGGCTCCGCTCGGCCCCGCCCGCCGGAAGGGCGCTCGGCGGGGGCACGGCGGCGCCCGGGGCCCCCCTTCCGGCCGAGGCCGCTTCCTGCGTGGCTGGGAAGGCGCCGGTTCCGCCGCCGCCACCGCCGCCGCCGGGGCCCAGAAACCCACACGCGGCCCCCGCCACAACCGCAGACTCGCGGAGGGGCGGGCAGGACGGGGGTGCCACGCCACGCGACCGTGGGGAACCCCGCACACGACGGGGACAGCCCTGGGCCCGACCCGGGTCCTGCCGAAGAACGGGGACGCCAAGGGGGTCCCTGCACGTTAGGATTGCCCCGGCCGAGGCGACCCCGCGCGGGCGCGCACACACGCAGCCTGTCCCCACGCCCCCGCACGTGCAGGCGCCGCAGCCCCCCACCCGACCGAGCGCCCGGCCACCCCGTGCCCTGCGCCCTGGTCGCCGCGCGCCGCCGGCAGGGCCAGCAGCCTCAGGGCAGGACGGCCGGCTCCACGGGGCCAACCCCTCTCCGGGAGCGCCCGCCGTGCGCTGCGCCCACCGGCCCTGGCCGGAGTCAAGCCTGGGGGGAGTCCTGGGAACCTCAGGCAGGCGGCCTGACCCCCGACCCGGGCAGGGCAGCCACATAGCGTCTGGAGAGGGTCTGCGGCAAAGCCGGGGGGAACACACCCCGCTGTGGGTCCTTCCAGGGACTGGGGTGTTCCCGGGGGTGGGAGAAGATGGGGGGCCCCAAGCGGGACTTGACTAGGTAGCCCCCAGGTGAGGCAGCGTCTTAGCGGGACCCGAAGAGGTGGGGACTGGACATCCCAGAGAGGGTTCTGTCTGTCTGTGCTCCAGCCGCAGGCGGACGGACAGTCCAGCCGAGTTAGGCGGTGGCGCCTTCTCCGCCACAGGACAAGGGCACCCGTCTCTAAACACCTTTCTGGGTATTGCACTGGGTGACACGTGAAGAACACCCCGGAGCAGGGCACAGGAGAGGGCCGAGCCCGCTTCAGCCTGGGTGAGCTTCGCCTGACGCCAGCCTGTCACCCCCTGCTCCTGCCTCCCCAGCGGAGGCTGACACTGCCCCCAGTCCAGAGCTCCTGGGGGTGGCACCGGCCCTCAGGGGCTGACCTGTCATCTCTACAGGCCCAGGATGCCCTGAGGTGCAGGCAGGTGTCTGGAGAGGCCACGAGGACCGGCGGCCACCCCAGCCCTGCATGGCCGCAGGCGCAGGGAGACACCGAGGAGGGGCTGGAGACTCAGTGCAGAGCTCCATCCGGAAGCGACCACTCTCCTCTGTGAGCACGGGCCTTCCCCTCCACTCGCCTGTGTCCTAGGGCTGTCCCTCCCACCCTTCTCTCTGATCCCCCCAGGAACAGCTTGTCTCTTGGCGACATGAAACTCAGAAGGGGTATTTAAAAACCAAACAAAGGGACTTCGTGCTTGTTTGGGGACATCATTCTCTTGGCCCACATCTTGGGCCAAAAAAGTTCATTTATGTTGCACCCTGAGACGGTCGGTTCCTTCTCTGTGGACTTGAATTCCACACAGCTCAGGCAACCTGTAATCCAAAGGAGGTGCTGGGGCACTGGTGGGGGGAGCTGGAGACGGTTTCCAGCCAAGCGCAGAATTTCTCGCTTGGGCCCTCCCACAGGGGCCCTGAGCCCGTGGTCCTCTTGATGGGCAGTGCCTGGATCAAACGGGCCACTTCCCTCTACATCCTCTGGCTTTATAGGGGTGTAGGGACGAGTCCCACGAAGGCAGGGGGCAACATTTTTCCAGAGCTGGAGGGGATATGTGATGGGGGACAGGTGAGCATCAAAGGGCCCTGGGAAGCAGGAAGGGACTGGATTGCCTCTGAAACGTTTCCTTCTCGGTGGACTTTGAGGCCTCCTCCCCAAGCGATGTTGAAGTCTCTGGAGCAGTGAAGCCCACCTCACAGGCTAGTCATGCCAAGACAGAGCCAGCCAGGCCCCCTGTCTTCTGCCTGGCCCAGTGGGGGGCTCTCAACCCTGCCGTCCTTCCTCCGACCTCCAACCCACCCGTGCAGCTGGATGGTGGGGTGGCTCACTCCTCCACGCCTCCCGCTGCCAATGGCCAGACACCAGGCTGCCAAGTAGAAGGTCCAGACCACGGGCACAGCCCCATCAGAGGGCAGGGACAGGGACCCACTACACCTGTGTGCCACCACTACCCCCCTCCAGCTCTCTGGCTGATGACTGTGGGCAGCAGCTCACGCGTGTTCACATTTGCGGAGCTCGTACCTCTGTAGGACAGAGACAAGTGCTGGCGGCAATGGGGTGGGGGGAGAGCAAGTTCTACCCACATGGCTTCGATCTCCTGTGGAAAGACTGGCAAGGGAAGGACACATCTGCTGGTAAAGGAATAAGGTCCCTTGGGTGCCGTGGAGACTTGAGGGGTCACAGGAGTCCAGTTTCTCGCTGTTAGAGATGGGCATTACAGATACGGAGAGGGATAAATGAATCGTGTGTGTTGAATTGGAATTAGCAATACTAGTGTGAACCCACAAGTTTCGATATTTATAAACAGAGAGAAAAACTATAGATGTAAACGTGTTTGTACAAACATCCGTGTCATTCTTCGCTCTGTCTGGTGAGAGGGCCTGAGAGAGGTGACACCCCAACAGCAGTGAGCTCACAAGAACCTGCATCCTGGTTTCTAAATCCCATCCCCCACTAGCTGGAACCAGAATTCTTTGGCAGGATGGCTGGTCTCAGGGCTCAGGCGGGGAGAGTGCAGGACGATCCTGGAATGCCTTCTAGTGCCCAGAAGTACGGAAGGGCTCAGAGCGTAACAGGGACATGTCAGAAGGACGTGCGCCAGCTCGAAGGGGCCCCCCCACTGGCAAATCAGAGGTCATAATTACAGGCATGAGCTGTGATCATGGAATAAAATAGGAAACCACAAGTCCACGCATATTCAGGTACTTATTAAAATAAATGGATTTGTAAGTTGAAAGTTTGATGAGAAGCCATTTGCCTAGTTTTCAAGTTCCTCACACAAGGTCCCCATTATTCACCAGGGGAAGAGGAGTGAGTTCCGAGGGGGAGGCTGGCAGATACCACCGTAACCCAGCGGTCTAGGTGGGCACCGTCACTCTGTTCAGAGGCGATCCTGCCTCACAGACAGGGACGGCAGACCACGCATCCCTTCTGTGATTCTCCTGCCACAGCAGCATAACCCGCATCTGATCAGGTGAAAACTCGGACACCCACATGGAGGCTCTACAGAAAGGGGTCAGGGTCTCAGCAGTCAGGGAAAGGCCAAGGAATGTTTTGGACCTTTGGAGACTAAAAAGGTGAAGACTCAGTAGGACGTGTGGCCCTGGGCTGGTCTTGTTGCTGCAGAGGACGTTACTGGGACAACTGGAAAGTCTTGGACGTGGTCTAAGACCGGACGGCAGTGTCCCCGATTTGGACGAGGTGCTCTGGTTATGTCCGAGGACACCCTTGCTTTGGCGTGTGATAGAGCAACTGGTCAGCAATCGCCAGTGCTTCTGGATTGTGGGAGGTAGGGCAGGGGGCTCCTGTGCTAGTTGTGCAACTTTTCTGTAAGTTCAAGATTGTTAGAAAACACAAAAAGTATTTTTAAGAATGTTATAGGGAGGAAGCATAAATTCTCTCTTCAGCCCTGCGTAGTTTGAGATGCCTGGCGGAGGAGGCCCTAGCCTGAGGCAGCTGGAAGTCTCACCACTGTGCCTGTGGGGTAGGGCCTGAGGGGACACTAGCAGAACACCGAGAGCCCAGAGGAGCTGGGCCCTTCCCGCTGCGGCGCGCGCCGGAGAATAGAGGCGCGTATTTTAAATGTCCCGTGACAATGCGCAGCTCTGCAGAGCCGGACGCACGAGCCACAGTGGTGAGGAGAGTGGAGACCAAGCAGCCTACATGAGGCTTGGGGCTGGCCTTACACCCACTGTGGGTTGAGAGTTTAGGCCAGCGTGGGACAGAGTTGAGGTCACAGGCCGTTTCTGAAATGGGAGTTGGAACCATCGTGACAGCCCGAGTTAAGATGCAGGTGTCCCGTCTGTGACGGGGACTTCCGACTCTGCCCATCAGTCTAGAGGCAGAGTCCAGGGAGCAACCAGCCCAGACCAGGACAGGAAAGAGGGTGCCAACAAAACTTAGAACTGATTGGGGCGCCTGGGTGGCTCAGTGGGTTAAAGCCTCTGCCTTCGGCTCAGGTCGTGATCCCAAGGTCCTGGGATCAAGCCCCACATCGGGCTCTCTGCTCAGCGGGGAGCCTGCTTCCTCCTCTCTCTCTCTGCCTGCATCTCTGCCTGCTTGTGATCTCTGTCTGTCAAATAAATAAATAAAATCTTTAAAAAAAAAAAAAAAAACTTAGAACTGATGGAATATAGGACGTGTTCAACTAGAGGGAAAACTGGTGCCTGTCAGAAGAGGCAGGAGGGACTAGCTATAGGCACAGAGAGAACTCAGCAGGTGAAAACATAAAAGCAAATATTGACTCCAGGAAAAACAAAATATCTAAACAGAGTTCACTCCTTAGATCACCAGAGAACAGTATTTACATAATTAAAATAGTGCAAACAAAATAACCAAAGTTATGAAAAACTTCCCAAAAGAAAAGAAAGCAGGTTGGGAGCAGAGGGTACTGGTGAGAGCTCCCCCAGGGACACCCCAGAATGTCTAAAACTGGTTTTAAAAAAAAGCAAGAGCAGATAATTATTTTATTTTATTTTTTATTTTTAAAGATTTTATTTATTTATTTGACAGACAGATCACAAGCAGGCAGAGAGGCAGGCAGGGAGAGAGGAGGAACCAGGCTCCCCGAGAAGCAGAGAGCCCGATGCGGGGCTCGATCCCAGGACCCTGGGATCATGACCTGAGCTGAAGGCAGAGGCTTTAACCCACTGAGCCACCCAGGCGCCCCAAGAGCACATAATTTTAAAACATGGAGAAAACTCGGACAAGAAACGGATGAAGAATCGAGAGAGGCCGAGGCCAGGCCATTGAACAGGCCACTACAGACTACAGACTTGATGAAAGTGTCCTGACCTTTGGGGTTCTTTCTGTTCTTTTCATCTATGTATCTGTCTTTCTTTGCTAAGAATTAAAACACACAAACCAGAACTCTAAACTGAAAACAAATAACAAAGAAAAATGAACTCACATTCCCACCACGAAATTCACAGCTCAGGAGACGATACCTTGAATACGTCATTGATTAAAGAAGGAATTAAAATGGGAATTACAAAATGTTTTAAAGCAAAATGATAATGAAAACGGTGCCGATCAAAATTCCCAGCCGCGGCGGACATGGTGCTTAGACTTGCACAGACTTCAGTTCCTGTATCAGAAAACAAGATCCTGGCTTTTGCCAAATGAGGGAACTGTAGATATTTCTAATTTCTTCTTTGTGACAACCTGCACCTCCTAGTTTTCCAAAGAAGCTGTTTTTGGCTTTGTTGACGTTCCCTTGTTGTGTCTCCTGGACAATTCTGGCAAGGAAGGACCCCCCCCATTCCCCACGGGACATTTTGTGAGGTCGGCCTCATGGCCCATTCGTCCCACATGGCTGAGGGGGTGCATCTGCCCCCCCTGGGATGGTCAGGGGCCAGGGGCTGTGCAGGGTCGCACACGGGTCCCAGCATCCAGCATGCATTTAAGACCTGCCTTGTGGGGGTCAACCAAGGCACCTGGGAAGCTGAGCAGAGACCTGACCATGGCCACGGGGTCCCACTCTGGTTGCCACTGGGAATGAGAAGGTGAGCTCAGAACGCTGCTGTAGGGCTGACGGCCTCGCCCTGGGCCCCTAAATCCTGCTTGTCTCCCTCCGTGGGCAACACCCCCATGCACCTGTCCCTGCCCAGGAGCTGCCCTTGTCTTCCTGGAGGGGGGAGGAGGGAAAAGGAGGGTACCCTTTCCCATGCCAAACAATTACCCTGGGGCTCCATGGCACAGCCAGCCTGGCAGCCCCCCACCATGGCAGGTTTGGCCTCAGCGGCTGGAGGAAGCTGGCTGGGGCTCTTGGGAGACTGGGCAGTCCTGCCTGGGACCCAGGTGGCTGCTAGCTCCCACCTCTGGGCCCACACCAGCCTGGGAGGGGGCCTGGCCCAGGCCCCAGGGCCCAGGCGGGAAGAACAGCTCAGCCAACACAGACCACTCTGAGGTCGAGGAGCCAGAGCAGAAGGAAAGCTGAGTGGGAATGAGGGAGGGGGACAGACACTCCCACCCCCTGCCAGGGCCCCATGCTCAGGGGCCTACTGACCTGGCTCTGGGCCTGTGTCCTCAGCTGGTGGGGCACTCCAGAGAGGACTCAGCCTGGAGGGGTGCACAGAGAGCCTGTGTGGGCGGTCTGCCCTGCGGGCCCATCCCTACCCCCAGGACCCTGTCCCCACAAGCACCTTGTGCTGCTCTGGAATGTGCACCTTGCTGGGCATGATCTGCCCAGGGCTCCGGCCGTGCCCCACCGATCATAGGGCAGCCACCGCCCAGCCGCAGTCCCAGCCCCCTCCACGTCAACAGTGAGGGGTGAGGGCACAGCGCTGCAGGGCAGAGGGGACGCCAGGGCCAGGACATCACCAGTGTTCTTCAAGGTCCCCCACCCCCACTCTCTCCCTGTCCTGCAGACCTTGCTGAGTGCCACCCAGTGTGTGTGGAGACCCCGATGGGGGCCAGAAGAGCCAGCTCTGGTCTGCAGGAAGTTTTCCTCCGGCACCTTCTGAAGACAGTCGTCCCGGGGCCGGAGCAGCCACACTGCTGGTGACAGCAGAAGGCCACGTGGTCAGAAGAAGTGGGATCTGGGTGCCAGGGGCTGTGAGCCCACTCAAGGATGGCTCCCTCCCGGCGCTGGGGGCAGGGGTGCTACCGTCCCCCTGTCAAAGCGGCACACGAGGAGGCTCAGGGCGGCCCGGGAGCTGCCCGAGGCGCCAAGAGGTCCAGGGGTGGGAGCCTGCGGCAGGGTCTGGACAGGTAGGCTGTGGTGAGCCGGCAGGGGCCGGTGGGAGCTCTGAGGGCCAGACTCCAGTGACCCCGGCATCCGGACAGGGCCAGCAAGGAGCTGTGGGGGCCCATACCCTCCCTCCAGGGAGCCCCTCTACTTCCCAGCAGCTGGGGAAGGCGCGGGGTCCGCCTTCCAATCGTGCAGAGGGCATCCCACCTCCTGGGCCCCCACACCCACCAGTGACGTCCCCCCCCCTGCCCCCCCACACCCCCAGCACCAGGACACAGGCCCATCTTCCCTCCCTTGGGCCCACAGCTCCTCCCGCTGCCCCCTTTCTGTCCTTCCTGCCACACTTCCTGGGCTCCCAGGACTGTCCTCAGCCCTCCTGTGCCCCCCACCGGGGCCCTGGAGCCAGCCTCCTCTTGCCTGGCACTAGCTGCCCTCGGCCTGTCACCTGCCCTTGGCTGTTGGGGGCTCTGTCCCTCCAGCAGTGAGTGGCCAGTAGACAGACACTCCTTCAGTCTTGGTGAACTAACTGAGCCACGGACAGAGTCAGATGGGACGAGCCACTTGTGTGGCCCAGTGACCCTCTCCGACTCCCTCTCAGCTGCAAGGCACTGCCCTCGTGACCCCCACGCCCTAAGAACCACCCCAGCCCCACGGCAGGCAGCCCCTCCAGGTCTCGACAGAGTGACTGGGCTGGGTCTAGAGTTCGAGCCTCCTGTAGAGGATGTGGGGGGCACCGCACACCCCAAAGGGGAGAGACCACACGGTGGGGAGGGGCTGGGAAGGCAGAAATGAGGAAGACATCTTCGGAGCAGCATCGTCCCATGACGAGGAGGGCAGGGCAGGAGGGCGAGGGCAGAGTGCCCACTCCTCCAGGCCTCCCTGAGATGCTCCCAAGAGAATTTTAGATGACTTACAGGGGTCCTGTCAGCACCTGGCTGGTGGGGGGGAGCGGGGCCTGCACCCCAGGCCTGGCCACTGTGCTGGGCCCCTCCTGGGCCTCCTCCCACACCAGGGGGACCCAGGGCCCAGGGCCCCTCTCTCCTGGAACCAAGGCCGCAGGCTCCTCTCCCTGAAAATTGTAAACTGCAAATCAGAGACACACTGGGTTCCCTGAGCAGGCCCCCTCCCGCCCTCCTGCCGTCATTCCTGGCAGGCCTTCGAGTGAGCTCACGCATTACATAAGGCATGTGAGCTATTTCTTGGGGGAATGAGCTCCCCCTGCACGGGGCTCCATTTCCCTCGCCTGCTCCAGCCGCCAACCACCACCAGCCAAGGGGGTCTGGGCCTAAGAGGGGAGACTCTCATGTTCCTAGGGTCCCCGTGCAGAGGGAGGGGCTGCCCATCCCCTGTCCCAGCCGGCACCCCTCTGAGAACAAGCCGGTCTTCTGCACAGAAGAGACTGAGGGTCCTTTGGCAGGGACACCCTGGAGGGCAGGGGGTGCCGACCCAGCCCACCTCAGCCTCAGGAAGAAAGGCAGGTGTTTCCCCAGGGTGACGTTGGTCGTTGCCCCCAGGAGGAGCTCGGGCTTTCCTCTCTCTCTGGATTGGGAGTCGCCCCCGTCGGCACCCACCGCTGGGGGCTCTGGGCTCCTCTGAGGACACCTGGTCATCCATGGGCACAAAGCCCAAAGACGGTTCAGCCAGGACTGTGCTCTTGGGAGGAACAGCGACCAGATTTCACTTTGGTCAGAACAGAGGCTCCCCCGGTGAACGGCCACCTGAAGGAGAGGAGCCCCCAGGAGGACAGCCGTGGTTGAGGGGGGGCGCCAGCCCAGGGAGCACTTCACGGCTCCTCCCAGGACTCTTGGTTCTCAGCTGTTGGAGGAGACGGGCTTGGGGACCTTGGCCCCCCGCCTCATTTCTGTGACTGGGACTGAGGGTGACCCGTGAGGACACAGTGGACCCCCAGAGGACACAGCGAAAGGGACATGCAGGCAGCACTAGCCCGGCGTTTCAGGGGTGGCCTGGAAGGAAAATCGGGGGCAGGGGGCTTGGGGGGCTGCTGGGGGCGCTGGGGTGCTCTGAGCTCTTTGCTCCTTGGAGGGCTGCTGGCGGGGGGCGGGGGCAAGCTCGGGCCTGGATGGGGTGGGAAGCCCTCTGCTTCCTTTTGCCTCGAAGGAAAAGTCGGGAGGAAACCCAGCCAAGTCCAGTCTGGAGCTAGTGGTCCCCCCAACCCCTCCCCCCCGCACCCCGCAAGGGAGCCCAGGGCCTGGTCCTGCTTGGGGACAAAGCTCCCTGGGGCAGCGGGGACACCCGGAGGCGGAAATGCCGCCGTCCCTCCCCAGCCCCCGCCCCGGGCCTCTGTCCCCGCGCGAAACAAGACCACGGCTCCTTTCTTTTCAGAGACTCGAGTTCTTGGAACGCACACCCTCTTGGGTTTGCTATTTTTACCCGCCCCAGCCTTCCGGTCTCCATGGCGACACCTCCAAACAGCAGATTCCAGGCGGCAATGACGTCACCTTTCCCCTTCCTGCCGCCCAGGCCCCCCCCCCCCCCCGGGCGCCACCACGCGGGACCCCAGCTCGCGCCCCCGGGCGCCCCAGGCCGAGCCCCCGAGACCGCCGTCGCAGTGGCCTCTCCTGTCCCCTGCCGGCCCAGCAGCGGGGCCTTCAGCGGCCGCGGCCCTGTCCCTCCCCGCGCGCGGCTGCCGGAGCCCCGTGGCGGAGTGCACAGGCCCAGGGGCGGCCCTCCCTCCCGCTCCGGGCTCCCTGCCACGCCGGCTGCCCTGTGGGAGCTGCCGCGGGCCCTAGCGGCTGGGGAGGCAGGGGCAGGCCGGCGCCAGGCCTCGCTGGCTGCCCGGGCAGCCGCCTGTCTGGCCTGGGAAGGCCCCGCAGCTCCCTCATCAAAAAGTGGGGACCGTGGCGGAGGGCCTCGGAGGTGGCTGCGGTGCTGGGAGGGCCTGTGGCCTGGTCGGCGGAGGCCCTGGGGCTGTGCCGGTGGGCCTGGGGTCCCCTCCTGCACCCGGCTGCCCTGTCCAGGCCTGTCATGGGCCACATGCTCTACACCTTGGTCCTGATCGGGCAGCTGAACTAGGGGCCTGTGGCCCGTTCTCGGGGGGCCAGGTCTCCTCCAGTCCATCAATAGGCTATTGTCTGTCAGGGTCACACTACCCAGCCGTCCATGTAACGCCCAGCCCAAGGTTCGTCATCAGCCCCGACGCAGTCCGAGGGCGTTTGGGACCTGGTGGGAGTGCGGGCCCCTCCTGGAGAAACACCTCAGGTCGTTGGGGGGGTGCTTAGTTTGCACTGGGAACTTGCTGTCTGCCCAGCGGAAGTGGCTGAAGTATCCTTGCTGGCCTGCAGGGTGGGAAGAGCTGCCTGGGGGCACCCCTCCTGCTCAGACCAGGACCTTTCTCTCCCTTCCCGCCAGCAGCCCACCAGGTTGGGTGGGCCTGCCACGGGGCCTACTGGGATGCGGGGGTCGCCCCTGAGCAGAGTCTGCTCCTCCCCATCACCCCAAGGGACCACAACGAAATAAACCCCAGCCCCACCCCAGCAGTCTCCCCTCCCTGAAAGCAGACACGGGGCTTGGGGTTCAAAGTAAGGAGTGACCTAGGGAGGGCAGAGAGGGCGTCGTGGGGGTGTGCCGCCCCTGGCCTCGGCCAGTCAGGGGGTCAGGGCCACAGTCTGTCCTGCCGACATCCGGAAGGGCAAAGGAGACGCCCAGCCACCGTGCTGTTAGCCTCCATCTCTGCTCCCAGAAACAGTATTGAAGAAGGTGTTTTCGAGGCTCACATTCCTGTCCTCCTGCTCCATCTGAGGTACGAAGCCCCAACTCGCCCCGTCTGACGTGGGCAGGCACAGTCGCAGGCCCGGGCACGAGGCACACAGGTGGGCGGCCCTGTCTCCGGAGCCCCACACAGACACACTCACAGCTTGGCGTGTGGGGAGCGCCGCTGGCTGCGCAGGTGGGCCTTCCCACCTGCCCCCTCCCCGGGGGCCTCGCTGTCCCACGGCCGTGGCCCAGGGTGCGGAGTAGGGGGAGGCCCTGCAGGGGCCCGGGGCAGGCCGCTGTGCCTCCTGAAGTGGGGGTAACCCTAGCAGGAGGGGGACAAGGCTTGTCTGGGGAAACACCTGTTCCAACAGGCTCTGTCCAGACAGGACACAAAGGGGCATGCGGGATCCTGGGAGCCGCTGGAGAGGGAGGGCAGGAGAGCAGACTTAACACGAATGGTGTGAAATTCGAGGATGAACAGCTCGTGGCGCCGGAACAGTTGGGGAGACGGCACCCCCAGCACCCACAGGCCGCCCTGCCTGGACTTTGCGTGGCTCTGCCCTTCTGCCCTTCTCACTCTCGGTCTTTATGTAACGGGCAGGCTCCTGGGGCTGCCTCTGCCTTTACCCTTTCCTCCTGACCCGACCATCTGGGCCCCTGCCAGGCCCCACGGGAGGCCCCCAGGCTGAGCTCTGTTCAGCCGACGTGTTCTGCTCAGGCTGAGGTCCGGGGAGTGGGGGGGCAGGGGAGTAAGGAGGAGGGATGGGGGGGCACTTAGATGACTTACTAAGCCAGCTGCTCACCCCCAGCTTAGCTCCCCCAGGGGAGGGGGTCTTGGGAGACCCTGCTCTGAGCCCGAGAGGCCCCCAGCCCCACAGCCCATCGCTGACAGGCCAGGGCGGAACAGCCACCAGGTGGGGTGAACGGGAGGGAAGTTCAGCAAACAGCACCCCGGCCCCACTTGGCTGCTGGGAGCACTGAGGCCTGGGCGCAGAGAATCGATTCGGAGCAGCCGAGACTACTCTTCTGAACATTTTGTTCCCAGTCCTGCCCCTGGCCTGCCACGGGGTTGGGGGAACAGGCAAAGAGGAGGGCCCTCACCTGGCCCAGGCATGCCGCTCTGTGGTCCCTGGGAAGCCCCTCCCGGCCTGCCCAGGGACCCCCGCCCACAGCCCTGCCCAGGACCTTCAAAGCTGGACGTGCGGTGGGAGGGACGTGGGTACGGGGAGCAGGCTGCCTGGCCTGCCGCCCCCCGGCCCCACAGACACCGCAGGGAGGGTCCTGTGGCCACAGGCCTGGCAGAGGCCTCCGCCCAGCACCTTCCACAGACCATCCCACCTCCAGGCCGAGTGCTGCCCAGCGGCCTTGTCTCCGTGAGTAATGTTTAACTTGGAAGGGCTGCAGCGGAGAAGTTAACAAGTCTGGATTGCTATCTGCTTGCCAGGGGGGCAGAGGGAGAGAGGCAGGGAGCGAGGGCACCACTGAGAGGGAGGAAGGCGGGGGAGGCGGGTCTGAGGGCTCTCACCACGGCTGCCCCCCTGGGGACCTGCCCTGGGAGCTGGGGCCCGCCGCGGCACCCACCCCGTGGGAGCGGGAGCTTCAGGCCAAATGCCTAGAAGACATACCAGACATGCGGCGGAGCCCCTCTGGCCTCAGTTTCCCCTGTGGGAAACACCCTGGTCAGGAGGAGCCTTGGGATCCAGCTCTGGGGAAGAGAGCACAGACAAGTACCCACACACATCACACACGCAGACACGCAACACATACAGCAACACAGACACGCACACGGGCAAACATGCAAACCACACACAACTTCTGTTCCATTGGGACCCCGCAGTCCTGAGGCCTGAACACAGGAAGTGAGGATGAAAGGGTGAAGCCCGGGACTGGGGAGAGGGGGGTAGGGGGCGGGGGCGGGGCTTCAGCCTGGACAGGGCCCCCAGGTGGGCGTCTGCAGCTGCTTCTGCCCTGCCGGGCGGCCCTCCTTCCCACCCTGCAGTCTCCCGGCTCCAGGCATCCACCAGCCACACCTGAGAAGGTTGAGGGGTGCCGGGGAGGGCTCCACTCCCAATGACCAAGGGGAGAGGCTTCTGCTTGACCCTGTGTCATGGACAGACCCCCCTGGGTCCCCATGGTCCATGGGGTCTGCCTGTCTCCCTCACCAGAAGCCTGCCCTGAGCTGGGCCCAGTTCCTCGCACCAGGCCAGAGGCCGGCCCCACCCCTCGGCCACTCCGCAAATCTAAGACGACATATTTCCCACCAACATGCGTTTTCCCCAGGGGAAGATGCACCCCTCCTCAACCCCAGAGTTTTTGCTGATTGGCTCTAACCTTGGGGGCCTGGACCTGCTGGGTGGGCCCCCAGGACCAGGTAGAGCAGGGGACCCACCCTCACGGAGTAACACACATGGATGGAAAATGCTTGAAGGGAGCCCCTTTCCCCTCAGCCCCTGTCCTTCACTAAAGACAAGCTTGAACTTTCTCCTTGAGAATTCCGGGTTTGTGACCTGTCTTGTAAGCTGGACGGAATAAGGATGTTCCCTCCACGATGTGCGTGTGACTGCACGTCGAAGCCTGCATCTAGGGCCCCGCTCCTGCCTTCGGTAGCAGCCGGCCACGCATGTGGGGGCCACGCACCTGGGGGCCTAGCCGGGGCCAAGTCGGTCTGCACGTGCGCGTCCCCCAAAATTTCTACGTCGGAGCCTAACCTCCAGCTGGGGAACTGAGGCCTGCGGGAGGTGAGTAGGTTCTAAGGCGGGACTAGAGCCCTTACAGAAGGGACCCCAGAGAGCTCCCTCGCCCCTTCCTCCACGTGAGGACACAGCAGGAAGTTGGTCTCCTGTCACCCAGGAGAGGGTCCTCACCAGAAGCTGACTCTGCCAGCCGCCTGGTCTGACTTCCAGCCTCCACCACGTGAGAAAGACATTTCTGTGGGGCACAAGCCCCCCCAGTCTGTGGCCCTCAGGGGGGACTGCTGGGCAGCGACAGGACTCCAGGGCCTCTCTTTGTCCCCATGGGGGTCCTATGGCCGAGAGCCCTGGCAGACCAGGATCTCGGTGGTATCCTCCCAGTCCACTTGGCTTGATGGCTCTTTCCTTGTTCCGCCCATCCCCCAAAGCCAGATGCTCTCGTCGGTGGAGAAGAGAAGCTGCTCCCTGAGGGACACTGACCGTCCTAGTGTGCCTCCCGGCGGGGGACAACCCCTCAAGATAATGATTGTGGGGAGCCTGAGTTAGTTCAGGGTCTTCTTGGGTCGCAGACTGCAGCCTGAGCCAGGACAGTCCTGCAAGAGGCGGGCCTGCTGCCCCCAGGGCTGGGGGTGCGGGAGGGTCGCCGGCCACGCTTGTGGGCTGCGGGTCAGCGGGCCCGGGCAGCTGGGGTTGCTGGGTGTCAGCCTCAGGAGGTTGACCTTGGCAGACGGGGCGGGGTAGCCTGGCCTGGGCGCAGAGCCTGGGTGGGACAGTCATTCCATAAGGGTCTGGGGGGTTGGCAGGGGGACCTCCGAGGCTCAGGAGTTGCCAAACAGGAGGAATGAGCCTCGTGGTCTGCCCAGCCTTGGGCTGGGTCTCCTGAGTACCCACAGCACCCCACACTTCACTTGATGCTGTGCCCTCAGTCCCTCCTATGCGAGGCCCCGGGCTGCCACCGAGTCAGCGAGACCTGGAGCCTGGGCGGCCGTGGGGGAGGGCTGGGTTCAAGTGCCAGCTCTGTGCTCATGGTCTTATGGTCTGGGACACAGGGACAGAGGGCTCCAGGCCCCGGCAGGCCTGTCTGTAAATGGGGTGAACAGTAGCACCTCCATTGCGGGGCTGGATGTGGGCAAATGGGCCCCGATGTGAGCATGGCCTGAGGTTCTGAGCCCCTTGGGGCAGCTGCCCCCAGGGCAGGGTTGAGGGGAGGGGGGAGGGGAAGCAGCTCGCAGAGGAGGGGCCCAGCAGCTCTTCCCGCCCCGGGCTCCCATCAACCACCAGGCAGGGCTCTGAGAAAGCAGGGACCTGTCTCCACCTCCACTCCAGGCAGGGCGTGGGGCCACCAGTCCCACCACTGGGAGGCCAGGGGCTGCTCAGACCCCAGCTACCCACATCCCCTCCCTGAAGGGGTGGACTGTGCCAGGCCAAGCCTACCCCCCGAGGGGCACCCATGTGTGGCGGTGGCTGGGACCCCCGACTCAGCTGCCCGGCCTGGGTGGGATGACCGACAGCAGAGACCTGAGCCCGGCTGTGGGTGAGCAGAGTCAGGGAGAGGCCAGCATTCCCTGTGGGAAAAGGGGGAGGCCTCAGAGGAGGAGAGGGGCTGCCTGGAGGGGCCTCCGTGGTTCCCTCAGTCCTTCCAGCTCTGACTGGGGGGTGGGGGCAGGACTCGGCGGAGTGGAGGGGGTTGCCCCCGATATGCCCAAGAACAACCCCACACATGTCCCGTGTTCCAGACCGCAGGGCCCTTCTCCCTCCCCTCCCCATCCCCGGGGTTTTTCACACTGGCATCCACCCCCAACCTCCTCCCTGGAGTGGCCCGATGGGCCTGAAGGTGCCTCGGACTGAGGGGCTGGCTGGCTCCCTGGGCTGCTGCTCTGGCCAGGACCCCTCCGCCATACATCCGTGCCTTAGGGGCTGGAGGGAGGGGGTGGGGAGGGGGGATGACTGGCCGCAGGATGGAGGGCGGGCCCATCTCAGCGGCCCAAGGGGGCTTGGGGTGGCTGCCTGCCTGGGTGCTGACCCCCGGCTTGGGATCCCACTGGCCACACATCTGCGGGCCTCAGGCAGAATCCTCGGGGGGCCAGGTTGCCTTTGAGTCTGAGGGCTGGGCAGCAGACGCAGGAGAAGCCCAGCGGGTGTGGGCCCTGGGGGGGTCCAAGCTGCTCCTGCCTCCTGGAGGGTGAAGCCAAGGGTCTCGGGGCAGAACACCAGCGCCGGCAGAACTGCCCCGCCCCTGCCCCTACCAGCTTCCTGCCCCAAACCTGGCAAGTGGAAGGGGGAGACACAGACCCTCTGCTGGGACTGCTGTACCTCGCTGGGTTGCAGGCTGATGACCCTATGACCCCAAGTTGCAGCCTGGCCCTCTGGTTGGCCAAAGGGTCCCAGTAAGACTCAGATTATGAAATAACTTTAGGTCCATAACTCCTGAGGGTGGGGTAAGAGAGGAGCTGCTCTCCCGGCCTGTGCCCCCCACCCCTGTCCCCAAAGACCTCTACCTGTTATTGCCAAGGAAGTCAAATAGCCATCCACTGACCTCTGCCCCAGCCTTTGTGTCACCACACAGGGCCCAGGCCTCTGTGCCCTTAAAGAGAAAAGGAGGGCAGAGCAGGATGGTTAGGGTTAGGGGAAGACAGGAAGGAGGGGGAGAACAAGGGGAAAGGGCCAGGGGTGGGGGAGGAAAAGGAGGAGGAGGAGGGAGACAGAGGGGAAAGGAGAGGGGTGAGGGAGGAGGGAAAGGAGGGAGAGGAGGAGGGTAGGAGAGGGGAGGAGGGAGAGGGAGGAGAGCAGAGGGGACGAGGGGAGGGGATAGGAGGAAGGGAAGGGGAGGAGCAGGGAGAATGAGGAGGGAGAGTCCGGGAGGAGGGAAGGCCAGGGCCCAGGAGCTCCTCCGCCAGAGACAGAGACGAGATGACGGAGACGCGCCCCCTGCACTGTGGGCCACACCCGGGGCGCAGGCAGCCCAAGCACACCTCCAGGGGAGGAGATGGGAGTTTCCCAGGTCCCAGCTCTCCCACACAGACATGGGGTGACACAGCCCGGGCTCCTGGCGGCCGTGGTTCTGGTCTGGGGCCTGGAAGGCACAGGGACCTGCTGGCGTCTCAGCAAGTTGAGGCCCCTGTGGGCAGGTCACCCGAGCGGGCAGCCGGCAGTCGACGGGGAGAGCCGCTCCCCTTATCCCCTCAGAGCCGAAGCCGGGCTCTCGGGGAGCGCTCGGACCCGGGATCGCCTGTCCTGGACCCTGCCCAGGAAACACGTGGGTTGGAAGCTGAGCCGGCTCTGCTCTGGGGATGGTTGGCAGGACCCAGGGAGGGGGGAATGAGAGAGGGGGGTTTGGGCTGCCCAGCTGCCCCCAGCTGCCCAGACTGTCCTTGGTGCTGGCACCCAGGGGAGCATCCCGGGCCTGTGGCACGAGGGCCCGGAACTGGCAGCCCGATACCCCAGGACCTCTCCAGAGGCCACAAGTCCAAGCCCAGGGTACGGGCGGGGCGGGGCTCCCTCGGAAGGCCCCTGGAGGGTCTTCCCGGCCCCCTCGGGCTTTCTGGGCTCAGGGCTGCAGGGCTCCGGCCAGCCTCTGTGTTTTCGTGGCTGTGTGTGCAAGCCCCCCTCTTCTTGCCAGGACACCAGTCCGACTGGCTCGCGGGCCCACCCTAACCCAGGGCTGCCTCATCTTAACCAGATTCCATCTACAAAAACCTGGCTTCCTGACTGGGTCGCGCTCACAGGTTCCCAGCAGACACGGAATTTCATCCAACGCTGTTTAACCCCCAATCTCCCCAAAGCTTGGTCTCTGCTTGACTTTCACTCCCCCCACCCCGGGTCACCCTCGGGACTGGCTGGCTACTTCAATCTGGGTCCCTCTGCGTTGGTCCCCTGAGGTTCTGGGGATGCTCTGGGTGTAGAGTGTGGGCTCCCCATCCTGGGAAGGTACACTGCACCCCCAGCCTCCAGTTCCCACTCGTGGGGCAGGAAAACCAAGGAGCACCCACCACACGGAGGGAGGCCTCGTGGTGGAGCTTTGGCTGGGCCAGCAGGGCTTCTCGGTGGAGGGGACACCAGAGCAGAGCCCCGGGGCCAGCAGGATGTACCGCCTGCAGGCCACAGTGAGGGCAGAAGCCTGAGCTGCAGACTTCGACCAGGACAAAGAAAGGATCAGGGTGACTGGGCAGAGGGCAGCAGCCGAGAAGGGTGTGGATGCTGGGGCAGACGGGGACCTCGCGGCCATCTCTGAGAGGACCGCTGGGAGAGGGGGGCTTCGGGAGAGAGGCAGTGGCCGGGATGGGGCGTGGAGACAGGGCCGCCATCCCTCCCGGGCCAACTCCCCAGCTGTTCCTTGGCTGTGGGGCTCTTGGGGTGGCGGCTAGAGGCTGTGCCAGCCCAGGGCTTGAGCCCAGTGAGCTCTGGTGGGGCTCGGCCGCGGATGCCCACGCCCCGTGGGGAGGCCATGCCGTAAGGAAGCTGCGGGCCTCTGGTTCCCGAACCGGTGAGTGGGCCCCACACCCCCACCCTACTGCCCCAGGGGTCCTGCCACATTTCCCAGGCAACTGTTTCCATCCCGCCTGTCTGCCTGGCCCTCCGCACCCCCGCGAATGCTGCGGCCTGGCACAGCCCGGCTGGCAGTTGTGGCCCAGTGTCGCCCGCCAGCTAGACTCGTCCAAAGGCCTGGCTCTGGGGAGGAGGCAGCCCAACGTTCGAGGCTGTTCTCACCTGATGAGCAGGCGCTGCTGGGCCACCCTGAGGGCCACAGGGCCCAGGCGGTGGCAGCCCCGCTCCCCGCTGTGAGCACACACAGCGCCTGCGGCCAGTGTCACCTAGAAGTTGGACAGCCACCCTGCTTTCCAGGGCTTCCCAGGTCACGCCTGCCAGCTTCAGTCCCCGTCTGTCCATCCTCGCCATCTTGACCCCATCTGTACAGTGGCCTGATGGCTGACCCGGGCCCCCCCAATTCCAAGGAGGGTGCAGAGAAGCTAAATGGGGCTCAGGCCACTGCAGCTGGCTCCAGGCCAGGATCAGCCTAATGGCTCTGCCTGGCTCAAGCCCTTCGGGGAAGCGGAGGCGGCCGGGGGCGCCTGCTGGGCTCCTGGGGCTAGCACTGGCCAGAGGAGCAAGCACCCCGTTCCCGCCTTGGCTCTGAGAGCACTGGGAGCCGAGACATTTGCTCCTTGGGTGGAAGGTGCTGGACTGGGACAGGCCCCTGACCAGCTGGCCACACACGTCCAGTCCTGGGACAGGCACCTGGGCGGGGAGGGGTCATCACCCACAGATTCCGCCCATCCCTGTGGACAAAGCCGGGGGAGCGGAGAGTGGGCTGCCCGGGGCTGCAGGGCGGGCATCCCCACCCTGGCCCCTGGATCACCTGCTGCTCTGCCCCATGGGGCCTGGCTGAAATGGTCGTTGCAAACAGGAATTTGGGCTCAGCCGCAGTCCCAATCCGAAGTTAATCTCCAGGGAAGCCCCACTCAGCACCTGTCCCGGTGGCAGGCTCAGCCATTCCAGCCCGCTCAACTGGTCAGCCTCCAGCGTCTTGCCGGTGACGCGGAGACAGCTGCAGCAAGGTGGGTCTGTCCTGTCATCCACACTCTGGTCTGCTCCAGAAGGCCCCAGGGCGGGCAGGGGCGGTGAGCAGCTGGGGTGGGGGGTGGCGCAGGCGGGACTTCCTGACGGCTCCCCCCAGCTCCGAGCTCCGTGGAAGCGCCCCAGGCCCTGGGTCCGGCCCTAACAGGGGAGCTAATCCCCAGCAGCTGGATGAAACCAGAGAGGAGAAGCCCCCCAGGAGGATAGCTTGTACGCAGGGCTCTGGCGCGGCTGCCCCCAGAAGACCAGGCCCTGAGGGCCTCTGTTCTGCCAGTGAGTGCAGGCCTGGCCTGGGGGTCCCAGCTTCGCCCTTGGCCGTCAAGGGCAAACGAGGACCCCCAGGCTGGCTCAGGGCAAGGAGCAGGGCCCCCCCGCCCCGCCACCTCTGTGCCATAGGCTGCAGCCAGGCTCCTTCAGGCCAGCCCTGACTTGGCGCACCTGCTTTCAGGCCCAGGCCCTCGTCTGTGGCCCATCTGAGACCCCTCCATGCCAATGCCTTGCTCTGCCCTTCTCAGTCGGGTAGTGGGGCCATGTGAGGCCTGTAGAGAAGGGGATGGGAAGGGGCAGGCGTGGCTGGGACTCTGAAGACCCCAGTGTCCATCTCCAGGAGCCCACGTTCAGGAGCAGTAGCTACTCGCACCAATGTCCCCACGCACCTTCCCAGCATGGCCGGGGAGCTGAGTGCCCACTGATTCTCTGAGGCCCAGCTATGCCTTCCTCCCTCTGAGTGCCCCCGTGGGCACCCGGCTAAGGCTTTGAAGCTGCGGAAGCTGCAGCCAGGCCACGGGCCCATGTCTGGGAGCCGCTGACACAAGCTGTTTGGTGGTCCTGGGTCTGCCGGACACCTGCACCGAGCCCCACCCGGGAGCCCTCACATCTGGGGTGCCCTTTCCTGGGAGCAGGCCCGGCTGCAGGCCACCTCTTTCGGGGGCTCCCGGGACCACCCTGCGTGGTGACTCTGCTCGTTTATGCACGTGGGGCCTGTTTCCGGTTGGTCAGGACCAAGGTCTCTGTCCCCTGGAGGCCTCCGGAATCTAGAACAATCCTTGACATAGGGTGATATTCAGGGAGTGTTTGGTGAACGAGCCCGTCCCCATTGTGGAGGTCTGCACTGGCCACTGGATGCAGGGTGACCTCAGCACCATGGAGAACAATGCTGACTCAGGGATGGGGGGCCCTTGGACTGGAGTGTGCAGTGAGGGGGTGCCCAAGGCCTGGGACTGGAAGAGGGCAGGACGGTGGCTTGCGGAGGGGCGAAGGTGAGGAGGTTGGATCGGTGCTGTGGGAGCCCCTGAGGAAGAGGGTGCAGAGCCCCAAAGCTGCTGGGATTGGGGAGACCCGAGGGGTCCCAGCACCTCCAGTGACATCTGCTTGTCTATGGAGGGGAGTCCCTGCCACCCAGCCCCATGCACACGGCAGCCCTGGTGAGGGTGGGGGTCACCCTGGGGCCCACCGGGCAGGGCTCTGCAGGAGCAGAAGCGGCCGAGAGTGCCTGGGCATCTGCTGCCACCAAGTGGTGGATCGAGTGGTGGCTGGACCGAGCACCTGGGCCCTGAGTCTCAGGGAATCCCCTCCCAGGCCCTGAACCCGGAGGACCCCCCGCCACCCGGTCCCTGGCCAGGACGCCGGCCTTGGCGGGCCACACGGAACTCGGTGCCTCTCTTCTCCTTTTCTTAACTCCGAGAACCAAGTTCCTCCCGTTAGAGGGAAACACAACGGTCCTGAGATGGACAGGCCGAGCCCCCTTGGACGGAGCGGGAAACCGAAGCCGGGAGCTGCGCGGTGCGCGGAGACCGCGGAGCCGCGGGGCAGGTGGGCTCCAGCTGAGGGGAGCTGCCCGGGCAGAAGGGAAGGGGTCCCGCGACCAGACTCACGCCCAGCTCCTCCTTCCAAGACTCTGCGGACCCCAAGCCTCCAGACCGCAGCAGGAGACGGGTCCCCCCAACCCGCAAGTCTGTCTCAGCTGGAAGTCAGCCCCCGGGGCCGCCCGGCCTTCCCCACCTCAGTCCCACCTCCGGGGCAGGAAGGAACGGCGGCCTCCGTCCCCTCCAAGGTGGAGGTCAGGACTCCTTCCCTCCGACAGCGTCCCAAAGGGGAGGCCGCCTCAGGGCCCGAGAGCCGGCTGCGCGGTGGGGTGGGGGCCCAGGGGCGGTGTCCAGCGCTGACGCGGGAGGGGGCGGGGCGCGCGGCGAGGGGCGGGTCCGGGTCCACGGCGTTCTTCAGACCGGAGGTTGGCGCGGGGGGCGGGGTCCCCGACGAGGGGCGGGGCGGGGTCCCTGGCGGGGGGCGGGGTGAGGGTGGGGTCCTGTGCCGGGGCGGGGTCTGCGCGCGGGGCGGGGTCCCCGTCGGGGGGGCGGGGCGGGGGGGGAGGCTGTGCGGGGGCGGGGTCCGCTGCGGGTCGCTCACTTCCGCCGGACGCGCGGCTGGGGGCGGATGGAGGCGGCGCGGAGGCCGCGGCCCGGGCTACGCCGCCGGAGGCCGTCCCCGGGGGCCGGGTGAGGCCGGAGGCCGGGGGGGAGAGGGGTGGGGTGGGGCTGGCCGGGGATGGGAGAGGAGGCCCGCGTCCCCCGGCCGCTCTGGGGCTCAGGGCCGCGCACCCACGTGCTTCCCGGAACCCCACTCGGTTCCGCGCCCGCCCGCCCCCTCGGGGTTGTCCCCCCCAGCCCTTCTTCCCCGCCGGGGCCCCCGCTCACTGCTCCCCGCACCCCCAGCGGCCGCGGGGCGCCCCTCCCGGGGGACGGCGAGTGCGCGCGGCCGTGGGCGGAGCTGCTGCGCGCCGCGAGCGCGGACCTGAGCCCCGACGGAGAGCTGCCGCCGCTGCCCGCCTTCCCCGGCCCGGTGCGTGGCGGGGGCCCCTGGGCGGCCGGGCGTGGAAGGGGGCGGGGCCCTGGCCGGGGAGGCGCCGGTGACGCGGCCCGACGACCCGGTTCGGCAGGAGCCCGGCGGCGGCCCGGAGCGCAGCGCGCCCCCCGAGGTGTTCACCGTGGGAGCCCGCACCTTTTCCTGGACGCCCTTCCCGCCGGCCCCGAGGGGAGGCTGGGGCCCCGGACGATCCTACCGCGTGCTCCTTGGGGCCCGGGGACGCTCGGGGTCCCCGGCCCGGTCCCCGCAGCGACGCCCCGCGCCGGAGCCCCACGGGACCCCTGGCGCCCGGGAGCAGCTGTGGGAGGCCGCGCCGACCCTGCGGAGCTGCCCCATGTGCCAGGCCAACTTCGCCCCCGGGTGAGTGCGCCCGGACCTCGGTTCCCTCCTCTGACCGCAGCCCCGTACTTGGCCACCGACCCGGTTCGCCAGACGGCGCGGGTGTACGGGTCTGCCGGTCCCCCTCTCGCACGTCTCTTGGAGCCCCGGGGCCAGGCTGCAGTCTCCTCGGAGCCGACTCTGCAGCAGGGGTGCAAGGAGCCCCACCTCTGAGTCTCAGGGACCCTGGTGGTGGCAGCCATCCCCAGGCTTAGGCTGCCTCCAGGGCCCCTCTGGGGCTTCAGGTCACCAAGCAGTTTCCTGTGTAAAGCGTCCCACCTGAATTTTCATAGGGGATGGGTTTTAAAAATGAGGACTTTGTGTGTCTGGAGATTCTGTTTTACGTCAAGAACTCATTGTATGTCTTTATATTCTTTTTTTTAAAAAGATGTATTTATTTTACAGAGAGAGGGAGTGCACACGATTGGGGAGGGGGGCAGAGGGACCGGGACCAGACAGGCTCCCTGCTGAGCGTGGAGCCCGAGCATGACCTGAGCCAAAGCCAAGAGTCAGGCTCTTGACTGACTGAGCAGCCCAGGAGTCCCTCTTCGTATCTTTTTTTAAGCGAGGGGAGTGGAGTCAGTGTTGCTGAGCTGTTAAACCCAGAGTGCCCAGCTCGTGGGCTACGTGTCACACAGCTAGGGACGCCGGTGTGGGGGTCACGGGTGCGGGTATAGCAAGCGGACGGCAGTTTTCGGTAAGTGGGCCAGCTGCAAATGTCCTGTGGCTGGGAGGTGGCGTGCAGGTCACAGGCCGCCTCCCTGGTTGTCCGGAAGCAAACACCATCCCGGACGAGGAGGGCGACCCAGCTGATGGCAAAGCAGACACCGTCAAAGCCGTGGCTTGGGTAAGTGCACAACGTGCTCGCACAGGTCTTAGGTGCTGCTTTGACCAGAGACGCGGCGTCCAGTTCTGGTTGCGTGTCGGCTCCTCCAGCCTGCACTGCTGTTACCGGAGCCGGCTTTGAAAGCCCGGTGTTGGGGTGAGCCCAGTACCCCCGTGCTTTTCTCCTTGTGCCCCACAGCCCAGGGTTGGGGAGGTGGGAGGAGCTGGTTTGGGCGAGACGGTGGCTGTCCTGGACGGGGACAGCGTGTGGGTGAAGCCCCAGCAGGCGGAGCCACAGGCCGGGCCTGGAGGACATGGCTCAGTGGCCCACGGGAGCACCAGGATATTTGCAAAACGTTTCCAGACCCAGCGCCTCCCTGCACTGCCCCCTGCGCGTACTCGTGTTTTGGGATGGGTGTGAATTGCGAGTCCCGCTGGCCAGTTCTGAGAATGCCGAGAACACTCTTTAAAAGTAGTGGCCTTTCTGCTTCACCGCTAGTCCACGAATCCCGGGGCCAGAGGATGCCACAGCAGGCTCTAGAGGGAAATTTGTTTTCTTGGCAGAAGCTTTCAGGGTGCCCCCTTTTCCTCCTCTTCTGGATGGGGCTTGTGCTGGGAATGCTGGCATTTCTGCCCAGTGCAAATAAAGACTCCCGACGACAGAGACATCAGAGAGAAAAAAGTTCCCGTTTTGCGTTTTATAAGCAGTTCAGTTAAGGCTTGGCAGACTGCCTCATTGTTTTCCGAAGTAGGTGTTGGTGCCGTGGGGTCCAGGCTGCGGCATGTCTGGATCCACATGTAGCACGTTCTTCCGTGTGGCTGCATGGGATTGGGTGCTGGGGCCACACACCCCTCAGGTCCTCGCAGTGACTGAGGAGACTGGGGGGACATGGGTCATTGCAAACAAAGGTGTGGCCCTTGGTGGGATGCTCGGGACCCTGGGGCAAGGAGACTGCCTGGGCTCCGGGCAGGTCTCACGTAGCAGGTGCGCAGGGTAACTAAGCTGTCCTACCAGCTTGTGACTTTGCCTAGAAAAGCGTCAGCTTTTAGTGATTCTTAGGACTTTTTTGATATATATTATCCTTTATTTTAAAAATTTTATTTTTAAAATATTTATTTACTAGAGACAACAAGAGAGGGAACACAGCAGGGGGAGTGGGAGAGGGAGAAGCAGGATCCCCACTGAGTGGGGAGCCTAACTTGGGGCTCAGTCCCAGGACCCTGGGATCATGACCTGACCCGAAGGTAGATGCTTAAACTGACTAAGCGCCCCTCAAAAAATGTTTTTGAGTAAACTCTACACCCAAGCTGGGCCCTGAACTCATGACCCCGGGGTCCAGAGTCACATGCTCTATGACTGAGCCAGCCGGGCGCCCCACATGGGACACATGCGAGCCAGAGACTGAAGCCGTGCTCAGCCCTTCTGACGGGCCGCGGGGGCGACTGGTGACCTGATGGCTTCTGGTGGCATGTGTGCTTTGGGGACACGGTGCTGTGGGACGTGGGCAGTGTTTTCAGTTCACTCAGAGGTCGGTTTTAGTCTGCGATGTGGCGAGCGGTTATGCGGTGGACGCGCCGGGGGTGAGGCCCCGCGCCCTGGAGAGCCACTTGCTGCTGTGGTCACGGCTTCTGTGGCCTCCCTGATGCCTGCAAGCCGCCGGGGCGGTTGGGGAGACAGACCCCCACGGGCCACTTGACGTGGGGCTGGGGAAGCCGGAAGCTGAGTCTCGTCCCATGTGTGCGAGGAGAGCCTGGCATCGTACCGGCGCCGAGTCCCCGCGGGCCGCCGTCCGGTCCCGTCGGGAGAGGCTCTCGGGCCGGTCTCCCGTGACCGCACACCGGGCTTCCGTGCGACAGTGAGGCGGGCCCGTCTCGGGGCAAGCTGTGGTGGGAGGCTGCCAAGACCAAGTTCTCTCAGTAGGGGGAGGTCTGGAGGGTCCCAGAGGGCAACCTCCCACCGCGGGGTGCCACCTGGAAACTGCAGACGAGATGACCTGTTCACCCCTTAGACTCTTGGGGCAGCCTTGAGGGGGCACGCAGCGGCCAGCTACTTGGGAGCATGGGGACCAACCTTAGATTCTGAAAGGGCAGCTCGTGGCCACCGGAAGGGGCACAGGCGCCCAGAGCAGCGGGGGAAGAGGCGGTGGTGTGGCCCACGCTGTCTGCAGTGATGCTCCAGGGACAGGCCCTTCCACTCTGGCCAGTGAGCGTGGCCAGCTGACCAGGATGGCTCTAGACGGGCAGAGGAAAGGTCATGTCTGCGGGTAGGGAGACGCCGACTGGGCAGACCACCTGCGAGGTCACGGCGTGGAGGCGTCCCAGAGGGTCCCGTGGGACCCACAGCGACAGAGGGGGGTCTGCTCTCCAGCTGCAGAGACCCAGGGTGCCCACCTGGGAAGAGCCGCGGGGGCAGGACTGGTGAATGCTCCATAGGGTGCAGGTGGGGCCCCGGCCACCATGACATGTGCTCGGTCTGGGGCAGAGGCTGTGGGGGACGTTTAAGTCCCAGTGTGAGGTGGGTCGTCATCCACGCTGCCGAACCCTGGGAGGTGCAGGGAGGCTGGGCCCGTCGGGAGCATCGGGGTAGCAGGAGGCCAAGGGGCTGAGGGCAGACCAGCTGCTGGGTGGACACAAGGAGCATCGCTGGTCACCGCCGGTGGGCTCGGCCTCTCTGTGGAGGGTGTCCCCCAGCAGTCCTGCTGAGCACCCCAGCTCTGCCACTTGGCACAGACAAAAGCTGCCCATCCACGGTTCTCAAGCACACCGGAGACAGTCCTGCCTGGCTCGCCCTCCTCGATGGGGTCAGATGAGACCAGGGATGGAAAGTGCTCTGTGCCACGAATCTAGACCCTGCCCCACAGCCCACTGGACACCGAGAGGCCTCAGTGCCCCCAGAGTTGTAGGATGGCAGCCCAGGTTCACTGAACCCCATCTCTGAGGGGGCTTGGTCTCCCCACGTCAAGAAGACACAATCTCAGACCTGAGCTGCGTGCCCCCTTCCCACCACTTGTCCCTACCTCTCGGGATGGACCCTGGTCATGTTCCTGGGGCCCCAGTCTTCGTGCTTTTCCTTTTTGGGGTGCCAAGTGGGGTGGGTTTTATAGGTGAGGACGTGACCCTCTTACAGAGCCCCAGCCGTGGGCAGGCTGGGGACTGAGAAAGGGCCACCCTCGACCATGAGGCCTGGTCAGGGAGCCACCAGGTGGGCTTTCGGGCTCCAGGACAAGCAGCTTGCTGGGAGCCGTGAGGTTATCAAGCCGAGTGGGCTCCCGAAGGCCCCAGGAGGCCCAGGCAGACACAGGGCACCCTTCCCCCCCAGCCTCAGACGTGGGCACCTGGGTGAGCCTTGAGAACGTGTCCCCTAATGGGGACATTTGACCTGTTCTGGATCGCATGGCCGCCCCTGGACCTCCCCCGTCCCCCGTTTCTGACTGGCTTTGGAGACTGTCATGGGGTTCTCTCCGGCTGGCCTTTGGTGTGGTGGTTACACCAGGGGAGGGCAGGAGCCCGTGGCAGGTGCCCTGGTGAGGCGGCATGTGGCCAGCCGTTCCCTGCGTGTGGATGACTGACTCCTCCCTCTCGCAGTCTGGACGTCGATCGCCACCTTGCTCAGTGCTTGGCGGAAAGTGCAGAAGACGTGGTGTGGTGAGCCGACGTTGCCGCCAGCCCAGCCCGTGCAGAGGCCCAGGCCCAGGCCAGAACCACGTCCTCCGCCTTGAAAGCCGCGTATTAAAAGTGTGGACTCGGGGCGCCCGGGTGGCTCAGTGGGTTGAGCCTCTGCCTTCGGCTCAGGTCATGATCTCAGGGTCCTGGGATCGAGCCCCGCATCGGGCTCCCTGCTCCACGGGGAGCCTGCTTCCCCTCTCTCTCTGCCTCTCTGCCTGCTTGTGATCTCTGTCAAGTAAATAAATAAAATCTTAAAAAAAATAAAGTGTGGATTCCTGGCGTGTGTGTGTGTCGGGCCTGACACACGGGCTTCTTTCTGTTTCTGGCCTCGCCAAGCAGTGTGCTCTTCTGCCGTCAGAAGCGGACAGAGGTGCGTGGCGGAGGGACCCCAGCCCCGGGGGGGGGAGCCCAGTCTGCTGAGCGGAACAGGCCGCCCCTGCAGACAGCTGGACGGCGGGGTCGCACGTCCTCCCGCCTCCGCACACCCCACTCGCCTGCGCTTCACCTCCCCGGATGAACCGCTCGTTCCACAGTGCTGGCCGCCTGGGCCCAAGACCCCTCACCGCTGGGCAGGCGGGGACTTAGGGGAGGGTCCAGGCCAGCATGCCGGAACATTAGCACCGGCCAGGGGGTGGTTGTGCTTCCAGGGCAAGTGGAAGATGGGGCACGAGAGTGTCTGGAGGTAATTTTCCTTCCCGTGCCAACAGCCCGCAGACTGTGGGAGAGCTGGGCTTGCATGGCCTCCACGGTGGCCGCAGAGCGGTGGCGGTAGGGGGCAGGTCAGCGGTCGAGCAGAGACCGTGGAGGAAACTGCATGTGACCGAGGGCAAGGTGCCAGTCTGCAGACCGCGTGCTGCGCGACCCCTGCCGTAGGGGCTTCTGGAAGAAGCACAGCTGGAGACAGGAGACAGTGGTCACCAGAGGGCAGGTACGTGGGACGTTCAGGCAACGAGGCTCCGCTGTGTGGTCTGCACTACAGACACGTGTCCTCTTGCCCAGACCCGCACTGTGCCCCCAAGACGTGAACCCGGCACCCTGGGGATGAGGACAGGTCTGTGTGGTCTGTCACACGTGGCCCCTAGGAGGGGAGGGTGGCAGTGGGGCAGGGGAATGTGGGAAATCCCTGCAGATGCCCCGCAATTTTGACGCGAAGCTGAAACGCTAAAGTCAGGTTTTTTTGTTTGTTTTGTTTTTTTTTATTTGACAGAGATCACAAGCAGGCAGAGAGGCAGGCAGAGAGAGGAGGAAGCAGGCTCCCTGCAGAGCAGACAGCCCGACCTGGGGCTCGATCCCAGAACTCTGGGACTGTGACCTGAGCCAAAGGCAGAGGCTTTAACCCACTGAGCCACCCAGGTGCCCCTAAAGTCAGTTTTTTAAAAACACCTTCCGAAACTGCTGAGAAACTGCTGAAACACCTTCTGAGAAACACCTACTTTTTTTAAAGATTTTATTTATTTATTTATTTGACAGATAAAGATCGCAAGTAGGCAGAGAGACAGGCAGAGAGAGAGGAGGAAGCAGGCTCCCAGCTGAGCAGAGAGACCGATGTGGGGCTCGATCCCAGGACCCTGAGATCATGACCTGAGCCGAAGGCAGAGGCTTCAACCCACTGAGCCACCCAGGCGCCCCAAAACATCTACTTTTATAAGAAATAATAGTGTGCGCGTTCCCTGGTCTTCAGTAGACATAGTAGCAGACACGAACTCTGGCTGCGGAAGGAAGACCGCTAGTGGCAGGTGTGCCCACCAACCGCAGGCGACCATGGCCTCGGCCACAGCCACGGCATCTCCGTCCGCGGATCATCCCGACCCCCTGGGCCACTCGCGAATGTCAGGGCCGCTGCTCCCACCCTCCTGTGGTGCTGCCTTCACCTCCTTATACAGCAGGCAGCTGCGAGCGTCCCCCCCCCCCCCCCCCCGCCATGTCTGCGCAGGAGCCACTGGTTGGTTCCATCGCTGCAGATCTGGGGCTCCCTTCTACCCGGACAGACACTGGCATTGTGCCCAGTGTAGCAAAATGACCCCACCAGTAGCAAGGGGGGCTCGCAGCTCTCTCTCCCGCACACACGGTGGGCTCTCCCTCCCCGTGTGACCCCACCTGTTCCAGGGCTCTGCTCCCCAGTCCCGACTGACCGCCCGTGAGCCCCGTGAGACCCAGAAGTTGGCTCTCGGGATCTGCTCTGATCTCATTTCAGTCTTTGGAGACAAGTTTTCTTGGCTGTAGTTGAAGTGCTGGGTGAGACACGTCTCCGTGTTGTAGGAAGGTCACCCTGCAACGGAGGGCGGGGGGGGGGGGGATGTCCAGCGACCTCGGGCGGCCTGGGGTCGGGGGTCCCGCAGGTACCCACGCGGTGTCCCGCCCTGAGTATGAGAGTCGGCTCCTTGCCGGACTCAGGGGAGGACAGGGGCGGTGCCATACATGCACCCCTCCATTTCCACCTTCCGTGCCACAGCCTCCTGCCCCAAACCACCAGCCACATGGCAGACTGCTGGGAGGGTGTGCGGGGACGCGGGGTCCTGAGGGCGGTCTAGGAGCCCTCCCATGCTGCCCACGCCTCCAGCCACACTTCCTGGGGTAGAGACTTTGAGAGCCCCTGGGGCGTTCTCTCCTTCAGAACCCCTTCCATAAGGTGTTCCCCCGAGCAGGGTGGCGGAGGGACACGCGCATCCTGTGCAGGCGACTGGCCGCGGGAAGCACGGCGTCAGGGACGTGCAGGACGTCCGTGGGTCTCCAGGTGCACTACTAAGGCTGGGCACTCACACACGGACCTTCTTACATTTTCTAACTCTGAGCATCGTTATTGCCGACAAAACTACTGTCTCAAAGATTCGATACAAGAGGTCACATAGGCACTGCTTAGCGTCTGCACAAATATTTTGTGCAGATTTCGTTTTCCATTTCCTCCCTTGTTTTGGTCTCCGGGGGCTTCGGTGAGCAGCACTAGAATCCGGGGTCCGGTCTCGCCGCCTGCCCACAAACACCCTGACAACGGAGACGCGTGCGTGTGACCTACGTGTTAACGACACAAACTTACCGGGACTTAGCAAACCTCGAAGATTTGTAAATTCTTCACTGCGGTACCCCCAGCAATCGGGCTCCCGTCCCCAGTCCCCGCCCGCTCCAGCGCCTCCCACGTGGGTGTCGCCCACAAGGCGGGGCAGGTGCTGACACAGAAAAAAGGCACCGGGAGGCTGCGACATCATGGGCACATTTTATTCCTCGGGACATCACAGGCTAACTCTCCTGGCGGAGCAGGTCAGTTCTGTTTCCGTGGAAAGTGTGCACCTTCGGAATCGTGGGGCAGTTTCTCCCTTGGACGCGGTCACCGCGGCTCCTCTGCGGCCCAAGCACAAGAAGCAAATTCCTCCAGCTCGAAGCCGGCCGCGCGGGCCCAGACGCAAGACTGTTCCGCTCCGAGGAGGGCCGGCTGGACGCCCCGTCCACGGTCTCTGCGGCAAGTGTCCCTCCCTGGCCGCGCCTGGAGCCTCGCGCCCAGCCTGGCATGCATGCGCTGTGGTTAAGGATAGAGTGAAGGGGTCATTCACAGACGTGTCCGTGGCAGAGAAGACGGCCTCACACGGACTCCTCGGTGGACAGCAGTAACGGGTTGATGTACTCAAAACCTTCAAACTCCGACTGGTCGATCCTCTTGATGACGTCCCTGTGTGGACAGGCAGGGCGCGAGGATGGGTGTCGGGCCCTGCCCCCAGGCCCACCACTGACCCGGACGGGGCTGACAGCAGGCAGGGAGCCCTGACCCCGTGGCCGCCCCCCGCGGGCCTTACTCATCGTCCGGGGTCAGCTGCACGGGCTCGCTGGTGAACTGGGTGTCGAAGTTGTCCAGACCATACTCGTCGGTTATCTGGGGCTGGAACGGCGGGAGAGCCTGCTTCTTCTCCAGCTGGGAAGAACAACGCAAGAAGTCAGGTTGACGCTGTCCGTCGTCTCTGTGGGATCGGGGTCTTTGCGGGGACTTAAATCACAGAAAGGAACAGGAAGACACTGTTTCACTAGGTGTTCGAAGGCCAGTTTGCGTTTCCCTTAAACACGAGTCTAGGAAAAAGTATCTGAAGCCAGAAAAATCCTGAGTTTAGAAATGCTGGTTGGACAAGGCCACGCTGGAGGTCTGCATGCCCGCAGCCTGGCCCCTGAAGCCGAGCGGGGCTGGGCTTGGGAGTGTTTTCTGTCCTACATCTTGGAAGCCCGGTCACAAGGGAGCTTGGACGTGGTGGGGCCACCGCCACCCACACCTGTCGTGCTGCGACCTTCTTGCCTGAAGAGCCGTGAAGGACTCGCTGTTTCTTTTTTTTTTTAAAGATTTTATTTATTTATTTGACAGAGAGAAATCACAAGTAGGCAGAGAGGCAGGCAGAGAGAGAGAGGAGGAAGCAGGCTCCCTGCTGAGCAGAGAGCCCGATGTGGGGCTTGAACCCAGGACCTGGGATCATGACCCGAGCAGAAGGCAGCGGCTTAACCCACTGAGCCACCCAGGCGCCCCAGGACTCGCTGTTTCTAATCGGAAGGGGACGCTCGACAGGCAGGAGACGGTGCTCCTCAGGATCCGGACCAACTCCCAACTCACCTCTTATGGGTCTGAGACGTGCTCGCGCCGCGAGGTGGAGACGGGGTGCCCGCTCGCTCAGTCCCTCCGGGACACACACAAGCTCCCCCCACCCCGGGGTGCGCGCTGTGCACCTGCGTTGGGCCAGGCACGTCCCCAGGCACTAACACGGAGCGGTGAGCGAGAGACACAGGTGCCTGCCCCGTGGAGCCATCGTGTTGGGTCCCCTCCCTGCCGCGCAGCCCCGAGTGAAGCTGGGGGCAGGGGGGCAAGAGGAAGCATGAGGCAGACGGCGCACCCCGCTGGGCCCTCGGTAGGGCTGAGCCTGGAAATGCCCGCCACGTGGGGCTCCACACGTGCCCGTACGGGCTGTTCAGGAGCAGCGACGGTGCCCGAGCAGGCATGGGAAGCGGGCGGCACGGGCCCGCGCCGTTGGGTGGAGGATGCGGGGGTGTCCCAGACTCGGGCGAGTCCTGGCCGCCGGCTGCCACAGGGCACGTGGCAGAGGACGGGCCGCCCCTGCAGGCAGAGCGGGCGGCCTGTGCGCGGGGCCCGAGGCCCCGACCTTGCTATTTCTCACCTTTTCTACATGACTCGCCACGTTCCTTTCTACGAAAGCTTTTCTGACGGGGGGTGGGGGGCACGTTTCTCAGGCCGCTTCTCCACCCCGGGTCTCGCTGCGCTCGGATGTCAGCAGCGGCTCCCAGCGGACCCAAGCAGCGAGCAGAGCTGCATCTGAGGCGAGCAGCTCCCCGGGGCCCCCCACGCCCCCCACTCGCCCTGGGGCCCCGGCCTCTAGTCCGCCCGGCCTCCCTCCGAGCGCATCTCACAAGCGTTACCCCCGTTCCTCAGTCAGAAGCACCGGACGCCACCGGGGGACAGGCCACGGCGGGGGTGCGCCGTGTGAGTGGAAAGGACATTGGCAGGGGCGCGCCATGGCAGCCGGGCAGACTCCAGTTCTGAGGGCCTGAAGGCAAGGCGGGGCGGGCCACCCTGAAGGGGGTGTTGGGGGCACCAGGGGCTCTGTGACACCTGAGAGGAGGCAGGAGGTCCCCGGACAGAGGCGGGTGCTGCTGGCAAGGCTGGGCGGGAAGCAGCCCCACACCGGGGGTGGGGAGAGGCCCAGACCCTGGAGGCTGAGGCCCCCAGGACGGGGTGGGAGAGGCGGGGGGGGGGGGCGGTCCAGGACGACTGCATCTCCCGGCCGGGCTCCTCTTGTCCGCTAGTCCCTATTTCCCCAGCTCCGGGTGACGCACCCCCCACGGGCTGTGTGCAAGGCAGAGACTGTCCTAGACCCTGCCTCCTGGCCGTGGGGGCAGCGAAGGAATTCCGGGAGCTGCCTTGTGAGGGCAGAGGGACCTCAGCACCCGTGTCTCCCCCTCCACTACCTGCACAAGCCTCCCACCGGAAACAGCACCCCCTGAGAACTGCGGGTGCTGGGCTCAGGACCCCGTTTGCGAGGTAGCACAGGTCTTCCCGCTGGGGTGTGTCAACGACGGCAGTGGCTGAGCAGGTGGTCACTCACCTCCCGGGGCCACGGGTGTGCCCGCATGCCCCCCATGTCCCCGGGGAACCACCTACGCATTCCTCGGAGCACTGGGGTCTGGACGTGGCTTATAAACGTGGACACAACTTGTGAAGGAACCACATCGTTTCACGTCTACGCCATCGCCCCTTAGCGTGCGGATCACGGCAGGCACAGGCTGCCCTTGAGAACCAGGTTTTTGGCAAGGAGGCACTGACCAGGAATGACCAGATGCCACCCCCAGCGCGCGGGCTGGAGCCGCGCCACAGTAGGCGAGGTGTTCACGAGGGCCTTTCCAGCTCAGCGGGAGGACGCCTGCCTCGTGGGGGGGGCTGCATGTTGCCATGGGCAGACCCTGCCCTGGGCTCAGCCCCTCGATACGTGGTCTGTGGAGCTCCGTGCGGCCTCCAGGTTGTGGACACCTGGTGGGGGCACTTTCCTCCGGGCCAGGTATCCCAAGCTACACTGGTAACAGTCAGAAACCAGCCCAAATCTACATTTCCTCTCCCTTGTGCCCTCAGTTTTTTTTTCCTTCCTTCCTTCCTTTTTTTTTTAAAGTAATCTCTGCATCCAACATGGGGCTTGAACACACAGCCCTGAGATCAGGGGTCTCACACTCCACCGACGGGGCCCACCAGGCACCACACCAGAGGCTCCTGTGCTCTGAATGCTGTAGAGCACTTGGGTCTGATAACTTCGAGGAAGAGGATGGAGATTCTGTTTTGAAACCCCCCAGCTGCGGCCCGGACAGGGCTGAGCATGGCGGGGTGGGCGCGTGGTCTGAGCACGGGGACCTCACCACGACCCCACAAACGCACGGACAACAGTCCCGTGGGGGGACATGACAGTGACCGGAGGGAATGGATGTGAGCTGCTCTGCCTGCGGGGCCGAGAGGCGGACCTCAGCGCTGGCTGCGAGGCTGCCATGACGCTGCCCCCGAGGGGGCTTTTTTCCAATCTGGTTTGAATGAAGTTCGATGTTGACTTACTTAGCTAACTGATCTCCTTTGTCTCAGAGGAGCACACTTTAAAGGTTGTGTTTCAGGAACTCCAACCATTTATGTATTTTGAAACAAATTGAGTTCAATCTCCCTTTAGTATCAGGAACCACCGTGTTTGTAGCCTTCACTGCTCGCCGTGTCCCAAGATGGGACCAAGAAGGGCAGGTTCTGGAAAGCCAACCATGAAACCGGCTCCCACCAGGGGCTTTCACACAGAATCCACCAGGCAACGTGGTCCGATTGAGGACGTCCCCAGATGGAACCCAGGCAGCACAGCACGTGGTGGGGGACACCCAGGCAGGACGTCTCCCAGGGCCCCCGAGGGTGGCCCCACCACACCCTTCGTGCCCAGCCCTCCCTCGGGGGTGGGAGCAGCAAGTAGGTCCCCGTGCTTTACCAGGTCCCAGTCTATGCTGCGGAAGAACGCGTGAGACTTGATATCGGAAAATCCCGTCTGTGGCCGGCAGCCGAGCCTCTCTTTGGGGTCCTAGGGGTCAGAGTTCAAATAAGGACCATCAGTATGGAGCAAAGCAGCCCGGATTCACAGCCAGAGGACACCGGCTTCCTGCCCCCGAGGCGTGCTCTGGCCGGCTCAGCCACCCGGCTGAAGGGCAGACGCCGCCTTCACTGCGTCTCTCTTGGGCATAATCTCTCGTTCTGTTCTGGCAAGTGTGACTGAAGACCGACGGTGTGCGGGGCAGAGGCCAAATGAGGAAGCAGTACCCCCACCCCCGGAGGTCCTGCAGCAGCCACGGCAAGAGCCACGCGCCGTGGTCGGCCCTCCTGGCGGCCACGCTGTACCTTGTTTAAAAATCCTTTCAGGACGTGGGAGGCCTTCACCGAGAGGAACCGTGGGATCCGGATGGGCTTCTCCAGGATCACTGCAACGAGGGGTCGCGTGAGAAGTCGCGTCACTTCGAGCCGCGAGCCGCGGGGCTCGCCCTGCCCAGCCACAGGAGCTGGGCGGTCTGCAGGGCTCTCGAAACCCCTTCTGAGCAGGAGAGCCCAGGGCGTTTTCAGTGCCCCGGCCCCTCCTCCCGACATCCAGCAGGGTCTCTCCCCGACAGAGGGGCCCCCCACACCGTGCTCAGGATCTCGCAGGAGCCAGCAGCCCCCTCACAGCCCCTGGAGGGCGCCTCTGCACAGGACTGCCAGAGGGCGCTGCGGGGACCACCGTGTTGGGGCACGGGCCTCCCGCGGAGTGAATTCTGGCCCAGGGGCAGGTGTTCGTACTCGCGGGTGGCAAGGAGCCCTAACCGGGTCCCGCCTGCAGGGCATGGGGGTGGCGGGGCAGGAAGGAGTCTGGGCTAAATCAGGACAGGCCATCTCTCCCGGCGAACCAGCCCCCCACACCACGGCTGCTCCCACGTCCCCAACACAGTCTTTCCGTCCCTGAGAGCGGGGTCTGCGAGACCGACCTTGCTTGCGGGGTCAGGTGGTGGGGGAGACCCAAACGCACAGCCTGGGGGCAGCGCCTGGACCCTCGGGAGACGGCTCGCGGCCCACGCACCTTGGAAAAGGTAGTCCTCCGTGTTCATGTCGGGGTTGTCGGTGATGATGTCAAAGGGGGAGCGTCCGGCCATCATCTCAAACATCAGAACGCCCAGCGCCCACCAGTCCACACTGAACCCTGGAGGGACAGCACAGGCGTGGCCTGCAGTCGGTCGGCAGGGGCTGGGCCTCGGTGGGGAGGCGGGGGAGCACGGCCGCGGGCATGGCTCTGGCCAGCGCTGGGATGGGTCCCCTGACGTGCCCTGAGCGGCCTGGCCTCCCCTCTGCCCAACGTCATGGGGCCCTTGTCTTTTTCTTTCTTAACTAGCTGCAAAGCTGTTTTCACATCAGGGCCATTAGCCTCTTGCTCACCTCTGCTGGTTTTCCAGATTGTCATCTGGCCCTTTAGTCCCGCCCGTGGCGCCCCGACCGCGCGGACTTGTGCTGAGCAAGCCGTCCTTCCTGCTCCCTCTGGCTTACTACCTCAGCTCCAGATCCCGTTCTCAAAGCCCGCAAGCTCTCCTTCCCAGTCTTCCTGCACCGCCATTTCACGGTGTCTCACGGCACCGGGGGTGGGGGAGGGAGAGCCGGCTTCCATGGTGCCTGCGGCCTCTCGGACCCTCTGTAGCAGCTGCCCCATCCTGGATGGGACCCCCGCCCCAGGCCAGCTTCTAGACGCTCCATCCTGGTCTGCCCATCTGCCATCTGTCCTTCCCTGTCTGTCCTTGGTGACCCCGGGAGAGCAACCTGGCGGGGCCTCTGACCCGAGCAGGCAAGGGACCTGCCCACCCAGCCAGCCCCCATGTCAATGGCAAAGGAAATGTATAAAAATATTTGGTGGCGTCTTTGTGACACATTCCACTGAAAACACTAGGACACGAGAGTATGTGGGGTGTGACATACGCACACAAGTAACACATGTACATCACACACGTGCAAACACAACATCGTGCGAGCACACAGGCACATCCTACACACACACACACACACAAACATGCACCATGCTCACACACATAAACACATCACACACAAACCACGCACACGGACTACATGTGTACAAACGTGTCACACGTGGCACTTCACACACATGCACACACACACATGTGCCCACGTGATCTTATTTTTGTCTCAAGCCGAGAGCGCAGAGGGGCAGAAACACAGTCCACAGGGGCTGCAGGCGGCTCAGCCGTCCCACTCGCTCCCTTTCCCACGGCGGGGGCGGCAGCCAGTGGGGGCACTTGTGTACACGCATGGTGCTTCTGCTTCCCTACCCGTGAGGGGTCCCATCAGTTCCTCCACCAGGGGCTGCCGGAGTGGACACCCAGGAGGACAGAGGGGGCCACACAGGTTCAAGGAAGGGCTGAGGCCACATGGTGACAGGGGCCAGCAGCAAGGTGAGGGTGTATTTGGCCACTGGGCTTGGGCCCTGGAGCCGTCGGCCCTGGACAGGTCCACCTGGCCCGCTCTGCCCCGGGACCACGTCCCTGAGAAGATGGTGCCTCCAGGAGCCGGGGGCCGTCCCTGTTTGCACCCGCAGGCCGTGTGCCAGCGAGCCGCCCCCCACCCACCTGGCAGCCCTGCTCACCGTACTCCTCCCCCCGCAGGATCTCCGGGGCGATGTAATTCGGGGTTCCGCAGAAAGTGCTGGTTGTACCACCAGGGCCCAGGCCTTCCTGTGGGGACAAGTCTGTTACCAGGAGGGAAGAAACTCGGCAGTCACCCCCCACTGGCGGGACGACGTGTCTCAGAGAAAGCCAGCGTGGGGCAGGGAAGGCGGTGGAGGTGCCTCAGCCCCCAGAAGCCACGGAGCCCACGCGGGTACCCCTGCAGCAGGGGCGTCGCCCAGGGACCACGTACTCGCCTTGCACATGCCATAGTCCGTCAGCTTGATGTGGCCGTCGGCGTCGAGGAGGACGTTGTCCAGCTTCAGGTCCCGGTAGATGATCCCGCGCTCGTGCAGGAAGTTGAGAGCGATGCAAATCTCGGCAGCGTAGAACCTGGGGGCAGCGGAGAGAACCCGGCGAGGAGCGTGGGTGGGGGCCTGCGCAGGCCGAGGGGAGCTGGGGGGACGCCGGCCCCACAGCTCTCCCAGCAGACACCCTGGCGTCTTCTCGCAGAGGAACACATGGGCCAACAAGGCCACGAGACACACTCGATGTCCACACCGTCAGGGAGACACAAGTCCAGACTGCCTCCCGCTTGTGAGGATGGCCACTCTGACAGACAGATGGATAGCCGGACAGCCAGACCTGCGGGCGAGGGCTGGGGAGACCAGCACGGGCAGCCGCTGAGGGAACAGTGTGAAGGTGCCCCAGTTAAATCCAGAAATCCCCCTTGAGCTAGGGTCTGGGAGAAAGGTGTGCACGGCCCCGTCCTAACTGCCCTGTTCAGCGGGGCCAAAGGTGGAGGCCACCCAGGTGCCCCTCGCCAGACAGATGGACAAGTGAGCATGGCCCCTCCACGCAGTGGGGAACTCCTGAGCCTGCGGCGACCGGGCCGGACCTCGAGGACTCTCGCTCGGTGACATGAGCCAGTCCCAGGACAAACGCGGTCGAACTCCCCACAGGAGGCACCCAGCGGGGACCAGGGAGGCCAGGGGGCCAGTGTCTCGTGGGGGCAGGGCGTCTGTCCGGGGAGATGGAATGTTCCAGAGACGGACAGCGGGGACTGCTGCACAATGGTGTGAACGTGCTTCGCGTCTCTGAGCCGTGCAAACGTCAAGGGCACCGTGAACTTCACGCGCCACCCAGTTAGAGAAGAGGCTCGTGTGCAGGGAGGGACCGATGCCTGACTCACTGTCTGCCTTTCCTCAGACTCACAAGCTGCACGAGCTGTTTCAGGGGAGGGCGTGCGGAGCACGGAGAGCCCTGGGGAGCAGGAAGGGGCAGGAACCCTCAGGTTCGGGTTCCCGTGGCGGCAGGAGGGCGGGTGGCAGGCATTGTCACTTAAACAGAAACAGGCTCTTCCTCTCCAAGCGCCAGTGCCCTGCTTTGCATCGGTGTAACAAGATCATTGTTGGCACGGTGCCCACTTGGGGGTTCCCGGCCGGAGCGTGTGCCCCCCTGCCCAGGTGCTGAAAACAGGGCAACGGCAGCACCACGCGCAACACCGTTGTGCACACCATCTCCCAGGAGCCCCCACTTCTCCAGGGGACGTGCCGTCCTGCTCTGGTGGCCGAGACCCAGTGGGCCGTTTCTGAGGTTCTGCAACTCAGGGGACCCACAAACCCTAGGACCCCTGAGCTGCACCAGAGGGGACAGCGCGTCCTCTCTGCCATGTCCCCCAGACTCCACCCTCCCTTCCAGCTCACTGTTGGCCTCTAAGGAGGGGTCCTGCTGCCCCCGCCCGCTGGCACAGCACCCACCTGGCATGCTCCTCTGGGAGTTTCCTCTGTCTCTGCATGTGGAACATGAGGTCCCCGCCATTGACGTACTCGATGACCAGGAACAGCCTGCAGGGGGACA
The DNA here is from genome assembly GCF_902655055.1 of Lutra lutra. NCBI lineage: Eukaryota > Metazoa > Chordata > Mammalia > Carnivora > Mustelidae > Lutra > Lutra lutra. The sequence goes on from NC_062281.1 coordinate 196,728,393, forward strand.
GAGGCGTGGGGGCTGAGATGCTGCACGGCCCAGGCCCGACGTCGCTGGAGGCAGGTTCGACGTGGGGAAGCACCGTGACCAGGAAGAGCCGAGCCTGGGTGCTGGCAGGTCAGCTCTCCTGTGAGGCCAAGGCAGGGAGGCGCCTGGGGACCCCTGACCCCTCAGGCCAGAAAAGAAAGCAGCCCCGACCGAAAAGTCAGGCTCTGCACCAGGTCCCTGGGGCATCATCCTGAGGGACGTCGAGACTCTGCCTGTGGGGTCTCTTGTCCTGATCAGTTCTGGTCCTGACACAGGGAAACAGCACAGACAACAATTCCTATCACCCAGCAGAGGAGCACGTGCTGTTCCCGCGGGACCGGTAGAGGCAGGACACGGACCTGTGGGCCCACCGTGGAGGCCGAGGGGCCTGGGAGAACAAATGCAAAAGCCATGGGAGGGGGTGGGCATGTCTGGCGAGCGATTGTTCCACCCTCCAAGTCTGGATGGACCCCAGGGAGGCATAAGGAGGTAGTCTGTCCCCGGGCAGGAGCCCCAGTGGCTTGAGTGGGGACGGCGCAGTAGGGGGCACCGAGGACAGCCTACGAGCTTGCAGAGATCTGGATACCAGGGCGGAGAGAAGGGGGTGGGGCCACTGGACGGCCTGTTCCAGCACAGGGGTGAGTTGGAGGCAGGGAGAAAGCCCGGGGGCAGCGGGGGCCAGGGTGGGCCAGCATGACCCTGCGTGACCTCGTGGCTAAGGAACCGGGACCACACACCGTCCCAGGCTCTTCTGCAGGACATCTTTCTCACGTTGAGATGCCGTTTCCAAAATTAAATTCACGGGCAAGAAACACCTTGTTGAGGGTCCCTCACAGCTGCTCCGGGTGGGGAGTGGGAGTGAGCGCGGACAGCTCGCGGGTCGGCTCGTGGGTCACAGGTGGCCAGCCACGAAGATGGAGGTCACTTTATACGAGTGAGCACCGAGCTGCGGCCACCGTGGAGGTTTTCGTGGGTGCTAACCGAGCGACAACCAGAAACCCGTCAGTCCGCAGGCAGAAACGGGCCTGGACCACAAGCGAGGAGCCTTTGGCCCTCATTCTGTGCCCCTGACTCCCCAGGGTGTGTCTAGATGAACGAAGAAAGCTCGCCCTCCCCGGGATTCGCCTGTGTCCATAAAGCTTCATGGGCGCGAAGCTACATCCACTCACGTACGTGTGTGTGCCAGCGCTCACGCGACAGCACGTGCGAGATGGAAAACATTCACCGTCTGCCAGTGCACATCCAGTCCTGTCGGCCACCGTGAGGGAAACGCGGTGGTTATCGCACCCCTGGGCAGGGACCTCGGGCCTAACGGTTCACCAAAGTGTTAGAAAAAAACTTTAACTCAAACCTCTTAGGGTGACCTTGAAGCGCAGGTCAGAGATTTTCCACAACAATCAGGGACCGTGTCCCCGGGACACGGCTCACTTGAGAACCTGCCCCCTCCCAGCGGAGGCATGCACCCCGACATTGTGCTCCTCGGGAAGGGCCTCCAGGGCCACTGGCCCACTTGCGGTGACATCAGGTGACAGGGACAAACCTGACGCCAATTCAGAGAAACTAGCGGAACACACGGCTCCTGTGGGAAGCAACGAGAGCCCGAGGGGGCTGGGGCGCGAAGCCGGCGTTCAGACGTGTGGAGAAGCGGAAGCCGAGGCATGTCCCTTCCCACCCGGAGAGAAGCCCAGCGCGGGCGTCTGGGACGAGGCGCAGCCAGACTGGCCTCTGCCCCGGACGTCACCGGTCGGGATTTGCCCACTGGGCGAAGCTGGTCGGGCCCAGTCACCGCGGAGGGGCTGTTTTCCTTCCGCAGCAGCTGCAGATGCAAGTCTTCGGTTTGCTTTGTGTCTTCTTCCGGTCTACAGACCGACGTGAGGACAACCGGGACATGGCTTCAAGGAAAACTGTACCGGAGCCACAGGACGTGGACTCTCCGCCGGCGTCCCGGGGGCCTCAGAGCCGTGTAGCGGGGCTCCCCTCCCGCTTGGGGGCACCGCCACGTGCCGCAGCTCATGGGGCGGCTTGGGAGTGGCCTGTGTCCTTGCACCCACGACCCCGGGTCACACGGCCATACCAACCCACCTGGAGGGAGGGAAGGGATGGGTCCAGAGGCCTGCGGCCACCCGCCAAGCTCCGGGCCGCCCTCGGCCAAGCTCCCGTACCGTCCGCTTGGCCGCCGCCCCAGGATGGGAAAGAGGCAGAACTGTGGGGCCGGGTCACCTCCGACCTCGCGGCCCTGGGCGCCTCCGACCCCGCGGCCCTGGGCGCCCCCGACCCCGCGGCCCTGGGCACCCCCGACCCCGCGGCCCTGGGCACCTCCGGCCCCGCGGCCCTGGGCACCCCGACGGGAACCCGGGGGCTGCAGCCCCTGCTGGCCAGAGCAAACTCCGCACAGGGGCACTCACAGAGCTCCCGGGGGAGAGCTGGGCGCGGCCTCACCTCCTCAGCACAGAGGACCCACGACACCCTCCCCACACTGCCCCGTGGAACGAAGTGCCCAGCCCCGCCCGTCAGCTCAGAGGGAAAGACCGATGCCGCCGGACAGAGCGCGCGCTCGGGTCGAGAGCTGATGCCGTGTCCGGCCCACCACCTGTGTCTGTAGATGAAGTTTGACGGAGACACTACACGTGTCTCTCTGCATGCACCGCGTACGTGGTCTTCGCACCACCGCAACCTGTGGTCCTCAAAGGTGAAAATACTCTTACTCTCTGGCCCCTGGAGAAGCAGTGCCGATGGCTAGTACACAACCTAAGAACAGCCATTCCCACCTCACCGACCCTTAGGCTGGAGACTCAGCACGTCTGGGCATTAATGTTTAACACGGTGACCCCAGCCAGAGGGGGAAGCAGGGGCACTGGGAGGTAAAGGACTTTCTCAGGATCACAGTCGCTGTCTGTGAGATCTGACACCACAGGATCTGGGCGAACCCAGAACCCACACTTGGAACCCCCTCCTGCAGGTACCGTCCCCACATCACAGGGGTGGCTGCCCCCAAAGGAACTGTCCGATGAGGAAGGAGAAGATGCTCGGGGGACAGAGGAAAAGAAAAGAGAGGCAAGGTGATAAGTGGCAATCGGCGAGCACAGCGGGACGGGTCAGGTCAAAGATCAGAGGACACTGGCAGACGGGAAGCTGATGGAAGTCGGGGGGGCAGACAGGTTTATGTTGTTCAAAGAAATCTGCCAGAGCAGGAGACAGCCAGCTGGGCCTCGGGTCCCCCCAGAGAGGAAGAAAGCCAGAACATACCCCCAATATTTGGGGGCCTTGAGGCGGGGCTGACCCCGGTAAGCTGGGGCCAAAGTGGGACAGTCGCCCTTGGGCGGGAAAGGGAAGGGAACCCCCAGCCCCAGGACGCCATCTGACCACGAAATGGAGCAAACCACGAGACGGACATAGGGAAGCAGCTACAGGAGGGCCAGGGTGGGACGTGAGCACCAGGAGAGCACAGACAACCAGGATGCGGGACGGGAGCTCCTTCTCCTGCAGCAGCCGGTGGTGCGCCCACGGGGCAAACACAAGAGTGTTCCCGCGAGGCCAGGAAGAGTCCAGGCTCGCCCTCCACCAGCTACCGCACGAGGCAGCCACGGGCCATGTCATCGGACGCACAAGGAGCAGGCGTGGGCTGGAAAGGAGCAGTCGTCTGCCCGCCCACGTTCTGACCACACCCAGCGGACACGGCAGGCAGAACCGCGGCCAGGGCTCCGGGGGCACCGAGCACAGGAGCTGCAAGCACGCGGCCACCAGCTCCGCTGGGAGAAGGGGCGAGGAGTGTCCAGGATGGACATCACGCCAGTGGGGAAGCCTCTGCGTGACGGAAACGTCGCCCCCACCGAACGGGAAAGAGCGACAGGAAGACACAGGAGGCGAAGTGGGAGCAGCGACGGCCTCGGCCCCCCGCGTCCACAGCGACCTCCCTGCACGGGGCGCCCGGCCGGCTGGGTCGAAGGAGCACGCGCTGCTTGATCTGGGGCTCGTGACTTCGAGTCCCATGTTGGGTGCAGAAATTGCTTAAATAAAGAATAAAAACATTGCGTCAAGCTCTTAAAAGAATTCTCTGAAGTGGCTTCTGACGTCACCGGATCGTTGGCAAAAGCAGTTTCAGGTCTGCCTGACAGCGCCCTCTCATCCGGGCCTGAGGCCTGCCCGAGGCCTGTACTGGCCGAGGACGAGGGGGCCCCCGGGCCTCATCCAAGTCAGGTCCCCGCGTCCCACTGGCGTCCCCAGGACAGACAGCGCAGCCCACAAGCCTGCCCCAAGGCGGCCGGCTGCCCCCCGATGAGGAAGACACACAGCCGCTTGCACAGTCCCCGGTGGATGGAGGCCAGTTCCTGAGGGTCCGCGGCGGCCCAGGGCCTTGGTCACCCGCAGCGTTTCTAAAAGCAGCGCGGTCTCCCTGCACCCGAGGGTCAGATGAGCCCCCCCCCCCCGCCATCTCGTGACTGCTGCTGTGAGTAACAGGCCTCCTCCTCTCCACGACGCCCCCCGGGCTGGGTTGTCTGCAGCCCAAGCCAACCTGCCTGGGAGCCTGAGGGTTAGGGTGCCTCCACAGCCCGCCTGCCGCCGCCCCCCGCGTCCATGCCTTCTGTTCTGGGCTTCGGTTAACTTCCGACTCCAACGAATGTGCTGTTTGGAAGGTGCAGAGATGCAGTGCCGGAGGGGAAGGCGCCAACCCCCGGGTCTCGGGTGGTTCCTGCTGCGCCCATGGCCTCCCTCCATGAGCAGAGGCCTCAAGAGAACCCGGTTTTGGGACGCCTGGGTGGCTCAGTTGGTTAAGCGGCTGCCTTCGGCTCAGGTCATGATCCCAGTGTCCTGGGATCGAGTCCCACATCGGGCTCCTTGCTTGGCGGGGAGCCTGCTTCTCCCTCTGCCTCTGCCTGCCATTCTGTCTGTCTGTGCTCGCTCGCTCTCTCTCTCTCTCTGACAAATAAATAAAAAATCTTTAAAAAAAAAAAAAAGAGAACCCGGTTTTCCCGAGCTCCCCCCAGGAGGTTCAACCCGGCTATGGTTCTGCTCACCCACCTCTCCGCTTGCCAGCCATCACCCCTGCTCGACGAGGCCTGACCTCCTCCGTGGCACCTGTAGCCACAAACACCTGGCGCACACATGCTTGCCACTGACCCCAGCGCCCCCGGCTCTCTGTGGGCAGACCCTCACTTCTGCCCCCAGATCTCTGCCACGGTGTAGCCTGGTGAGTCCTGCCGCCCACTCCCCGGCATCAGGCGACACGTACCGTCCTCAGCTCCATTCTGAGGCCTCCTACTGGGCCTCCATGTGCCCAGTGGGTCTGCGCCCGTGCCCGGACCCCACACCGCCAGCCCTCCTAGGGACTGGGCATCGGGCGTCCGCAAGAGGGTACCACCGGGCCTCCGTGTCCCTGGAGCCCAAGTGGCTGTGGACAGCTCCAGGATGACCCTCCACATCTCTGAGCCCCTTTCTCCTCCTTCCAAACACACACCGCCTCCTCCAGGACGTGGCCCTGTGCCCGTTCCCCTCCCCCCACCCCGCTCCTTCACCGCATTCCGGCACCCGCCCTGCAGCACTGTGGTGCCCCCTCGGCGGGGCCGGCCCAAGCCCCGGCGCAGGCCCTCCAGACCTGCAGGCGAGTCCTCGGGGGCACATGAGAAGGAAGAACACATGTGACAGCACCGGCCAAGTGGCACCAATATCCAGACACCACCCTGAACCGATAATTCACTCATGCGTCAAGGTTAGCACGCAGCACAGGAGGCGCTCCCGCAAACAGCAGGGGTGACAGGCTCGTCTGCAGGCGCAGCCACGTTCCACGCGAGGGGAGCCTGGCGCGGGAAGTGGCGGCACAGGGCTGCGAGCGAGCTCGCGTGCTGGCGCAGGGAGCCGACGGTCAACATGAACGCCAGCTTGCTCGTCTGAGATTGGGGTCATGCTAAGTGCGACAAACGTGCCCAAACGGCAATTGGGGGGGGCTGCTAAAAATAGTCACCTTAGCTACACCCTTCAGCCCATTTTTTCCTGGAATTGCTCAAGCAGAAGCAATTTTGTAGTTAATTTTCGTTGCGGCCATCGTCTGGGAAGGATGGGCTGTGTGTGGCCGCGAGTTGTGGTTTTTCCACAGTGCAGATGCTCCTTCTGGGTTAGAAGAACCCTTGGTCTCCACTGCGTGTGACCCAAGTGCCCGGCCTGAACCCCCAGGGGAACGGCAAGCTGCCGGCGCACTCGGCCGACCTCCCCCCACCGCGGCCCCCAAGCCCAGGCTCCGGCGGTTGCTGGTCGTCCTGTGCACAGGTGCGGCAGGTGGGGCTCCCGCCCCCCGGACACAGGCCTGCGGCAGAGCCTCCTACAGCCCGGGAGCCAAGGGGCGGCCTCCTCAACCCCCCGCTGGCGGGGCTCCCTTAGTGTCCTGTCCCCCAGCTGCCCACACCCCTGCTTGCTGGGGCCTCGTCATGTCCACGATTCAGTCCCCGTGGGTGTCTGGCTGGCTGTGAAGGTCTGTGGGCGCCATGCTAACCGCCACCCGACCGTGACGGGGGACGCTGCTGGTCCTCCGGGGCCTGCACACGGCGCCAGCACGGAGCGGGCCCTCAAGCGGACGGGGAACAGCAGTTCCCCAGGCGCCGGGCCTCGCTGTCAGCATTTTAACATCTTACTAATTCCAGCAGCGGCCCTAAGAGGCGGTGTCCCTGCTGCTCCCTGTTCCCAGAGGAGACTGGGGTGCAGACAGGTTACCCCAAGTTCACACAGCAGACAAGAGGAGGGCTAGGCCTGCACCCCAACTGTGACTCTAGTCCTCAGGAAAAACTAGGTGCCATGTGCACTGGGCCCTCCCAGGCTGTTCCCGTGGGCTTCTCAGAGACGTCCCGACTCTGTACGCAGCCACGCAGCAGAAGCCGTCTGCCGGAAGGTCATCCCGGCTGTGCGATCCAGCCTGCTCAGGCATGTGCAGGACTTTGAGCTCCTCTTGGAGCGGTTTGTAACGTCTATAACCCTCACTGATTCGTGAGTCACAAGGAACACGACACGTGTTCACTTTATACTTGTACCAAGCATGTGACTGTACCTTAAAGAAATATTCTTTAGGGGCGCCTGGGTGGCTCATTGGGTTAAGCCTCTGCCTTCAGCTCAGGTCATGATCCCAGGGTCCTGGGATCGAGCCCTGCATCGGACTCCCTGCTCCACAGGAAGCCTGCTTCTCCCTCTCCCACTCCCCCTGCTTGTGTTCCCTCTCTCAGTGTTTCTCTCTGTCAAATAAATAAATAAAATCTTTTAAAAAAATAAAATAAAGGGGGGGTGCCTGGGTAGCTCAGTGGGTTAAAGCCTCTGCCTTTGGCTCAGGTTATGATCTCGGGGTCCTGGGATCGAGCCCCACATTGGGCTCTCTGCTCAGCAGGAAGCCTGCTCCCCCCACGCCCCGCCTGCTTCTCTGCCTACTTGTGATCTGTCCCTCTGTTAAATAAATAAAATCTTAAAAAAAAAAAAATACATACACACACACACACACATTCTTTAAACAGCATAACTGCCTACAGGGTGTCAGGTACCAAGTAGACGCTAGGGGCCCGCAGGCACTCGGAGCCACACTGCTCTCTCCAGGTGCGCGCCACGGGCTGGGGACACGGGCACACACACAGTCGGGGTCAAAGCAGGCACATAAAAATGGCCCAGGGGAGACACCCTATCTGGACTAACCAGGTGTTTGGAGCTTCTAGACAGACTGACAGATCCTGTAAAAATGAGATAAACTTGACATCCTGGGATGGGGCCTTCCCTCGGGAATGTTGTAAACACACCTTCTACACGTCAGTCTGGAAAAGCGGAGCGGCCATATCACAGGGTCACACACAAACACTGAACAGACACACTTGTTTTCAGTTCTCTTCGCACACCTGGAACGTGACACACAGACCATCTCCGGGGGCGGAAAGTTCTGTGCTCCCGGCAGTGGAGACAGGAGGGAGGTTGAAAGTCTGACCCTTTTACACTCACACCCCCACGAGTTCACACACCAAAATCAACCAAAACAAGTCTTTTGGAATCTCACCATTCAGGAAATGTGGGGTTGGGATGGGCTGTCTGCCCTTGGGCATCATGTGTAATTCCAAAGACCGTGGTCAGTGTTTCACAGAGGCATGGGGAGAGCGCACAGAACACAGCAAAGGGACCTTTCCAGAAGCTCTGAGGCAGGAGGGCTGGGGGGAGGGCAGGGCAAAGTGACAAAGATGGACAGAACAGAGCGATCCAGGGAGAAGCCTGGTCCCAGCAACCTGTCTCGGGCCCAGGGGCCTAGACCACATCCCAGAAGCAACTGGGAGAGAATCAGAGGAGCTTCAAAGCAGGAGAAAGACACTTTAGATCTGTGTTTTCAAAATATGGCTTAATTCCAACATGGGGTACAGTGACAGCCTGGGGAGCCCCAGTGACCAGATGCCCCAAAGGGGCTATGGTCAGGGTTCAGGCAGGAGAGAAGGGCAGAGTCTGAGACACATTTAGGAGGCCGTGTCGGTGAGATCCGGAGAGGGGACAACTACAGATATGGGGGAAAGGCCATTTATCCCAGGTGCCTTGTGCCTTGGACACACAGGTGGGTCAAGGGACTAAAGGTCAGGAGGGAGGCGAGAGTGGACGGTGTGGGGACGTACGAGTCACCAGTCTGATTTACAGCTGAGCTGAGTCATCGTGAGCCGGACAGAGACTGTTGTCCCCAGAAAGACCCATTTTCCAAGCCTGGCCCCTGGCTGGAGTCTGGGACTTAAGTGGTAGATGACTCCCTCCACCGATTAAAAACCTCCCCCGAATCCTAGGCGCGGTCTGCGGTGCATAAAACAACATGATTTCTGCGGACACCGGCTTTCTTCTGAGAGCCTGGAATACTGTGGCGCGCGCCAGCCGACTGCGGCCTGTGTGATCCCACCGGGCAGCTCCCGGCTGCTTTCCTCCCTGCGTCACCCTGCGCCTCCTCCCCCTGCCGGCTCTGCTTCGTACCCTGTCACGGCAGGAAAGCTCAGCCTTTTGAGTCCTACTGTGTGCTGGTCCTATGAGTTCTGCTAAAGCACCGAACCCGGGGGTGGTCCAGAAGACCCTGGGCACAGAACAGAGTCAATATTTTTTGCAAATAAACAAACTGAGTTCAAGTCAACTGACTGAGAAGAATTCTAAACCGAGTATATACTGACTATCCCAGACCAGTGATTTTCAAGCCTTTTAAAACAGCAGGATTTCAGGGGCGCCTGAGGGGCTCAGTGGGTTAAAGCCTCTGCCTTCCGCTCAGGTCATGATCCCAGGGTCCTGGGATCGAGCCCCACATCGGGCTCTCTGCTCTGCGGGGAGCCTGCTTCCTCCTCTCTCTCTGCCTGCCTCTCTGCCTACTTGTGATCTCTGTCAAATAAATAAATAAAATCTTAAAAAAAAAAAAAAGCTTAAAAAAAAAACAACAACAGGATTTCAATATAAAGTTTTACTAAGTGAAGTTGCTGGCATTTTTTTATTTATTCTGCTTATTGGTAATATCTGTGAGCACAGAAACCCGCCTCATGCCCAGTACGGCGTCCCAACACCTAACCCAATGCGTCTACTCCTGTACTTAGTAGGATGTTTTCAATAAATATTTTATAAATGCAGTTAAATAATTTAGGTTCAAATCCATGAAATTTACTTGATACAAGACACCGGCGCTGAAGAGAACAACAAAGTTAGTTTTGATGAGCCAAAACAAAACAAAAAAATCAAACATAAAAACCCCAAAACAAACCCATACTTGCAGCTGAAAGAACCCTAATGTGATGGTGGAAGCCGCATGCCGACTCACTTGCTGTGCAACGCAATTCAGAAATCAGCAGAATCTTAGAAATACGCTCTTTTTCTTACCGACTTGTTGTCTGGAAGCAGGAGTGTAAGCCGACCAGGAAAGGGTTGCTGGATGCCTGCTCAAACACATGCTTCTCTGTCTGCACCCAGTCAATATCCTGAAATAGAAACCAGGGCGTGTTAATGAGCCTCCTGAATACTCTTCATCCTCGAGAAGGGGGGCAAGAGAGAACCGTCTCTCACCTCCGCTTATAGGAAGACAGTGCAGACAGGAAAGGAAAATGCCCATTAAGAAATACATCACCACCACCACCCCATCTCTACCACCATCTTCACTGTCATGTTCATCACCATCACCACCACCACCATCACCACCACCATCACCATCATCACCATCATCACCACCACCACCACCATCACCATCATCACCACCACCATCATCACCACCACCACCACCACCATCACTACCATCACCACCATGACTACCATCATCATCATCATCACAACCACCACCACCATCATCACCACCACCACCATCATCACGACCATGATCACTACCATCACCACCATCACCACCACCATCACCACCACCACCACCATCATCACCATCACCATCATCACATCATCATCACAATCACCATCACCACCATCATCGCCATCATCTGTCGCCATCTCTACCACCATCACCAGCTGTGTGCTGGCCTCTGAGCTACAGACTCTCCATGCACTGCCTCATGTGCTCCCCGTGGCAGCTGCGGGGGGCTAGTATCATCACCACTTAAGACAGGAGGAAACAGGATGGATGCTTAAGCAGGTTCCCCCACGTCCCATGCCCATCTCTAGAGCACCAGCTCTAGCACAGGGCTTTCTCCCAATCCACGCTGGAATCTGGGGAAAGCTGCAAAGTGAAGTCCCTTTAGAGGCACAAAGATTCCACAGCTCTGATTTCATTCCGATCCAGAAAGTGAGTTAGATGAAGTTGAGCCTCTCCTCCTAAGGGTTGAGAAAGCGAGAGGGAAACAGATGTGTCCAGCGTCGTGCTGCCTGCCCCGGAGGGTGTTTGGAAACAAATGAGCAAACTCTCAGTGGGGTTCATCCTCCTTGGGCTCAGTCCAGAGCTTCCTCTACTCCCCAGAAGACCCCCCGGGTGGTCCAGCTTTGGAGCCAGCCATCCAGGCAGAGGGGTCCCAGCCCCGCCTCTCCTTGAGCTCAGCTAATGCAATGGCCAGTTGGTAGCCCCACAGGGCGTCTGGCACCGCACAGGAGGCCCTCAACCGAGCTCCCAACCAGCCTCGGCCATCTGTGCTCCAAAGGGACCTGGTCACCCAGGTGCTCAGGTGAAAACCCTGGTAGAAGGCTGAGACTTGCCTTCCCTCCCACATAATAAAGAAACCAGGGTCTCCCACTCACAGGCAGCTGCTCCTTCCTGTCTGCAGACTCCCGAGGCCGTTTCAACAAAGTGCCATCGACAGAGGGCCTGAAAACATCCAGCCCCAGCCTCTGTCTTGAGCCAGAAGCCTGAAATCCGGGTGCCGGCAGGGTCACACCCCCTCTGGAGCCCCGAGGGAGGACAACCTGCCTCTTCTGTGCCTCCCTTTGCACACTGGTGTCTGTGTGTCTGTTTCCTTCCCTCTGTCTGTCTGTCTGATCTCTGCCTTTCTCTAAAAGGACACATGTTACTGGACTCACGGCCCACCCAAACAATCCAGGACGATCTCCCCAAGATCCTTCATTTAATCACACCTGCAAGGACCCCATTCCCAAGTAAGTTCAGATTCACAGGTTCCAGGAGTTAGTATGTGGGCATATCCCCTGCAGGCCACATCTAGCCCGCTGCAGTGTCCCCACTGATGTCCAAGGCCCACACTCATGACCACAGACACCAGGGTCTCGCAGAGATGCACAGACAGGCATGCGACACATGCAGACACACAGAGGCACACACACACACGTGTGTACACGCAGCTCCCACTGACTCCTAGAGTCACACTTTTCTCGAGAGATCACCTACAAGTCCCACCCCACATCTTGGTCCACAGGGGATGATTTAAAGATGCCAAGAATGAACCAAAGCAGTAAGTCTCTCCTAATTGCTTCTTTCAGTTCTATGAACTTGACTTCAGACAATCCACTAACTTTTCAGCTGGCCAGGGTTCCAGTAAGGGGGTCTGGAATCATCCTGCTGTGCTGCTAACCAGCAGTGAAGACTGGAGCAAGCCACCTCCTCCTAAGCCTCAGTCTCCTCAGCTGTGAGGCACCGGTGCCACCACTCACTCACAAGCTCAGCACTCAGGGGCCAGTTGGGCAGTCTGTGCACTGCACAAATGCACCCTGCTGTTAGGGCAAGTAATAGCTCTAGTTTAGCCCCAGCTCTTCCCTCCAAACCACGAGCCCGGGCCAGGGCTGGGGAGCCCTCCTGTGGTCCACTGGGCCCACAGAGCTCAGGCCACCTCATGTACTACACGGGCCCGAAGCAGCAGCAATTCCTGGTCCCCACGCATCCAAACCCTCTGCTTCTAAGACCCAGACCCTGCACTCAGCTGTGAAAGACCAAGACACGAACCCAAGAAGCCCACAGAGAGGCCCAACACCAGCAGCCATCCTGGGAATGCGGGATCGAGCCACAGGGAGGCGCCGCTCCGCGCCCCTCCGCGATAATCACAAACCAGAAAATGGCAAGTCCGGGAAAGGGTGCGCGGAACTGGGGCCCTCGCGCGTGGCTGGCAGGGACGTGAAGCGCGCACCTCTGGGCACGGCTTGCTGGTTCCTCCCACAGGGCAGTGTGAGTGCCCCTCTGGGGCAGCACTTCCACTCCCAGGTCAATCCCCCAAGAACCGGAGACGGCACCTCGAACAAACGCCCACACGTGAACATTCACCAGGGCACAGCTCACAGTCGACAAAAGGTGGGGGCAACCTCATCTCTTATCACAGATGAACAGATGAGCCGAAGGTGGTCTGCTCAGAAAATGGAGTATTATTCAGGTATAAAAAGCAATGAGGTTCCGGGGCATCTGGGGGGCTCAGTTAGGCGCCTGCCTTCAGCTCGGGTCATGATCCCGGGGTGCTGGGATCGAGTCCCACATGGCGCCTCCTGCTCTGTGGGGCGCCTGCTTCTCCTTCTGCCTCTGCCTGCTGGTCCCCAGCCCTGCTCATGCTCAAGCACTCCCTCTGTCTCAAATAAATAAAAATCTTAAAAAAAGAAAAAAAAAAGCAAGCAGGGACGATCTGACACGTGCTTCTATTACGGGGATGAACCTTGGAACGTGACACCCACTGCGAGACGCTGGACATGAAGGGCTGCACAAATGTCTACTTTAAAATGGTTAAAACGGGGCATTTCACTACGTGCACTTTACTCCCATTGCAAGAAAGAGGCGGCCGGGATGAGGTCCTGAAAGGATGCGTGAGCTGGCGTCGGCACTCACCTCGTCATCATGGACCAGCTCCTTCTTCACCACCTTCATGGCATACATCTGGTCGTTCTTCTTCAGCCGCACCAGCAGGACCTTGGCGTAGCTCCCACGCCCGATGACCCTGATCAGGTCAAAGTCCTGCAGACCGAGCCCCTGGGAGATTTTGATTCCGTCCATCCCATCAATGACCGGCTGCAGGTCCTGAGGACGAGAGAGGACGTGAGAAAGGAAAGGCTCCTGGCCGTGGAGCTGATGAGTCCCTGCGGGCGCTTCTGCTCACAGGCTCCGACCCCACCATCATGCCAGGCTCCCCAGTCACAGCCCCAGGCTGCCGTGTGAGTACGGGGTTCCCCGGGGCCTCCCACAGGCCCCCCAGCAGCGCTCTCCGGGGGTCAGAATGCTTCACCAGCTGAGGCGTGCACAGCCCCACGCCTGGGCTGCAGAATGAAAGAGAAAGGCGATCCCGTGAAAACAGAAGCTCCTCGCCTATCATCCTTTCTGGCAAGGCTATCGGCTGTGAACTCAGGACAGACAGTGCTCCTGCCTCATCCCAGACGCGGACCGACCAGGTAGAAAAATTGGGAAGTCCGGTCACTCTAGAGAAGCTGTGGTCCAGGAAAGGGGCAGCTGTTCTGAGGTTTTGTGAGCGGAGGCTGCCAAGTCCTGCTGCTGTGACTTCTTCACTCAAGGAAGCACTTGTGTGTGCCTCACTCGCCACCCCGAGCTGGCCGCACTCTCAAGGCCAAACGGAACCTCAGTCCACATCTGGGAAGACCACAGAACGGTAGCAGAGGGCTTGCCCAGACGAAGGCGTAGACCCTGACCCCGGGATTTCACGAACTCACGCATGCTCTTCCTCCCATTCCTGGCACAGCAGAGTTCCCCAAGCCCTCGGAATTCCCTAAGCGCAGAAAAGGTATCTTTTGCTATGTTCATGAGACAACTTTAGAGACACCCCAGGCTACCTAAAGATGGGGGCCGCTTGCCTTGCCGGGGGACCAACCAGGTGACTGGAGGCTTGGAACCCAGCCTCACCCCGACCTCCGACCTCCTTCAGGGATGGGAGAGGGATGAGGGGCTGAGCCCATTCTCCAGTGGCCAACAACCTAATCAATCGTGCCCCTGTTATGAAGTCTCCTAAGAAACCCCGAAGGACGGGGTCTGGAGAGTGGGGCGGTGGACACGTGGTGTGCCTGGACGGGCACAGGAGCTCTGCACGCTTACCCCACCCTGACCGCAGGCAGCTCCCGAGTTAGAGCCTCTGATCGTAAGCTAGTCATCTAGTAAGTAAAATGTTTCTCTGAGCTCTGTGAGCTGCTCAAGCAAATCAGTAAGCCCACGGAAAGGGGCATGGGAACCCGATTCACAGCTCACTGGTCAGAAGCGCAGGGGACCACCGAGCCTGTAAGTGGCCTCTGAGGGTGCCAGTCTTGTGGCCTGAGCCCTCCAGCTGCGGGGGCTGATGCGAGCTCCAGGCAGATGGGGTCAGAATGGAGCGAAGTTGTGGAACAGCTGGTCAGTGTCCCCCAAGAACCAGAGACCTGCTCAGTGATGTGCGGAAAACACACCAGACAAATAAAGGGTTTTATGCCAATAAAATTTGACAAAAACTGCGGCCCAAGAGCCAGGCCTGGACCTGCTCCACCATCTGGGCACGGAGGGTGCAGGGGAGACGGAACCCACAGCAGCATGGAGCCACGGCTGGATCCTAAGAGGCTCTGTGACGGCAGCCCCCGGGAGAGGCACAGAGGCCATGCCCCGGGCAGAACTGAGCTGGGGCCTGGGCTGGCGCACGCCCTCTCCTCTCTGCCCGCCAACAGACCAACATCACTGTCCTGCACAGCCCGCCCACCAAAGCCGCAGGGTGCCTGGCTGCCCATGGGCCGCGCCCATGCGTGCCAGCACCCTGTAGACTCGCGAGCTTCCGATCTCCCAGGGGTGGGAGCATCTGTCCGCCGGTGGCAGGAGGCGGAAGACAGCTGCGGAGAATGTAAGCACGTGAACCTTGGGACGGGGGGAGTCAGGTCACCAGCAAATGTGCTGTGTGTCCATCAGTGTGCGTCTCATGTTGGCCCACCTGGCCACAACCCTGCCCGGAACGGGACAAAGGGTAATTTCTCCACGACGGCAGCCGTGCGAGAGGAGGAAGGGATGCCGCCCCTCAGGAACCAGCCTTCCCACCATTTCTCGAAGCACACGAGCCTGGGGTCCCTGTGCAGCCCACTGTGGGCCCAGCCGCCCTGTACTGACACGGGAGGAGCCAACTGGGCGCCGTGGAAAACAGGTCCCCGCGTGCCAGGTGTTCACACACGCCCTCTCAGCTCACCCTCACAAAAAGGTGTGGCCATTATCCAGCTTGACCAAAGACGACTCTGAGGTCAGAGAGGCCAGTGACCCCTCTCGCCCCTGCAGCGCACAGCTGTGAGATCCGCACAACCACCCCACAGCCTCACAGCAGATTCCCCGCCCACGTCTGCCGCAGCCACTGGCTCTCTGTCCGCCTGGCGATGCGGAGGTTCCTTCTGCGCCGAATACTGGAGACTCCACGGGACTCCGCCCTGAGCCCCTCAGTGTGTGTCCCCAGAGATGTCCGCAGACCAGGCCCTCATAGTGGGCAGCAATTCCCAAACCTGTCTAGTCCGTATTTAAATCTCCATCATTGCCCCAGAAATGAGCTAATGAACTTCCAAGAAGAAACTGTAAACACTAATGAGCCATTTCATACACTCACCTCAGAGTCCTCTTTAATGTCATGCTTCCGGGTTGAAGAAATGTAAGCGACTAGTGAAGAGAAAGAAAAAAACCAGGACATCGCAGGCATCGTCAGGAGCCCGGCCTGGGACGTGGGGGCTCCCCGCCGCCCCTCCCTCCCCCGCGGGCCCCTGTGCACACCCGGCCCAGGGGAGGCCGGGGCAATCCTGGCGCAGTCACACCTACTCGCAGAGGCCGAAGGAAATGCAGCCCCTGGGTCCCACCCAGACCTCCTGACTCTGCACCTCCGGGGGTGGAACTTGGGAACCAGCATTTGTGATGGGTTTTCTCAGCGAATCATCTAGAAGTAACTATCCGCAAGATTTCAGTGCCTAGCCTTCCAGATGTTCTTGGAGTATGCAGGTGGGGGGAAGAGGCAATGAAGGGATGATGAGGGGACGGTGGTGGGTGGATACGTAAACGGGGGGCGGGCTGGCTGGGTAGGTAGGTGGGTGGGTGGGTGTGTGGGTGGTTGTTTATTAGAAATCTCCTTTGTGTGAGGTTGCGCTAAACGCTTTATGTTCTGTGGCCTCATTTCATCCTTCCAGGGCTCTCAGGGCACAGAACGCAGATTTATGACGTGGGGGCAGGGGCTCTTAGTGCCTAGACTTTGGGAGCTCAGAGCTGGGCTATCAGTCCAACCAGTATTCAAAACCTTTCTCCAAATTAAAAAAAAGTAGCACAACATTAAAAAGAGTCTCTCCCCCACTACAAAACCCCCACAAAATCCCACAGAAACTCAAGAACCAACTTGATAGCAGGCTTTCCCATGGAGACCAGCCTCTGCAGCAGCCCACCCGTGGGAGGGCCTGGCTGCAGTCGCTGCCACAGCAAGTCCTTTCTAGAACTTCCAAAGTTAGTGCCGAGGAGAACGCCCGCCTGGACCCCCATGGCAGCCACTCTCAGAGATGTGTGCATCCAGGGAAGGCCGCCCCACACTGCCACCTCTGCCCAGGGATGAGGGAAGGCCCTAGAGACGCCCCCGCCCCCACAGTGAGGGGCCCGTGCTTGCCAATATTGACCCTCGGAGAGCAGGTGGGAGCTAGAAAGGATCTGGGGTCAGAAGGGGAGGCACGCAGGAATTCCAGGGTAGAGAGCCTGGGCTCCACCAGCAGGAAGAAAGCAGCCCCTACTTCCATCGGTGTCCTCAGAAGGAAGGTCCGTGTCGTCCTTGTCATCCACTGCAGGTTCTTGGGAAGGCATGACAGAATCCTGCAAGGGGGTGGGCATTACAGAGTGACCAGGTAGGTGTTACGAACGAGGTAGCTCTGGAGACACTGTGTCACTTTCTATCACCACCTCCCCTGATAGACACATTGTAGCCCACGTCCTAACACCAATTCCACCGATGCACCTGCTGTCCTCACCACACTGGAGACAGGAAGACCCACACGGAGCTCTCCTGTGATCCTACAGGGGCGGCCACCCAGCGCCTCCAGCTGTGATCTTTCCAGCAAGTGCTTTACAGAATGGGGCATCTGCACACCATGCTCAGAAGTCCGCCCCGCCCCCACTGCTGCATCACAGAGTCCCGGGGGCTGATGTCACAGCTGAGGCAGCCCCAATTGGCAGACTCTAAGCTCTGGGCATTGGCAGTCCTCAGCTCCTGGTGGCTTACATCCTTGGGGCTGGCCTTATTTCTTAGGCTAAAGCGGACCTGTGGGGTCAAAGGGTATGTGCACCTTCTTGGTTTTCGGCAGCCACGTCTGAAAGGACATTGGGAAGATAGTGTGCATTCCCCCCACACCGGTCTGTGGAGGGACCCCACTGCCCGGTGCACAGCACTATCGGGGTTAGACATCAGAAATGAACAGCACGTCAAAGGGCCAGAGTGCTTCACGTGCACACTCACAGGCTGGTGGTGAGAGACACATGGGGGGTGCGTTCTCTGACTTTCAGGGCGCCCTGGGGCTTTCCTTCCGCTCCAAGCCTGGGGTACAGACAAGCCTCCCCTGTACCTTCACCCTAGCGCAGCAGAGGGCCCTGGAGGCCCCACAAGAGGCCCCCCACCCCAAGAGTGCAGGGGGCTCCCAGGGCTTGGGAAGGGGGCCTCACCCCATCTGGGGTGCCGGCCCGGGTCATGGCTCTGCCACCCACAGGCACCCCCTCCTTTCGTCTCCATGGTGGCAGGCTCTCTTCCGGACAGAGGGAGCCTGAGGGTCACTGAGGCCGCCCCCCGCAGGGCCCTGGGCTCGGGGCCGCCACACTCACCATGCGCCTCTTACAGGTCAGCGGGACGAGCACGTGGCAGCGCTTATGCACCAGGAGCTGGCAGTGGACGCAGCGGTAGCCCTGCCTCGCGAGACCCCATATCCTCTCACTGCACTGGCCACAGTACGCTCTCTGCGGGCAGGAACAGCAGTTGTCAGGGCCGGGGTGGCCCCGGAAGCCAGAGACCCAGCTCAGCACCAGGCCATGTGGCGCTGTCCCTGACCGGGAGCTGGGACAAGGTGCAGCCAGTCAGCTGACCACCTGGACACAGGCTCTGCCTGACCTCGGGAGCCCCCACTGTGGTCCACCCCAAGGCTGGGGGAGCTGAGGGCTGCAAGGAGGGGGCGGGGACCCCGCTCTTGCAGGGCTGATGAGACGCCTCCTTTGGGCAAGGACGCACCCCTGCTTGCGGGGCAGGAGGGGGATCGCAGCTCCGGCCAGGCTGTGTGGGGGATGTCCAGATTCGCCTCGGGTGACCATGGCAACAGCATTCTGACGTGTCGTTACTTTGAACAGCTAGGGGCAGTCTGTGATTATCTGGGGTGTTTTTTGGGTATTTTTAGAGATTTTTAAGTGATTCGTCTTTGTTCTTCCAGGTTCTGAACATGGGAAGCTAATGGCAACTAGGGCTTGTTCGGTGATGTTTTCCCAAATTTTGACTGTTACAAAGTGCAGGAGGATGAATGTGTTCAGAAATCTGGCCACACGTGGCAGGTGGTAGTGTGAGTGGTGCTGGGCCCCCGTGACCGTCTCTTTTCCAGCTGTAACTCAAATGCAGGTTTAACAAATTTCATTCTTTTGAGAGAGCCTCTCCTTACTCCTGAGGAGCAATGAAAACAACCACAGTTGTACTGAGCAGAGTTCATTTACGACGGCTGATGGAATCCTCTTGGCACGTGGGAGTGGGATGCGGTGGCGTGGACGGACCACGTGCCCGGAGCTCACGGCTACGGGCACCGAGACGCCGCTTCCACGTCCGTGAAGTGCGAGCGGGGAAACCAGGGCCTGAGGGGGCCGGTCCCCACACACAGAGCTTCAGCGACCAGTGCCTGGGGCAGTGCCCAGCACACAGTGGTGCCCAGCACACAGTGGTGCCCAATGCAAGTCCGCTAAGATCAAGTAAACACACACCCTCCCCCGTTACTTTCCACTTTGGAAACAGGACAGAAAAGCACTTATTCCAAGGCTTGCGTGTTGCATGAAGCACCCGTCCCGCGAGCTGCCAAACACAGACCCCGGGGCTGTCGGGGAGCAGGCTGAAGGGCAGCGGACGGCGGTGAGGGCTGGACGGTGGGGCCGGCCACGGGAGCACCGCCAACGCCTGCAGCTCTGGCCACCCTCCTTTCGTCCCAGCGCGGCCCACGTCGGGCAACCACCGAACGCCTAAGCTCGGAGAAGAGCTTCCTGTTCCCTCCTGCGTGTCCGGCTGCGTCAAAGCACTCGTCAAGCCGTTAGGAACGATCCACCTTTCTGGTGGGACACACCAACGCGTCCAGCTTCCCATGGTCGCCGCCGCGTAACCAGCCCACGACGCTGCTCCCGTGGGCCCCTGGGTGACCTCACAGCGTCACGGCCTCCTTCCCCAGCTAAGTGGGGCCAGGCGGCAGGCGGCAACCTGCTCTCCCCGGGCTCCGCACCAGGGGCGCAGAAGAGACGTGGGACCCGCGCACCCATGAGGCTGCCACAGGCTCTTATCTCAGACCTGTGTTTGAACCGTTAACACTTCAGGGAGTGCGATGCTTAAAAAACAGAATAGAACCTAAATCCAAAGCTTCGATACTCTGAAATTCACCTGATGAATAAATCCAGGGTTTTTAAGCGTTTTTAAGCCTCACGTGCTGCCAACGTGGTTCTTGGCTCGTGTTCTCCATCGCGCGTCCTCCTTTCCCGTCACACTGAGCTCTCTTCTGTGTGAGCCTGTGGTCAGGGTTCCCACGGGCTCCTGCTGGATGCCCTGTCCCCACTGTGCTCTGCGTTTCTTGTCAGGTGAGCACTCCTGTCCTACCGATTCACCTGCGTGGTTCCTGCAGCCCCGCTGGCCCCCGAGGGGCCCTCCTAGGCTGGCTCATTAGGCTGCAGGTCTGGGGTTCCAGGACAGGCTCTGACCTTGCCCTCATGCCCTACCTATCCATGACACTGGTGTCGCCTCCTTTCCTAGGGTGGAGGTCTTGATTTCTTCTTCAGAAACTCACTGGATCTCTCCCTTAGATTCACCAGTGGAACTTTTTTTCACTGTTCCAGAAGAAAAGTCGTGTCAAGGCCAGATAAAGATCTAGGCGAGGAAACTCACTTTCTGCCCTTGGGTCACTGAGGAAGAACATGAGAAGTGATCTCTTGTGGGCTGTCCCCCCTTAAGTCTCGCCCCGTCCTGCAGAACCAAGTGCGCAGCTCTTAAAACATCCTTTCAAGTGACCAGTGGAGGGGAAATGCACAACCCTGTGATTAACATGGGGAACGGGGCAGACCCGGCCTCTAGTGTCTGGCCAAGACAGGGGACTCCGAACCAAGGGCAATCGGGGGGAATCATCGCAGTCGCCCCTCGTCCTGCGAACAACTAAATAGTCTACGAGTCGAGGGTCTTTGGACTGGCTCCCTTCTCAGCCTCCCCATGTCTGTAAAAACCCACTTGGGCTGCTCCGAGGACAGCTGACCGTAACAGGGTGAGAGTGGGGGAGTAGGGGCACTCCTGTCAGTCCCCGCTCCTCCATGGGGAGGAAAGCCTATTCTCAAGGATTTGGGGGAGGGGGCAGGAAGGGAAGGGCAGGAGGGAAGGAGTGTGAGGGTCTGCATCCTGCAACCAGAGAAATGTTTTTCTCCTAAAATCTGTGGAGTGGGGGAAGCCCGGCCCCTCTGGGCTGCCCGGGCCCCGCCTGTCTTGCTGGGTGGGTGGCTTCATCTTGGACCAGTGAGTCAGTCGTAATGAAGGAAACAGCATTTCACTGAAAGTCAACATGCGGGGGCATGGGGGGGGCACCGGCCTCCAAGAACCTTCTGTCTGACATCCCGAAGGATGGCCAGTCCCATCTGGCTGAGACCCCTCTCTGTCCAGAACGACCCCAGTGCCCAGATGGGCAGAAAGAGAAGCCACTGGCCACAGAGCTGTCTGGTAAAATGCAGGGTGAGGGCAGCAGGTGCCTCGCACCCTGGGGGTTGGGATGTTTCCGTCTCTACACACTGTCAGCAGCCAGGGCTTGTCCTTCTGGTTGGCTCACCACAGCATCTCCCATCCACACCCTGTTGGTCCTCCCAGAGATGGGACACTACCCATGCTCCCCACTCTGTCCCCACCCCCAGCAGCACCTGGCACTCAGGGTCCTCTCATACGTTCTTGCTTGGTGACGCCTGACCTCCCCAAGGCATCTGATACTCCCTGGACCCCGTGTTCTCCTGCCACCCATCTGGGTTCCTTCTCATTCCTCACAGACACGCCCCATGCTTTCTTGGTCCCTAACACTGTGCCCCTAGATCTCCCCTAGCTGACTCTCCTCTAGGCAGTAGTTACAACAGACAACAAATCTGTGTTCAGAGTCTCTGCGCCCAGAGCACTGCGTCTGGTGGGGAGACAGCAGGCACAGAGCTGTGAGGAACACCCGGTGCACATGGGAACGGGGGCCCCAGGGAAAGGGCTGCAGGGATGACTGACTGACCCAGATGGAGTCAGGTGCGGCATGAGCTCTGAGCACGTGGAGGATGGGGGAGGGTGGGCGGGACAGAGTCTCAGCACGTGCAAAGGCCCTCAGGGGCACATGTGCTTGGCTACAGGAGTAGGCTGAATGGTGTCCCTCGAATTCGTGTCCCCTTGGGACCCCCAAATGTGACCTCATTTGGAAAAAGAATTTTCGTAGATGTACCATTAAAATGAAGTCCCAGTGGACTGGCAGGCCCTAAGCATGCCTGTTGTCCTTGGAGAGAGCAGAGGCCACGGGAGGACAGAGCAGACGTGAGGCTGCAGCAGCAGGAAGGACACTTTCTAGGGCCACTGAAGGAGCACAGCCCTGTGTACACCTTGGTTTTGGGCCTCTGGCTCCAGAATGGGGAGAGAAGGAACTTCTGTCCCAGGTCTGCGGGGCTTTGCACTGGCCGCCCTGGGACACGAAAGTCCTTGGCCAGTGAGGCCCCTGTAGGCACCTCCCCTTCCACTGTGAAGTGGGACGATCCCAAAGCCACCTGAATTGCGTCACTTCTAGAGAACAGAAGCGCATCCTGAAGAGAAAGGATGGAAAGCACAGGCCGGGAGCCATGTGTGTGGCAGACGTGGGGTGGTCGGGGTCCCAGGGCTCACAGGAGATGCACAACGTGCACGCCAGCGTCATCGGTCAAATCTGCAGACCCACGTTTGACCACAAGCAAGCTAGGACCTTGAAGCTCCCACGCCCCACGCAGGGGCGGCCCGACCCGGGCCAGCAGAGCAACACGAAGACACCCCCCCACACTTGCCAGGCAGCCACCACGTGCAGAAAAGGCCCGGTGCTTCTGGAACGGGCTTGCGTGGCACTCTCAGCAGCAAGTGTCCCCACCTTTCTCTTCGCTGGTGAGGGCAGTGCAGGCCGGGCGGTGACAGCCCAGGAGCTGGGGGCCGAGGGGTGGCACTCACCCTGTTAAAGCGCTTGGCCTGGAAGAGATGGCCGTTGGCGCGGTACAGCTTCCTCCATCTTCTGGCTCCGCGGCGGTAGATGGATTCTGGGGGGGACAAGAGAGAGGAGTAAGGAAACAGTCCAGCAGTCTGCCAGCCCCACCCCACCCGAGGTACCCGTGGGGATGGCCGCCCTGGAGCAGGGACAGCAGCCGGGCAGCCCCCGTGAGGGTCCAGCTGGGACGTCATCGGAGGCCAGTGCACTTCCAAGCCCGCCTCCCTGTTTTCCTTTCCACCCTCCTTCCCTCTGGGCCTGGAAACCAGGCCCCCTTTCCACACGGGGTGCGGTGCACACGGGCTGCGAGCCTGTGCCTCACCATCCACGGAGGGCTGCAGCTGCCACGCGGAGTCCACGGTCAGCCTGACGTGCAGCCAGGCGTCCTGTCCACCCGCACACGAGAGACCCCCGCCCGACAGCTCTCGGGGCAGAGGTGAGGCAGACACACCAAGCCCTTACGCTGAGTCCAAGGTTACCAAGCGTGTCACTTTCAAAAACGGTGTTCCAGAATCCAAATTTGTAAGAAGGACGCCGCTAACCAAAAAAGCTGGAATTACACATTTAACTAGAACCGTCGGTTTCGTTCTTCCCCAAACATGCTCGTAACTTTGCTCCTTCCAAATACTCTGAAGCAAACACCAGTACAAACAAAATACTCAGGACACAACGAGCTGCTTTGTGCTTTTACAAAGTCCCACACTGAAAGCCACTTTCACGAGTTGTGGAAGTGCCACGAATGCACACCAATGTGGAGACCAACGAAATGTTTTTAAAACAAGCAAATCACCAGCTCTGGCTGGACCCTGCTGAAATCAGGTCACAGCCACCGGAGAGCCCGCTTCCCTCCCTTTAAACGGGAGACTGAGTGAGAAACAAGATGTCTGGATTCCTCTGTGGCAGAAGCCCCCAGCGGTGGGCAGCTGGGGGGCTGGCAGAGGCCCACACATTGCCCAGGACTCCTCAGAGGTTTCCAGCCACAGACTCTCAGGCAGCACCGAGACGTGAGCAGGGACACGTGGGAGGAGGTGGCACCAGCCTTCACCTCCTGCTCTGCCACCTGCAAGTTCACACCTGGGCGCCACAGGACACCAGGACCACCCTCAACCCTCAGCTCTAAGGAGTCCCTGGTGATGCCCAGGGCCTTTGTCCAGATGATCGGTGTGTCCTGCCATATCCAGCCCTTCCAGCCTACCTGGCTTGATCTGGGGGAAGGCTGGTGGGGGGGGCAGGTCCATGCTGATGTCCACAGGACTGACCGTCCCCACATCCCCAGGCATGCCCCTGACCCTCCCTGCATGTGGCATTCACAACCCCCAGCCGTCCTGCAGAGAGAAGCCACTGAGTGACAGACACAGACGGAGGGACAGAGAGACACAGGGGGAGCTAAGCTGGCCCGCTGGGGACACCCTGGTGCCAACACGCTGGTTTTCGTGTACCCAGCGCACACACCACACAGAAACCTACATAGCCCCCCGACCAGACAGCCTTCCAACCTGTTAGAGCCGCCCAAAGTAAGAAGCACAAGGATGCCCTAGCAGAGGCCCAGGGTACGAGGGGGAGCACCGAGGGGACAAGACCCAGGGCTGCATGCGGCCCCGCAGGCCCAGAGCACTGGAGGGGGACTCACTGTCTGAGGAGGTGCAGGTGTTCTAGGAAGTGTTAGACCAGTGCCAGGTTCGGGATGGTGTGGCCTCTGGGGGCACCCCGGGTGGGCGGGCGCTGGTGAGGCTCTATCCCACTGGCCGCAGGGCCACACCTGTCCGCTACCCTGTGCTCTGTAGGTTCGCGAGTGACACGCCTCGCAGGTGCCCCACAGCCGCGCTAGATGGAAACAGGTAAAACTGCAAAAGCCGTGGGAGGGGCCCAGGCAGCAACAGGGTGGCCACAAGTGATTCTGGAGGTCTCCCTCTGACACATCTTCTTTAAGGACTCATTTGAACCGTTTTGGGGGGGGTTGAAGCAGGGGGGACACCCCCGGGAGCAGGTGAATTCAATTTTAAATAAAGTGCATCAGATTTAAAAATGAAACAAAGCTCTAAGTAGCCAAAGAAAGGCCCTGTCCCCTGCTGTGGGTCCTGCCCATGGGCGGCCCACGGGGTCACTGCTGGTTGCCAGGAGGTCCACAAAAACACTCCCGGGGCTGGGTCCTGCCCACCCATCTGCCTGCCCTGTCACCTGAGGCAGAAGTGTGACCTCCCGGCTGTCGGTGGAGTGTGGCTTCGAGGAAACGTGTGTGGCTGCCGCGGTCGATGTGGGGGTTCACTCTGTGTCAGCAGGGCTGGGCCGCGGAGCCCAGACGGGCAGCCAAGGGCTGTTCTGGATGTTTCCGGGAGGGTGTCTCTTTTGCTTTGTTTTTATCTGTTTGTTTTTTAAGTAGTCTCCACACCCGTGCAGAGCTCATTGCAAAGCCTGAACTCACAACCCCCAGATCAAGACCTCAGCTGAGATCAAGAGTCAGATACTCAAGCACCAGAGCCACTCAGGAGCCCCAGGGGCATCTCCGGAGGGGCCTGACATTTAAACCAGTGGACCTGGAGTGAGGCAGACTGGCCTCCGTGACATAGGTGGGCCTCATCCAATCAGCTGAAGGCCTGACTAGAGCGAATGACCGGCATCCCCGAGTAGGAGGGAACTCTGCCTGCGGCGGCCAGACTTTCAACTTGAACTGAAGCTCGGGCTCTTCTTGGGTCTGCAGACTGCTGACCCGTCCTCAGATTTTGGATCTGCCCATCTCCCTAACTGTATGGGCTGGCTCCTTACCACAGAGCTCTTTCCTCTATACACACAGCCTACTGGTTCTTTCTCTGGACACCCCCGACTGATACGAGGTCTCTAAGATGGTGTTTACCTTTATCCCCACACTACGCAGAGACAGGATGCCGTTTGCAAAGCCCCTGGCTTTGCAGACCCCGGCAAGGCACCACGGTCTTGGCATGGCCTCGGGCAAGGGCAGGGAGCGTCGCTCCCTCCTGGGGTGTTCGATCCATGCCAGGCCACTGCCTGGAAAGCAGCTGTTGGAGTCACAAAGAACCACAAGGGGCAGCGGGACAACCTTCACTTATAAAATATCTATGTGTAATACACACACATGCAATTTATTTATTTCAGATTTACAGAAAGTTCAAAGACACTACAGAGAGATCCCACGTCTCTTGCCCACAGCTTCCCTCCTGCGACACCTGACTTCCGCTGATGTATTGTCAAGACGGAGATGAACACCACGGCTGTTCCCTAAACTCCAGCCGGAGCCGGCAGCCCCCATACACTTCATGGCTCAGGACACTTCCAGACTTTGGGAACATTGCGGCGAGGGCACGGGAGCCCACAGCGTGCACGGCCCGCGTCCTCCCATGGGCATGCGGCACATTTGTTACGACTCGTGGAGCAATACTGACGTGTGGCCATGACTGCGCACATACTCTACTCGGACTTCCTTAGCATCTCCCTGCCGCCCTTGTTCAGGCCCAGATGCCCCCCAGAGCCCCACAAAGCCCTTTGCCCCATTTGCCCAGGCCCCTTTTGGTGGTGGCCGTTTCCCCACGTCCCTGGCTGAATGACCCTGCTGACACTGAGGAGAGCGGGTCAGACGCTGGGTCGAGTGCCCCCCTCCTGGGGTCTGCCTGCTGTTTCTCTCAAGACTGGATTGGGATTACCACCTCCCTAATTTTTTTTTTAAATTTTATTTATTTATTTGAGAGTGAGAGAGCACAAGCAGGGGGAGCAGCAGGCACAGGGAGAGGAAGAAGCAGGCTCCCTGCTGAGGGGCTCCTTCCCAGGACCCCAAGATCACGACCTGAGCCGAAGGCAGAAGCTTCACCGACTGAGCCCTCCAGGCGCCCCTCACCTCCTTAACTTCTGAATTAACTGAGCACCTTTCCTGAAAAACCCACATTCCCACCATGGCAGCCACCAAACCCCCCAAACTTTTGAACGTCGGACTGTTTACTAGAAGGTTCCCTAAGTGCAGGGCTGGATGCAGTGGGATGGGACCCACTCGGCCTTCCTGAGATCAGCGGGGGCCCGCCATCCTCTGCCCTGGCAGGCCAGGGCCATCCGCCTTATGGGCCACCAGCTCCAACAACTGTCACGTTCGCAGATTCTTGGTTTCTGCCTGGAAAGTCACAGCCCCTATTCCTGATTTGAAGTGACAACCGCCGTGTAAATGGGGGAAAAAAAGAACACATGTCCTCAGAGAGCACGCGTGTGCAGCAGGGGCGGGTGCTCTGGGAACCGCGCTGGCTCTGCGCCCCCACTGCGCCCCACCGCGCCCCCACCGCGCCCCCGTGCGCCCCCGTGCGCCCCCACCGTGCTCCCACGCGCCCCACCGCGCCCCCTTCTTGCCCGCTGATTTCAGCACCCGCAGGAAAGGGGCCTCCCACACAGGTCGGGTGGGCAGGAAAGGCCTCCATGGGGGGCGGTCAGGGCCCTGCCTGCGGCACAAGGCAGCTGCCCAGAGTCCCGTCGGGTCTGAGGTTCAGCCTCGGCTGTGCGGTCAAGGCCGCGCTCTGAGGTCCGTGTGCCGCCAGGGGCCTTCCCGGGCGCCCGCGCTCTGGCCTGGGCACCACGGCGAAGGCCGGGCAGCTCGCAGCAGCGCCCGGGGCGCGTGGGCTGCTTTCCCCCCTCCCCCCCCAGCATCAACTCCAACCCTTGGAAGAAGCTCTTCGCTTGTCTTTGAAATTCTATAATTAGGAGGCCGCAGGGAATTTTAACGAGCTCAGTTTCTATGGCAATGCCGCGTCTTGAGGGCTCTGACAAGAAGAGATTGTGGAGCGACAGGGTGAAGAAACCCCGCGGCCCGCAGACACGGGGACGAGCGTGGGCTGTGCCCGAGTTCCGGGGCAGGGCAGCATGGCCGGCAAAGCCTCTCGCTGTTCACGGGCTACAGGCCACAGGCCACGGGCCAGGGTAAGCAGCACAGCCCCGTGCCACGCCGCGAGGACGGCCGCAGAGCCCCGCCCGGGGTAGTGCTGCCCGGATGCGGCACACGTCGGGGCGCAGTGCATGGGGACTGTCCCATGCCGCCCACCCCGGGGGGGGGGTGACCCGCTGAGTGACACGGCCCCAAGCGGGGGCAAGGAGCTGGTGAGGTGGCTTCGGGCCAAAGGGTGGGAAGTGGAGTGCGGCCGAGAGCAGGGGCCCAGGGCAGAGGGGGTGTCGCCGCCTACCAGCTTTCTCCCTGCCTGCCGGATGGCAGCTCTGACTGGACTCTGTGGCCCCGGGGGCAGGGACCGCCGGCTCTCTGAGCGGCTCTCCTCAGTACAAGGCTCAGCCTGGCTCATTCTGGGCAAGTATCTGACACGAAACAGTAAGACAAAGGACACATTGCCAGGGCTAGGACGGCTAAGACATCCCGGTCCCTCGGTCCTCCAGGACTGTGCAGAGACGTGCATGCCGGGGCAGAAAGGTGGTGGCTGGTGCTCCTGCAGGGCCCAGCTGTGTCACATCGCCCGCCGGGGCTGGGGTTCAGAGAACACGTGCCCCAGGACCCCTGTTCTCGCCAAATGCACATTCCACCCACGGGCTCCTAGGACGCACTGCCACGTGACCTCCTAGGACCAGCAGGCTGGGGTTTGGGTGGGGTCCCGACCTCAGTCTGGCTGCCGGGGAGGGACCTGGAGCTGTGGAGAAGCCCGGTGGGCACCCTGGCTGGGAGGCTCCAGAGGACAATGGAGAGTGTGGACGAACACGCCGTCCCTGAGTCCCTGAGGGGACCCAGCCGTGGCTCCCGTCCCAGGCCCGCAACGAGCAGGTGCCACGGAGGGACGTCCCCGAACACAAGCCCGCCTCTCCAGACACGCTCTGTGGGGGCCTCCCTCAGGGCACGTGGCCCGTCTGCTGTGGCCCCCGCGGTCTGCCGTGCCTGCCCGCACGGCCACCCAGCAGCGGCGAGGTAGCCCAGGCTCCGGGCTAAATCCTGGGGCTGACCTGCGGGCACACTGTGGATTACAGCTGGGACTGTGGAGACCACGCAATGGTGAGCCTCTCCACCGAGGGGAACGGGGACGGCACTCGGCTCCCATCTCTCCAGGCCCAGCGTGCAGCCACCCTGCCACGCGTCTCCTAGCGCGATGCCCCCATGCCAGCGGCGGGGACATGGTCCTTGAGGCTCCGCATCCCCTTCAGGGCTTCCCGCTGGCCCCTTCCCCAGCAGCCAGGGTGGGCATGGGGCACGCGCTCCGCGAGGCCACAACGGCAGACCGGGGGGAGCCAGGATGCCACGGTGGGGGGGAGCTGACACGCCGTGGAGGACGCGGTCAGTGGGTGGGGAAGGGGATGGGATGCCACTTCTCCCTCGAGAGGAAAAGGCCCCATGGAGGACAGACAGGCGCGGACAGCCCGCGGGAGGGCCTGCATAAACACAGGTCCCCTGCTTTGGAAGCCGATGTCTGATTCCCGCGCTAAGAAACCTGGTGCGGCGAGCAGGCGTGGGCCGGCACGTGCCTGGGGATCCGGCCGCTGACTTTTTAAAATGAGAGCTGCTCGCCTACAGAGCCCCCGACCGGAGCCGCGGCTGGGAGGGGCTGGTGGCGCCGTGCACACAGAACCCACCGGAGCAGTCACCCAGCACCACGGCGCTGCCTGCCCAGGGAGAGGGTAGCGGCCCTCCCAGGGGCTCCTCAGAGCTGCCCCTCCCTCACCAAATGCTGTCAGCACCCCTTAAGAACACCAGTCCTACGAGGTTAGTTTTAAGGGGGAGGGATTTAACAGTTCAACTTTCTTTTTCCTTTTTTTAAGCTTTTATTTATTTATTTATCAGAGAGAGAGAGATAGCACAAGCACGGGGGGAGTGGCAGGCAGAGGGAGAAGCAGACTCCCATGGAGCAGGGAGCCCGACGCGGGGCTCCTCCTAGGACCCTGGGATCACGACCTGAGCCGAAGGCAGAGGCTTCACCAACTGAACCCCGCCCCACCCCCACCCTCCCCAGCGCCCCCAACAGTCCAAACTTCTAATCATTTTATCACAGATACCTTAACTTTTCATGGTCCAAATCAAGTTTTAATGAAACGGCTAACCAATATTTCACAAAGCTTCTGTGGAAAAATGGGCACCAACTTCCGAGTAACCTACTATAAATAAATTCACACTGAACGCGACTCCTTTCTACGGGGAGGATTTCCTCCAAAGACTCACTTAGAAGGAAAAGCGCTAGTTGCTGCTCAGCGCCCAGCGCTGCAGCAGGACCCGGGCCTCTCTCACGACCAAGGCCAGCGCCTGGGCAGGGAGTGCAGAGCCTCGGCGACGAGGGCACCAGAACCACCTGGCGCCCTGGGAAGCGGCAGCTTGGATGGGGAGCTGGGCCCTGAAGACGTGGGCTGGCACCAGGAGCCGAGGGGCCTCAGTCTAATTCCGTCTCCAAGAACGAACCACAACAGCAGGAAAACAGCAAGCAAATGTGCGAGCAATGCCGACAGACGCGGGAGGGGAGGGATGTGTCACCAGGCCCACCTTGTGTCCTCAGGCTGTGGTATGAGTTCTGGGGAGGGTTGCAAACGGAGAGCAAGACCCGCAGGCAGCTCGTGGGCACCCGTCTGGAGACAGAAACCGGGGCCCAGGACATCCAGGCCAACCAAGGCCTAAGGAGGTCTTGGTCAGCCCGGACGCTGTGACAATACCGATACCACCAGGGACTGGGGACACACACTCAAAGTGAGTTCTCACCGTCTGGAGGCTGGGGCCGGTCCTGCTGAGAGGACTCTTCCTGGCGTGAAGGTGGCCTTCTCACTCTGTGTCCCGGGCTGAGACAGCCCACTGGCCCTTATAAGGGCAGTGACCCCATCTGAGGGCCCCGCCCTCTGACCTCAACCATCCCCTCCCCAAGGCCTCATTCCAAACACTGTCCTATTTGCAGTTAGTTCTGGTTCTGAGGGACAACATTCAGTCCATGTAACACTCTGCCCCCGGCTGCCTCCCCCAAATTCAAGTCCTTCTCACATGCAAAACACACTCATTCCATCTCAACAGCCCCCAAAGTCTTAACTCCTTCTAGCATCAGCTCTGACGTGCACATTCTGATCTCAATCAGGCAACCTTCACCTAGAGACAGGATTCCAGTCCAGCTGTGAACCTGTGAGCCCAAACAAGATATGAGCTTCCAAAATACAATGTTGGGACAGGCCTAGGATGGCCAAGCCCATTCCAAAAGGGAGACACAAGAAGGAAAGGGGACGGGTCCCAAGAGAGGCCACAGCTTGGCCAGGCAAATCCTATGAGATCTTAAGGCTGGAGGACAGTCCCCTTTGGGCTGATGCTCTGGCCTCCAGGCCCCTGTCGCCCCTGCCTGTGAGGATCTCTCAAGACTCCCGAGAAAAGGAAGCTATGGGGGAGTCAGTCTGTTGAGGCATCAGCTGAACCCTGAGCACACACAAATTCAAGGAAAGAGGCCAAGAAGCCAAGCAGAAAGCAGCTGCTAAGTGAAAAACAAAACAAAACAAAACAAAAGCCAGCCCAGGTAGAGATTTTGGCTGACTCATGGTGCTCGGGAGACAACAGCTGGAGATTTGGGTCCTGGAAGCCCCCAGACCTTCCAGGTTGAGATTACTGAAAGACATTCAAGGAAAACGGGAAATGGACCAACTTGAGCTGAATCAAGGTAATCTGTCCACATTCCATCTGCCAGAATAAAATTAAATCCTCTCAAGAGAAAAATATCATTCGGAATGCCTACAGTTTTTCAAACACAGTATCTGATATTGCATCAAAAATTACCAGGTGGGCCGAGAGAGAGAAGCGTCCTGAAGAGTCAATACAGACAGACTCCGGCGACTCAGATATCTAAATGTTTTTCAAAAGCAAGATGAGAAGATTTCGCCATTGAACTAGACCTACAGAAAATAAGAGAGGCTCCAAATATCCTAGGACTTCAGAAATTTAAAACAAAACAAACAAACAAAGTAATTGAAACCAGTAATTCAGGAGAAGGATTTAAAAGCAGATTAGACCAAACAAGACACCTCAGTAGAAAATACCCAGATTGAAGCACAGACGGTAAAGAAAACCAACGTGGAAAAAAGAAAAGAAAAGAGCATAAGAGACATATGGGTATGGCGAGAAGATGTGGGTATGGAGTCCTGGGGAAGCAGGCAGAGTGAACAGGGCAGTAGTTGAAAAGACACTGATGGACATTTTCCAAAAAGACAGAAGACATTATGCCCTACACCAAAAAAGCTCTACAAACCTCAGTTGGGATAAATTCAATAATACCTCCCTCTCTTTCACAGGGCTGCTGAAATAGAAGAACAAAGACCATTTTAAAAGCAGCCAGAAAGAGGAGAGAGTGCGCGCGAGCATTACCTTCGTGGCAACAAGATCAACAGGTGACTTTCCGACAGAAATCACAACAGCCAGAAAACAACGTACCAGAAATGCTAAAAGAACAATGCTTATGGCCTACATCTGTGTACCCGGTGAAAATCAGCCCTCAAAAATGAACACAATGGGGCGCCTGGGTGGCTCAGTTGGTTAGGCAGCTGCCTTCGGCTCAGGTCATGATCCCAGCGTCCTGGGATCGAGTCCCACATCGGGCTCCTTGCTCATCGGGGAGCCTGCTTCTCCCTCTGCCTCTGCCTGCCACTCTGTCTGCCTGTGCTCGCTCGCTCTCCCTCTCTCTCTCTGACAAATAAATAAATAAAATCTTAAAAAAAAAAAAAAGAACACAAAATAAAGACATTTTCACACAAACAAAACCCAATTCATTGTCAGCAAATCTATGCCAACGAGAAATACTAAAGGAAGTATTTTGGACAGAAGAAAAATGGCCTCAGACATTAGCACGATCATGCAGGAAGAAAAGCAGCACATTAGAAGGTTAAATGAACAGGTAAATCGGAATGGGTACCGTTTAAAACAGTATTTTTTTTTTTAAAGATTCATTTATTTATTTTGAGGGGGGAGAGAGTAAGAGGGGCAGAGGGGTGGGGGGAGGAGGGGCTCAGAGGGAGAGGGAGAGTCTTCAAGCTGACTCCCTATGAGCGCAGAACCGGACATGGGACATGAACTTCTGACCCTGAGATCATGACCTGAGCCAAAACCCAGAGTGGGATGCTCCCCTACTGAGCCACCCAGCTGCTCCTAAAAACAATATTAATGATGACTTGTGAGGTTCAAAATACATGTGACGTTCACATACAACAACAACACCATAAAGACAGACAGAGGTTACATGTAACTGAAGTGTTGTAAGGTCCTTGTCTTACCTGGAAAATAGTACAAATATTTAAGGTACGTTCCAAGAATGTGTTTCATAATTTCTAAGGCAGCCAGAGTATTTACAAAATATTTTTTAAAGTATTATTTAACAAAGCTAATGGAGGGGCGTAAGTGGAGTAACACTTGACTACATCAAAAGTAGCCAAGAAAGGAAGGCCAAAAGGAAACAGATGGGTTGATGTAAAATGATTATTAAGATAGCAGATTTAGGGGCGTCTGGGTGGCTCAGTGGATAAAAGCTTCTGCCTTCGGCTTGGGTCATGATCCCAGGGTCCTGGGTTCAAGCCCCACATCGGGCTCTCTGCTCAGCGGGGAGCCTGCTTCCTCCTCTCTCTCTGCCTGCCTCTCTGCCTGCTTGTGATCTCTGTCTGTCAAATAAATAATAAAATCTTAAAAAAAAAAAAAGATAGCAGATTTAAACTGTAACATACCAGTATGATGTTGAATATAAATGGACTAAACGCTTCGGTTAAAAGACATGGACTGTCTAGAGTACACTAAAAACAACTAACTTCTGCTAGTACGATTCATTTGCAAAATCTGACACAGAACAGTTGTAAGGAAAAGATTGACACATAAACACTAAGTTTTCCTGCTCCCCAACATATGTACACACAAAGGAGACTCCCAGGCTAAAGATATTTTCCATCTTAAATAGCAACCTCTCATGATGGTAACAGCATCGATCCAAAAAGCAGATATCATGACCCTAAAGCAGTATTAATACAGCACAAAACACATGATGAAAAAATAACAAAATAAGAAAAAGAGAAAAAAAAAGAGATAAATCCCTAATAATTTGATAATATCTATAGCTATTAAAAATGGTTTAGGGGGCGCCTGGGTGGCTCAGTGGGTTAAGCCGCTGCCTTCGGCTCAGGTCATGATCTCAGGGTCCTGGGATCAAGTCCCGCATCGGGCTCTCTGCTCGGCAGAGAGCCTGCTTCCCTCTCTCTCTCTCTCTCTCTCTGCCTGCCTGTCTACTTGTGATCTCTCTCTGTCAAATAAATAAATAAAATCTTTAAAAAGAAAATGGTTTAGGGGCGCCTGGGTGGCTCAGTGGGTTAAGCTTCTGACTTCGGCTCACGTCATGATCTTGGGGTCCTGGGATGGAGCCCCACGCTGAGCTCCTTGCTCGGTGGGGAGCCTGCTTCTCCCTCTGTCTGCTGCTCCCCCTGCTTGTGCTCTTTCTCTCTTCCTCAAAATAAATAAATAAACAATTTTTAAAAATAATACACCACAACTTAAGATAACAAGAGAAGACATACAAAATCTCAGATTTCTATTTTAAAAATTAAACACAGAATTTAAAACACTCCCACAAAGGAAACTCCAGACCCATAGGGCTCTACTGGTGGATTCTTCCAAATAATTGAGTTAGAAATAGTCTCAATCTTACGTAAAATTGTCTCAAGAATTTTTTTAAAAAAGCTTATTTAATTTTATGAGGCCAATATACTTCCAAGTCAAATTCTGACAATGACACAGGAGGACTATAAGCCAATCTCTCTCACAAATACAGTTGCAAAAACACCACACAAAATATTAACAAACTGAATCTGGCAAAATGCAGAAAAGGTCATATATCACAACCAAATGGGGTGCAGGAAGGGAATGCGGGGTTGGCTGACATTCAATCAGTTAAATCACCTTAAAAAAAAAAGATTTTATTTATTTCTGTTAGAGAGAGGGCTTGTGGGCGTGCAGGGGGAGGGGCAGAGGGAGAGGGAGAAGCGGACCGCCCCCTCCCCGAGCGAGGAGTCTCGATGTGGAGCTTGATCTCACAACCCCGAGATCGCAGCCCGAGCCTGAATCAGGAGTCAGACACTTAACCAACGGAGCTGCCCAGGTGCCCCCAATTCACCTTATTAACAGGATAAAAGAGAAGAGTCTGTCAGTGGATGAAGAAAAGAAGCATCTGATAAAATCCGGTACAAGGGGCACCTGGGTGGCTCAGTGGGTTAAGCCGCTGCCTTCGGCTCAGGTCATGATCTCAGGGTCCTGGGATCGAGTCCCGCGTCGGGCTCTCTGCTCAGCAGGGATCCTGCTTCCCCCCCCCCGCCTGCCTCTCTGCCTACTTGTGATCTCTGTCTGTCAAATAAATAAATAAAATCTTAAAAAAAAAAATCCGGTACAATTCAGGACAAAAACTCTCAACGAGGCCTGAGACCTCCTTAATTTGATGGGGGGGGGGGGTTTACAAAGGAAAAAAAAAGTCCTTCCACCAAAGTCCTTAACAGTGAAATCCGGAGTCACCACTTCCGTCCCACACCGTTTCAGAAAGGTGAGCGCTGCGGGGTTGGAGAGGCGGAGATAAGCCCATCTGCTGACAGCGCTGCTCTAGGAAACCCACGGGAACCTGCAGACAAGACCCGGGGTTAACGCGTGGGGTTAGCGCGGCTGCTTGACGAGTCGGTATGAAGCCCCTTCCCCGATACGTGTCAGCAAACAGAACTGTGGCGGTAACACCATTTAAGACGGCATTGACAATGAAACACGAGGCAAGCGCCCGACAGAAACTGTGCAGGACGGCCGCACGGAGGGCTACAAAGCGTCACGGAGGGAATGGAAAGAAAGGCACGTGGGTGCGCGGGGTTGGAAGCCTCGCCGCCCTGAAGACGTCAGTCCTCCCGCGCTGACCTATGAGCTCAGAAGCGATCGGAACTAAAGACAAACAAACAGCCTCCCTGGGTTTTTGGAAACTTATAGGCCACTTGGAAAATCCTCACAGAAACGGAAAAGGCAGAGAGCAGCCGGGGTAATCCTGGAGGACAGCAACCCCGAAGGACTTAGAACGCGTGGTATTCACGGTCACTGGAGCAGATTTAAAGCAGTGTGATGTTGGTACGACGGATCAACAGCACAGAAGTCCAGAAGCGGGTCCCCACACAGACAGTCATCTGAGTGATGACAAGGGCGCCCCTGAAGTGTGCTGGGAAAGGGCTGGTTCCTCAACCAATGGTCCTAGGTGGACGGTTATCAGCAAGGAGGCAGCGGCGCTGGGCCGCCATCCCACACCAGCACGGAGCTCCCGCCCGCCCAGAGTCGTGGGAAGAATGAAAGCTCTCGATCTTGGCCCAAGAGAGGACGTTCAGGCCCCTGGGGCACAGAGGCATTTCTTCAACACGGTAGGAAAAGCACTAATCGCAACGTCCCATTTTCTTCATGAGAAGAATGAAGAGGCAAGCGGCCGAGTATAGGAGCAAATTTGTGAGGATCAAAGAACTTGTCCAAAACACATAGAGGGCCCGTACACATCAGTAAAAGAGGTACACGGCCTCGGGGCGCCCGGGGGCTCAGTCAGTGAAGCCTCTGCCTTGGGCTCGGGTCATGGTCTCGGGTCCCTGGATGGAGCCCCGCACGGTGCTCAGCGGGAAGCCTGCTTCTGCCTCTCCCTCTCCTCCCCCTGCTCGTGCTCACGCTCGCTCTCTTTCTGTCTCTCATATAAATAAGTCTTTAAAAGAAAGATGTACAGCCAAGTAAATTATTTTTAAACACCCTGATTCTGAGACTGGGCAGAGGACGCGGACAGGCACTTCACCCACGTGGGCCTGGAGGGAAGCCCGAGGCGAGCAGGAAGGCACTGATGAGTCAGAGGCAGCCGGGACGCGCAACCCCAGGCCGGGATGTGATGCCCCTTCCCGCCTGCTCTGCCGGCACCAACCAAGAGCTTCCGACAGCCGCAGTGTGGGGAAAGGCGTGAAGGAGGGACTCCCCACGAGCTGCAGGGGACGTGAATCCACATTGATCACAGGTGTGCTCCTGGCACAGACCTCCTACAGCCGCCGGCCCTCTGGAGGGGTGAACAGTCTTCCATGCTCCGAGATGACTCGGGGCCTGCCCGCCCCCTCCAGCAGCAGGACGGGGCTGGGGGCACCGGAAAGGCTGAGGCCGGACTGGAGGCCTGGAACTTTCAGCACCTCAGCACCAGGGCCCACCGCCGGGGATGGGAGAGGGGCTGGAGGTGGGCCCTGCACCCGCGGCCGATGATTCCATCCATCACCTCCGCAACGAAACCTCACCGACATCCCTAGCTGACCAGGTGTGGGGAGCTTCCAGGCGCTGAAGCTGGACAGGGCGCTGGGAGCCCCACGGCCCCAAGTCCTGCCCCCGCGTCGCCTCCATCAGCCCCTTCCTGAGTTGCACACGTCACAAGAAGCCGGTAAACTGGTGTTTTCCTGAGCTGCGGGAGCCGTTCCAGCCAGTCACTGACCTGATGCCTCGGAGCACGGGTGGCGTCAGGCTGGGGCAGCCCCGCGGGCCAAGCCTCCGGCTGTGGGGTCCGCACTCACCCCAGGCAGACGCGCCGGAACCGAGTCAAACTGCAGGACGCACACGGGGGCACACCTGGTTGCCGGCAGGGAAGAGCCCACACGGGGCGCCGGGAAGCAGCGCGGGTACCCCGAAGTGGCCCGCGGCCTATGGGTTCCCGCCGTGTGCAGGCAGGGGGCGCATGCCAGCCGGGGTGTGTGCAGGGGCCCCCCGCGGGGCGAACACCACCCGCTCTGAGAGGACAGACACGCCGGCCGGTGCGTGTTCTCACCCTGGAACCACCCCGCACGGGGAACGGTAACCCAGAACCACACCCAGCACCGCGGGGACTCTCCCCCATGGGCTCTCCATAGGATTCCACCACAAAAAGTTCAAAACCGGGGCGCCTGGGTGGCTCAGTGGGTTAAGCCGCTGCCTTCGGCTCAGGTCATGATCTCAGAGTCCTGGGATCGAGCCCCGCATCGGGCTCTCTGCTCAGCAGGGAGCCTGCTTCCTCCTCTCTCTCTGCCTGCCTCTCTGCCTGCTTGTGATCTCTGTCAAATAAATAAATAAAATCTTTAAAAAAAAAAAAAAAAAAAAAAAAAAAAGTTCAAAACCAAGCAAAACTCCACGGGGAGCGGGGGTGGTCAGGAGGGGGGCCGGGATTCTGGGCACAGCTGAGGTGGACCCCCTAAACCGGCTGGAGGCTGACGGGCGCCTCTGTAAAAACTCACCCAGTTGCACACTCGAGAGTTTACAATTTCTGGAACAGTTTATTCTGGTTAAAACCAGTGAAGAAAGGAAACAGGACCAGAGAACGGAGGCCCCAGATCCTCACATCCCTCCCTAAATAAAAGCTACCCCCACCCCTGCCAAATCGGAGCAGGCTTAGCAGCTTCTGGAGTGAGTTCTCAACAATTTCTTGGCTTATGATGATGATGGTTTTTAAAAATTTGCTCTCTAAGATTAACTTCTGGGACCCACACTCAGAACGTGACCTGTTCCTTGATTATCCTCGTAAGTCGCATCAAATAAAAGCACTTCTGAAGAACTAACGTCCACCGTATCCTTTCTGTGCAATGGAACAGGCATTTCGTCCGTCCCACAAGCTCCTTCCCTAACCAGACAGCGAGAGCCCTGATGTCCCTCTGATGAGCACAGATGCTGGGAGGCCCAGGGCCCCTGAGGCGTATCTGTCAGCAAGTCTGGTCCATCAGGCCCCAGAGCGCACCCTTCCTGTCTTCCCACATGCTCCTGGCACGGCGTGTCCTCATCACAAGAGCCTGGGGAGGATGGCTCTCTGCCTGATGTCTCCAACTATCCCACAAATGTGACCGGTCCTGTGGTGCCCCCAGTCACCCACCCTCGACCCCTGGCAAGCCACCCGTGCACTGCCACGGCGCCTCTGCCCCCAAAGCCAGCCCCATGGGGCCTCGACCTGGTGCCCAGCTCCCGGGGCCACGGACGGTCTGTTCGGATGGTCAGTGGGCTGCCCCTCAGCCACTCCCCTCCCCTTCTCCACGTATCAGCTCCCCACCCTCAAAGATCTGGGCACTGGGTCCCCTTCTCTCTCTCAAGACCGATGACCTTGACCTTCCTCCTTGGCCAAACTACAGACCTGCCATCCCTCAGAATCACCCCTCCTCCTGGGACTGGACCACAAACACCTCTGCACATGTCCACACCCAACCCTCCCCCTGCCCCAATGCCAGCCCCCCTTGTCCACATTCCTCATGGGATCTAAGAGGCCAGCGACCAGAAGTGCCATCACTGTGCAGACCACCAAAGCAAAAGACCACTGCCCAGTCAAGCGGGACCGGTGGACCGTCTAGACGTACCCTGCTCTCAGGGTGCTGGGAACTGAGAGGTGCATCCGTGGGGACACAAGGTGGGGTCTGCTCCCAGCTCTTCTGGGAGAAATCTGGTGCTGGTCTTCTCCTCTCGGGTGGAAATTTGCAAACCTCAATGGACAGATGGTTGGAAGGCGGCTGGATGCACCCATAGCTGCTCCAAGCTGAAGCACGTGTGCTGAGGCCGTCCTTCCCTGACCACTCCAGCCCCTGCACAGGCGAGCCCCTCATCAGGACTCTGGTTGCCCCCGCGCACAGCAGGGGTTTCTCCAGCATCTGCCCTGCTGGACCACGCTGGCCAGGTCCGTCTGTGCTCGGCACCAGGGCCCACACGCAGGACACCTGCAGCCTTCTGGAATGACTTGGCCCCGAGCAGACTGGCCCCTGTCTCATCCTTTCCCTGCACCTTCACGGACATCTGAATGCTGGCAGGAAGACAGCTCTCAGCTCATAACTGGGTGTACAGTATGAACAGGGTCTGCCCTCAGGGAAGCCCAGGGTCTGGGGGA
This sequence comes from Lutra lutra, assembly GCF_902655055.1. Lineage (NCBI taxonomy): Eukaryota > Metazoa > Chordata > Mammalia > Carnivora > Mustelidae > Lutra > Lutra lutra. The sequence continues at coordinate 196,768,013 of NC_062281.1, forward strand.
AGCAGGTGCTCTCAGGAACTGCATGGCAACGACAGGTGTGGCACCCCGAGTAGAGGCCCCAGATGGCCACGTGCAAGCTTCTGAGCCTCCAGCCCCCGAACAGGTGCTTTACTCCCCGCCCCGTGGGGCTCCACTCCCCAGCAGCCCAGCCCGCCCCATCCCCGTGTAGCGGCTTCTGACCAGTGAGGCTTGAAGGGCTCCCAGGGAACCCATGGGATCCAGGGACCAGTACCAGGCCAGAGGCTTGATTTGGTCCCTGAAGGTGTGACCCAGCGGCCACGGGACCAGAGAAGGCACTGAGGGCGTCACCTCAGCAAGACCGAGGGCAGAGCCCCTCCAAGGAAGCCAGGCCTGTGGAGAGAAGCAAGCCCTGCCACCTGGGGACGAGCCGTAGTCTGTACTGGGCCCACCCGCTGCCTGTCGCCGGTCACTCACGGAGCCCTGAACAACTGTGCTGGACTGATGGGCTCTTCCCTCTCCCTGGGCCACCCTGACAGCAAAGCCACACTCCCCCAGCACCCCAGCCAGGGACCAAGTCCACCAATCTGCGTCTAGACCTTTCCAGACTCACCTTCACCCCACCGCCTCCGGCCTGCCCCGGCCAGCAGCCTCCCCCCGGGGCGCCCAGTACCAGCAGGATCAAATCTTAGGGACACACACGGGCCGCGGGCCTGCGTCGGGACCTCCCCTGATGCCACCCAGAGTGTGAGCCAGCATCAACCCCCAGGGTCACTGCCGGGACCCCTCTCTTCCTCCCCTCCATTCCAGGGGCTCAGCTCCATGGGGCTCCCCACCCACTGGCCACCTGGGGGAGCTCAGGGCGGGGTTATAATTTGCATGTCTGATACCCACTGCCACACTCGATCAGAACAACCCAGGTAGGAGGAAGGGGAAGGCAGCACGCAGACGCCACTTCACAGAGGAGCACACTGAGGCTGCCCAAGGCCAAGGCGTGGCCGGAGACGGCTCCTCCTCTCCCGTCCAGGAAGCCCTCCAGGGCGCCAGAAACCTTGGGAAGCTGCATAGCTGGAAGCCTCCATGATCGGCTGGACGAGGGCCCCAGAGATGTCCCCCCACCAGTCCCTGGAGCCTGTGAGTACGTCACCTTACGAGGTGCAGATGTGACGATGTTATGGACCCAAGACGGGAGGGGGGCACGTCGGGAGTCGGAGAGATGATGCACGGGCACGAGGCACACCCTGGCTCACCTGCCCTCAGTGTCGCATTGGCATCAACCCATCACGTTTGTGCCAGAGACTCTGGGACAGGGTCACAACGGGGGCCTCAACGCCACCGTCTCACCACGGTCACCAAAGCCACCCACCAATTCCCCCTCCTCCTCCATTCAATCTGCCGTGAATGCCAGTGGCACACAGTGCTCTGCCAAGACCGGGATCCACAGGTGACCAAAGTGTGGCCCCAGGTCCAGAGACCCAGAAGTGACATGAGCACAGACCCAGGACCAGGAACCCAGAGGGAGCAAGAGTATGGCCTGGCCTTCAGGAGCTACCACGGTCAACACGTGGTCCCAGGGATGGAGGGGCCCTGACCTTGAGGCAGCTGGAAAGCACAGAGACAGGAGAGGCCAGGCAGGCTTCCTGGAGGAGGAGACATCTGAGCTGAGTCCTAAGGAGGTGAAGAGAAGACAGGATGAAGGTCAGGCTCCCGACAGGCCTCCACCAGGCCCAGGAGGACCACACGTGAGGACTCATGGGAGGGGTCTATCTTGATCCCTTTCTCTCTGAAGCGCTACTTAAAGGATGGGCTCACCCGGGTGACTGGGGGGCTCTGTCGGTGGAGCCTCTGCCTTTAGCTCACGTCACGATCCTGGGGTCCTGGGATCGAGTCCTGTGTCTGGTGCCCTGCTCAGCAGAGAGCCTGCTTCTCCCTCTCCCTCTGCTGCTCCCCCTACTTGTGCTCTCTCTGTGTCTGTCTCTCTGTCTCTGTCAAATCAATCAAATCTTTAAAGAAAAAAGAAGGATGCACTCTCCGGCCATCCCAGGTCCACGGTATAGGACTGCGCCGCGGCCTCTGTTGGCCCTCGAGCAAGATGGCGGCAGGCACCTTGCACGGGAAGGCTGGGCGCAGGGGCGGGCACAGGAGTGCGCGGACCGACGGAGTCAGCAACGTGGAATGTAATCCCAGGGCACCCCCCACTTGACCCCTGCTGGGGACACTCCCAACGAAGCAAAGCGGCTGCGGTGTGCACGGGGACTGTGGGCTCACCTGCAGCCGGAAGAGGCTGGAAAGAACCCGAGACCGACGGGTCCCCGGGTCCACGCGTGCGGGGCGCTCGGGGCCACGCAGGGAGCCGGAGCTGGTGGGGTGCAGGGCCTCTGCTGTGCGACTCGCACCCACCATGCTCGGGTACGCGGCTGCATGGGATGCACAGCAGCCACACGGACACGCGCAGCTCTCCGGTGTGGAGTGGGGGGCCCGGGAGCTGAGTGCCAGGAGCCGGGCCCTGAAGACCACCCCTCAAATGGCCAAGATTACAGAGGGGGGGCACGGAGCTACAGTTAGCAGGGGTGACGGACAGCGGGGGCGGCGCGGGGAGCGCTCTGCACGCGGGGTCAGTGACGTGGCCCTCGTGCTCACGATGCAACGGCTGACATCATGCTGTGCCTACGTGGGCAGAGCCACGGCGGCTGGGCACACCGTGCAGGACCCCCTCCAGGGTTCTTGCGACTGCCAGCCTCAGCGGTCAGGACGGAGGTCCTCTCGAGAAAATGGAGACAGTTCCGGAAATTGGCACCTTGGCTACCAATCTGGCAATATTAAAAAGGGACAATAAATGTTTTCTTGTGTTGGTGAGACGGTGCTATTACATGATGCTTATCTTCTAGAGACATTTGCTACGATATTTGTCCACAGATGACAGGAAGGCCAGGATGGGGGCTGGGGGCTTACTGGCCGGCCAGAAGTTACGGATGGAGCTGAAGAAAGGGTGCGTGAGTCTTCACTACACAATTCTCTCTACCTTGGTCGATGTTTGAAATTTTTCATAATAAAAATTTTCTTTAAAGAAACCCTAAGAAATTCATTTCACTTTTTGGCTTTTGTGCCCACTTGGAGCAGGAGCCCCAGTCTCTCCAAAGCCAGCTCTGGGGGGAGAACCAGGTCGGTGGAGCCCCTGAGTCAGCTCGGGATGGGGCGAGCTGGGTATCTTCCAGCCTCAAACAAGCCAAGTGCAAATGAGACCAAGGGGGACCAGGGCCACGGCTCCCACAAGAGCTGCCTGCACGTGCCAGTGACCACGGAGGGCCCTCCCTCAGGGCTTGTCCCAGCCCCCACACAAAGCTCTGTGCACCCAGAGGAAGGACTCTTGCCCCATGACTACTAAACGTCCCAGAGAAATCCTCCCAGAACCGCCCGATCATGGCCCCCAGAGCAGGGCCTAGATAAGACCCAGAGGGCCCTGAGGCTCCTCTTGGAAGCTCTCAGTCATGTGGCCGCCTCAGCCCAAATCAGTCGGCCTGGACGTTGATAAGGGCCTGACGTGACCTGGAACAATGGGCCACTGCCCTCACTTCACTTCCAGCCCATCCAGAGGGAAACAGCCCCGTCGGGTCACCAGGGAGCCCTAGGTACCCTCACCGCCTCCCCACACCGTGCCGGGCTCGGTCTGCAAACGCCCTGCACGCCCCTCGCCCCGTCCTCCTCAGCAGGAGGACGAGAGCAGGGACCCGGCGGAGCGCAGACGCAGCACCCGTGGGAAGGTCGGCAGGGCCACAGCAGCTCGTGCCGTTAAAGCCCCTCGACAGGAAATCGCCCTAGCGCCGAGCGGCCGGGCACTGTGATGAGAAATGACTTTCCGTGAACTGAGTCTTCAAGCCCTCCCGGCTGAAGGCCCACCCGAGCGCTGTCGGGATGTGGCTGGCCATCCTCGAGCGAACGAGGTACCCGCGTGCCGTCTGACCACAAACGGGCCGCGCGGGAAGTCAGCGCATGCGGGGCTGAGCCCTCGCTTCCGGACCGCACACAGCCCCTGTCCATAGCCACCCGTCCACGTCCCCCGGCCCATGCTCCCCCCACCCCCACCACTCACCTGGGAACCACCCCCAACCCTCCTGGGTCTCACCAGCGTTCTCCCAGCACCGGGCACTTGCACATCTCCCTGGTCCTCTCCTCCTACTGTCTCTGGCCTGGTGGGCAGCAGGGGACTGTACAGCATTCGGCAGGAGTGACCGCACTATAAACACGTCCAATCACGTGGCTCCCACCTCTCAGTGGCACCCCGCCCCCTGCCACCTCCAGCCATGTCAGCTTCCTCTGTGTCTGAGCTCCTTCCAGCCATGCCTCGTTCCCTCCCTAACCGGGGTGCACAGGGTGCCTCCCCAGGGAGAGAGCAGCCTCCCCTCAGCCCCTCCAGCCCCGTGCGGGTGACGTGTCTGCAGACTCACCTGTCTGCTCCTTCTCTCCCCTCTAGAACACAGACTCAGTGTGGTTGGGCGGCGCCATCCCAGCCCTGAACCAGACCCGGCCACGGGGGCCTGTGCACAGGAGGTCCTGGGGAGCAGGCGATCTAGAACGGACAAAGTCCCCATCTTCCCTGGGGCTCCGGGGCCACCATCCTCAGAGGGGCTCTCACAGTCTGGCTCTCACAGTCCGGCCCATTTCTGACATCCAGCTGCTGATAGTTGAACACCCTACCTTCCCTTTCCGTCTCCCCACATCTGGGCAAGCTGTTGAGAAAGCCCAGATGCCACCTCTTTTCAGCGTCAGGTGTGAGTTCAAAGCCCGTGTGCGCCAGCCCTGCTCCGTGCCTCACCCCAGACCACCACCGAGACCCTTAGCGGATCTCTCCCCAAAATCTCAAGCTATTTGGGGGCAGCCCTGAGCTCACCCTGCTGTCCCAGAAAGCCTCATTACGGGTGCACACCCCAGGAAAGAAGGTGGGTCCACCCTCCCCCACCCCCGGGATAGCAGACACGGAGGGGGCGGGGGGAGACACAGATGCAGGCATGGCCAGGAGCAGCCGGCACTCGCCACACATTCCCACCCCATGTGCCCCATGGCTTACTCGCCGGACCGGAGTCCCCCAAGGGCAGGAGTTATAGTCGCATCCCCAGCTCCCGAAGGGTCTCGATGAATGTGCAAGAAACAGAAAATGGCAGCGCACCTTCAAGCATCTGTACCTCGCCCCTCACCTTGTTCTAAAAGGGACCCAAGAAAGCAAACGGCAGGTCTCCCCGCCGAGAAAGGCTTATAACCATCGCGGTACTAAAAACGTATTCGTCATATCGATGAGATTCAACGTCAAGAGACGGTTTAGACAGAGTGCTGGGGCAATGCGTCCCTAAACAGGCCTCGCGCACCTCGGGAACCGGGGACACGGCCTGCAGCTCTGTCTTCCGTTGAGAGAGGCTTCACCCTCCCCCCACCCCAGAGAAGACAAACAGCACAAGAAAAACTGGGGAGGGTCCCGTGATCCCGTGGTGGGGCCACTTCCGGGCCGTTATGCTTGCTTGCGGACCCGCAGTGAGGTGGGGGGCGGCGGTAGACTTGTTTTCTACAACGTCGAGATAAAGAAGAATGAAGTTTCTAGGAATCCACGGTTGACCCAAACAAACAAACAAAGAACAGAAGACTTGCAGGCAGGACCTGCAAACCCACAGCAGACCCTGGGAGATCTTGAGGCAGCGCGAAGGGGTAGGTCCAGGACAGGGCTGGAGTCACAGTCATGCCCCCACTCTGGCCCAAAACGCCGCCTGACGCGAGGCCCCTCGACGTTTCGCTGCCCGCAGCAGGGCAGGAAGAGTGGCTGTTCTATGTCCGCGGAGACGAAAAGCGGGAAAGGAAGCCGCGGTGTGGCTCCGACCGTTCATCCACAACCCCCTCTGGTGGAAGGGGCCCTGGAGCTGCACGGACGGAGGCTCAAGCCCGTCCCCGCGCGTGACGCTCGGCGATACCGTCAGACGGCCGGTCCTGCTCGGTGCCCGCCCCGTGGCCCTGCGACATACCCATGGCCCAGCTCTCCCTCGACCCACACGGGGGATAGGGCACCGGCCGCCTGCACAGGCGAAACCCCATGTGTAACTGCTGACTCCCCAAGAACTCAACGACGAGTTCCCTACTAGGGAACAGGACCAGAAAGCCCTACCGACAACGAACGCTTAGCACGTACTCTGGTGCCCCGCGAGTTACACGGCGTCTCCTGACAACGCAGTCAGCGAGAGAAAGGGAAACGCTGCCAGGATCGTAAGGAAGATACGTTCACACCAACGTCCAGACGCGTGCTGCTCGAACCGAGCTGCTCAAGGGTCCTGTCCACGGGCACCTCGGTGACGGCAGTCATGGCTCTGCGGGGCACCCCCTGGTGTCGGTCACTTCTCGCTTACGTGACACGTCTGTGCCGTAAACCATGTGTCTCTGTGTCTGTGGGTCTCTGCCCGTCGCCACCCTAACCCTACCCTCTCCCTCTCTCGCCCCTGCTATGTCCCATTCATGCGTCTACTACGTACCCGCCACACACCTGTCACCTATCTCCCGCCGACCTCTGTGTGTCTGCCCTCTGTCCGCCGGGGCCTGCTAGGTACCGCTCCAGAATGAGGACACCCGGGTCCGTCTGCGGCCACAGGCCTCCTGGGAGGCAGGTGTCGCCATCTCCGTGTGCCAGGCAGGACTTCCGCATTTCTAAATCCTGCCTGACCCTTAACCTCCAAGTAACAGCCAGACACGAGGGCAACAGAGGGGGTAGGAACACGAAGGCGTCCTGGGACCTGTTTCAGCGGGGGAGGGACGCCCGGAGGACCCCAAAGGCTGCGAAAAGGCAGCACAGAGCACGGAAAGGGGCTTGTGGTGCAGGCACCTGGCGCTGGACCCTCACACCAGCCCCACCTGCCAGCCGTGACAGGCAGGCTCTCCTACCACCCCGGGCTTACGAGAGGGGTAAACTGAGGCACCGGGAACCTGAGTCCTTTGCTCTGGGTCCCACAGCCGGTGGCCAAGAAACCAAGTGCGGCTAAAGTGGCCGCCTCTGGTGACAATGGCTGAGCTCGAACAAGTGAATGGGAAAAAAAAGAAAGAACAGGAAAGAAGAACAGACTGAAAAGATAACACGTAAATCATCAGTAAATCATCATCGGGGCCTCCCCCACTGAAGGGGACTCCTGGGGTTTCAGGACAAGGTCAAAGGAAAGACAGAGGCTCGGCCCCTGCATGGGGAGCCAGGGTCCCGCGAGGAGGAGTAAGGAGGGAGAGCGCCCGCCAGCCTGCCCTCAGCCAGAGGACTTGGCCCAAGTGTTTTTTAGATTCTTAAATTCTGTTAGAGATTCAAAACAGCTTCAGTTATTAAACACATAAAAGGGACCTGTTTCTCCTAGAAATTAAGCCTTTTGAAAGGCTTTAACAACTTACTCGGGGGGAAGCCCTGCGTTGCCAAAACGAAAATCTGACCAGGTTGGGGGCTGTGATTCCCATACTGCTCGAGGGACCCGTGTCGGACAGAAGGTCCCCCCAGCCCTCGAGAGGCCAGACCGGGCCCAGAGCAGTCCCTCAGCCCCTCACCAAGAATCGCTTCAATATCTCTGTACAAAACGAAGTTTAACTATTTCCTCCTTACACTGCTTATTTCAAAAGTCAGACGTAAGGAAGAAAGGCAAATTCACCAGAGCCCCTGGCCTCCAGGAGACAGGATGGCACCACGCACGGAGAGCCTCCCATGTCCCCCCAGGAAAGCGTGCTGTAAAGCCCACATATCAATGATAACAAAATAAAAGTGTAATCCTTTATTCATGCAAGTTCTAGCAAGACCAGAAACTCCCCCCAAATGAGACTCCCCACCACACAGGGGCCTCGGCTGACCCCACTCCCCCTCAGTGGGGAGGGCTGTGATGGCCCCCAACAGCCACCGGCCAGTGTGGCCGTGTACGGCACGGAGCTGGTGTGTTTGTGCCCCTGTGCAGGTCACCCCAGAGTGGGAAACTGAGGCGAGGAAAGGTCACGCACACCTGCTGGCCAGTGAGCGACAGAGGAGAGGCCTGGAGGGAAGCTGTCCACAGCCCCCCACCAACCAGGCCCCCTGCCTCTCGGGTGCAGCCCCAGTTTCTCTTGAGGCAAGTGGAGGCCGTGGGGGCACGAGAAGCAGTAAGTGGGAGCGAGCCCTCCACATGCACGCTGGGCGGAGGACAGGGCCAAGCTGAGGGCAGACGACCAGCGTGCGATCCCCCCTCAGCCCCCGCTTTCACCCCAAGCAGCTGTCCAGGCTCCTGGGCAGCAGGAGCCCCCTCCAAAGCGGAAGGGGCGCTGCTTACAAACTGCCCGTGAGCTCCGCACCCCGGCGTCTGGACGAGGCTGGCCTCGGAGAGGGTGGGGTGTGGCACCGAGATCCAGAGGCAGAGCCCCGGGAGAAAGCCCGACCTCGAAGACCAGAAGGAGGGGCGGCCAGTCGGGGTGACCAGGGGGCAGGGACAGATGAGAGGACCCGGCTGGCAGCCGGTGACCGCCCAGGTGAGCAAGGGGACAAGGCGAGACACAGCAGCACAAAAGTTGCTGTTTCCGCGGAATCCTCACTACCGAGATGCCCGTCCCCGCCGGGTGCGTGCTTCTCCACGCGGCAAGTTTAGAAATAATTTTAGCAAAGCCACCTTCACCACCGCAAAATGAAATTGAACCGAAGGAAGAGGCACCGTAGGTCACAGGAGGAGAGGGAGGGTCAGCCTGTGGGAGGAGAGTGTCTCCCTGTTCGCCTCTGGGCCAGGGTATGAAGAGGGAGCGTCACTGCGCTGGGAGGACACTGGGGACAGTTAAATTCAACAGCGACCGAGTGTGGGGCTCAGAGAAGACCGAGGACCTTGCGGTTTCCAAGCCGGCGCGGTCACCCCGGGACGGGGCTCGTGGCTATCACGTGCTCGGTAGTGAGTGAGTTTTGTCTCTTCCCACAAAAGGGCATCCGAATCTCCCTTTCCTTACTTTGAAAACATATTTCAAGACTTTTCTGACCTTGCAAGTCTGTTTTCGCTCGACATGGACCACGGGCGTTCAGTCCCATCAGAGCAGGAAGCAGGTCACACCCACATTTCAGGTTTGTTGGATTAACTCCTTAGAGGCTCATGAAATGCACCCCTGTGGACGGCCAGGAACCCTGTGTAGCCTCCCCTCCCGCCTCTCAAGGGTGCTCTGCCCAGCGGGTTCTCCTACCAGGGCCTTTGCATGTGCCAGGCCCCCTCCACCTGACGAAGCCCCCAGCCCACTCCTTCCACAGGGCTTCATGCCCGACTCAGGCTTTGGCGGGCTGTCCCGGGTGTGGGGCCCCCTGCCCGCCCCATGTTTCTGTATTGGCACTGCCACCGCGGCCACTGACACTAACTGTAACAGAATTTCAAATGATCTGTTTCTGCGTGTTTGCTCGTTAACAAGGGGGGATTAGGAGTGCACCCCTCCCGGTGGGTGCTTTCCCAGCCTCTACCCCGCACCCACCCAGCCCGGGCGTGTGGGGACCCCCGTCAACGTGCAGGAAATGTGCCAGAGAATGAACTCCTGAATGAAAGAGGACACGGCTGGAGAAGGGGACCTGCCGGAATGCCGTGCTGAGGGTAACCCTAGAGAGGGAGAAAAGGGCCCCCTTCCTCACTACTTTGTACTGCATGTTACACCTCGATTTCCTAACTTACTAGCCCAGCAGCTCAGGAGAAGGGCATCCCTGCTGGGGCCGTGGGCCGGAGAGGTTTCTGGTCACACAGAGCGCAGCTCCAGGAGCAGATTCCTGACGGAACCCAAACCACAAGGGCACGAAGACGGCTGTGTTATTAGGGCGAAAGCAGTCAGAGCCGGTCATCTGGTCCGGAAGTGCCGGCACAGAGGCTGTCTAGTAGGTTCTTGGAGGCTGGCGGGCACGGCCATGGTGGTCCAGCACCAGCCCAAGCTCTGCTTCTCCTGCTTGGATAGAGTAGAGCTGAGAAGCCCCACCGGGCAGGAGACCCACCAGAGGCTTCAAGGGAAGGAGCTGGTCTTGAGGCTGAACTCCGAACCCCTCTCAGCTACAGCTCGCTCATCCTCTCAGAAAGGTTGGGAAGCAGCACAGCTCCCGAAGTCCCGGCCGCCGCTCCCAGGAGCTGAGATGCCCCGCCTGGGTGTACACAGAGCTGCCCCAGCACTGGCCCCTGCCCCCGTGCACAGGGGAGGCTCCGGGGGCTGCTGTGTTCAGAGCCAGGGTCACAGCCCATGCTGATGTAGCACACGTCCCGTTCACACCTCCCCACCGGGGTTTTTCTCTGACTGAAGCCTCGCAAGTTTGGAGAAATGGTCTGAAGGCCGGCACAGCCCGGGGTGGCGGCCCAGCGAGAGGCTGCCCGCTGAACACCCCGGCATCCCCAAGGCCAGCCAGGGAGGACTTCTGTCCTCTCCCCAGGGACCCCTGCCGCACCTCCCACATCTTCCAACAGCCCAGCTGTTTAGTCCCACAGCGAGGCCAGAGAACATTCGGTGTCCCCAGGACCCTCGGTCACCCCGGGGCGTGAGACAGCACAGCCCCTCCCAGGCAGCCATGTGCCCGACACACACGTTCACACAGGCAGCCGATGCGCCTCCCTGATCCTGAGAAGCAGGAAGCTCAGCCCCTCGCTGGAGGAACAGGAGCCCGGGTGTGCACCAGCCACTTTCTCCAAAACCACCAGCTCCTCCCGGGTGAGGGACCACAGCCTGTGTCAGCCGGCTCTGCTACCTCTCCCCAGCGAGCATGTGACGACCTTGCCCCCAGCCCCCTCATCACTGGAGCGCCAGGACGGTCAGGGCATCGGGCCCTTTCCAAAGGGTCAGAGACAGCTTAGGGCCCAGGAGGAGCACCAGATGTCAGGGCAGAGCTCGGACCTCGGCCGAAACGGGGGAGGAGGAAGGCAGACCCGCTTTCTCCTCTGGAGGGAGGCCAGAATCCTGACAGCAGGAGGCAAAGCCCCCGTGGCCATGGCCTGAAGCCAGTTCTCCTAGTAGGTCAGCAGCACCCAACGGACACCCTGGGGCTCCCTGGCTGGGCCTCAGGCCACCCCTCCCCGCCACGCCGCTGACACGGCTGAAGCTGGCAGCCCTGAGCCTCCCCCATGCGTCTGTCAGGACGGGGCTGAGGGACAAGCACGGCTGTGACCCCCTCTGGGGTGACAACTGACACAAACCAGTCTTGCGCACACAGTAGCCCATCGACCTTCCCGAACACAGCAAAACGCAACCCAAGCGTAAGTAGCAGCTTCTGACGGCGAAGGTGGGAGCGTGTGCAACCGCGTGCGCGTGCGACCGCGTATGGGGTGTGAGTGTGCGCGGGAGTGTGCGGGGACACGCAGGCTGAGGCCATCCCGGGCTGCTCCCACTGTGCCTCCCGAGTCTCTGCTACGGGGAAAGCCGGGGCTCGACGACGGTTCGGGGGTTTGGCAACATGACCCTCTGCGTGGGAGACGCTCGACCCACAACCCGGACTTGGGGCCTTAGGCAGGACCGCTCGCTCCGACCCTCAGGAACACCGAAGCTGCCGTGTGCTCCCTCGGGAGGGCCCTCGCGACCTTCACGGAAGGCATTACCGACGCGGATGGACGGGCCACCATGTGTGGGCACCCACAGAACACCAGCTTGGCGCCAAGCGCATTTCTACATCCTTGCACTTAATCCACTCAAATCCACGTGACCTTTGTGTCCACATCTGCCATCCGAGCACTGGGACCCAGGGAAGAGCGCGAGGGGCCAAGGTCACGGGGCAGGAAGGGGGCCTGGCAGACGCTGCGAGTGGAGGCTCCCGGCGGTCAGGCCTCCGGACACGGCACACAGCCCACAGCACTGTTTGAACACCCAGTGACCTGACATCTGTGGGAGCCTCTGGGGCACACACGGAAACCCCCCGCCTCCGATGGAGGGAGAGGCCAAGGGTGGCGTCTTCACGACCACCCCGAAGCCCACAGCGGGTGAGGTGCAGGCAGGCTGTGCCGCACGGCCCGGCTCAGGGCCAGCCAGGGCGCTCCATCTGCTTGATCCCAAACGCCCCCCTGGGAGCCAGGGCCTGGGCAGGCCAGGTGGCCCGGAAGACCGACACGCACTGGCCAGGAAGTGCTGACCGTGTAGGTGCTGGGAGAGGAGAAGCAGGGGCAGGCAGGCCCCGGTGGGCCCCACAGGACCCGTGGGTCCGGGCACTGGATGCTGCCTCCGGCACGACGGCGGGCAGTGGGCACCAGAAGGCGCGTGCTAAAGGGAAGGCACAAAGCACCGCCGCCCTTCTCCTCCTTACACACTCGGGAGCAGCTTGGAAACCAGCCACTCCTGGGAGTTCCTCCTGTGGTGGTCTCACTCCCATTCCACCGCCACGTGGCGGGCCCTCCTCCTGCACTGGTACGTGGCTTTCATTAGCAGCATGTCCTCCCCCTGGGAGCGCTCAGCCTGCCACTGTAGCCACCAAACCATAGAAGGATCGTCCACGCCCAGAGAACGAACAACATAGCCCCAGGGCTCCCGCCAGAAAGCAAAGGACGCTGACAGGTCCGCCGAGTACTGACACTCAGAAGTCCCAGCTGGACCATCTTAGAACCGAAAAGCACAGCGACGACAAGCAGACAATGTCACACACTGTGCAAAACCAGAACCGCAGGGCACACGGCAAGGCCCCAGGTACCGTGCGGCCAGGGACCAGGCTGAGAGCCTACCATCCACGGGTGGTGTGACGGGCCACGGGTGACCAACACACCCAGCAGCCCTGGACCGTGGGGCAGGAGCTCCTGCCCACTGGGCAACCACAGGCTGCGGCAGACGAGCCACGTCCACATCCTGGCTCGGGTGGGGGCACGGGGACACTACACAAATGGGTAGGAAGCACGGGCGAATCGCGACAGAGCTTTTCATAAGGTAGAGCAAGGGAGACCAACGTGGGGCAGCAGCATGAGTTAATTCAAGGCCAAGAGCAGCGAGCAGAGGGTGGGGGCTGCTGGGGGCAGGAAGGGAGGCCCCAGCAGAAGCCTCGGGAAAGCCGCCATCGGAGACACAGCCATGGTAACCACGCGTCCCCCACGGGGCCAGCGCTGGCATGGCGCATGCATGCTGCTTTCACGCAGCGGGAGACGGCACAGGAGGCCACGGGCCCCAAGCCCACGCAGCGCACTGTGCAGGCAGGCAGAGATGGGGTCCGGAGAGGGGCTGCTCCTGTGACAGGAGGTGATGGCAAAGGAGGAGCACCCCACGGCGGCCTGGGACAGAGCGTTCCGGAGGACCAGCGGGTTCCCGAGGGAGGAAGACGCTCCGGACAAGGCCGACGGGCGGGGGTGTGGGGGCATCCAGAAAGAGACATGATCCTTAAACTCAACATGGGAGATCAACACGGGGGCCAGGGCAGCCCCACACCCCAAGTCCCCTCTAACTGCTGCTCTCACATAGGCCAACACACGGGGGTCCCCGCACGGAGCAGGCTGGGGTCCCACCCTGACCAGGGACCCAAAGGACCCAGGGGGTGCTGGGCTCCAAGTGAGGGGCAGCAAAGAGGACATGGGGAGGCCAGGAGGCAGCCGGGTTGGCCCATCCACACCTGTCTATACTGCCCAGACCCATCTGGGTGACATCCATGCACATCTACACCGTCCACATCCACACGTGCCTGTCCCTGTCCACACCTGTCGCCCCAGTACCCAGGTCCGTCCACACCCGTCCACGCCTGTCACGCTGGGGTGGACGCCAGGAGTGCCCATGCCCCGGCCGCAGCCTCTCTCTTTTGGCGGGATCCCCCGGCAGGCGCTGCATTTGCTCTGCACTGCGCCTCTGTCACAATAACCCATCATGGTTTCTGTGCCAGCCCGGGTCTCAGGGGCCAGCTTGTAACTGGAGCAGCCGGGCAGGGCCTGGGCTTTGGGGCCCGGAAGTGAGTGTGGCAGACGGCCCCCGCTCCCAGGAGGGAGGCAGGTGTGTCAGAAGCACAGGTCTGCGGTCTATGGTTCAAGATATTAGGTCTGTTTAATGCCTTGGCTGGGACAGAAATCTAGTTCCCCCCAACCCCAAATCCCTCGCACCCCTCCCACCCCCAGGCCCTCTTCCACCTCCCCTGTGTGAGCACCCTGAAAACCAGGGTCTCCACTTCCCCAGATGAACCATCTTTTAATGCTAAAAAATAATTAAATGTAAAAGCTCCCTTCGTACAAAAGCAGACCAGCTAAAATGCACGAGTAAATCATGCTTGTTTTGTTTGCCTCTAAGAGCATCGACGTGAAGGAGCTTTACGTAAAAACAAACCCACAAAGCTTCCGGTCTCCCGGACCCCACGCTTTCTTTAGAAGCCAAAGCGAGGACAATGAAGGTGGTTTTCCTTTACCTGTGACCCTCGGCCTACAGGGGCCCAGCACCTGCCCCCACAAAGGGTGAGGGCCAAGCAGGGATGGCCGGTCACTCAGTGCACAGACCACTTGGCGCTCTGCTCCCGCCTGGGGTGTCCAAGGCACCCCCAGCATGCAGGGCACCCTGAAGCGGGACCCCTGCAATCTCTCCCTTCTCCGCACTGAGCTGGGTCTTCCCTTGTATGGAATCATCCCACAAAGCACTGGGACTGTCCCCACCGCCCATGCACGGCAGGGGCCAGAGTCCGGGGCTGGCTGCTCTAATATGTCCTGTTCTCCTGGGACTCATCTCATGTGGGAAAATGTGCTGGGGGTGGGGGGCTGCGATGACTAAGCCCACGGGGAAGGCTGGACACAGACCCAGTGACGAGCGACCAGGGCAGCTGGACGGGCCAGAGCCCGCAGGCGAGCTAGCATCCAGGAGGGAGAGAGGAAGGGCCTGACCGCTCCCTGCTACCCTGCGAGCAGGCGTCAACCTGCCACCGCTCGCAGGTCCCTCCTCACACGACAGTTTCTGCTCTGCACAAGCTTTCTTCCTTCGAGGACACGGCAGACGTGGCTCGTCCGTCCTCCGCCCGGGGAACACAGTGCCTTCGGTGTCCTGCTTCCTCCCTGTGGGAATCGGGGGGCTCCAGCAGGAAAGGCAGAGACCAACACACCCGGGGCATGGTCTGTCCTTCAAACCCAAGCAGGACAACCCAGCCCAGGCGAGCAAACCAACTGATTCAAAGTGCGCAGAAGGACCCGAACAGATGTTTCTCCAAAGATACACACGTAGCCAAACAGCACACGGAAAGATGCAAACGGCACCAGTCAGCAGGCGAACGACAAATCACACCCACGGGGAGCCGGCAGCTCACCCCATCACAGCGGCTGCCACGGAAAGCGCACAGGGGCGCCTGGGTGGCTCAGTGGGTTAAAGTCTGCCTTCAGTTCAGGTCCTGATCCTAGGGTCCTGGGATCGAGCCCCGCATCGGGCTCTCTGCTCAGCGGGGAGCCTGCTTCCCCCTCTCTCTGCCTGCCTCTCTGCCTACTCGTGATCTCTGTCTGTCAAATAAATAAATAAAATCTTTAAAAAAAAAAACTTACAAAAAAAAGAACAGGAATGCACTTTAACTACTGAACCGGACACTTAAAAAACAATTAAAATGGTTATGTTTTATATTATGTGCATTTTACCACAATTCAAAAAAACCCAAACCAACAAACCAAGCTACAACGGTGGGCTATACAGTTCTCTGAACTTTTATTAAAATATATCATAACCTGCGCATTTGGCAGTTGTTTCTTTTTAAAGAGTTTATTTATTTATTTGACAAGCAGAGAGGCTTTCCACTGAGCAGGGACCCCGAGGCGGGGCTCGATCCCAGGACCCCAGAACCACTACCTGAGCCGAAGGCAGAGGCTTCACCCACTGAGCCCCCCAGGCGCCCCTACATTTGGCAGTTTCTGAAAATGGTGTTCACAGTGTGTACTCGATAATTTCTTAAATCATAACATCAAGAAAATTGAGATCCTACAAATTAAAATTAATATGGTTAAAATATTTTAGGGAAAAAAGTCCAAACACAAAAAAACCGAGTGTTATAATCAAAAATGGAAAGCCCTCCCCGTCCCACGGCCCCCCAAGCAGATCACCGGCGTCCAGGGCTGCAAGACCATCCCAGGAAGGCTCTCTCGGGCATTTCCCGATGCTCTGAGGCTGGCCACACCGGGCACCACAGACAGAACCACACGGGAGAACAGGGACAGGAAATGAAACGAACACTCAAAGCTTCGTTTCCACGTGTGCAAGGGGCCTGCCGGAGAAGCACGGTATGCCAAGTCCTTTCTTCCTGTGCCAACACATCCACCTCCGGTCACCACTGTCCCTCTTGAGACACTGGGCAAAGATGCCACAGCCATGAGGGCTCCCAAGCAGCTGAGCCGCACGTGTGACCCCAGACTGCTCAGTCTCCCACAGTCTGACCCAGAGAGCAGAGGGGACATTCTTCCTGGGCAGCAGGAGCACCAACACAGCCCACCCCTGACCAGTCCCAAGATGTGGAGACCTATGGGAACACCCCCAGTGGGAAGGGGGGAGTTGAGTCGTCCTGGGCGGCACCGTCACTGAAAGATGTCTATGGAGGACACACCCTTGCAGAAGTCACAGGGGGCGGGGGTGGGGTGAGCCCTCATGTAGGGGGAGGCCTTTGAGCGGAGACTGGAGGGGGGGCATGGAGGGAAAGGGGGGTGGAGGGGGGATGGGGAGGAAATGGGGAAGGCACGAAGACAGGGGATGGGAGAGGCACGCCGACCCCCTGGCATGAGCTGTCTGGGCAGAGGGAGGTAGGGCTAAGGCAGTAAGGGGACTCTGCTGGCCAGAAAGAAGTAGGGGGCCAGAGGAGGGGCCAACAGGGGTAGAGGGCCAGTAGGACTCCTGTCTCCAGGCTCCTTCAGCCGGCAGAGGTGGGTCACCCAGGCGAGGGAGGCGGAGTGGGGACCAGGTAGATGCAAGTGACCTTCCCAAGGTCGGGGGGACAGCGGGGGGACAGGGGAGCAGCAGTACCCAAGGCTGAACTGGCCCGCATCTCCGCAGAGCCCCTCCTCGCTGCCCCAGGGCTGGCAGAGAAAGCCGCTATTCAGGACCGCCCTGCTCTGGCCAGAACAAAGGACGCCTTCACACCATGTGTCCAGGCAGCCAACACGTGCCAGTCACCAGGCACCCTGCCCCGCACGCCTGTCCCGGGGCCCCACCTCGAGGCTGGAGGGCACCGTGGCCGGGCTACGGCGGGGTGGGACTCCGTGCCCTCTTCCTAAGAGTCAGCTGTGTGTCCTGAGGAGACCACTGGCGGCAGCAAACCCCTCCCCCTTCCCGAAACGCCGACCACAGGAACGCACCCCTGCATTCCTATGGTCTTCACATAACGAATCTTCGTGATGACACGACACACATATTGCCCAGGCACCGTGGCTCTATCCCTTGGGTCACACAGCACCGAAATTTCCCGGATGACTGGACGGAGACCCACGTAAGCACAGCCAAAACGAGGGGATTGCGCAAACCCCACGAGCGCCCGGGCCCCGAGACCCTGCCCACAGGTGCCGATGCCCAGCCCTCGGAGCGCGGGGGCCCCGTCCAGCCGTCCGCACGGGCACCGGGACCGCACCCTGCGAGCCGCCGTGCTCTAAACCCACGGTCTTTCCCCGTTTCTCACGGAGCTGCTCTGCGCCGACAAGAAGGACGAGCTCCAGGGCCCGTGGCACCACCACACACAGCCACCACCTCCGAGCCGCACCCCGCAGTGTCGGAGTGACCGAGAGCCGGGACCGAGAGCTGGAGCCCGGCCGACACTGAGTGCTGGGGCAGCTCGGGCACCGCTGCTGGAAGGCGACATGGCGCAGCCCCTCTGGGGGACTGCGTGGGGGTCGCTCACAAGACTGAAGCCCCCATTCTCGTGCGGGCCGGCGCCAGGCCTGTGTTCCAAAGGACCGAAACCTTCCGTCCACACAGGAACCTGCCCACAGGCGTTCAGAGCTGAGACCCGCCCGAGCCTGGGAGCAGCCCCGAGCCCACGGCAGGGGACGCGGCAGGGGACGGGTCCGCGCGCGGGGCTCACGCCGACGGCAGGCGTCACCAAGCGCCACGCGAGGACGAGCCAGCAGGCCATGAAAGACGTACACGCATATCGCCGAGTGAGAGAAGCTGGTCTGAAGGCCACACACCATGTGACTCCAGCTACACCACGTTCTGGAAGAGGCACGGAGACGGTAAAACAAGGCCGGTTCCAGGGCAGGAGGGATGAGCCACTGGAGCACAGAGGGTGTCCGGGGCAGTGAAGCCACGAGGATGGACGCACACTCGTCTAGACCCACACGCTGCACGACACCGAGAGTGACCCCAGCGTCAGCCGCGCGCTCCGGAGGACGATGACGGTCGACCGTCACCAATGCCCCCTCCGTGGGACACAGAGAACGGGGCAGGCTGGGGGCATCTCCACGCCCTCCTCTCACCTGAGCTGTGAATACAACTAGCTCTAAAACAACAAAGAATAAATTGAAAGAATCATTCAGAAAAGGTTAAGTGGTAAATCTTGTATCACGTGATTTCTTTTAAAGCCGCAATTACCAGAGAAGGAGCCCGAGGAGGGTGGTGGTTGAGGGCCACGCACATGCCGGGGCTCCTTCCCCCCCAAGACACTTTGCACGACCAACGACACCAACCACCTGATTCCCAGTCTTGAAGCAGAAGTCATTATTCTGAATACAAATTTAATTAATAGTTATAGGGACACCTGGGGTGGCTCAGTCGGTTGAGTGTCTGTCTTCAGCTCAGGTCATGGTCCCGGGGTCCTGGGATGGAGTCCCACATTGGGCTCCCTGCTCGGCGGGGAGCCTGCTTCTCCCTCCGTGCTCTCTCTCGTTTGCTCTCAAATAAATAAATAAAATCTTTTTTTAAATGAGAGTTAATAATAATAAAGAACCACGTGCCTTCGAACACGTAAGAATGCCTGTGTTGGTGGGCACTTTGGCACGGCGAGCTGTGTTTTGTATGTTTCCACAAAAATACCGAACTGGGTCCTAAGTGTCACACACCTCTGAAGCGTTACATCGCGAACGCAGAGAACACAAAGTTCACGGGACATGTCCCGTGGGGGAGGGCAGCATCGCCATCCCAAAAAGCATTTCAGACCAGTCCCGCACGAGAGAACCTGGAATGGCCTCAAGTCTTACTGGTCTCACATGAGAGAGCAGACAGGTTCTCCCCAAAATTCGAAACAATCCCCAAAATTTATGTGACGTTACCAGTAAGAATCATGAGACTGAAAAGAAAGGGTTTTGTAAGTGGCCAGAAAGTAAAATTTTGTCAGCTGCGGCACAGGGACATGGAGGCCCTCGTATTGAGGTTTCTCTACAGAAAACACCACGGACCTGCACCATGAGGCCGCCACCAGGATTCACAGTCTGAAAATCCAGGTGAGGAAGGGGAGAAGCACATCAAGCCGATGTTCACCGAGTAGTGTAATTCCAGCTATTTTTCTGGATTTTGTGGGGCCCGAGATATTCATTGGTTTTTAAAAATGGGTTGTTTCTTTTGATCTCTATTCTCATCCTAAATACATACACATACTCCTATTATCAGACACATGGATGGTCGAGACGTGGAGAAGCACGTATGCACACGGAGACCACCTTCGCAGCAAGAGTCGCTAACATGCACGCGCTCCTGTGTTCATGAGGAGATGTGCAGGTCGGTGAGACGACCCTGTGACACCGCGCCACCTCCCGTGCAGCTTGTGTGTCGGAATCAGGCTGACGTGTTGTACGGTCTGGAATAAGACAAACCAGGACGGGGGACACGGCTGGGGAGAAGGGACGGGCTCCCTCCAGCACGAGGCCCGCCAACACCGGTGAAGGGCTCCCGGGCCCCCCGGCATGGCGACAGGAACGCCCAAGTCCAGCAAAGCCGCGGGGGGCACCCAACACCCCTGCAGGACGCTCCGTGCTGGAGGCAGGTCACCGGGGCCACGGCTCAGAGCAGGTGTCTTCAGATAAAAAGAATTTTCAAAAAATTACAATAAACAAAGCGTGGTTTGTCAACGGGGAGGCTGCAGGCACCGTGGCCAAGAGCGTGGTTTGGGCTCAGCTGCCAGGGGGCTGTGGGGCCACAGGGAAGACCAAGAGGGCCACCCCTCGGAGCCCCGGCTCTGAAGGTCTGGGAACACATTCGCACCCCAACTCCGACTATCTGGGATTCTGTGGGAGGGTCTCTGGCCTCAGCCAGACCCCAGATGTTGGCTAACTGTGCCATGTGCCCCCCAAAATCACGGGGATTGTGAAAATGCAGTACAACCCCAGGTCCTTGTCTTCCCTTTAAGTCAGTGCACAGAAATACCAAAAACGCCACCGATAAATTTTTGTTAGAACAAAACACCATCCAAGGACGTGCAATTTAATGACATAAAATGACGGGCTGGTGGGTCCCACAGCAGACCCAGGCTTCCCTGCCCACACCCCCAGGACCTCTGAGTGGCTCCCGTGACCACCCACCACACCCACGGGTCCGTTCCTGCCCTCTGCCACGCAGCTCCCCGTGGCACTGCCCACTAAGCTGGTTCAGAGACCCCGGGAGAACCCCAGAGCACATGACTCCCTTCCTCATCTCTCGCCAGCAACAGGGCCGCCCTGCCCCAGCCAAGCATTACAGGATAGGGTGGGGAGCTCCGATCACAGGCTCAGGTCCGTCCCCATGGGGTGCCAACTGCACACCCGTGACACACCCCCCAGTCTAGCACCTGGGCCCCACGTCTGACCTCCCCTGGGTGATGATGGCGTGTGGCCAAGCAGACCCAACTCTGGGGGACCTGAGTGGTGGGACACCCAGGACAGTGGGACCTGAACGTCCTTGGCCCCCGTTCCCCACCTATGTGCCCAGCGTGGGCAGCGGGGAACAGGCCGGCCAGCCACACGTGTCCTGCCCCACATGGGGGCGGAGGCAATTGGCTGAGCCCAGGGAGCCCAGGGTCCCCCAGGGGAGAGCCCTGCCTCTAAGCTCCCCCCACTGTGAGAGTCTCTGCCTCCTTCTCTCCGCACACGGTGGAGGGGGCTTCCCAGCACATCTCCGGGGGGTTGGCATAACTCGGTGACATTCTCCAGGCAACCAACATGTGATGCCACAAAAGCACACGCGGGCAAGTCTGTCCCAACCTAAAAACCTGTGGGATTCAGGCCACAGGGTTCAGATCCCACGTGGCAACGGACGTGTCAGAAACAACTGCTTATTGAGTTTAGAGAAATACCGTAGACACACACGTGCGTCTGAAAAGGCCATTCACACACTCAAGCCTTCCGGGAGCTACGGTCTCCTGGCACGCTGCACCCGCACGCGCCCCGCCAGATACCCGAGGTCCTCAGCAGCGTGGCTGCCCTCGCACTCGAGTACTTTTTTTTTGGAAAGGGGTCATCTTTATTAAAATTAACTCTTTCATGAACAACACGTGTCTTAAGTCTCAAGCACAGTCAGCACCGAGGACAACTGCGGAAGGTCTGAGGTGCTCGGGGGACCCGCGGTGGCAGGCGGGACGGTGGGAGGCTAGGGGAGGCGGGAACGGGGCTGGCGGAGCTGGAGACCTCCAAGAAGCCTGGGGTTGTGTCTCCCTCGTAGCTACACGCCCTCCCGCCAGCCGCGGGGTCCCTACTGAGACCCAGATGCAGCGACGCGGGAAGAAGGTACCACTAGTGTGACAGCTTTAAACGTCACTTCATCTCCAGACCTGGTAAGACACGAGGAGGAGAGGACAGTAAGAGCAGCCGGGGGGCCAAGCCCCAGGCGTCGCACACAGGCCCCCCACCTGCCGCTGTCAGGGTCCGCTGCACCGGAGGCCGCCCATCACTCGGCTCCCCTGCTGCGAACCGCGATGGGCGCCACGCTGAAGGGGGACAGCCTGGGGCCAATCAAAAAAGTGTCCTTCTCAGAGCTGCCGTGACCCGCTGAGCGGGACCTGGGTGCACATCACCTTCTGGCCCTCCTCCTCCACCTGCAGAAGCCACTCTCTGGGGACACCTGCAGGGGTGTCCCCCACCCCGGTGCCCGCGGTCACATCGTGGCGGCCACGTGCCATCGGCGGAGGTGGGGGGGTCCACAGGAAGGAAACCCGCAGCCCCGACGCACCAGGTCGGCCTGCTCGCACCCCAGACAGGACATCTCCAGCGCTCCGCCGCTCGCACCCCAGGATGCACAACCCTCACGTTCACGAAACAACCAGACAACTTCGCTTTCCTCACCGGCCAAGAGACGTGCAGCAGAGCAGACAGTCAGATGGGTGCTTGGAAGACCAGTGACCCCGCCCTCCCGAGGGGCCGCTCAGGCAGCTGCCAGCCCCCGCCTGCTTCCACGTCGCCGTTTCCCAGAAGCACAACGGTGCGTGAGAAGCAAACAGGGTTACAAAACGGAGGACGGCCCCATCGGAAGCGGCACTGGGGTGGGACTGAGCTTCCGGGAAGGCTCATCAGGGCACCGCCTTTGTCCCGTGTGACAGACCAAGTGTCCCACAGAGCTGCAGGGGTGACACGACGCGTGGAAGAGCCGGTGTCCAGGGCCAGGTGGCCGTGCCACATTCCTGGGCCCGTGGATCCGTGCCCTGCTCCTCCTCTAGCCTGGCTGGAAGGGAGGCCAGAGACCCCCTGCCTTGCATTCCCCCCCAGGGGCTCCAGGCCCACCCTCCCAGCCACTCCCCTGCCAGCCTGGGTCTGGCGGTCATCACGGCCGGGGCCAACCAGCAGTGGCCGAAGCTTCAACCATGTAAGGAACCGAAGTAGGAACCGAAGTAGGAGGTCGCCTTCTACGAGCGCGATCCCATGAATGCTGGGGGTGTGGAGTAAAAGCTCCCTTGGGGACCGCCGGACGCCCCCCAAAGCACAGGAGCATGCATCCCTCCCCTCGCGTGTGGGCTGTGCGGTGACCTCCTTCCAAAGCGGGCAGTGGTGTCCGTGGCAGACACACCCCAGCTGGGCAGCCAAGGTCACGCCACAGTGACAGGCCCTTTTGGGAGCAGGGACCAGGGACTCGATGGAATGAGAGAGCGCCCCTCTGGAGTCTCCTCCCCAAAACCCACAGCCCAGGCTGACCGTGAGAAAAACATCAGAGCAGCTCAAACTGAGGGACGTTCTACAGAAAACCTGGCCGGCCTCTCCTCAAAGCCACCATGGTCACCACAACCAGCCATCTGACACTGTCACAGCACAGAGGGGCCCAAGGCAAGGGGGCAACTGAATGTCTGTCATGTGGGGTCCTGGGACAGAACGAGGACATCGGGGAAAACTGAGGAGATCTGAATCAAGCGTGGACGTCACCTAATGGTGACGTGCTGGTCAGGTCAGGGTCTGCCGACACTCTACCGCGGGCGTTCGTAATGGGAGACTGTGGTGTTTGGGGCCATCTTCTCAGTTTCTCCAAAAACCCAAAACTGCTCTAAAGAATGAAGTCTACACACACACACACACACACACACACACACACACACTCACACATGTGCGGCCGAGGCACCTGTGAGCCCACCCAGCTCCATCGTTGCAAACCCACTCGGGGAGCCAGGGCTTGAGAGCCAGCCCTGTGCATGAGTCACCAAGGGTCATCAAAGGAAAGTGAGTCACTGCCCCTCCTATGAGTCTTGGCCCTCGGCCCACGTCCCACGGTGATTCAGGGCCCTCGGGGCGTGCTGATTCCCAACATCCACACACACCCACGCCCGCTGGTGAAGACCTTAGTGCTACTTCTCCTGCATAATTTAGCCTCGGGAAGGTGTCATCTAGATGGTGTCCAGATCAACAGAGCAGCAGGAACCCAGTTATTAAATCAGACCCCTCCCAAGACCAAAGCCAAAGGGAGAAAAACACCAGAAGAAGGGAAGTGCAGGAGGGGGCAGCGCCACGTTGGAACCTAGGAAGCAGGTGGCCCTAGGGTCAGCGGGGGACTGGGCAGAACGGAACCCTAAAAGGCCCGTGAGTCGGAGGCTCCATGCCCCAGGAAGTGGGGTGCCCAAGGTGTGGGCTCCCAACCTCTAAAGGGGGCGGCCCCGTCCTCACCCAATACAGCCGGTGGAAAGCAGGCCTGGCCTGGGGGATGGTGGCAGTCCCCTCGCCTGGAGCTGAGACGCCCCAGCCCCTCCCCGGGTAGGATTACCACACAGCTGCGTCACCAGCTCTATGGTGCCCCGTGTGCCAACGCAGGCAGATGACCAAAGGTCACCCAGGGACTGTGGAAATCCTCCCATCCCAAAACAAACTGAGAAAAGAACTTCAGTGGAAACAGAGCTGTGACAAGGACCAAAGGAAACATCAAAAAAGGAGACTTTACCACTCACTCGACAGCACGACCCCATCACCTTGCCTGTCTATTGCCGCTCCAAGTCCCGACGGTGCTGCACCAACTCAGCCCTCACAGTGATGGGGGGGCCGCGTCCACAGTCACACACCACTTACCACAGTCTGAACCACAGGGTGGACGGGGCTGTGCCTGAGGTCATGTGGCTGGCAAGTGGCAGAGTGGGGACCCTGCACTGTGGCAAAGAACATGGACTTGGGCCCTGCCTGCAGGGATGAGCCCAGCTCCACAGTGCATGGCTGTGATCAGGAGAACCGCGGGACCCTTCTGTAGCTCAGGTGCCACTTTCACCACAGGACAGAGACAGCAGCAGCACATTCCTCATTGAGCACTGTGAGGACGACAGCAGCTCGCATGTGGGGGCCTCGGATCGTCAAGTGCTGGAGAACTCACACAGTTACATTATATCATGGGGCCCGTTACCATAATTAACAATCTCAAAGCAACGGGGCAATCCCCCACTTCCCA
Source organism: Lutra lutra (assembly GCF_902655055.1). Lineage (NCBI taxonomy): Eukaryota > Metazoa > Chordata > Mammalia > Carnivora > Mustelidae > Lutra > Lutra lutra. The sequence continues at coordinate 196,792,631 of NC_062281.1, forward strand.
ATAAGAGCAAGTCACTGTTTTAAAAAGGAACCTTCAGGGCACAAGAAGGAGCTCTCAGAACGAAAAACGAAGGACAAGACAACAAACTTAATAGTTTAGTCATGAAAAACAGAAAGTATCTCCTAGAAACTAAAACAAACAGAAGTGGGAAACAGACAAAATTGGAGGGCCAGTCTAGGAGTCCCAACAAATGACCCACGGCAGCTCTAGGAAAAAAATGACAGGAGGGAGGAGATCTTCAAAGAAATAAATGAAAGTATCCCGTGCCCGAATGCCCCCAGTTCCTGCGCCGCAGCCTCCCAGCATGAGAGACAAGAAAGGCCACATCAAGACACAGCATAATGAGACTTGACAACAATAAAGACGCGCGCGCACGGCCACACACACACACACACACGTGAAAAGATCCTGAACACTTTCAGGAGAAAATAAAGCACACACAAAAGTAAAAATGGCCCCTGACTTCTTAGTCAGACTGGAAGCTAGAAAACGCTTGGGAAAAATTGTTTCCGGTATGGATTCTATACCTAGCTAAACTATCATGAAACATCCGCTCAAGTCCCTTTCAGACTAGATCTCGAACAATCTACCTCCAGGGCCCCCTTTCTCGGGAAGGTCTGGGAAGATGTCTGAACCAGAGATTAAGCCAAGAAACGGGGTGGGGGAGCCAGGGATGAAGGAAGTAGGCAGAGAAGAGGGGCAGGGGAATCCCCAGGGTGATGGCAAAAGGAGGGCCCAGGACACACTGTGCTGAGGCCAAGGGGCACCAGGAGGGATGTGGCCCAGGCTACACTCCTGGGAAGATTATGGGTAAATCTGAGACAAGACTTCCAGAAAGCACCAAGGCCGGGGGGCGGTGGGGAGCAAGGCAATTATTATCTCCCCCAAAACTAAAAGTTGTACAAGAAAAAAAAAAGCAATGTTAGTAGTTTGCAAATACCTTTGCAAATCACCATAATGTATGGTAATACATTAATGGTGATTAATAATAATCATAATGGGCGGAGACAGAGAGCTGACCCGTTCCAGAGACAGAGGGGAACGGGTAACACCCCAAACAGAAAACTCTGGAAACAGCAGCATAAATGTGTTATTTAGGAATCCAGAAATAAATGCCAAGAGCACGCTCAGACTGAAAGGGAGCCCCCAGGAGGTGGGAGGGAAGGGCAGGGACACCCGTTCTCCCTCTCTAAACCACGCGGGGCTATTCAATACCTTCAAATACAAAGATGTCAAACCCAAAATCAAATCCAACATCTGAAAATAACGTACAACGCAAACTTCACACACAAGCACTTGGCTTCCTGACCAAGACAAGGCATGCCCAGCCTCTCTGTGCTCAACGTGACTTTGTTCAGCTCCTTCCACAATCCCATCTCACAGATGAGTAAACAGAGGCACGGTGCGGGGCTGGTCAGGGCCGAGCGAACAGGCAGTTGAAGCGGGCACTGACCTCCCACTTCCCACACACACGGCAAGGCTCCATCTTGTCACAAGTCAAACCTTTTTATTTATTTATTTTTAAAAGATTTTATTTATTTATTAGACAGACAGAGATCGCAAGCAGGCAGAGAGGCAGGCAGAGAGAAAGAGAGGAGGAAGCAGGTTCCCCGCGGAGCAGAGAGCCCAATGCAGGGCTCAATCCCAGGACCCTGAGACCATGACCTGGGCCAAAGGCAGAGGCGTTAACCCACTGAGCCCCCCAGGCGCCCCAAGTCAAACCTTTTTAAATTTCCCATAGAAGAAGCTTAAAAAAGAAGCAAAGTTAAAACTAAAAACAAAAAACCCAGACACATTCAAACCACGAAACCGAGCCATAAAACATATGCTTGGGGTCCCCTCCATCCGCTGACACTGGGGGCACAGTGTCCTGTCCCTGCGGAAAACGCACACACCCACACGGAGCATGGCCAGCTCACACAGCGTCCAGCCGGGCCTACGGCACCTTTGAGACAGCCTCCGGCAGAGGATCTGTTAGCTCTCAGCATGGCTCTCCCGTCTCACCTGGTTTCGAACCTTGCTGGGGCGGGACGGCAGACCTGCCCTCAGCTGCCCGGGCTGAAGGGGCGTCGGGAGGCCTCAGAGACAGAACGGTAAAAGACACGGGTCACAGAGGAGGTGCCCTACTCTACATCTTTAGGAGAACCCTAAAACCAAGCTGTTACTCCAAGCACACCTGTGGGGTCTCTGCGGGGCTGTCTCCTGTGCCGTAACTTTACCACCAAAAGCAATCTGAATATTGGACAAGCCATTGGTTTGGACAGTTAACTTTGGAAAAAGCTTTTCTGCCTCTCATTAAGCACCACACACTCACAGTGAGCCTGCTTCATGCCAGGGCCCTGGGCTGGAAGCTGGGGGCCTATGAGACTCGCAAAGCCCAGATAACTCTTATGGAGTGGTGGCTGTGGGGGCAGTGGCCCTAAGTGCCATTCACCCCATGAGAGCAAGGGAAACAGCACAAGCAAAGGCCCAGTGGCAGCAGGGATTCAGCAAGACAGGTCGGACCCGCCCCGATCCCAGACCCTGAACTCTCCTTGCCACAAGCAAGGCAGGGGGCACAGAAGGTTACGTTCTCTGGATGTAAACACCAAAGACACGTCAAACAGGGGGTGGAGGTTTACCCTCCATGGGCCTGGCCTGGCTCTGGACAGCAGCCTACAGGGCTGCCCCCTTTAGCCCAGCACAGGCTCCCCGCTCAGTGCACCCCCGAAACGGCTCCCAGTCCGTCGAGGAAACAGCCGCTGCCTCATGTCTGCATCCTCGGGAGCGGACCACAGGCACTTGCCGCCCTGAGCCTCGACCCAATGCGTGGACCTCCATGGGCTCCCCTCTGCAACATCTCGTGGTCAGCACCCCTGCTCCCACATGAGATGTGGCCCTCGCCACTCCCCAAACGCCAGCAGGAACGAGACAGACGTTGGGGGGGGCTTCAGGACCAGGGAGGCACCACTGGAACCACAGACAAGCCGGGTCCCCACCAGGTTGACACCGACAGACGGGGCAGAGGGGAGCGTCCACAGGCAGAGGGAACCATCCAAGACCTACAGCTGCTCTGCGAGACCAACTGGGGGTGACATGTGGAAGGTCAGCAGGACCTCAGAGGGGGGCAAACAGCACATACAACTCCTTACATAACCGTCAGCGGCTCTGAACTTCGAGGCATGTTGTTGGCGGCTGACGCGCCAAGACAGGAAGAAGGGGAGACGCCACGCGGGTCTGACCGGGACACAAGCCACAGCCCCGACAGCGGCCACACATGGGGGCTTTTGGGGGGAGGTGCTCCCCCAACCTGGCCCCACTCCTGGCTCTGATGGAACCCTGCCGAGGCCCCGAGGCCCAGGGGCCACCTGCTCTGGCTTGCTCTGGGTCCCCCAGCCGTGCATGGGCAGCGCGTGACCACACGGAAGGAAAGAGGCCAAGATGTCCCAGACATCCCAAGAAACTATGACACAGCTAATTTCTCCTCATTGGCAAGCACACACGTGAGCCAGCACCCCTGCTCCCACGCACCCTGCAACACACCCTGGGTTCCATAATTCAAGGATCCAAAACTGAGATCCCCCCGCGACCTGGGCTGGCGGCACCGAGTGGCCAACGGTCCCTCCTGCTCCTGGGGGAGGGGCGGGCTCGCTCAGCGGCCTCCCTGTCACCCCAGCACTGTCCACACAAGGGACCATCCGCCCCAGCAGCCCGTCCACCTAGGCCATCGGCTCCCCGCCAGCCCAAAGGTGCCTGCTGTGGTTGTTTTTTTACAAAAACACCTTGCAAAATGGACGTCAGAAAACACCCACATCCCCACATCCCCCCCCTGCCACCAAGCAGCCCCCAGGCACATCTGGGTCTACCTCCGACCATCTCAGAACAGAACACCGGACGGGGACGGCGGCACCACGCTCATCACCGACGCCCGAGGACCCTGCTGGAGCGAGCCGGGCACGTCAACACCGGCCGTGCCACCCAGACTCCGACACGATGCTGTCGTCAACGCGGACACGGGGCCAGGATGGGCAGCGGCACGCAGAGCAGGAGCAGCCCTGCGGAGCTCGGCACAGGGAAGCAGGTGCCGGCCACGGCCGCCAGCCCCACAGCCCCCTGGCTTGCAGCAATGCAGGCTGAGCTGTGAGCAGGGCACACGCACGTTCACGCGGGCCACGGCAGACCCCATAGCCAGCCCGTACCCGCACACGCCACGGCCACGCTGCCCTCCGCTGGGGCCCCCGCGCCGGGCGGCCGGCCCCACATGAGCCCGAGCGTCCTGGGGCTGCCCAGCCAGCTGACAGGCCTCGCTGCCTGGGGGCGCGTCTCCTTCCGGCACCCCCGCACCACCCGCACGGCAGGGCGCGCTCCTCCGGGGCCTGTTTTGCTAAAAATCTGTCCCCTCTCCCCGCTCTGCCCCCTACCCCCCTCCGCGGCTCAGAGCCCTGTAGCCGCAGCCCTGCCCCAGGCCTGGAGCATCATGCGGCCCCGAGGCTGCGGGGCCAGGCCTCCTCCGGGCAGCATCAGCGCCGCGCGCTCGGCCTGCAGCGCCGGGAGGAAGGGCAGGGGCGCCGCGCAGCACTCACCGGGCTTTCTTCTCCCGCCGGCTCGGCACAGGCAATTTTTATGCTCTACGGAGCGGTGGGCGTGAGGGGGGGCATCTTCCTTCCCTTCCGCGCCGACGCTGCCCTGCGCTCCCCGCGGACCCACAATGGGCAGGGTGCGCTCCCCGGGCGAGCAGATATTTAAAGGCTGGCTGGCCGGCCGTCCCCCGCCTCTCACATCCCTGCCTCCTCGTGTCTCCAGGCCGGGTGGTACCCGGCTCCCCTGGGAAGCAGGAGCCAGCAGCTGAGGCACCAGCTAAAACACGGCCTGGATGCCCAGGAGCTGACGTCACATGAAAACAAGCATCTCTGCAGGACGGTCCTGGAAGGCGGCGCGGGGCAGCGGCCCCAGGGAGGGAGGCTCAGCCCAAGAGCGCTGCGGGGCCAGAGCCCAGCTGGCCGGGCCACCCCCACCCCCCCAATCAGGCCCCCAGGTGGGGTGTGGGGAAGCACCTGGGCGTGAGGGACCTCCGGCCCATGTCCACAGAGGCCCGGGAAGCGCCCACACAAATGCTCACGGGCTCCAAGGCCTGGGTGCTGTGGCCCGGGAGGGAAGGGAGGACTGAGGCCATGGTCCCGGCCATTGTGTCTAGATGGGAGTCCAACCCCAATTCCCTCCAATTCCATAAAACTCCCAGGAAAAGGACAGTGCCCGTCCAGCCTCCCTGGAGTTGCCAGACCAGCACTGACCCTACGTGGTCCGAGGGGCTTGGGAGGTTCTGTGCTCACTGCTGTGCAGGCACAGACTTGGGGCCAAAGCTCTGGGTTCGAACTCCCGCGCCTTCAGGTGATAGAGCTGGGGCCTGAGGTCGCTGCGGAGCTCCAGTCGCCTGGTCAGTCCGTGTGCAGGCATTGCATCCACTGTGTGTCTCATGAACACAACACTCAGAGACGCCACTTGAGGCCAGGGGCCCCCGTCTGCCCCTGGAAGGGAGGGCTGGTGAACAGCAGGGCTCTGGGATAGCTCATGGTTTCTCGAGATGCGGAAATCACACAGAAAAACCTCCACAGATTTCGGGGCCATAAATAAAGTTCACTGTGCCTCATTTGTTTGGCTCCAGCTGCTGCAGCACGAACGATGCGTGTGCTACCGGGGCCTTTCCAGAAAGCCTGCAGACCCTGAGACGGCAAAGTCGTAGGATAACAGACCAAGCACGTCTACAGGGGGCCCCACAGGGGATGCAAACGTCTCCCGAGTCCACTGTCAGGCCTCATCCACAACCAGCTTCACGCCACCGCCCTCATCCTCCCGACAAGCACCGGCCCCTCCCACCCAGACCAAAACACCCTGTTCCAAAGAACTCCAGAAAACCCAGGCTCCACTGGCAATTGCTAATTTTAATGGAAGCCTATTTTCGGTGGATAACTAGCTTTTCCAGTTTGTTGGAAGTAATTTGAGACAAAGCTGAGTGAAACTGGATTTTTAATAAAACAACAGACATACGTACAAATACCGGGGACAGGCATATTTCCGGATTCCGAGGTGACTGGCCCACCCGGGGCCTGGAGGATGCTCCCAAGGGCTTTGGCCCCTAAGTCCCTGCCCCAGCAAGTGGTCAGCGGAGAGCCCCACACACCCTGGGGCTCTGCTTACCACCACCACCCCCTGCAAATGACGACGCAGGGGCTTGAACACACCTGAGCAGGCCGGGCTGCAGCGAGGGGCCTTTACTGAGGCTCAGACATGCCCAAAGCCCTTGGAGACTCTGGGACACTCACACAGCCCCTTGAGGGGCTGTTAGCACAGACGCGTTTACAGGGAAAGGGAACACAGGGCCACATCTACCTGCCTGACCCCACGTAGCTGGGGAGGGGCCCACTTATCGGGGGCCTGGCCCAGGCACAGCCTCCATCCAACCACAGAGGGTCCTACGGTGGGTGCTGGGCTCAGCCCCGAACCCCCCACCATAGACAGGCCCCCATGAGGTGGCTGGGTGCTGTTGGCTCCTCAGAACGTGGGACGCCCCTCCCTGGGGGCGGGCTGCAGCGGGAGCCAGCCCGCGGCCACCAGCCCGTCCAGGGATGTCTCTGTCATTCGGGTGTGTGATGGGCCAGGGTCACTGACACAGGGGACAGCAGTGCCAGGTCTCAGTGCACTGGTGGGGCACTGCTGGCCTTGACGACGGGAGCTGCTGCACCCTGATCTGAATATTCTCACAGACCTCCAGGACCCAGAAGTCCAGCCAAGTCCGGACCGACTCCACTCGGCCCCTGCTCAGCCTTGGTGCAGATACCCTTTCCAGGGCAGGCGCTGAGTCTCTACCACAGGCCATGGGGAGGCCACAGGGGCCTGACCCCGGGGCGGGAACCAGCTGGCAGGACCACCCTGTCCCACTGGGTCCCCTGACCAACCGCATGCAGCCAGGCCAGCAGCCACCCACAGGGGTCCCCGAAGCCTGTGGGCAGACACGGCAGAGACACCCCTGCCTGATGGGGGACAGTGGCTGTGGGGTCCAGTTCCATGGGGCAAGTCCTGCCAGCAGGCGAGATTCCTCCCCCTCCAGGAAGCCCCCCTTGTTAATCACCTTAAAGTGTGCAGCCTGTAAGGGCCACTGGGCGCCCCTCAGAGACATGGAATAACCACTCACTAGGCACAAGGTCTGGTGCTCTGCACTTCTGCAGACACTGTGGTTTTCAGATTTTGTGTAGTTTGTTTATTTGAGAGAGAAAGGTGCACATGCATGAGTGGCGGTGGGGGGGTCCCGGGGAGGGACAGGGAGAGAGAATCCCCAGCAGATGCTGAGCGTGGAGAGACCATGACCCAAGCGGAAATCAAGAGTCGGATGCCTTACTGACTGAGCCCCCAGGTGCCCCTGGCAAACACTGCTTTATACACCGTCCCATTACTCCCATTTAACAGACAAGAAACAGAGTCACAGACACACATGGGGGGAGGAGCTGCGTGAAGACGGAGGCCTGCACCCGCCATCAGGAGCAGAGTCAGGGGACAGACCCCTCCCGCTCAGACTGCTGGCCTCCAGACTGGTCTAGGGCAACTCGGTTCTGAGCCTGTGACCCTTCCCCACAGCAAACCACCCTGAGATCAGGGAGGGACCGTCCTCTCCCACCACTGGGCGCCTGCTGCCTTTCCCTGGGCCTCTCCCTCCCTGGACCGGCCCCGCCCCCTCCCAGCAGGGGACACCCCCAGGCATATGGGGCATCCCCACCAACCCCAAGTAAGACATTTGCTGCATCTTATGGGCCAAGAAATTCAGGCTTACTGAGCCCCCGGCTGAGCACTGAGACTTGGGTTTGCTGCATCTGGGGCCCAAGAGCTCTGACCACTCGAGACAGGTCTGTGTCCCACCAGACGCCCAGGCCCACACTATCCCAGACACAGACTCACATCCAGATGGATCAAAGACCAAAAGGCAAGAAACAAATTTTTTCTACCCTTTGGTGTAGCCAGAGAGGAAAATATTAACAGATTTGAACATGGAAAACTCAAACGTTAACATTTCCGTGTGACCAGAGGCATTAAAAGGCACGTGAGGGAGGCGGGTTTGGAAGGAGGCTCTGGAGCACGCACCGAAGCCGCAGAGCCAGGCCGGCGGGAGGACCGGCGTGGCCGCCCACGGGCGTGCCCACGGGGAGAAACACAGCGAGTGAGGCCCGGGACCCCGGTGGCCTTGAGGGGACCCGTGAGGCCACAAGGACCTTCTGTGCTGCCATCCATGGGCCATCTGGAGCACTCTGCCCAGAGCCAGCAGGCGCACCTCCCTCAGACACCAGAGCTGCCACGTGACTCCTGCACCTCCAAAGCCACCCAGAGCCACCACGGGCTTGCCACACCGAGCCCACCGTCCCCACAGAGCCTGCGCCCACCAATCTGCCAGGATTCTCAATTCCTTATCATGCCACATACCTGTCCTGGAATGCCCTGGAAATACACTGCCACGTGGTGGGAGGGACCCTCCTGGGTCTCTCAGCTCCTGTGGGGCCCTTATTGCTGACTGCAGGGAGCCGGGCCTTCCCGCCGAACCTCCACAGCACGTTCACCTCCATCACGGCACCTGATAGGCACGGTGGCACCCATGGAGGTCTGCCCCGATGGGGCCCAGGACAGGACTGAAGTCAGGCCCCCTTCAAAGTGGGGGACCGTCACGGGGCCCTGTTGACGGTGGCTTCGGATGATGTCTGCACAGACACATACTGATCAGTCTTTAAGGTGTGGCCAAAACAAGGCTACCAGTTTCGAGCTTTCCGACCTAGAACAGGCACGAGATGCCAAGAGCAGCACAAGTCACAATGGCCCGAGGGCCACGTGTCCATCCATCCATCTGTCCACCTGTCCATCCGCGCACAATGAGAGAAGCAAACTGCAGGAAATCCACACAATGAAACACAACTGAGTCCTAAAAAGGGAGGAACAGCCAGACAGAAGAGAGTAAGGAAGGAGAGGGCCAAGCACGATAAACAGACAGGACCCGACAGCCACACTCCTGCCTCCGGGGAGCCCGCGGGACGCTCTCCGGGAGAGCGCGCACACGCGGTGCCCACGGTCTCCGTGCGCCTCCGAAGACAGAGTGTGTTCTCTGCCTACAGCAGAATATAGTCAGCCACAAGCCACAGAGAGAAACTGGAAAAGTCACCCGTGCCTCCAAATCAAACAAAACAGCCTTGAACAACCAACGGACCAAAGGAGAAACCACGAGGGAGAGAAAACAGAGATATGCGTGACCAGAAGCACAGAAGCGCTTCCAGGCTGCAGGTCATGCTGCGGGGCCCTCCCGCTGGGACCACCACCCTGTGAACCCCGACCTCAACCGTGACCACCAGCCAACTAACGTCATGACTTAAGGAAAAGAAAAAGGAAAAACAAAGTAACCCACAGCCAGGAAAAGGCAGGAAATAACGAGGACTGGAGCAGAGATCCACAAAATTGGAAATATAGAAACAACAGGGAAAAAAAAAATCAATGAAACCAAAAGTTAGTTCTTTGAAAAGATCAAGAAAATTGACAAACTTTTAGCTACAGGGACTAGGAAAGAGAAATGATTCAAATTACTGAACTCAGAAATTAAAGCGGGACAATTCCTATCACTGATGCTATAGAAACAAGAGGAACCCAAGGCAGCCTGGGAACCGGCGGTGGCACAAACTGCCCGGCCCAAGCCCCGAAGAAACAGGAACGATAAACAGACCCACCATCAGCAGAGACAGCACCAGTAATCAAAGATCTCCCGACAAGAAGATCACTGGCCCTTGGGGCGCCTGGGGGGCTCCGTGGGTTAAAGCCTCTGCCGTTGGCTCAGGTCATGATCTCAGGGTCCTGGGATCGAGCCCCGCATCGGGCTCTCTGCTCAGCAGGGAGCCTGCTTCCTCCTCTCTCTCGGCCTGCCTCTCTGCCCGTGATCTCTGTCTGTCAAATGATTAAATAAAATCTTTAAAAAAAAAAAAGAAGAAGAAGAAGATCACTGGCCCAGACAGTTTCACCGGCAGATTCGACCAAACATTTAAAGAGCCAGCACCAACCCTCTCAAGCGTTTCCAAAACACCGAAGAGGAGGGACCTCGCCTAAGCTGTTCTAGGAGCCCGGCCTCACCGGCGCTGAAGCCGGGCAGACAACACTGCAGGGAGGGAAAACCACGGACCGATGTTCTCGTGATCACCGGCGGAAAGTCCCCGGCAAAATTCTGGCCAACAGAACTGAGCCGCACAGGGAAAGCTTCCACCCCGGGGCCAAGTGCCACCTGCCCCCAGAACGCGAGTGCAGCTTGTGGACGAAACTCCACTCGGGGCAACACCCACGAACACAACGAAGGGAAAAACACACGACCATCTTCACGGACGCAAACAAGGTATCTGAAGAGTGGAACATCCTTCCGGATAAGAACAGTCACTAAACCAGGGGACGCCAACACAGCAGAGCGGGAGAGCCAAAGGAGAAGGGAGGACGCAGGAAATGCTGGGTGAGAGAGGGCTTCTGGCGGGGGCTGTGGGGGCACCGCAGACCACGAGGTCGCTGGAACCACGGAAGGAATTCCTCGAGCAAGCTGGACGCAGCCTGACGGCCAGCGGCACCGAGTGTCTCCAGGCTGCGTCAGACACGCGTCAAGCTCTCGTGCTGGGGACCAGGCTACTTGGTGCCTGGGTTTAGAGATAAACGTTACAGAGATGGACAACTCCACGTTTCCGATCTAAATAGGCAGTTTTGGGGGTGTCAAGGTGCCTCAGTCAGCTGGGCCTCCAACTCTGGATGTCAGCTCCGGTCACGATCTCAGGGGTCATGAGATCGAGCCCCAAGCTGGGCTCTGCACTGGGCATGGAGCCTGCTCCGGACTCTCCCTCCCCCTCCTCTGCTCCCATGAGTGCACACTCTCTAAAAACAAACAGGGGTGCCCGGGGGGCTCCGTGGGTTGTGTGTCTGGCTTCTGTTCGGTCCTGATCCCAGGTTCCTGGGATGGAGCCCTGCATCAGGCTCCCTGCTCGGTGGGAAGTCTGCTTCTCCTCCCTCTCCCTCTGCCCTGCTTCTGTTCCCTCTGTCTCTGACAAACAAAAAAAATCTTTTAGAAAAAAATAAAATTAAAATAAAAACAAACACGTAAATAGGCAGTTTATTTAGGCCTAAGAGTGCTGGACGAGCCGGGCTGATGCTGGCAGGATTTCTGACAGAGCTCGGGACTACAACTGAGCTTGATATCCTTTTGACAGGTACTCAACTTTTTTTTTTTTTTTTAAGATTTTATTTATTTACTTATTTGTCAGAGAGACAGAGAGCAGGAGCACGGGGAGCGGCAGGCAGAGGGCGAGGGAGAAGCAGACTCCCAGAGGAGCCACGAGCGGGAGGCAGGACTGCACCCCAGGAACCCGGGGTCATGATCTGAGCCGACGGCAGATGCTTACGGGGCCACCCAGGCGTCATTCAACTTTTAAAACACTCAACAAACAAGGCACAGGGGTCGTCACGTGCCTGTTTCTCCATACTACCATGCGATTAACTCAGTTCTGACACCACTACACTACGACGGTCAGATCACACACGGGAAGGGATCGGTCCTACAAGACGGCCCTCCCCGACTCCAGTCACCAATCCGGGTTGTCACCCATGCTTCCGACAGAATGGCAGATCAGGCAGTGCCACAATCCCCTCCTGGGTGTGATTAAATTGCTAGAGTGACTGGATTAACTCGGGACAGACAGACGGAAGAGATGCCTAGGGAAAGGTATGGGGGAAGGGCACAGGGCTTCCATCCTCTCTGGGCAAGCCACTCTCCCCACAGCGCCGTGTGTTCATGAACCCAGAAGCTCCATGAACCCTCCTTTTGGGGTTTTACAGAGGTTCAGTTCATAAGCATGACTGACTGAACCTGCAAGCCCTCTCTCCCCACCAGAGGTCAGAAGGGAGGACCGGAAGCTCCAATCCCTCCCCCACAAGGTCTTTCTGGTCACCACCCCCATCCAGAGGCCCCACCCTAAATTACCTCATTAGCATCAACTCCAAGTGTTCCAAAGGGACTCTTAATGATTGAGGAGACAATGCCATCACTCAGGACACCCCTGGGGACTTAGGAGCTCTGCCAGAACCTGGGGGCCAAGACCATGTGTGCTCCTCATTACAGCACAGATGGAAACTACCTTCACAGAGTCAAAGCCCTATAAGCAAGCCCCCAGCAAGACTGAGAGCTTTTCCTCCGAGATCAGGAACAAGACAAGGAAGCACATTCTTCTCTTCTGCACACAGCGGGGAAGTTCTAGCAGGAGCAATCAGGCAACAGAAAAGTAAGAGCACAAAAACTGGAAAGGGAAAAGTAAATTGACCTCTGTTTGCAGATGATACAGAAAACCCTAATGATTCCACAAAAACGCTGTCAGAACTAATAAACTCAGTAAAATGGGACGCAAAGCCAACACACAAAACTCAGTTGCATTTTTACACACAAGCAATGAACAATCCAAAAAAGAAATCGAGACAAGAGTTGCATTTTACAGTAGCATCAAAAACAAAACACTTCAGAGTAAGCCTAGCAGTAAGGAGAAAGACTTGGGACACCAAAAACCACAAAACAGTGCTGAAAGGGATTAAATGGGACAAACGTAGTAGAACATCCCATGTGTTGGGTTAGAAGGCTTAATACTGCCATGTTAATTCATCTGACCCAACCTACAGATTCCACGCAATCCCTACCAAAATCCTAATGACATGGTTTGCAGAAACAGAAATATCCATCCTAAAAATCATCTCGAGGGACCTAGAATAGCCAAGCCACCTGGAAAAAGAACAAAGCTGAAGGCCTTACATCCCGATTTTAAAACTTCCTACAGGAACAGAAAAATGAGATGTTGGCATAAAGACAGACAACATGAAGTCCAAGAGAATAGAGAGCCCAGAAACCAACCCTCCCGTGGCGTCCTATGGTTCTTAGCGAGGCCGCTAAGATCATCCAATGGGGAAAGGTTGTTCTTTCCAGCAAACGGTGCCGGGAAAACCAGATATCCACACGCGAAAGGATGAATTTGGACCCCTACCTCACACCATATACAAAAATTAACCCTACATGCATCAAAAACTTAAATGTAAAGGCTGAATTTATAAAACTCTCAGAAGAAAATAGAGGGCGAAACTCGACCACGTTGTATTTGACAAGGATTTCCTGGATGCGGCACTACAGGCAACAAAAACAAGCCAAGGGCCGTCTGTGCGTGAACAGACACACCAAATGTGGTCAGAATGGCAGGACAGAAGGTGGAAGGCTGGGAGCCAGGGGCTGGGGGTCAGTGCTTACCGGGGACAGAGTGCCCTCTTACAAGATGAGGGAGGTTCTGGAGCTGGACGGTAGAGATGGTTGCAAACAACGCGAATGTAATTCGTATCAATGAACCGTACACTTAGCGGTCAGGGTGGTAAGTTTCAGGTTATATGTAATTTACCCCAGTATAAAACTGGGAAAGAGAGAAATGTCATTGTGACACCTGCTACAAAGGCATGAACTCTGGAAACACCAAGCTAAGTAGAAGGAACCCATTTCAAAACACCACAGGCCACATGATTCCATGACCGGAAGTCCAAACCAGGTAACCCCACAGAGACTGTAGGGGGCTGAGCGGGGGCTGGCTGGGGAGTGGCTGCTGATGGGCGGGACAGGCCCCAGAAGTAGGCAGACGTGGCACAGCATGGAGTGTACTAAATCCCACAGAATCATTCACTTTACGGTGGTTATATATTCTATGTTATGGGCACTCTGCACAATTTTTAAAAAAATTTTTTTAAAGATTTTATTTATTTATTTACAGACAGAGATCACAAGGAGGCAGAGAGGCAGGCAGAGAGAGAGAGGAGGAAGCAGGCTCCCAGCTGAGCAGAGAGACCGATGCGGGGCTCGATCCCAGGACCCTGAGATCATGACCTGAGCCGAAGGCAGAGGCTTAACCCACTGAGCCACCCAGGCGCCCCCCCCAAGACTATTTTTTTAAAGATTAATTTATTCCAGAGAGCAAGCGAGTGGGTGCGTGCATGGTGGGGAGGGGCAGAGGGTGAGGGAGAATCCTCAAGCAAACTCCCCACTAAGCACAGGACCCGTCTCAGGGCTCGACCCACGACCCCAAAATCATGACCTAAGTCAAAACCCAGAGTTGGACACTCAGCCAACTGAGCCACCTAGGGGCCCCAGTCTACACACTTGGGCAGCAGGAGGTGCTGGAAGGTGTTCAGCTGAAAGCAAATGCAGCCCCAGGTAGAGCGAGGTGGCCCTTGAGGCTGCCCGTGCCCAGGTGCCACCACAGGACCACGTTTCTGCTGCCTGTCATCTCTGGCCACCGTCCACCAGTCCATCCAGCCCCCTTCACGCGTCCCTGACACAGCTCAGGGGCGCAGTTCACGTGGTACCTGTCGGACCCTCTCACTCCCCGGGCGTCAGGCTGCTGCTTGAGGCCAAGAACACGGAACACAAAAGCCCACGCAGGCACCAAACCACACAGCACACCCAGTCCATGGTGGCCGTCAGTGGCTGGAACTGTCTGAAATGAGCGTGGGAATCAAGCCAAAAGAGTAAAATCCCGGGGAGACACCTGCACTCAAAGAGCCCAGGAGCCCGGGATCCCCTCATGAGATGGGCACTCTGCTCACAGCCCTGGCCAGCGAGGTGAGCCCGTTCTCCTGAGTGCCTGGTGCTCAGGTGCAGACGTGTGGATCGGTGGGCAGGGAGACACTGGTCAACGGCCCTCAGCCCGTCCCTAGGACTCAGCCAGGGCCCAGGGCCGGTGGGATGATCAACCCCGAGGACACAGGCAGGCGGGACAGCCAGGGCGGTGCTCCTTCAAATTCACATTCCTACATTCCCCTGCAGTGACACAATCGGCTGCCCGGCCACGCCCACTCCCACCTGCGGCAGGGACCCCAGGCCACGCAAGGCCAGGCCCGGCCTGGGGGGCGTCCAGGCTGGCTTCCCTCCGAGGCTCCTCCGCGGCTGCCGGGGTCCCTGCAGGCCATTCTGTCAGTGTCACCATGTCTGCACCTCGGGGCCCACCCAGGCCCTCCTGGCCCCCATGGCGTGTCCCACCTCATAACTCTCTCCGGACCCACATCCTGGCAGCGCCCAAGCCACATGCTCAGAGAACCGGGCAACCGCACACGTGCCCCGGCCCATGTGGCCGCCCCTTCCCCGGAGGGGCCACTGCTGGAACCTTCTTTTCCACGGGACACCTCCTCCGTGCAGCTCCCGGCCTCCGACTCTCAGCCGCAGCCCCCTCCCAGCCTTGCCGCTCCCCCCCACCCCACCCACCCCAGGCTACACCGATCCCGTGTTTATGGGGCCTATCACCTGCCCCCCAGCTAGGAGGTCCTAGGGCACCCGCGGCCCCCCACCCAGCCTGTGTGCTGCACACAAGCAGGACTAAAGGAAGGAACGTGTCCCTGTGCCTCCTTACACTCTCCCCAAAACCGCCCCTCTGTCCACTGCCTATAGGCCAGCTGTGGCCGAGACCCAGCCAGCCCCGGCCCTCCTGGCCTCATCAGACAGCCCGCTCCACTGCGGCCAGGAATCCAGAGTCCGCGTGGCCCTACAGACTGGCCGGCAGCTCCTTCAGGGTCCCCTGGTCCCTGTTCCCTTTGGAAGCCCCAAGGCCAGACCCCAATCCCAGCCACTCTCTCCTCTACACTAAGGGCCCCCAAATCTATCTTCAGCCCCACTGCTTTCCTAAACCCAAGAATGATGCACACAGCTGCCCACTCACCATCTCCCCTCCGCCCAGCCTCTGCTTGAATCCTCTGCTCCAATCTGCTGGGGGCTGAGCCAGGGAACCGCCTTAGCCCCGAGGAGCGACACAGCACCAGGCCAGAGGAGGGTCTGGGTTGTTGGTGAGCAATTCATGCCCCACATGGGGGCTCTGGCCTCAAGGACAAAGTGGGGCCAGAGAGCTCTGACCAGCCTGGGGTCCGGTGGTCCCTGGGACAAGGCCAGAAGCTCTGTTCTGGACCCACTGCCCCTGGGACTTCCTCCCGTGTCAACAGACCCAGATTCCTGCATCCGTGGGGGCCAGTGGGGGCCGGAGAGAGGGCACATGGCCAGGTCTGGGGGTGGCTGGGCAGATGCCTGGGCCCTTCCCTCCTCGGGGAGATCACAGCACTGCTTGCACTGTTCCTCCTGGCACCAAGGAACCAAGCCAGTGTCCCGAAGGCAGCCCTTGTCAGCCAGAGCACACACGCCAGCAAAGGCAGGAGCACCTGCGGAAACCCCATTGTCAGGGCACCTCGACCGCTCACTCTGCCTTCGGTCGCCTCGTGAGGACACACGTTCCTAAGCCGCGGCCAAAACAGGCAACCGGTCTGCACACTCCTGACACTTGGATCGGGAATTCAAGCCACGATGTGCAACACGAGTCATAGGAGAACGGCAGTACTCACTGTCTTCTCCCGGACAAGGCATGCCTGGCTGCTCGGGGGTGCTGGGGAACACTGGAGAGAGGGAGAGAGAGCAGTCTGTCACCGAGCGCGGCCACGGAAGGTCCTACGCCATCTCAGGCCAACCGGACGAACCCCCCACAAAGCCCACATTGCCGACCAGCCTGCTCTGAGGGGATGCTCCTTGTGGCACAACTGTGGAAGCCCAAACCTGCTTTAAAAGGACTTCGAAATGCAGTGAAAACCTCTGGGGGAGAAGCAGTGGGGGACCCTGGACCAGAGCTGCCCCAGGAGGCCTCCCGACTCACAGCGGTAAATTAAGACGCAAGTTAGGAGCGGCACCCTACGTCAAAGTGGACTTTTGAAAGCACGTTAGACTCTGTTTTGCACTCAAGGTGCAGTTCAAAATTAAATATCTTAAAATACATCCTGGGCTTCCCTCATGGATTATTCAGGCAGGAGCTTACAAAGTCTTAAAGTATTAAAACTTAACTGAAGCAACCACTTCCTTATCTAGAAAATAACGCTGTCTTTGGAAAGCACCACCATCAAGAACGCCGGCCGGGCGAGGGCTCCTAGCACAAACCCCATGTCCAGGCAGAACTGCAGAAGCGGGACCCCGTAACCAACACTGGGCCCGCCCCAGGGAGAACATGGCCCCACGGAACCCCAGGTTGAGAGCACCGGTCCCAGCAGTGTCAGGTTTGGCTCGGCTGTCCCTGCCCACCTGCCTGGCCAAGGGTCTGGGCTGCATAGGAGTGAATGCAGACGTGGCTGGTCCGAACCATGCTCAGACACCCCGAAGAACCCCCAAGAGTGTCGGGGGGCAGCCTGAAACCCCCAATTCAGACTATACTGAAATCATAATAATTCCTATTTCCCGTGATCAGTCTATAAAGCAGCTCTGAGCTTCTCAGATAACAGCTGTGAGCCGGGAGACAGGCTCAGGGGAGGGTCTCATCCATCCCAAGTGTCCCCTCATCCACCTGCCCTCCTACACTTGGGCTGGGACCCTTCCAGCTTCCCAAAAGGTGGAGGCCGGTGAGAGGGCCCAGGCTTCTGATGTACCAGTGATGCTGGCCTCCAGGGAATGGGGACAGTGAGGACCGGCAACCAGAACCCAGGCCCCTCTGTCTAGTGAGAAGGAGCTTTTCTGACTCTTTATCAGCTACGGCAATTTTATTTGGGTTAACAAGATGTAAGAGAAGAAACAAACCCAAATCACACTATATTCAACATCCTTAAGTTCTCTGGAATCCTAAGATTTTAAACCATGATCCCCGATGTGTTCTCTAGTCCCCCTGGCCATCTGGAAACCATGCTGGGCTCCCACCACCCCAGACCACAGTGGCACCACCCCACCCCCCCGGCTGCCACTGACCGTGAATGGTGAGCCCCTCATCCCTGCGCTGACAGGCCAGACGGAAGGCCTCCTCCAGCTCCATCTGGGAGGACACGGTGCAGGGGTCACCTAGGCAGGGCAAGAGACATCACTGAGGCTGCCGCAGGCCTGAGGCAAAGGGGTCCAACTCAGGCTAGGAAGGGCAGGGTCTGGCTGCTCCTGACCAGTCGCCCACTGCGGAGCTGGGAGACCCGAGAACGGGTAACAGGACGGGGGGGGGTCCACATCAGAACCAGCGGATCCCCAGTACGAGCCCCGAGAAGTCTACCTCCAGAGCCAAACCGTGCTAACGTTCCTGGCTTGGACAAGATGAAGGACATTCTTCTTAGGTTAGTCCTCGGTGAAAGGAAAGGCTCCCTGCCCCCATCCTGGAGAGGAACACAGAAAGGCACAGAACCAACGCCCCAGGGGGTTACTCTGCGGCTCCCCTGGCTCCCTGTGTCCTTGTCTGGCAGCTGGACTGTGTCCCCACTCCCTAGCTTTCTCATATGTGTGTCTGACTGAGAGAGAGAAGGATGCAGAGGGGGAGGGAAGAGGGGGGGAAGGACACTATGAGGGCCTAGCTACTTACCCTCCAGCTCTCCCTGAGATGAAAATAAGAAAGAGCTTATCCTTCCAAATCACCCACTGGAAAGCCCAGAACAGGAGAGAGGGAAGGAGGGCAAGGGCTGGCCCCAGGTGGGGACAAAGACCCCTGCAGCCCACTCCCCATCTGCCCTTCCCTGCCCCCGCCCCCACCCAGCTTCCGTTTTGACCAGCCTCTCCAGGAAGTTATTTCCAGCACCCTACAGGGGAAGACGGCTGTTAACTAGCTTAATCCCATAATTTTAAATCTCCTCACAGAGGGGCTGACCTAACATCGGACAGAGGGAGATCCAGAGATTTGCAGTCGGACGGACAGAAGACCAAGGGCTCTACCTTCACTGTCCACCCACTTAAGGGTGAGTGGGTGTCCCTGATGGAGACCGCACATCTCTCTCACTTCCTCACAGAGCTCCTCGAAGGTCATGGCTGCATCTAGGCTGGTGATCAGGATGTCCCTGGGGCAAAGAGGGTGGACATGTGTCACCAAGAAGCACATTTAAATCAAATTAAATACTGGTTAATTGAGTTATTGATTACACAGAGGAAAATTTTCCCAAACAAAATATCACAGGCCCCCCAAATAGAACCACTGGCCACAGTCTTGTTTTCTAATCACTATCACAAATGCCCTTGCACGGAGAGGAGAGACCTATCCCGCACCTGGATGTCCCTAAGAGGGGAGGCAGGGTGGTAAGAATGAGGCAGGGGTATCAGAAAGCCAGGCGAGCACTCGCTCAGGCACCAGGTTCCAATTCAAAAGGTCACGTAGGAGGGATGCGGGGGTGGGGTGGGGTGGGGTGTGGACACAGTTCGCTCAACTTAAGCCCACTGGCTTCATCAGACCTTCCCCCAAAGCAGATGACACAAACAGCAGCCTGGGCTTGAGCTGGAGAGAAGGAAGACCCCACGTGGCTGTGCCTGTGAGCTCAGAAAAGTGGACGTCTGAGACTCGACCTGGCAAAGCAGGGTCTACAACACCAGTGTGCCTCGCCTGGAGATCCCCCAGAAACACAGGTGCTGCTGGACCCCAGTGTTGGCACATCCTCCAGAGGCCAAACTGGGGGCCCCCTATTTTTCAGAATGACATCTTCAATGGGTCTGACCTCCCGCTGCGGCCCTGCTGCCTCCAAACCACCTTCCAGCAGCGAGAGGGCAGCACAGCCCCACCCAGAGACAGAACTCAGGGGTCGAGGGGTCGGTCAGACAAGTGCAGCTCCTGACGGGTGCCTTCCAGAACCAGCCTCATTAGAGCACCGAGGCCTACCCCTCCCAACTCAGAAGGGGAGGCGTCAAGTCCCCCAGGAGAGGGACCAGGCCAGAGGCAGAGAGAGCTGAGGTATGGCAGGAACCCCAGTGCGGCCTGGGGCAGAACCGGCCTGGGGCAGAACCGGCCTGGGGCAGAACCGAGGACTGAAAGCACAGAGGGACAAAGGAAGAGTGGGAGGAAGAGGAGGAAGAGAGGAAAAGGGACGGGAAGGGTGGGGAGAGGAGGAGAGCGGAAAGGGGGGGGGGGGGAATGGAGGGAAGGGAGGGAGGGAATGAGAGGAACAGATGACTGGGGGCCTCGTCAGCCCAGGGAAACTAGAGCAACAGGTCACGTTACTGGCAGTAACCAAAGCGCTCTCCAGAGGCCAAAGTCAGGGGCAGGGCTGGGGACAGTGGAAGCTCCGTCTGGAACTTCCAAGGGCTGCAGTCAACTTTGCCAGAGACCAGCCTTGCCTGCCTCCATCCCTCCCCTCAGTGCCTGAAGGAGGGTACTTGAACCCAGCCCAGAGGCAGCCTGAGGGGGTCCAGTCCCCACCCACCCTGGGCTGCTGGGGTGCGGACTTCCTCTCACTGAGGAGCAACCCTGATTTTTCCCAAAGGAGCTTACTCAATCCCGCGATTCCTGGATGGGAAGAGGGCTGTCTCCGACACAGGGTCCGCCTTCCTCAGGGTTCACCCACCAGCAAGGCAAGATGTCTGGCCCTCCCATGAGTCTGAGAACCAGTTTTAATAGGCAAACCACCCTTCCAGGCCAGAAGACAGGACTCGGGGCCCTCTTCTTGGGGGGCTGGCCATCCTCCCCCCAGAACTCATTCCTCCCAGAGCCATGTCACCAAGTCTCCCACACACGGTCTGCTCCCAGATGACCCAGGTGAGGCGGGCAGAAAGGACAGGGGAGTTCCGACCTGAAACCCCAAACAGGGTGCCCTCGCGAGGTCAAGGGCCCCAAGCCCCTCCTCAGCCTGGAGATGCACGCGGAGATGCACCCGTGAGACCACCGAGACCACCGGCGTAAAGAGGCCGCCGCAGAGGAGCTGAGCTCCCGTCCAGCGCGGCGCTCGGGCGGAGGCAGGATCCGCCCTCCGGGCGCCTCCCGCCCCAGGGCTGCTCCGCGGGAAGGGCCAGACGCTCCCGGCCTCTGACCCCTGAGATGCCTGCTCGCCCCATTTTACAGCGAGCAGGTCGAGTCCAGAGTCCGAAAGATCTGGTCCCAAAAGAGCAGCACCTGGAGACGCACGCGGACCCCCCTCCCCGCCCCGATTCGCGCCCCCGCGGGCAGCTCAGTGCACCTGACCTTCCCCTGGGTCGTCAAACTGTTCTTGTATATGGAGACCTCTGGCCGGATAAATTGGGAAAAGTTTAGGAAATCCTTATGTTTAAAACTCTGCCCGCAGTTCCATTCGGCTAAAACTTCAGTCTTCCAGGTTTGCGGCCGTAACGTGCAGTCAACTCCGCAGCGAACGTCAGGGCTGCGCCCAGGGCGGGGGAGCGCGCGGCGACCGCCGCCTCTAGCCCCGCAACCTCCTCCGGGCGGGCCCGGCCGGGGAAGACCTCGCCGGGGCGGGCAGGGACCCGCGCGGCCGCCCGCACCCGCAGCGCTCCGCGCCCCGGCGCCAGAGGACCCGGCGACCCAGCCCGCCCCGCGCGCTTTCCCGCCAAAGACGTCCCAGGGCGCCTCGAACGCCCGTCGCGTCCCGGGCCCCTCTCCGTGGCGACGGCGCGACAGGACCTCCCGGGGCGCCCCTGGGCCCGGAGGGGCCTCGCCATCTCCTCCCTCCCGCGCCGCACGAGCGGCGACACCGTCCCCGACGGCAGGCGCGGGCCGGGCCGTCTCCCCGCGCCCGCGCTGCCCGAGGCCCCCCGGCCCCGCCGTCGGGCGCAAGGCGCTCACCCGCTGTAGTGCGCCTTCAGGCGGACGCGGCAGCCGCTCCCGTCCATCTTGGGACCGGTCCTGCTGGGCATGGCGAGCTCCGCCGGCCGCCGTCAGCGCCGCGCCCCGGGCACTCGGGCCATGGCGCGGGGACCCAGCGGCCGGCCGGGGCGCCAGGTGGGGCCGGCGGCGGAACGCGGAAGGGCGCGCGCGGCGCCGGGACCCAGGGCACGCTCGTGGGGCCGGGCAACTCCGCGGAACTTGGGTGGCGGGCTGGGCGGGACGTGGGCACGGCCGGCGGGGACGCGCGAGGGGCGCGCACGGAATCGCGGCGTCAGGCCCGGGGGTGGAGCGGGGCGGGGGGGGGGGCCGAACATGGCCGACCCGAGGCCCAGCGGGCGGCCAATCGGCGGGACGGGCGGTCCCGGGGCGGGGGCGGTGGCACCTGCGGCCAATGAGGGCGAGGCGGGGCCGCTACCTGGGCCAATCCCCGGGGGTCCCCGCGGCGGCGACCCAATGGCTCCGCGCGGGGCGGACTACCTGTCGGGCGGGGCGCGGCCCACCTGCGGCCAATGGAGGCGCGCGCGGCCCGGCTCTGCCCGGCAACCGGAGGCGGTGCGCGGTCGGCCAGCGCCGACCCCTCGGGGAGGTGGGCTCCGGGCACCGCGCTTCCCAGGTGGGGCCCCTGCGCTGCAGCGCCCCGGGAACCTGTTGGAAATGCTACCTCGGGTGCCCAAGCCCAGACGCACGGAATCGAAACTCCAGCGGTCTGTGCAAACCAGCTCTGGGTAGTTCGCAGGTGAGCGCGATCCGAGAGCCGCTGGTCTAGGGGACAGTGGGAAAGGGTCGCCAGTGACTTGAGGGATGGGAACAGAGAACCCAGCCAACGTCGCGGGGACGGTCCGGCTCAATTGGTTCCCTCACCCCAGCGGCTCTCCTCTCCTTCCGGAATCCGAGATCCTGTTGTACCGAAGTCTTGTCTACACTAGCTGGCTGTTCCCTCTGCTCCAGATCACTCCTCGGCCCGGACAAGGACACTGCATTTACCCACGTCGCCCGTGACCTTCATTTCTGAATCTTCAGCCTCCGTGAGTCTTAATAACCCTGTGGCACTTGATCTGGACAGCCTCATCTGGACACTCTCCAGGGCCCTGAGGGGCGGCATCCTGGTTGCATCCCCAGGGCCCAAATCTGCGTTTGTATGACCTCACCTGGGCACCAGGTGGGCACCCCAGCTCAGGTCGGCACTCCCCTCGTCCTCCCCTTCCCCACACCACCCAGCTGGCAACCTCTGACCCGGGACTCCAGGCCTAGCCAAGCCTTCATGCCCCACTTGGACAATCAGAGGGGCTTCCAGGACTCCCCACACTTTCATTCCCTGGACACCTCCTGGCACCTCCTGGGAACCAGGCCCTGGGGTGAGCCTGGAGAACCAAGTGGACAGTCATGGACATGGAACTCGTATTCTCCCTAGAGATGGACCCAGAGAAACCTGTTGAAAACCTGCCTTTCACCTACCTAAGATGCTGTCAGCTGTCCCCACCTGTCTGTTTCTCTGCTCCTCTTTACAACAAAATGGCCAGGAGTCTGCAGTCCTCATCCCTGCTCCATCTCCCACTACTTTCTCCTGAGCAACACCCCCACACACACACGCACACCTGCACTGTCATCATCAACTCCTGTGTTTTGAATACAATGGTGAGTTCTTAGACTTTTTCTTGATTGACCCTTGGCAGTTGTCTGGCCCCTCCTAGAAGCTCTTACCCTAGGGTGCTGCTCTCTGCCTTTCCCCCCTGCTCCCCCATGCTCTCCCCTGCATCTCCCTCTGCTGCTTCCTCCTGGTCTCACTCCTAAATGCCCCCTGCCTCTGGCCCCTGTGTCTCATTTCCACTTAGGGCTCCAAACACCAACCTGAGGCAAGTCGCTCCCCCGAACTCCTGCTGAGCCTGACCCCCCCCAAACACACATGACACACACGCACACACGACACGCACGCACGCACGCACGTACACGCACACACACACCCTCTCACCCTAGCAGATCTTGCTCAGTTCAAAAACCTCCTTTCCTTCTTAGACCCCACACGCCTCCGTCTGCAGATTCCGGCAGCACCACCTTTCGCATATTTCCAGATTCCTGCCGCATCCCACCACCTCCATTGCTATCCCTGGTCCAAGGCACATGCAGCAGCCTCCAATTTCCTTAAAAACATAAGACTGTCCATGTCCATCAATCTGGTGTTTAAAACCCCTAGTGATTCCGACTGTTCTCAGAAAAAGTCCATAGGCCCTACAGGATCTGGGGCCCCACTCCCTTCTGCCTTCATCTCCCACCATCCTCATCCTGCCTCACTCCCCTCCAGATACCTGGCCACTTTGCTTCCCCTTGCCTCAGGGCCTTTGCACATGCCGGCATCCCTCTCCCAGAAGCACATTTGCCCAGACCCACACTTCCTTTGAGTCTCCACTTAATATCCCTGATGCCCGGGTTACTCAGCTCCCCCGCTGCAACCTGTGGGTGATCCCTCCACAGCCCCAGAATGGCCACAGAGAGCACTGTGGCTGTCAGTTGGGCACAAAGGGGATGGGGTACAAGGGTTTGCCACACCAGGGGAGCAGCATGGTGCCCATGGGGCTGAGCAGGAATCTGCCACAGGAGCAGAATCAAGGTGGCAAGTGTGTGTGGGATGCACCTGTCCTTGTGTCAGGCCCATCAAGCAGCCCATGGCCGGTCTGTGGCCTTGTGCCCTTGACTGTCCAGAGCCCAGCCTGGCACATGGCCTCAGGCAGTCCTGACTGGAGGAGAAGAACAAGGTTGCATCTCAGTGGGCACAGACCATCTCCGAATGGAGGGGGATCCTCTGATACCCCACAGCATCTCCCTGGCATTCTGATTTCCGGCCTGAAAGGCAGGGCAGGAAGCAGCAAGTCCAGGTCTGGATGCCCACCACCCGCTGTCGGCAGGATGGGCCAGCGTCTGTCCATCTCACTGCATCACCATTTCTTTGATGTCCCCTGCCAGACACAACAGCCAAGTCGGGCCCCAGAGCCCTTTCTAGCCCTTTCTAACCCAGAGGTGAGAGCCTCAAGGGTCCCGGTGCCCTTGTGGGGACTGACCTCACCTGTGATCTGACCTGATATGCGGAACCTCTGCCCCAGAAGCCGGTACTGGCAGCATCCGGAGCCGCAGTACCCCCTTCCCCGGGAGGGAAGCGGTGGGGGGCGGGGCAGAGCCTGAAGCTGCAGGGTTTGAGGGCCAGGTGTGTGTGGGGGGGGCTCTGCTCTCCATGAGGGTTGGGGGGAGAGGCCTATTCCAGGAGGAGGGCCAGGGGAAGGGTCTAACCCGAGTCTCTTATGCATCCTGTCCCAGGCCCGGGTGAGGGCACATGGGTCCTGTGCAGCGCCCAGAAAACTTACCTGTGGCCCCTGGGATGTGGAGGACTTTGGCTTTTGCCTCCTCCCCCCAAAACAGCTCTGCAAAACAGTGGGTCCCCTGCCACCAGGCCTGTGGACAGTCTCCAGAGGGTGGGCAGCCTCCTCACTCCCCCCGCACCCCGTTAGGGCCTCAAGAGTAGTTGGCGCGGTCCGGACCAGCCAGCAGGTGGCCCCGCAGGCCACCAAGCCCTGGCAACAGGCACAGGTGTTTGTCCCCAGATTTTCCAACCACTCCCCACTCCACACGTGACAGGGGTTGGGATCCAGTCAGCGTAGGTCCCTGCTGTGTCCCCATGGTGTCTGAGTGTCTGGCACATCATGGAATGAATGAGGGAGGGAATGAATAGGCAGACACCCCTCAGAAATGCCAATCCGGGCCATGTGCTGAGGGGCCCTGGACAGGACTACTGCCTCCCCAGTCTGCCAAGTGAGGGGATGGGGAGGGGGAAGAGGGGGTGGACTTGGTCACCCAAGGACAGACCTGCCAAAGTCCCTGGGGCTAAGTACAGGTCCCTTCCAGCTCTCAGCAGCTTCTGTTTCCCAGCTCTCCCTGCCAGCACCTCATATGCCTTCATAATGACACTTATTATTTCCAAAATGAAAAAAAACACAAAGGTGTGGGCTTTTAAAAAGGGATTATTAAAGTGATAGAGGCTTGCTGTAAGTCTGCAACGTCACAGCAGGGGGTCAGGAGAGACCTCAGCAGCCCTGCCTCCCTCCTCTCCCAACAAACCCCACAGGGAGGTCGTCCCTCCCTTGTCACCTGGGACCCCAGAGCGGCGCTGGTTGGGGAGGAGGGTGGCCAGGCCCCACTTAGCTTGGCCTCTGATTTCCTCCCATGAATATTCTTTATGAGGGTGCTTTCAAATGACATCGAGATGCTTTAGGGGTGGGGTGAAAGCCAGGTGGAGTTTAAGCTCCGTGAGACTCATCAGACACAAGCAAAGGCCTCGGTGGGGGTCCCTCCCGAAAAGACCTCCCTGCAGAACCCCACCCAGAGGCCTGCCTTCCTCATCAGACCCCACGGACTGCATCAGTGTCCCCTTGGGACTGTCTAGAAGGAGGTGGCTATCGGGGCCTCCCACCTGGTGTGAGACCGCCCCAGGCAGTGAGGACCACCACAGGCTCCGGAAGCCCAGGGCGTGTGCTCGCACACAGCTGGGAGAGGGGAAGGGCAGCAGGCGTTTCCTTTCTTTGTCATAGAGGACGGGATTTGGAAAAACTGGTTCAAGAGACAACATTCCCTTCCCTCGCCCATTAATGTGTTCAGTGGGTGCTGAGCACGGGCCTGCTGGGTGCTGAGACGCTAGGGGGGATTCTGCCAGATGCGCCAGCTCTGTCATGGAAACCGCACACCGGTGGGGAGATGGGCGCCCGTCACTGGTCACACAGATGTGGCAGCTCATAGGGAGAGCCGGGTCTGACCAGGTCCCCAGGAGAGAGCCTGGTGATGGGATGGGGATGTGTGCTGTGAGGCAGGAGAGCAAGACAGGCAGGCTGGGTGGCTCTTGCACAGGCTCTGTGGCCCCAGGGGGCAGGGTGTCTGGAGGTGTCAGGGCGAGGCCGCAGAAGCTGCTGGAACAGACCCCAAGGGGCCTCTAGGGCTGCGTTAAGAAGGGAGGAGAAGCCAGCGACGGGGCCCTGGGAGCTCCAGAAAAGGTGTCTCGGCTCCCTTGTCAAGGTCCCGCCCAGAAGGAGAGGGAGAGCTGTCTTCATCTCCGTGGGCTTCTGGGCCTGGGTGTGCGTCTGTCTCCGTATGTGTCTGTGTGTGTCGTGGGAGGACCCTCACGTGCGTCTGTGTCTCGCGGGGGCGCGTGTCTCGGTAAGGGTGTGTCGGAGGCATTCGTGCACATGTGCGCGCCGGCGAGCACTTTGTCCCCATCTGCTCCAAGGTCACCATGGCCTGTGAGCCGGGGTGGCGCTGCTGCAGGACCGGGGTGAGGGTTCCTCGCTCCGGGCGCCGCCGACACGTGGGCACAGCGTGCATCACCGCGCGGGGCTCTGCGCGCGGGCGTCTGGGCGCAAGTGCTGGCAGCCCCCGGCCTCCCGCGTCCGCGCAGTGCCGCGCTGGCCCAGCAGAGGGCGCCGGAGGGACGCGGCCGGGAGCCCTGGTGGGACGCGGCCGGGAGCCCCGGTGGGCGGTGCTGTGGGCGGAGGGCATCCGGGGAGGCCCCGCCCCCCGCCCCGCCCCGCCCCGGACGCGGCCCGACCCCAGCCGGTTGAGGCGCCCGCTCCGCCCCCCGCAGTCCCCGTCTGCGGCGAGGTCGTCGGTTAGAGTAAACGGTCCCGGGCCTGGCGCGCGGGTTCTGCTGCGCCTGCGCGCGCCCGTGGGGCGCCTCCGTGGGGTCCCCGCGTGTGCGCGTACGCGCGAGGGCGTGTGCGTGTGTGTGTGTGTGTGTGTGTGCGCGCGCCCTGACGCGGGGCTGGCAGCGGCCGTGTCCGGCGGAGGCCGGGCGGCTCAGGAGCGCGGGAGCAGCTCAGACCCTCCGACCCAAGGCCTCCTGGGGATCCGCAGTCGCCCCGGCCCCTCGCACGAGCGGGGACAGCGAGGCACCCGTACTCCCAGAGTCCCCCCCCCCGCCCCTGGGAGGACCCCTAGGACGTGGGTATCATGGGCCCCTTCCCCGAAAGGGGACACCGAGGGTCTGGGTGGCCCCCTGCTTCCTCGGGGTCGCAGGACCCGCCAGGTGCACGGCCAGGATGGCCGCGCTGCTCGCCTCCCTCCCGCTGGGTGTGTCCACGGAGCGCAGCTCTTCTCCTTAGGGCCCGGGACAAGCGGGGGCCGGGGCACTGAGGAGGGAAAGGCCCTTCCCCTCCTGGAACATGGCGTCTGTCCTGCTTTCATTCTCCGCAGCTGCCCAGGACTATATTTAAACCCCCTAGCAAGCCTGAGACGCGTCTGAGGAGGCAGCACCCAAAACCACGGTCACCATGGCAATGCCACCCCGTGGGGGCTGCGTGTGGGCGCTATTTTAGCCACAAGAAAACAGTAGTTAACTAGAAGCATCACAGGGAGACACAGGGACAGAGCGAGACAGGCCCCCAGCGGCTTGGCTGAACCCTTGTCTGCAGACAGGAGCCTGTCCACACCCAGCCACGGGTGTCCGGGATGCACTGGGCATGGTGCCTCCACTGTGCTGAGCCCGCCCTCCACAGTCTTCTTTGCCTTTTACTCGAAGACTGAGATTGGGGCCTCAGTGGGCCCCAGAGCCTGGTATTTTGTATACACTGCCCCAGGGTCAGGCTTCCAGACCGAGGTGGTATCCAGTCACCCTGCCCTGGGAAGGGACTGGGAGGAGGTGCAGCCGGGACTGCCTTCTAGAAAGCAAGGTGACAACAAGCACCCCAAGCCTTCGGGTCTCATCATTCCACTTCTGGAGATCCACTGTGAAGAACAAAGTGGATACGCAAACATCTGTGCGTCCCAGAAAACACCTGGCGTCCCCGACATCTGTCCTGAGAGCTGCAGGACCGAGGGTGGTATGTGAGATGGCCGGCTGCAGAGTGGAGTCTGCAGTGACCTTTGAGAGCTAATTTTGCACACAGACACATGCATGCGTGGGCTCATGCTCACTCGGGCCAGGCAGGAGTGGCTCTGCTGGGACAGAAGGAGGCCAGACCCCTGCCGGTGGCCCAGGCGAACCAGCAGATGGCCCGGCAGCCTGGCTGTGAGCAGGCACTGTCTTGTTGGAAAGCACCCCAGCATCCCCAAGCTGGGAAAGATTCCCGGAGACCTTGTCACCCACAGTCAGCAGCCTCCCATGGGGGAGGCCTGGCAGCCATCCCCAGAGGTGACATGCAGCCCTCGCTGACCCCTGACACCCCTGCCAACCCCAGTGACCCTTCCCCGGGCAGGACAGCCGAGGTTGACAAACTGCTCTCAGGAGGGGACCTCGTCTAATTCCTGCCACACTCACCTGGGGGAAGGGCCGTGGCTTTGTGAGAAGTGGCACCAGACAGGCGTCCCCAGCAGGTACCCCGGTGTCTCAGCACACCTGTCTACCTCCTCGCCTCAGCACCTCTGGGGAGCCCCAAGAGCTGTGTCTTCAAGATTGCTCTGAGGGGACCAGCCTCCAGGTGCAGCCACCCAGGGGGCCTGACTGTTCCTGGGACTGCTGGTGGTCAGCAGACGCTCCAGGGTCGTGCCTGGGGGTGTCCTCGGCATGGAGGGAAACGTAGGGCATCCCAGGCAAAGGATGTGAAGACTGTGGCCATCCAGATGCTTGTGCGCCTGGGCCCACTGGGGGAGGGGCCATCCTGACAGGAGTCTGGAAGGAGGGGCTGCCAGGTGTGTTAAATGGAGTGCGACATGCAGGGGTGAGGCCCTTTTGGTGGAACCTGGTAGCCTGGCTCAGGAGCCACTAGCCTGGGAGGCACAGGACACGGGGAAGCGGCCCGCTTGCTGGGCTGCAGGTTCTTCCCCTGTGAGTGGGGGATGACCGGGGAGGGCAGGGTCCTGACTCGGCTCTCAGGAAAGGGCAAGAAGTTTCTGTCGCTGTCGTGGCCCTTCCAGGGTAGTCTGGGGCAGCTCTCGGCCCCTCCTGTGGAGACTCAGCAGGGGAAGTTTCACCTCAGAAGCCCCCTAACCTGGAGGGGAGAGCATGTGGCTTCTGTGCCTTTTCCTCCTTCTCTGGTCTTCCTCACAAGTCCTGTGCACACAGCAGCAGGAAAACAAACAACTAAGCTTCTCACCTGAAACGGCCTTCTAGGTTCTGTCCCGTCTCCACCATCTCTACGGACTCGCCTCCCTCCAGAGACGTGTGTGGGAGCCGTGGGAAGGGACTGGTGTGAACTCACGGCAGTGGCCTGAGGGGGTCCTGAGACCCTCGCTGGGCTGGCCTGTGCTTGCAAGGCGAGAGTAGCCAGCTCTGACCGGGGCATCCTGTCTGCAGCCACGGCTGAGGAACTTTCTGGGACAGTGATCCCTTCCGTTGTGCAGAGGCTGTCAGAAGATAGGAGAGTCCTGGTTCAGAGACAAAGGACTTACTGCTCCCGGCACAGAGAGTGGTGCAAACGTCACTGAATCTGCACTGGCCTGCTTGCCCCTGCATCCCACAGGAGGGGGACCGAGGCGGGCACTAGACACGCAGTGGGTTCCAGGACAGGAATCAAACTCTGAGCTCAGAGAACCCAGATATTCCATAATGGACAGAAAAAACGCTGCCCTTTCTTGAATGAGAGAGAATTCCAAACTGTTCGTTCAACAAACCTCCTAGAAGAGACAGTCCAGAACGAAAGGCAGTTGGCATCTTGCCAATAAGGATGTGCGGAAACAGAGAAGCTCGTGGAAAACTGCGTCCCGGTGGGAATTTGGAACGCTGCTTCCTGACCTGGCAGGGCCCCGCAGGCTGCCCGGAAGAGTCGCTTCCAAGCCTCCGCCGCGGCCCAGGTAGAGCTCCAGCATCTGTGCTAGGGTCACCCCCCAGACTCAGTGCTCCCAGGGCAGGCACCCCAGAGGCTCCAGAGAGCAAACTGGAAAACCTGCCCGGCCTGTCCCGTCTGACCCCACCATGCCCCACTCTGAACTTTGCTGAGCGCAGGAGCAGGAGCAGGGGGCAGGAGGGCCCTTGACGGCTGTCGGTGTCTGCGTGTGGCATCCCATGTCACCCTGGTAAACCAGCTGTCTGAAAAATCAAAGCGCCAGTTACAGTGTTTACAGATTCCACCGTGTGAAGTCACTGAACCTGGAGCTGGGAGTGCCCGGAACTCCCGTGAGCCTGTGGGCGCCCCACCCTCCTCCCCCGTGTGCTTGCTTCCTGTGGCCCCCCGAGGCCAGGAGACCTGAGCTTTCCCCACTTCTCGGGATCGGTCCTCCTCCTCCCTGCCCACCCCCAGGACAGCCGGCCTTGGGGCCTGCACTACACCACACTGAGGAGAAGATCTGAGTCTCCTAGAATCGCCCTTCCTGCGTCCACTGGGAGCTGAAGGAGTTTGGGAAATTTCCAAGGCACAGCCAGGATTGTGAGGCTCTGTTCTGGCTGCAAACCCTATTTTGAATATCTAAACCCAAAAACTGACTGTGGCCTTCTTTTTGCATTTCTTCTTTAACAAGGCTAATCCCCGGCCCAACCAGGCAAGGGGTGCCCTGGGCCAACCAGTATCCGGGAACAGCACACAGCGAGTGGTGGGAGCCCCAGGCACTGTTCTAAGTGCTTCTTGTTACTGACAGGGCCGGCTAATTCCCGCAGCCGTCCGTGCGTCACCGCCCCACTCTGCAGAAGAGGACGTGGGGGTCCTGGGCTGGGGAGTAGCTTGCCCGAGCTCATGCAGACCAAGCGTCCGTTCAGAGCCCACGCTGCTAGCAACCGTATGACAGGACTTCTTGACCAGCGGAGTCGTGCTCGGAAGGGCAGAAGAGGGCAGCGCGGATGGATCACCACTCCCAACAGCTGCACGTCTCACACCGAAACCCCTAGCTTCTCCGTCATAGACGCTTCCAGGGCCCCGGGCCATGTCCCTGGCCTGGCCTCTAATTTCAGAGCAGCAGGGTGGGCAGTGCCCAAGCACACGGGCAGTGTCTTATCGCCAAAGCTCTCCTTGTCCCCATCTCTGTTCTGCCCCAGGACCCTCTCTGACCTGCTCGGCCGAGGGCCGCCTGAAAGGGTGGGAAGGGACTCTCCCTGCGGACAAGTGTCAAGCACTGGGGCATGGGAATTGACCCTTGGAAGGTGCTTCCCTATGGGTCCTCAGGGATCTCCGGGGGGAGCAGACAGTACACCCATCCGTCCGCCGTCCGCGTGAGCAGCCCCCAGCACCCAGCCAGCTCAGGAACATGGGGTCCCTGGCCTTTTCCTCCTTGCCGTCGCTCCCCGCTGGCACATGGCTACCTCCTGGGCCCCTTTGTAGGTGGCCACAGGCACGGAAGTGCCCTGGGCGTGAGTGTGGGGTTGGCTCACTCACTAGATGACGGTGAGGGCACCTGCTGGGGAAAAGTGGGGTGCTAGCCAGTTTGCAGAGCCTTCGCCGTCAGGGGTGGAGAACCAGGGTGGCCTCCCCCCGGCATCTAAGGAAGCCTGGCTGCCTCCACCGGAGGGCGGCTGGTCCAACCGTTAGGCTGAGGGCGCAGTCGTAAGTGCGGGATGAGTGAGGGGCGGCCTTGACCGGTCCCCTGTGCTTGGAACGTGTACGGCTGAGGCCAGGTTTGGGGTCATTGCAAGCAAGTTCACCTGGGAATCTTGTCCTCCCATTCCATGTTCCATTTGTTTGTGGAGGGAGGTTTGCCTTGTCTGGAGTCACAGGAAATACCTCATCCAAGGCAGAGACCTTGGAAAGTGACTCCTGCTGTCTTAGTTCCCTTCGCTGCTGTAACAAGTGACCACAGACCACGGGGCTTAGGCCACAGGACTTCACCGTGTCCCAGGCTGGAGGCCCGGAGTCAGACCTCGGTGCCAGCAGGCGGTGTCTTCCTGGAGGTGACAGGGGCCATCTGCTCCTTGCCTCTCTCTCCAGCTTCCAGGGGTGCTGGCCCTCCTTAGGGCTCCTACATACATCACTCCCATCTCCTCTTTTGTCTTCACAGTCTTCTCTGGGTCCCTCGCATGTCCCCACATACGGGACACCAGGGGCTGGATGTCGGACCCATCCTCACTCAGTATGCCCTCCCCTTAACCTCTGTCTTACTCACATCTCCGAGACCCTATTTCCAAAAAGCATCACACTCACAGGTCCCAGGGATGAGGACTTCACAAACCTTTCAACCCATTATACTTGTCCGTCCCAGAATCTGCCCCCTTCCTCCCGGCATCCAGACAAACAGCTGGGCCCAAGCTTGGTCTGAGCAGGGATGCTGAGGACCACCTGGGAGGGAAGAGCGCCCCCCCCCCCCCCCGCCACCGCCTACCGAAGGACTGTGCTCCTGGCTGATCGGTACCAGCAGGAACCTGAGGTGGATCCCAGAGCAGGTCTGAAGACGGTTGGACGGGGGTGTGGCATGGAAGGCTGTGCAGAGGAGAGTTTACTGATATGGGGGCGTTTACCTCTAACTAAGCATTAACAGCCAGCAGAGTGGAGCCGGCCCTAACCCCCTCGGGGAGCCTCTCTGAGGCTGGGACGTGGTGGTGCCTGCGACATTGAGACAGCTTTGAAAGAGTATGCGGAACGGGCTAACGTTGGGGCGGGGGCATGCGGCCACGGGGACCACCAGCTCACTGGGTCCTGAGGGGGGCCTGGAAGACGCGCCTTTCACGGAAGCAACAGGAAAGGGTGCCGGCATCGTCGAGAAGGTCAGCAGCGGCCCATTTGCCTGGCCAGTGTTGACAGGAGGGAAGCCACCATAGGAGCTGCTGCAGGAGAGGGAATCATCACAGCCCCAGGGGGGCCATTACAGTGATGGGAAGAGGGTCCGGAAGGAAACCAGGCGCCCGTGGGAATCTGTGGACTGTGGTGGCCCTGGGTGGATGGACGAGCAGCGGACTGGGGCTCGACGTGTGTGAGCAGGCACGATCGAGTGCTGGAACGCGGAAGGCTGATGTCAGCGGCCACGGCAGGAATCACGAGCCTGTTCTGCCATCCCGACCCCTGTCGTGCACGAGAGGCTCGGTCGCCCCCGGAGGAGCTCTACATGACCACACATGCGTCCGTGATACGGGTACCCCCAGCATTTCCTGCTGCCATCCAGGGGGACTCACTCTGGACAAAGGACACCCAAAGTTTTCTGTTTTTGTTTTTAAGATTTTATTTATTTATTTGACAGAGAGAGAAAGAGCACAAGCAGGGGGAGTGGCAGGCAGAGCAGGCAGAGGGAGAAGCAGGTTCCCAGCAGAGCAAGGAGCCCGATGTGGGACTCAATCCCAGGACCCCGGGATCATGACCTGAGTCTAAGGCAGACGCTTCACCGACTGAGCCCCCCAGGCGAGGATGCCCACAGTTTTTAGCACTTTTGGATACAGGGTCTGAGTTGATGATGATGCCAAGAGAATGTCGAAACTGGCCCCCAGGTAGCATGAAGGCTTAGAGAGGTCAAGGGTAAAGGGGGTCCTGGCCCACATTCCCCTCAGTTCAGCGGGTCTGTGGACATTTTCGGGGTCATTCCCAGTCCCCAAGTTCCTCACGGGTAGATTTGACAACATCAGGGTCCGCTGGTGTTGCCCCATCCCGCGAAGGAGAACAGCCGGCCACAGCTGGCAGCTACCCTCATCCACCCGCAAAGAGACTGACTCAGAAGGATGCCACCTTCCCTGGGGGTGCACAGGTGTCAAGGCCAACCTCATAGACAAGGAACTTGGGAGTAGAGACCCTTCACGCTCCAGGTCAGTCTGCTGACTGGCTGGGCACCAGCTTTCCTGTCTCTTGTGGTCGCAAGTCCAGCGGGGCTCGAGGGGCCTGTGCTGGGTCTCCGCCAAGCCCCTGTTAGAAGGTGTGTAGAAGCGCCCTTGGGATTCTGCAGCGAGGCCACACCCGAGAACCATTTGCCCCAAGATGAGACCATGACCATGGCACCTGGCCACGGGACATGGAGCGGAGGTGCACCCAGAGCTGCCCGCCACGGACATTGCTCAGTGGGCACAGTCCATGGGCACAGTCCACGGAAAGGCATCACCTGGCTTAGGAGCAAGCGAGCCACGAGGGTCAAAGTTGCGTAAAAAGTGGCCCAGGTGATCGGGTCGGCAATCCCATGGCTTCAACGCCTCCCCCTCCTCTGGAATCTGTGATCTCATGTGGGGCTGGGGTCCCTAGAGCCACGTGACAGAGGGGAAGCCACGTCGGCCTGGGCTCATGGATGCACTGGTCTGATACGTTGGGCCAGGTGACCGCGGACTGTCGTGCCTCCTGCCCACTTGAGTGCCTGTCAGCAGTGCCGGCGAGTGGGATCCTCTGGCAGCTGGAAACCCGAGTTGCTTGCCTTTCGGTTCTGCAGGATTCACCTCTCAGGGCATCCACAGCCGTGGCCCAGAGTGGGTCACCGCAGCCACACACGGTCCGGCGAGGGCCAGGCAACCGAGGCTCAGCCCTCAGGACCAGGCTGTCGGTCACTGAGTCAGGCAGCTACCGAAGCAAGCTGAGGTGCTGGGCAGGGACGGATGGGGGTGGTGGGGGGACAGCATGACTCTCGGGATCACCTGCAGCCGTGGGCACGGACTGTGGCTTCTCGTGCTCAGCAGGGCTGTCGGTGGAGGCGCTGTGACAACCACCACCTCGGAGAACCAGCGATGTCCTAAGCAGACGTGAGCGCTGCTGGGAGGACTCCCCGCTGCTGTGGTGCCGGTGCCACAGCCCCTCTAGAACCTTCCACGGTGCCGCGGGGCTACCGGCAGCTCACAGGCAGGTGGCCCTGGGGTGGCAGTGGGTGACAAATCCCCCAGCCCGTGACTCCTCAAACGGACGGTACAGAGGTTCTGCTGCACATGGGCAGAGGCTCCCCAGTGGGACTGGGACCTGATAGCCCCAGGTGTAAAGTACTTTGTCAGCTTTTCCTGCTTCCTCCCCTCCTGCCTCTGGGACCCCCCCGCAAACTGGGTTAAACCGTGTTCCCCCCCAAATCCATGCCGACGCAGTCCTTATTTGGAAGTAAGGTCTTTGCAGAGCCTGCCCCAGCCCTCTGGACTTGGGCAGGAGCCGTCCGAGCTCTCAGGGAAGCATCTCAGTCTGCGTTGGCAACGGACATCCTAGCCTCTGCCAGAGACTACAGACAACGCAGCCACCAGCCCCCAAAACTGTCCCTGCTGCAGTGAGGCACATCCGGAGGCAGCCTCCCCCCCCCGCCGGCCCAGATGCCTCTGACACAGGGACTACTGACGTCTCCCCAAGCTGGCCCCTCTCAGCTGCGAACCTCAATCCGCCCCGGCCTTCAGTCGGCCCATCTCATCACCACCGGAATAGAACTCCGCGTTGAAAAAGCACCAGCCCTTCCCGTCCCTCTTTCCTGGCCCTGTAAACATGTGGGCAGAAATAGAAGCCTGCAGGCTGGAGGGAGTGATCACTGCTGCGGAATCAGGCGAAGGCTCCTGCCCGGGTGGGCCTCGCCGCGTGGGTGCCCGAGGCAGGCACAAAGGCCGGCTTTAAATAGCTCCTTGTGGGTTATGTGCAGCAGAAAGAGGGCAGCCGGCAAGCCGCAGGGGAGGTGAGGACAGGCGGGCAGGGGGCGGGGCAGGGCCCTGCACCCAGGTGAGCTCAGCAGCTCCCTGAACCTTGAACCTACCTGCACAACCCCTGGAGACCTAGGGATGGAGCCTTCCCTACCTGGCCTTCCTCGGTGGAATGAACACAGGACCTGGGACAGGACCCCAGCTGCCTCCCAGACTAGGGAGGGTGGGCAGCCCTGAGCCCGGCCCGGTAGCTTCCGCGCCCTTCTGGGGCTTGAACACCCAACCCCAGGCAGTTCTCCAGGTGCCAAGGAGGAGGGGGCAGGGACCCTGCATGGCATCACGCAGACAAGGTGCCAAGGGGACAAGGGAGAAAGGGGCCCCTGCCCTTGGGCATCACTGTCCTTGTTTATGGAGCTGGCCAGGCTTGGCTGTCCCCACCACCCACCTGCTGTCCTGAGGTGGCCCAGATCCCAGCCGACCCAGGTCCCAGCTCTGCGGCTCCGCAGCCGCCTGCTCTCCACCTGCCCCCAGGTCCACTCCATTTGCAGCTTCTGGTCACACTGGGTCCTGGAGGTCTTGCTCCTTGGCCGGTCCCGCCCCCTGGGACGACTCTGCCAAGCTCTGCAACCCAGTCCTTGACAGCGGCAGACAAGTGGCAGCCCCGTACCAGGAGGGGCGTTTAGGAGGTGAGGGGCCTTAGAGCTAGAGGAGCTGGAGCTGCGGGGGGAGCTGGAGGGAGAGGCCAAGGCAGAGGTGAAGCTGGAGGTGGAGCTGGAGGGGGAGAAGGAGGGGGAGTTGGAGGAGGAGCTGGGGGAGGAGGGGGAGGGGAGCTGGAGGGAGAGGGGGAGGGGAGCTGGAAGGCCTTAAGGCTGGGTTGTGGTTTGTCCTGATGGGCCAACACCCTTCTTTGCCCTTGACATGGCCGGGTCTTTTGGGAAGCAGCTACTTGCCGGGCTGTGCTAGACACTCAGTGGTCACTCTGCCAACTAAGCCCTCTGGGACTAAGCACCCTCTAGCATCCTGTCCCCGAGGCCTCCAGACGTGGCAGACCCCTGAGCGGATCATGTGTCGGAGGCAGACGGCAGGACCACCTGATTCACGCCTAGTCCCTGTCATGCTCCCCTTGAGGTGGCTTGCGGGGCCCACCAGGAGGGGCAACACAGGGCCAGCTGGGCAGCTGCCTGGCTGCCACCTTGACCATATCACGGCATGCCCATGGCTGACCTTGGCCACGGGAGCCGGCCATCCCAGCTCTGCAGCAACCACTGCTCCTCCCCCGGTCAGCTTCCGTGGTGATGACATGCTCTGTGTTGGTGCCACGGAAAATCTGGACCCCTTATTCAGATCTCCAATGACCAACAACCCCTGTCACCCAGCTGCAACCTTGTCACCCCACGTCCATGGTGGCAGCAGAGATGAGAAGGAGCTGAGTGGTGTTTGTGGGGACTCGGTGGCCTCCCTTCACCCATCACCACGTCTGAGAAGACAGCATAGTGGCGCCCTGGCCACGGGGACAAGAGAGCAAGGTGAGGTGTGACTGATTCCTCGACCCTCTCCAGGTCCCTGCACCTCTGCCCCTCCCGCCAATGCCCAAGGACATGGCCACGTGGCTCACCTGGGGGACACAGCTCCAAGTCCCTCGGTCTGGAGCCCAAGGAGCCCACAGCTAGAGGACGGCTCTCCAGTCAGTGAGGTCACGGCTGCAGCTCAGCCCCAGCGACAGAGAACACAGCCAGCAGCCAAAAGCTTCATTTTATTTCATGCTGGGACTGAAGGCCCACGGATGCCCTTCTCCACCGTCTCACCGAGAAAGTAGCCCCGCCCATTCCCAGCCTCCCAGGACCTGGTCCCAGGCCCACAGAGCAAATGCCTAGCATCGGGATGGTTTTTTGAATCGAACGCAGAGTTCCTCCAGGGCCCTGAGCCTGTGTGGCTCAGCCCTAGGTCAGTCTGGGTCTGCCGTCCAGGAGGACCCGGGCCAGGGGTCCGCAGGAAGGGTGCATGGGAGAGCCCCAGGGTGGTCTTCCAGGAGCCGGTGGGGACAGAGTCTGGGGTCCTCAGGGAGGCCAAGGCTCTCCTCTAGTTTTATGCGGCTGTTGTTAGCCCCCTTCGAAACTGGCAGAGCAGGCAGATCAACCCAAGAGCCTCTCCCCAGCGGCTGCGGGCTCCAGGACAGGCGAGGCCTCGCCTCCGGCCTCACATGGTGTAGGCCGCCCAGTAGAGGACGTTGACGGCCACGAAGGCCGCCGGGAACACCACGCGGGCATAGACGTCAATGGTGTCGGCGTCAACGCGCTTGAAAAGTGCACGGAGGCCCCCCTGACCCCCCGAGCGGCCCGCCGCCTGCTTCTTGGCCTCTCCGGTCTCCATCTCCACACACCTGTAGGAGCCCATGAGGTTCCCAGGCCCGCGGCAGTGCCGGCGGGACACGGCCAGCTCCTGGGTGGCGCCGGCGGCTGACAGGGAGAGGAGCACGATGGCATTCTTCACATCCACCTGCACGGCGGGGCGTGGCAGGGTAGCAGACAGGGCTGAGCCAAGGGCAGGCTCCCCACACCAGGACCCCAGCCTGGGCCAGTGCCTAAGTCCCCCCGCGTCTGGCAGCAGGATGGGCCAGAGTCTGGACCTGCTCTCGTGTGCCGGGGGCTGCAAGTGACCTCCCCAGAGCAGTGGGCAGAGGGTCCTGAGCAGGTCCCGGGACAAGGGGCCCCAGCAATGCTGCCCCTCCATGTTGGGGCTAGAGGGAGTGGGGACTAGGGGCCACTGGGAGCTGATGGGGGAGGCTGTCCTTGACCCTGAACACGAGGGAGCCAGTAGGCTCAGCCTCACCTCTGCTTTCTGCTCCTTGACCTTGACCTTGGCCTTCTGCTTCTTCCTGTAGTCAGCATTGAAGTGGGCGAAGGCGTACTCCACCAAGGCGGCAAACACGAAGACATAGCAGATCCAGAAATACACATCAAGTGCCTTGATGGCCGAGGCCCGCGGGAGGGAGGAGCGGGCACTGACCATCAGCGTGGTCATGGTGAGCACCGTGGTGATACCTGCTAGGGAGGGGCGGTGACAGTGCCGGGGCCCCGCCATCTCCCTACGTCCCCACCCCCGGCCCAAGTGCAGGTCAGGCTCCTCTGACCGGACCTGGCCCGGCTGGCCACGGGCCCAGGACAGCTGGGAACATGGGGCTGGGAGGCAAGACCTGGGCTCGTGGCTGGCAGGGCGGGGGTCCTATTTCTGAGCTCCTGCCCTTTGGCCAGCTCCCTCTGAGGAAGGTCAGGGCCCCGCACCTAGAGACACCCTGGCCGGCACCGCTGCTTGGCTGATCCAGAAGGAGACCCAGGACATGGCGACGAGGAGGACGGACGGCATGTAGGACTGGATGATGTAGACGCCGCGGTTCCTCCGGAGGCGGAAATGCAGGCTGAGCCGGGGGAACTGGCCGGCTGTCGGGGAAGCGCTCCGGGTTGGGACCCGCCTCACACACACGGTGGCGCTCCGGTGGAGAGGCCCCTGTGAGCCGCAGACCCCAGCCTTCGCCACCTCCCCCACACAGCCTGATGGGTCAGGGATCTCCCCTGCCCAGGCTCTAGTCCTGGAGGGAGGCTGGCTCCCTGCAGGACCACCCAGGGGAAGGAGAGGAGATGGGTTCTGGGTCCACACTGGCCCAGGCTCCTACCCCAGCCATGCGGCCAGCCCAGCTCTCCTGGCCCTCCTCGGGGCACAGCCAAACGAAAAGAGAGGGCCAGCTGGGCTCACTGGCACCAGTGAGCTGGGAAGGGGCAGGAAGGACCAGGAGACAAAGCAGCCCCAGGGGACGCCTGGGTGGCTCAGTTGGTTAAGCAGCTGCCTTCGGCTCAGGTCATGATCCCAGCGTCCTGGGATCGAGTCCCACATTGGGCTCCTTGCTCATCGGGGAGCCTGCTTCTCCCTCTACCTCTGCCTGCCATTCTGTCTGCCTGTGCTTGC
This sequence comes from Lutra lutra, assembly GCF_902655055.1. Classification (NCBI taxonomy): domain Eukaryota; kingdom Metazoa; phylum Chordata; class Mammalia; order Carnivora; family Mustelidae; genus Lutra; species Lutra lutra. The sequence continues at coordinate 196,832,591 of NC_062281.1, forward strand.
TCTCTCTCCCTCTCTCTCTCTGACAAATAAATAAATAAAATCTTTAAAAAAAAAAAAAAAAAAAAGCAGCCCCAGGAGGCATGGCCCCTGACGTCCTGGCCCCTCATGTTCCCCAAACCCCAGGGGCTGCTGCCTCCAGGGAGCAGCAAAGGCCGGAGGAACAAGGCCGAGAAACCTGACGGCCGCCCACACTGTGGTGTCCAGAGTCCCTGGGTGCAGCCTGTGCCCGTCCGTGGTTTTCCAGTGTCTCCTCGGGGGTCCCGAGTGCCAGCTACTGGCTTTGTTAAAGGGGCCAGAAACCCGAAAGTCGGCTCGTGGGGAGAAGCTGCGAGAAGCCGCGTTACCGGATTTGAAGTTTCTCAGCTCAGTGGCGAAGCGGTAGCTGGTGATGGTGAACTGGGCCAGGTGCAGCTCGTTGAGCCCGTGGATCCGCTCCTGGTTCTCTGACCAGTAGTACACGACATCCTCGGACGAGTAGCCATCTGCGGGAGAGCCCCGGCGGGCAGCGGAGCCTGGTACCCCCTACCCCCGGCAGCCCCCAGCAGGAGCCTCCCGTGCACATGGGGAGCCCAATGCAGCAGCGACAGGGGACAGCACGAGAAGACCCGGCCAGGGACGAGAAGGCCCGTGGCTGTGCCCAGCACCCCAGGGAGGCGGACAGGGCAGGTCACCATCTCTGCCGGGTGACCCACAGCGGCTGTCACGCTGGACGAGTGCTATAGATATGTGCCTCGTCTGGGCTCCACACCCGCCTGTCCCGGGCAAGGCACTGGCCCCTGGGACGAGGGCCGGGCCTCTCAGGCCTTCAAGCTCCCTCCCTTCGGCCTCAACTCCACGGGGCCCATCTCAGATGCTTTCCGGTCCCCGAGCCAGGTCAGCTGCAGTGGTCCCTGATGGTGTGAGTGCCCTGCCCCCCTCCCCCAGCAGAGTCGGGAGCGGCCGGCGGCCCGAGGCACTCACAGCTCTCCAGGAGCAGCATGCACTCCTGCTCGTCCATGGGGTACTTGGCCAGGTCCATGTCGCAGGCCACTGTGGACGTGATTCTGCCCAGACAACGTGCTGGTGAGGTCTCCGGGAGGCAGGCCGGCGCCCGCCATCCTACTTCTCCTGCCCCCTCCCCCACCCAGTGGGCCCCCTCCAGCGAGGGCGGCCGGTGGCCTCTGGGGCTCTGTCAGGGAGACGCTGGCCCCAGGGGGAGCGTGGGCCGCTGCGGTCCACAGATGGACACTCGTGCCTCTTCCTTCGGGAATCGCAGCTGGGCTCCCTTCACTTCGTTCGTCCTTCCAAATGCCTGTTTGGCTAAGCCGGAGAGGGGGGGCTTGGAAGACAAGGGTGCCCGAGCACCCGACCTGCGCTGAAGGACAGCTTCTGGGCGTTCCTGCTGACCGGGCAGTGTGGGAAGAGGCCGGGGTTGCCAAACGTTCTGACTCTCCAGAAGAATTTAGACTCTTATGTAAATCTCCTGTTGGCAACTAATGCTGTTTTTAAAAGGCACGTGTCAGAAGCACGTGTGGAAACAAATGCATGGACATTCGTGTTCACAGCGGCCCGACCCACGATGGAGCCGCCCAGGGCTCCTGAATGCACGAGGGGGCACCAGGCCACGGAATGCTACTCAGCCACAGAAGGGACAAAACCCCGATGAACGTCACAACACGGGTCACCCCAGAAACGCTGCTGAAGGGAGGAAGGCAGACACAAGAGGACACGTCACGCATGACTCACTCGACGTGAGAAGTGCAGAATGGGCAGAAAGTAGGTTCGGGGGGAGGGTGGTGAGGGAATGCTCGGGGGCCCGGGTCTCCTTTTCGGGGAAGGAGACGTTCTGGAATCAGACGGAGGTGATGTTTGCACAACACTGCGAGTCTACTGAACGCCGCGGAGTCGTTCGCGCAGAAATAGGTGAATTTCATGTCATGTGACTCTCGCCCCCGCGGAGAAAACAGAAAGGCACCGCGTTGGCCAAAAAGCTGCACCTGCGGGCTTCCCGCCGCCCCTCCGCAGCTGCCGTGGGTTCAGCCGTGCCCAGAGGCTCCGGACCCCCCCCACACACACACTGGCTCCCTGCGGGGCCTCTCACTGGGACCAGGCCTGGCTCACCGGACGCTGTAGAGGATCACCCCGTCGGGCTGCAGCCGGATGAGCTTGTTCTCCACCGTCACGTCGTGGAACCAGGCAGACTTGGCATTCACAATGAAGGTGTCTGGGAGCCACAGCTTGTCCACGAAGCGGCTGTCCAGCCCCAGAGTCTCGTTGGTGTGGTTGTAGGCCAGCCTGCTGTCCCGCCAGCTCTGGTGCAGAAACACGGTCATGGTGTACTCCTGCAGGGGGAGGCAGGGAGGGCCGCTGGCCATCAGCCCGGCTCCTGTCCTGGGGGCCCCGGGCAGGAGTGCGGCAGAGGGTGGCCGGCACCTACCATGTTCACCTCCGAGATGTGGTCGATGCTGGCCACCTCGATGGCGAGGGCCACGTTCACAGGGGGCCCTGCAAGGAAGGAGCTGAGGCCAGGCTCTCCACCCACTGAAAGCCAGGCAGGCAGGACAGGGCTTCACAGGGAGGACCGTGCTGGCGACGGTCTGCGGTGAGATGCTGAGAAGATCCAGCCTCCTGGCTGTCTCCTCGAGGGGCTAGCTGTCGAAATCTGACCCACTCCTCGGGGACCGCAGATGAACCCTCAGGGGAGCCATCCCGGAGCCAGCAAGGCTTGCACACGCTGCTGGACGCAGGAGTCGACCCGTGCCCCACCGGCCGCCCTCACCTCCGATGCCCGGCCGGAAGTTGCGAGCATAGCCCTCCATCAAGCCGTCCAGGTTGGGGAGCCAGGATATCTCCAGGTTAGAGCCAACATAGTCCCCAATATCGTTCATCGCTCTGGAAACAAAGGCCCACTGGTCACAGGCTGGGAGCCAGGGATGGGACCTAGGTCCTTCCTGGGAGACTACCGTGAAGCACCCCCAGGCCAGTCCCAGGAACGCCTGCCAAAAACGGGGAGCCCCAGGGAGGAGCAGGGCCCAAGATTCCTCCACCTCCCCCACCAGCCTCTCTGCTCAGCTGCCTCCTACCCACTGGCCTTGAGTGAGCGGGCTGGGTCAGGCAGAGTCCCCAGCCTCCCTCCACAACCGGCCTGAGGAGAGTGGCCAGTCCCAGAGTCCCCACCGCCCACTGAATCACATCAGAGGGCCTGACAAGGGCCCACGGTCTTCCTTCCAGCCTCGGAGGGTAAGGCGTTCTGCAGGAGGTGACTTGAGAGAAGAGATGTGGGACCAGGAAGCTGGTGGGGGGTGTTGGGGGGGTTGGATGAGGTCCCAAACCTGACCTAGGGCAAGGCGAAGGGTCCATCGGGACGCTGTAGCCCACCTCCTGCTCTCTGTCCCTTTCCAGGCAGGCCCAGGCCTGGCCCCAGAGCCCCCCAGCTTGTCTTGTGCTTCTAAAGCTTAGCCTGATCCCAGAAAAGCTGGGGCCGTGCCAAGGGTCGCAAGGGAGTCCCACTGACAGCCTGTGCTGGTCGTGTTTGGCCCCAGCAGAGCCGTGTCGTGTGGCTGGGACACGCCAGACTGCCAAAGGCTCCCCAGCAGCCCCACCTGCCCGCCCCTCCTTGTGCTCACCTGTCCTGGGGTAAACAGAGCCGCCCAAAATTCATGTCCACCCAGAACCTCAGAATGGAACCTTATTTGGAAATTGGGCTGTAATTAGTTAGTTAAGATGATATCACGCTTGATTAGGGTGACCTTAATCCAAAGAGCGGCGTCCTTACAAGAAGAAAAAGCAGACACACACAGGGAGAAAGTCCTGCTATAACAGAGGCAGAGATTGGAGAGATGCAGCCCCCAGCCAAGGGGTGCCACGGACCCCAGGAGGGCCCCAAACTGCCAAGAAGCCCAGGAATGCGTTCTCCCTCAGAACCTTCCAGGAGTCAGCCCTGCCCTCAGACTTGATCTCGGGCTTCTGGCCTCCAGAGCTGGGAAAGAACAGACATCCGTGGTCTTTAGCCCCAGTTTGTGGTCACTTGTTAGAGAAGCCCCAGGAGACCCGCATACCCTGCCCCTGCCCGGAGGACAAGGCCTGTCCAGAGTCAGGCAGGAAGAGAGGAGGGCATTTGAGAACAGCACTCATGCGTTACTCTGGAATCATGCTGTACTCTCGGAAGGGGGTTCCAGAACACCTTGTCCCTTGTCTAGAGCTTGCCTGGGACAGCCCCTCCCCTGTCTCATCTACAGGCCTTTTGAAGAAGGTTGAATTTGAACCAAGAGCTCCTTAGCGAAAGAAATTCACAAACCCTGACCTACCCCCGGGGACCACCTCGGTCCCTCCAGACAACGACCTGGTCCAGAGCAGGGGTGGGCAGGTGATTTGGTAACGAAGTGTAAGAAGGACTTGAACGAAGTCCTGGCCCCAAGTGAAGCACAGTTAAACACACAGACAGAGGTCACCCTGAAGATCGGACAGGAAGGGACTGGAATGGGGTTTTATTTTTGGACAGCCCCAGCTGCCATCCTGCTGCAGCAGCCGGCCTGCCAGGAATGAGGCTGTCAGGAGACTCTGTCCTTCCCTGGCCTCGGGGTGGTGGCCCTGGCAGCCGCACCTTTCCTCGGCCAGGTCCCAGGCCCACTCGCAGGCATGAAGGCAGGACCATGGGGAAGCCCCTGCCCCTGAAGATCTCCTTGAACTGGAAGGATGCCAGCGGACTTCTTAGCCTTTGCCATCCCTAATGGAGTCCAAGGGGGAAAGGCTCCCGGCCCCATCTCACTTGTCACTTAGGACAGGGGCCGTTCATTTTTCCAGCTGTGAAGAGATGACAAAGGCCATCCAAGAAGGATGCCCGGCAAGCTAGCCTGGGATGTGGGGGCCTTGCTTTCCTCCCATGGTTCAGATGGGCAGCTAAAGGGGTGGACTGGGTCCACAGGCCATGTGCAGGGAGCTCAGCACAGGGCAAGCTTGTGGAGACTCTGACTAGTGCCTTGGGAGAGAGGCTCTGTTTCATCTGATGGCCTTGGACCCAACGATGGCCTAGGGTGGGGGCTCCCCTTGTGTAGACAGACAGAGAAGCTCAGGGACAGATGCCCAGACTCCCGGGATGAAGCAGGCCCCATGAAAACATTGGCGTCTTGCACCTGTCAGGCACCATCAGGCCTCTCTCCCTCGACTGACCCCTGTCACTTGTCTGTGACCCTGGGGACAAGGAAAGGTGGGTGTAGCTGAGCAAGGCAGCGGGGTCCTCTTCACCGTGCACACACAAGCCCACAGTCCCCAACAGCTTTGCTGTCACGGAAGCACCAGCTGCTCTGACACCTCAGTTACCAAGGCGAGGAGGAAGCCCACACCAGTAGCGCCGTGAGCCCGCACGGGAGCTACCCGCAGAGCTCCTCCAGGGACGCGGAGGCGCCAGTGGCCCAGAGCAGGGCGAGCCGCAGGGTGTGCAGCTGGCAAGCTCGGGCACCCACTGCACCAGTGGGTCCTCAGGCTCAGGGAAGGCACAACTTGGGCCCAACCCACCAGCGCCGCAAGGCACTTTCCTTCTTCTCCCACCAGGAAGCGCAGGATCTGCCCTGAGTCCAGCGGCCAGAGCAAGCACCTCCTGTCCGTCCTCCCACGCCGCTCCGCTCCGGGTGTGAGGACCAAGCCCGAGGGAAAGGAGGTGCTGTCCTCCTGGCTTCCGGAGTGGAGGGACACAGAAGCTGGGAGAGGAGGCTCAGGACTGACAGCAGGACACTGTCTGAAGGTTGCCACCCAAGGCCCATAAAGCCCAGAGGCTCTCCTCCTGGGGCCTCACTGCGCAGACAGACACATCCGTTACCCAAACCCTAAGCCAGATGTGGGTCAAAGTTCAGAATGTTTCTGTTTTTAGAAAGGCGATATAATGCACTTCCGGACTTGGGGTGTGGGGGAGGGTCTGGAGAATTTCCCAGCAGGAAAGTACACGCAGGCCCCAAAAGTAGGATAAATGAGCCTCATGGAAAAGCGAACAGTCTTTGCCACCCAATGAGCTTTGGTGTCAAACTTGGGCTAAGACTTTGGGATCCGAAGCAGCTGGGACATTTTGGAATCACAGCTGCGTGGCTGTGCTGGGCCCACAGCTGGTCCCAGGCCTCTAGGACATAAGTCCATGGTCACGCCTCAGTGCTTTGCCCTTCCTGTTACCTTGAAGTGGGAGGAGGGAAAAGGACCATGGAGCTCCATAAAAGAACAAAGCCCTCCCGAGGGCAGGGGTTGCGTCAACGCTGCCTGTGGTCTTGGGCACAATGGCCACACTGTGGTCAGACCCAGAGCTTCCTGGCTCTGCCCCCCACCCTACACATCTCCCCCCACGTCCCTGATATGTGCTGCCTGAGTGTCTATAACCCAAACACAGGCTGATGTTCAACCCTTTCCAGTTTCTAAGGGTCCAGAAGTCTGGAATGCTAGGGGAGGGGTGGGGGCTGTCCTTGTTCTGGTTTTCTGCAGCGTTTGCACCAAGATAATCCTCAAAAAGTCCCCTCACAACTCCTGTGGAAGGTGACGGGGAAAAATGCATGGGATGCCAGGCTACCTGGAGCCCATTTCAAGTCCCCAGAGAAGAGACAAACCAAGGGACCCTACTGGTTTCTGAGGCCAAAGGGAGGAAGCCACAGCCCTGCGGGGTCCTTCTTCTTAACCTCTTCCATCCTCCCCTCCCCCAACAGTTAGAAATCCAGAGTTGTCCTGCATGTCCCCCACCTCCTCACCTCCCTTCCCTACGCGCTCCCCCCACCCCCAACCAGGCAGTGGGCTCCTTCCCACCTGCATACTCTGGAATTCAGTGGATTCCATTTGAAAGGGCCCCGGAAAGGAGACTCCGGTGTCCTGAGCTGGAACTTTCTGACGACCACCCACAGCCCTCATCTCGTCCAGCCCTGCTAGCTGCAGCGGAAGCTCGTCTGTGTAGCTCTGCTCCCATGGGAAAAGGAGCAGCCTCCTCCCCCGTGTCCTCAGGATCGCTCCTTCCTGCCTGCCTGCAGCTCGTGCCGAGCCGAGCGCTCAGCCCGCGCCTGGAAGGGCACCAGCCAGCCAGGGACCGGCCAAGTGCCTCTGGGGCGGAGGACCCCAGCGAGCCCGGGCACCCGGGAGGATAGGGAGCGTCTCCCCCGCCCTCGTCCAGCCAAGCGGCGCCGGTTCAGCACCGGGACGGCGGACAGCACCCGGGGGCACCCGCAGCTGGCGTGGCCGCGGCCCGCGCCCCAAGGGCAGCGGCGCGGTGAGTCCGGAGAGAAGAGCCCGCGGGGGAGACGGGGTGGGAGGAGGAGAGTCCTCGCGGGGAGATGGGGGTGGACACGGGGGGATGAAAACGGGAGTCGACGGGGGCGATGAAGACGGGGGTGGAGGTAGACAGGCGTGGGGGGTGGGGATGAAGGCCCGAGGGTTCTCCCCACCGAGGGCGACCCTGGGAGCAGCGCGGACCCCGGGTCGCTTACCTGGCGCCGGGGGGCTGCTGCGCGCAGAGCAGCAGGAGCGGGGGCAGCAGCCCGGCCAGCGTGTCCATGGCCTCGGCGCTCGGCGCTGGACCGGGGACGGCGCCGAGGTCCCGCCGGTCGCGGGCGCTCGAGAAGTTGCTTCTCCGGCGGCCGCGGTAGCAGCACAGGCTGGGCGGGAGCCGGAGGGCGCGCGGCGCGGGCGCGAGGGCGGACGGAGCGCAGAACCCGGAGCCCGCCCCGCCCCGAACCGGGCCGCCCCCCAGCCGCCCCGCCCGTCCGCCCCCACCTGCCGCCCAGCCCGCCGCACTCCCGAGCCGCGCGGATTCCTCCCCGCCTCCGAGCCTCGCGGCAGCGCCCCGCCTCCAGCTCCCGCCCCGCCTAGCCGCGCCCCCCTCCCCGGGGGTCGGGCACTCCCCCTCCGCTTCACTGCCGCGGGGGAGGCGACCCAGCCCTGCGACCCGCCTGGTCGCCGCCTCCCGCTGCCCGGCCGGGCGCCTGCAGCCGGACGGGCTCGGCGATCCTCGTCCCCGGGGCTGTCTGTGGGGGACACAGGTCCCGGGCACCTGGTTCAGGCATTTGAGGAGGGCGGCGCGGGGAGGGGGCTAGCGCCCCTGCGGCGTTCACCCGCTGGTAGGAGAGACCCACCCCCCCACCAGCAGCTCCTTCCAAACCCCTCGCACTTGGGGGAAGAGCAGAGCCTGAGCGGTCACGGGGCAGAGCAGCTCTGCCCACCCTGAAAGGCCCGCCTGGGGGAGAGAAGGGAGGTGCGCCGTGGGGGTGCTCCCCCTGGCCGCGTCCCGGCCGCCGGATGCAGTGACTTCCCCGTCTGGCCTGATCAGGCTTTGTCATACCTGTCTGCTCCCCCCTGCAGGGCACTGCAGATGGCTGGGATGCAACGGGGGGGGGGGGGGGGGGGACATCCTCCCTCTGCACCCCACAAAGAGCTGAGAAAGTCAAGGCCTTGAGCGTTTTCTATTTTAATTCTTTTCAACTTAAAGTTCTAGGCAGTTTCCCTCAAAAAACTTTGTCATTGGTCTCATTTATTCACTTCTGGACTCATTATCAACTGACAATAGAAAGTGAATTCTCATGAAAACACCTAAGAATGAGCAAACTTGTTCTGGAGTGGGTTAAGCCTCCTTGTGAGACCGCAGACACCGGCCAGAGCAGGGGCAGGTAGCAAGGACTTTGCTGCCAGGAATTTCCAGCCCAGTCTGGAATGCCAAGTATCCAGGGATGGGGCTGGTTCCCAGCTTTCTTTCCTCGAGCCAGGAATAGGGGGGTAAGAGAGCCAGGCGGGTCTTGGTGCAAATACCTTTGGGTAGAGATGCAAAGACCTCAGCATGTTCCCATGCAGTGCGAATGTGCCTGTGCTCTGAACAAGTCTCAGGGCCTCGGGGCCACTTTCCTGTGGGCCCTTTCGGATGTGTTTGTTGGGAGGAGTCAGTCCTCCAACAAGTGCCCAGAGTGTGTCCTTGCACAAAGTAAGAGTTGTGAGCGTTCAACAGGACTGTTACCGTTCCCGCTAGGACGGAGGTCTCGCCTGCCTGCTTCTTCAGGCTCCTTCATGTCTAAACCTCTAGCACGTAGCAGGTGCTTAATAAATGTAGGGAAATACACAGGCTCAGTCTCCAGAAGCCAGCAAAACGAGCACGGTCTGCAGCCACTTTACCGCTCAGGAGCCTCCTGCCTTTCAGTCCCAAGCTCTGATCTTTGTGCGGGTCCAGGCAACCATGCTGAGCTCAGCGTCACTCTCTGAATATTTGAGAAGGTCCAGGTGCTGACGGCCTCTAAGAAATAACCTTGACCTTGAATCACTTCACTCAATTAGTTCAGGGTGACCCAGAGTCTGCTGCCATTTTCTTCACTTGCCTGTTTGCTGAGGCATATAGTGAACCTTAAGCTTTCCCTGCAGAGGGTCACTGGACAGGAACTTCAGCCTTAGCTCTGGCTGCGTGGGGACATCTGCTCGCCTCTTCTTCCGCAAGCCCTGGAGGCAAGCGCCGTTTCGAGAACTACCAAGAGACAGAGACTTTAAAGAAGTCACCGGCTCACACATCCCACCTGCTGCGCACACCAGGAGGAGGTTTCTGTAGGAGCCACTGCGGCCTCCCGTGACCATCAGTCAAAATTTTGCTTTTTCTTCCCTAGAATCCTCAAGCTCCATTTCAAGTCTAGTCCCTACCTGGTTTGTCTGGGTCTGAAGAGTGGGGTTTTTTTTTGTTCCTTCTTCTGGTTTTTCAGGAATTAGTTTGTGGCCACTTCTGTGTCCCCTTTTTCCTCTTCAGCCCCATTCAGACAACTGCCCCCGAACAAAGAGGGCCAATTCTGGGTGCCCCCAGCAAAGGTCAGGAAACCAGGGCCTTGGTTCTGTGTGTCTGGGTGCTGGCTGGGCTGAGGGGAGGCCCAGGATACGGGAGCATCTGCGTCTGTGGGACAGAACCAGCCCCCTGGTCCCTCCCTCTGAGGGTCTGGAAAATGCTCCCTACTCAGAGGTCCATCAAGCCACTTCCCTTTTCTGGAAAACACATCAGTTGTTCTCCGTGCGAATCCCATGCCTGGTGCTTTTTGAGGGAAGAAACCACCCTCCAAGTAGGACTTTGGTGACTTTCAAAATCCCTGAGAAGGACCCTTGGGGAAGTGGAAGGTTCTCCGTCTCCAGGAAGATCTGTGCCCTTTGCCCAGATGCCTGGACAACCCCAGCCCCTTCTTGGTACCACTAAGAGCGCAGAACAGGAGGCTCGGCACCAGACCAGGGGAATGAGGATGATAAAGGAACAAATTTCAAACCTAAGGCATTTGGTCCCCATACGTACATCTACTTAACTCGTCCATGGCGTCCCTTTTGGCTTATTTGATGAGGTGGTTTCCCGGTCAGGCAGGACCTATGCAGAGCCCTCTGGTTTCAAGCTGGGGGCAGTGACATTGCTGTCTTTCTCCTATTTATGCAGGGAGGCGGTATGCTCTCCCCATATGGCACAAAGCGGGACAGGACAGTCCTGCCTTCAGTGGAAGGTTCGGAAACTCCGCCTCCTTGGTTTGTCCCCGGGAGTCACTGGAGCACGTCCCTGGGACCATGCTTGGCCGCTCTAAGCTGCATCTGGAAAAACCAGACAAGTCTGGTCTGCTGGTCTGTTAGATTCTGGAAATCACCAGCCTGCCGTCTTTTTTGTGTTATTTACCTTTTGGGTAATCGCTTTGCCTGGTGCTCACAGCAAATGGGATGGGATGACACCAAGGCTGAGGCCCCGGCGGAGAGCTGGCCGGCTTCCACCCCAGCAGCAGGACGGCCCCGGGAGGTAGAGGTGAGTCACAGCAATCCAGGAGGGGAAGCAGCACTAGCTAAATTTAAAAATCCCTGCCTGATATATTTGTGAGGCTGCTTTACGATTTTACTGGGGAGAAAAATGGCAGTGACACAGAAGAATTTTCTTTTTTCTTTTTTTTTCTTTAAAGATTTTATTTATTTATTTGACAGAGATCACAAGTAGGCAGAGAAGCAGGCAGAGAGAGAGAGGAGGAAGCAGGCTTTCCGCTGAGCAGAGAGCCCGATGTGGGGCTCGATCCCAGGACCCTGGGATCATGACCCGAGCTGAAGGCAGAGGCTTTAACCCTCTGAGCCACCCAGGCGACCCCAGAAGAATTTTCTTGAGCGTAGCCTGTAATTATTATTATTTTTTTAAAGATTTTATTTATTTATTTGACAGAGAGAGATCACAAGCAGGCAGAGAGGCAGGTAGAGAGAGAGGAGGAAGCAGGCTCCCTGCTGAGCAGAGAGCCCGATGTGGGGCTCGATCCCAGGACCCTGAGATCATGACCTGAGCCGAAGGCAGTGGCTTAACCTACTGAGCCACCCAGGCGCCCCCAGAAGAATTTTCTTGAGCATAGCCTGTAATTATTAATGCTGTGATTTTTACATGGAATCCTTCGGTCTGAGAAGCAGAGAGAACTCAGCAGAAAGGATCTGATGCAAAGTACTTGCAGCGGCCGGAGGTCATCTGTCTCCTTAGACGGAGGGCGGGCTCACGGCCATGGCCATGCTGTTCTCAGGGTTCAAGGCCCTGAGAACCGACAAACCCCAGACTTGGCCGCTCAGAGAGTTGTTTCCACATGAGTCAAATAGACATTCCAGCACGTTCATGTTTAACGTGGAAAAGCCAGAATTCTATTCTCCTTTTTTATGTTTTTTAAAGTAGTGATTTGAAATCCTTCAAGTAAAGAAAACAGTAGACACAAATTAACATTCCTGACCAAAAAGGCTATCAGTCAAGTGAGGAAAACTGTCTACTTTGGATGGAACAGGGGCTGGGTCAGCCGCAGGGAGACTGTCAGGGAGCCACAGGGAAGAGGGGGTCCCACCACTGGCCGGGATGAGGTTCTTCCCAAACTCTGTGACAGGAGGACACTGTGTCTCCTCCTCTCCCTCTGGTCCTCGATGCTGATCCTCCAGGCAGGATGTCAGACAGATAAAAACAGTAACCTTTGTCATACTTGACATTTGATTACCTTCATTAAACTTCCCCAAGAAAAGCCCCCACCAGATCAATATTCACTTAACAAATATTAATGGATTATTCATCCTACCGCATGCCAAGTATTGGTCTAGACACTGGGTGTAAAGAAGATATAAAAGGTCCCCATCTGGGGCGCCTGGGTGGCTCAGTGGGTTAAAGCCTCTGCCTTCGGCTCGGGTCATGATCCCAGGATCCTGGGATCGAGCCCCTCATCGGGCTCTCTGCTCAGCAGGGCTCCTGCTTTCTCCTCTCTCTCTGCCTGCCTCTCTGCCTACTTGTGATCTCTGTCTGTCAAATAAATAAATAAAATCTAAATAAATAAATAAATAAATAAGGTCCCCATCTCCACTGAGCTCACCTTCTAGAAAGGGGAGGACGGACAGTCAGTGAGGAAATGAATCATCATTTCAGATGAAATACAGGCTGTGAAGGAGTGTAAATAAGACCAAAATAATAGAGTACTCGTGCTGGGGGTGGGGATGCTTAGACAGGGTAGTCAGGAAAGGCCTTCGATGAGGTACCATTCGGGCTGGAACTTGAATTATAGCCTATCCCTCCTGGAGAAAAAGCCAGCCACATCAAGAGCCAGGTAAGTGCTTCGGAGAGAGAACAGAAAGTGCAAAGGTCCTGGGGCACCCAGCTGGCTCAGTTGAAGAGCATGTGACTCTTGGTCTTGGAGTTGTCAGTTTGAGCCCGATGTTGGGTGTGGAGATTACTTTAAAAAATTTTTTTTTTAAGATTTTATTTATTTATTTGACAGAGATCACAAGTAGGCAGAGAGGAAGGCAGAGAGAGAGGGGGAAGCAGGCTCCCCGCCCAGCAGAGAGCCTGATGTGGGGCTCGATCTCAGGACCCTGGGATAATGACCTGACCCGAAGGCAGAGGCTTTAACCCACTGAGCCCCCCAGGTGCTCCTAAAAATTTTTTTTAATGTTTTTTAAAAGAAAATGCAAAAGTCCTGAGGCTGGGATGAACCAGCGAGTCCAAAAAGAAGCAAAGCCAGGCCAGTGTGGGTGGTGACACAGGGAGTGAGAGAGGGAAGCTGAGTAAGGCAGGCGGGGTCCAGGTCAGGTCTCGCACAGCCTTTTAGATTTTGGCCTGAATCTAGATTTTATTTTATTTTATATCAGCTTTGTTAACATATAATTTATATACAGTAAAGTTCACCGATTTTAAGTATCCAGTTTCCATGGGCCAGAGCCGAATTACCTATTGCTACCATCTTCGTGGTCAGTCTGCTCCCCAGGTCTGGTCCCGAGTAACCATGAGCATCTGCTTTCTGTTGCTTTAGTTTTGCTTTTCGAAAGTGCGATATACAAGGATCGCACAGTGTGAGGCTGGTGCGGGCAACCTCCCACAATGGCTCCTGGCAACCCCTGCCCTGGTATTGGACATCTTCCCTGGCATGGGGTCTGGACCCACTGACCTGTTTCAATGATACCCCAAAGGGACAAGACATCATGTCCAGGGTCGGCTTGTGAAACACTGCGCCTCAGGTCTTGCTGGCGCCCTCCTTGCTCACGTTGAAGAGCTGGCTGCCATGTTGAGAGCTGGTATAGCCAGAGACTCACCAGGCAAGGAATTAGGGACCAGCACTTGGTCTGACAGGGACCAAGGGAGCTGATGCCCCTGCCCAGCCAGGGTGAGCTGGAGAGTGCAGCTGGTCCCCCACGAACCTCAAGATGACTGTGAACCTGGACATGGCCCTTGGCTTCAGCTTTGCAAGAGGCAGAGCTGGGGACCCGACCCTGACCCACAAAAGCTGTGAGATAAGTGTGTTGTTTTGATCCACGGTGTCTCACGGCCATTGGTTACACAGCAATGAGTGACTAATACAGTAGGCTTGTGCCAGACTCCTTTCACTCAGTGTAATACCTTTAAGACTTATTCACGTGCTGGCCGGATCGGAAGTTTCTCTCTCTGCTGAGTAGTGTCCATTGTATGAATATTCCCCATGGCGTGAAGCCACCTGCTGATGGACGTTTGGGCTGTACCAGGTACGTCTGTTAGGAGTCGTGCTCCTTTGAATGCTCAGGTGCAAGTGTCTGTGTGGGCAGGTTTCCATTTTCTTTGACTACACACCTAGTTGTAGGATTATGGAATTTTAAGGGGAACGTATGTTTATAGGAAACTACTAATCTATATCCCAGTGTGGCTGTATCTTGTATTCCCACCAGCGATGGATGAGATTTTAAGTTGCTCTGCCTCCTTATCAACACTTGCTTATATGTCTTTAATTTTGGCCATTTTTGTGACTATGCATAGACATCTCATTGTGGATTTAATGTGCATTTTTTTAATGGCTTATGACTCTGAGACCTCTTTATAGGCTTGTTCAAATCTTTTCACAATATTTTCTTTTAAGGATTTATTTATTTATTTGAGAGACAGAGAGCAGGGGGAGGGGCACAGGGAAGGAATCTCCAGCAGACTCCCAGCTGAGCATGGAGCCTGGTTTGGGGCTTGAACTCATGACCCCGAGATCATGACCTAAGCCGAAACCAAGAGCTGGACGCTCAACCAACTTAGCCACCCAGGCATCCTGTCTGTCAATATTTTAAAATGAGATTGTTGGCCTTCTTATTGAGTTGTAAGAGTTCTTTGTATATTGTAGATAGACGTCCTTCATTGGATGTACGTCTTGCAAATACTTTCTCCCAGGCTGGGGCTTGTCTGTTCATTTTTCTTAACAGGAACTCCTCAAGAGCCAAAGTTTTTAATCTTGATGAAATCCATTTTGTCAATTATCCTTTAGGGCTCATGCCCCCCCTGGGTGTCCCTGGCCTGAAAAGGGCCCGGGAGCGCTTTCCAAGCAATGAGCTAAGATCCTCAGAGGGTTCTTCTAATTTGGTCCCATCTCTTAGGGATCACTTTCTTCTCTCACGTCCAATAACCTGACAGGTGGTGTCATTTTGCACACGTACACTTTGTCCCATTTTTCAGGTGTTTCAGGCAGGAAGGTGAATCTGTCTCCGTTACTCCGTCCCAGTCAGAAGCGGAGTTTGCCTTCATTCAAAAACTTTTTTAATAACCACTTTATTGAGATATAATTAACATACCATGAAACAGCCTTCATTTTCTCCAGCTGTTTTCTCTGAGTACAGACGTTCACATCACCAGCAGTTTTTGTTTGATTTTCACTTTTTCTTCTTTCAGGGTTTTAAAGTTGTAGCTTCACTGTCTCCGGCTTGAATGGTTTCTCTCCAACAGGTCACTGACATTTCTTTGTTACTCTGCATGCAATCTGTCTTTTCTCTGAGTGTTCTGAAGAGTTTTTCTTTATTTCTCATTTTGGCCAATTTGGCGATTATGTGTCTTGGTGTGATTTTCCTCTATTTATTCTGCTTGAGGTCTGCGGAGCTTCTTGGGTCTGCGGGCTTACCGTTCTCATCCAGCCTGGGAGATTTTCAGCCACTTTGGCAGCGAATTTCACATCCTTTGGGGTCCTTGCCAGGGTGTTAGATCCGTGTCCCGAGAGAAGGCCCCACGTCCACAAACTCTCCCCATCAGAGGCTCCTGTTTGGCCCCTGGACGCCGCGCCTGCAAAGCCATCCCACAGCCGACACCTGCTGCGAATTCCTGCAGCTCCTTTTGGCCTTAAACATAAAAATTCCAGTTATTTTACTAGCAAAAGATGGGTTTGCTTGGGAACAAAAGAGAAAGGCAACCCGCACAAGCAAGTCACAGCAGAAAAAATCACTAAGTCCGGAGAACAAAGAATGGCTCTTTGACAGCGGAGAGGTGGTTATAAGCAGAAAGCCCTTGGAGCAAACTAGGAATTTGAATGTAGTCTTCTCATTGGCTGGGCTATGACAGTCCCTCCTTGGCTAAATTGTGACAGTCTCTTATTGGCTAGGTTGTGGCTGTCTTTCATTGGCTAACTTGTGGCAGTCTCTCATTGGTTAAATTGTGACCATTTCTCATTGGCTAAATTGTGGCTGTCTCCCATTGGCTACATTGTGACAGTCTCTCATTGGCTGGGCTGTTGCTGGGCAGACGAGGAAAGCCTCTCTTCCTCCTGCTGGGGGTAGTGGAAGTAACACCACTTGCAGAGTCCCTCTTCTTGTTGGGTCAGCAGTTGGTGAGTGGGGGGGCCGGAGGGCGTCCTCTCCCTTGAGCCTCCCAGCTACATTTTATTGAGGCTTTGTTGTTTCCACACATGGTTCTTTCTTACCAGATCCAGCATGTATGTAATGAGGCTATGCTATAATTTATCCCTGGTTGCCAGCCTGGCAATGGGGGCGGAGGGGGGGCATGGGGAGAGCGCAGATACTGGAAGGACCTTGTTGCCTTGTTTTTGAAACCCCTACAGTGTCTTCCCATAAGAGAGGAGTCCTGGTGTTTCCCTTAGTGGTTGGGGTGAGCAAACCTCACAGTTTCTGATGTTTCAGAAAAGCCCAGGGAGCCAAAGTCTTTAGGGGCACCCACCCAGATATACCCATCCCATGTGTGGAGGTTTTTTCAACCAGGCCCTGACCTTGGCATTGCAAAGCTACCTTGACTGAGAGTCAAGGTAGTTCTATTTTTAATTTTTTAAAAAAGATTTTATTTATTTATTTGACAGAGAGAGATCACAAGTAGGCAGAGAGGCAGGCAGAGAGAGAGGAAGGGAAGCTGGCTCCCTGCTGAGCAGAGAGCCCAACTCGGGGCTCAATCCCAGGACCCTGAGACCGTGACCTGAGCCAAAGGCAGAGGCTTAACCCACTGAGCCACCCAGGCGCCCCTATTTCTTATCTTTTTGATAGTAGCCATTCTGAGACGTATGAGGTGATATCTCATGGTGGTTTTGATCTGCATGTCCCTGATGATGAGTGATACTTGCCATCTTTTCATGGACCTGTTGGCCATCTGGATGTCTTTGTCTTCCTTGGGAAAATGCCTGTTCAGATACTCTGCCCATTTCTTATTTGGATTGTTTGGAGTTTTTGCTATGAAATTGTATGGGTTTTGTTTTTTTTTTTAATATATTTTGGATATTAACCCCTTACCAGATACATGATGGGCAAATATTTTCTCCCCTTCAGAAGGTTGCTTTTGCATTTTGTGGATGGTTTCCTTTGCTGCGCACAAGCTTTTTAGTTTGCTATAGTCCCACTTGTTTATTTTTGCTTTGTTGCCTTTGCTTTTGGTGTCAACACACTTGGTTTCAATTATCGTTAACTATCTCCATCATTGCATATTCTTCTGTGGGATGTCTCTGCAGCCAGATCATTGCACTGTTCTTTTTTTTTTTTTTTTAAAGATTTATTTGAGAGAGAGAGAAAGAGAGTGTGAGCAGGAGGGGCAAAAAAGAGGGAGAAAGAATCTCAAGCAGACTCACCATTGGGTGCAGAGCCCAAGATGGGCTCGAGCTCACAACCCTGAGATGTACTGTTTTTGTATGTATCTCCTTTATCCTCCCAAACACACGTCCTTCTTGATTACTGTACCAACCACTGTTCTCCCAACTTATTATTTGTGAAAATTGTATCAGTGGGATACCACCTTGTTCAAGGCATCCACGTTTGACCCAGGATGGGATACTCACTGCCAGCTGGGCAGTGAGTGATCTAGTTACAACTCCCCCTCTTAGTATCTACTATGTCAGACCACTCCTGCTACCAACTATTAATGTGTGTCCTCCAGTAAGCAGACTATGACATGGCATTCAGAATACAAGAGATGTACTGGGAGCTCATGCCTGTGAAAGATGGGGGTTGGGGGGTGGAGCAAAATTGGGCTGAGGAAACCACAGACTGCAATAATGATCTGAAGCCCGTGGAT
Source organism: Lutra lutra (assembly GCF_902655055.1). NCBI lineage: Eukaryota > Metazoa > Chordata > Mammalia > Carnivora > Mustelidae > Lutra > Lutra lutra. The sequence continues at coordinate 196,850,295 of NC_062281.1, forward strand.
GGAAAGCAAGGAGAAGCAGAATTGGGCAGGGAGAACCTAACTCTGATGCAAACCCGACAAAGTTTTGGCCGATCCGAGGGAAGGGGGTGGAGAACTCTGGAGCAGAGATTATCCATCAGAGGAGCCCCAGGGGTGGAGGCCCACCTAGAGCCACCTAGAGCCACCTAGAGCCCCTGCCATGGTCGATCATTGACCAGGAACCACCCAGAAAGAGAGTGAACTCAGCTCCACTACAGCGCTGCTGAACTCCTCTTGGCTAAATGCAAATCCTTTCTTGAAGGGAAATCAAAGCCGAGCTCCACCACGGAAACTTCATCGGTTTCCAGAATGGCGACACAGCATCCTAGCAGCCTTCAAAAGTGATCAATGAAAAAATAAAAGGATCAATGAGGATTTTATTTTTTAAATGAACTCATGGATGTTAACATATTTGCTGTGCTTCAGTCCACTGTATTTACTTTTTTTTTTTTTTTTTTTGATACTCAAATTGTCCTTACTTTGGCCAATGGGAGCATCTCCACATTGACTAAGAAGTCCTCTGACACAATGCTGGACTCGTTAGTAATTCCCTTGCTTTCTGTTGATAAGATGCTCCAAGATCATGTGTTTTCTGCCTTAGATCTGACATCAGTCATTTTTCTAAGAAGCTGTGGTTTCTTTTACCAGGAATAGCGGCAAGGACAACAAGCTGGCTGCTGAGAGCGCTCACTGCTACTGAGCTGGTGGTTATTTCTAGACTGTGCAACCCAACCAGGCACTTTTTATATCTTTGCTCTCTAATAGGACAGCTGCTAGCCACACGGCACCACTGAGCACGTGAAATGTGGCTACTGCAACCCAGGAATGGGATTTTATTTATTTTTAATTGTTTTTAATTAACTTAAAGTAGGCTGCACGCCCGCCCGACATGGGGCTTGAACTCACGACCCCAAGATCGAGAGTTGCATGCCGCACAGCCTGAGCCGGCCAGGCACTCCAAGGAATGGAAGTTTAAATTTGTACTGGTGTACGAATATCTGTTCAAGTGTTTGATTTTAATTAATTTTACATTGAAATAGCCACATATGTCCAGTGGCTACCATATCAGATGGTTCTAGACCTTTTCAGTGGACAGAACTAAGAAGTAATTTTTTCTTAAGATTTTATTTATTTATTTGACAGAGACAGAGATCACAAGTAGGCAGAGAGGCAGCAGAGAGAGAGGAGGAAGCAGGCTCCCTGCTGAGCTGAGAGCCCAATTCAGGGCTCGATCCCAGGACCCTGAGATCATGACCTGAGCCCAAGGCAGACGCTTAACCCACTGAGCTACCCAGGCGCCCCAGAAGTAATTTTTTTGTTATTTACATATTTACTTATTTTTAGAGAGAGTGTGCAAGCAGGGGCAGAAGGGCAGAGGGAGACGGAGAATTCTAAGCCGGCTTCACGTGCAGCGCAGAGCTGGACTGAGTTCAATCCCACAACCCTGAGATCATGACCTGAGCTGAAATCAAGAGTCTGAGGCTTAACTGAATGAGCCACCCAGTGCCCCAGAAATACATTTTTTAAGTTCTATTAATTCATACTAATATTTCCCATTGGCACCCAAGATTACAGTTTTAACTTATTTTACATTCCTATCTCTTCTCCCAAAGTTAAAATGTTGGTTCCTAATATTCCCATACCACCTATTTCCTATATCTCCCTTCATGCACTTCTGGAAGGGCGACGGTAATACCGTTACTAAGGCCAGGACCACTGCAAACAACCCGAGCGTTCTTTGGAGCTCTTTTTGCCCTTACTAGTTAAGTATGATCAAATTGTGGGGTTTTAAAGTCACTTGAATTCTTTTCTGTAAGGTTAATACCTGACATACAGTTAGGTTCATTTGTTTCAGTTTCCAATTTTTAGGAATTGACTTGTTTTTGGCATTGCGGTCACACAGTTCCATAGCCAAAGGGACAAGCACATTCAGAGAAATGTCATTTCCGCGCGGAGCTCACCTTTCTGACCCTGGCTGGTAACTGTTTCTCCGTGACCCCCAGGAAGTACATGTACCTGGATGTTCTTAGCGCCTCTGCCCCTTCTTAGTAGGACACACCCCGTTCCACCACTTTTTTCCCTTCACGGTAGGTTTTGAAGATCACTCCATGGGGAGACAGGACAGTCCTCCCGTCTTCACAGCGGCTCGGCTGGGGCTCTGCAGCCCTCCGCCAGCCTCCGCTTCTGCCGTGGACAGTGCACGGAGGGTTGTGGATACGCAAAGGCCAGCGGGCAAGCCGGGGAGGAAGCAGCCTGGTCGAGGGCGTGCGGCGGGAGGACTGTGATTTCTGTTAGGGAAGCGACCGTGGGCTGATGGGGCGCCGCGGTTCTGCTCCTCGGGCCCAGCCTTCAGAGCGCAGAGACCCGCACCGCGCGACCCGGCGATGACCGCGGACGCGCGCGGGGCCACGGCTAACGCGCGCGGTTCCCGCCTCCCCGGCGCTGTGCGCAGGGCTCGGCGGCCACCCCGGTGGACGGTTTCCCGCGCGAAACCAAGCACTTCCCGGACTCGCTGCGGCCCCGGGAGGCACCTCGAGGTCCGGTGCAGCGGCGCGCGGCGCTCGGCGAGGGCTGGGCTGCGCCGCACTCACTCCCGGGTCCCCGCCGGGCCTGGCCCGAGAGGCCCTCGTCGCACCCCCACGTCTGAGCTGCAGATACGCGCTCCGGCCGGGCGGGTCGTCTCACGACAGAGCGGGGCAGGGGACCGCGGGCAGGGCTGGGGAGGGGGACGCGGGCTCGGCGCGGCCCGCACGTGGAGCCCGCAGTCCCAGCCTACGACGCCCGCGGGAAAGCCCCCGTCGGCGCGAGCACGACACTCGCTGGGCGGACAACCAACCTGCCCCCGGGTCTGCTTGGGCCAAACCCCCAGCTACGGGCCCGCGCGCTCCCGCGTCCACCCAGCCGCGGGATCCGCTCCGGGACCCTCCACGGGCCGCCCGCGCCCCGGCCGCACTGCGCCTGCGCGGGGGCGCCCCGGACCGCACCATCGCCCGAGCAGGGGTGCGCGCGGCGGGCGACCCCACCCCGGCCCGTGGAGCCGCCCGTCGCCGTGGAGCCGCCGGTCGCCATGGAGCCGCCCGCCGCCCTCGACGCCGCGGCCCAGGTCTGCGAGCGCCCGCGGAGGAGCCTCTGCGACCCCCGGCGGGCCACAGAGAGGTGGGTCGGTTCGCCCGGAGTCCGGGTTCGGCCGGGCAGCCACCTGCGGCGGCGGGTCTCGCCCCCGGTGGTTTTCGCCGAGTCCCCGACCCTGGGGCTGGTCCCCCCGACTTTGCGGGCCTCACTGGGGTCGGGGCGCTGCAGTGCCAGCCCTGAGCAGAGCTGGGGGGACCCCGGCTGGGGAGCCCAGCGGAGGAAGGGAGCCCGAGTCCTCCCCCTGGGCTTTTCTTTCTTCAAGTTTACTTTTAAAAATATTTTATTTATTTATTCATTTATTCATGAGTAAGAGAGAGAGAACGAGCGGGGGGAGGGGCGGAGGGAGAAGCAGACTCCCCGCTGGGCAGGGAACCCCATGCGTGGCTCGATCCGGCGACTCTGGGATCATGAGCTGACCCGAATAGAAGCTTAACCGGCTGAGCACCCCCCCCCAGGCGCCCCTATTGGGTTTTTCAAAGGGAGCCCGGTTTGGGCAGTGGAGGGGCTCCTGCTGTGTTTCCCACCAGCTGCTGGTCCTCTCCTCGCACCCTTCCCTCACGTCCGCGCTGAGCCAGGCGCTGTGCCAGGTACGGAGTCCGCACCGCCCGGCTGGGCCGCCAGGTGCCCGGAGTTCCCTCACAGGTGCTCTGGGCAGGTGGACGCGCGCGCCCGCGCACCCGGCGCAGACTGGTTTTAAAGTGAACATCAGGAAAAAATTACACACACACACACACGCATGCATGCATATATACATACATGCACACACATACACACATATACATGCATATAGACACACATACACATACACATACACGTACGTACATAAAGTGAACCTCAGTAGCAACTACCCAGGTCAAGAAATAAAACCATGTCCACAGGGTAAGTCAATCTGCCCTTCCCTTCCCGCAGGCAGACCTCACTCACCCCCAAGACCCGGACTGGCTGTTGTGATTCTCATTTCCTGGCTTTTCTTCAGGTGCACCCACCCTGTGTACGCCTTCCTAAGCACCATAATTAAGTTTCACTGACTTTGGAATATCATATAAATGGAATAATACTATATATATTCTTCTCTAATTTTTGAAACAACCCCAAGTTTACATAAAAGTTGCAAGTTCAGCCCCAAAATTGTCTTTTCCTGAGCCATTTGAGAAGTCACTTACAGGATGGTTTCTGACCAAGCCACACTGTGCAGGGCGTTCTCCCACATGACCTCAGAAGGGCCATCAAAGTCAGGACACTCACGGACGTGTCACCACCACCGTTAAGCATGACAGCTGATCCTAGAAAGCCACGAAAGGGAAAGGATCCCATCTGGGATCACACGTTGCACTCCACAGTCCTTGTGTGTCTGCAGCGTCTGGCCCTCAGCCTCCCTGGCGTTTTTTGGGCGTTCAGGATGCCGCCTCTGACGGCTGCAGGCGGGTCTGCAGAAGCTCTTTGATGTGGGCTTGTCTGATGTTTCCCCAGATGAGGTTTGCATCATGTGTCCTTGGCAGGAGAGTCACAGGACTTATGCGCCACTTTCTGCGCATTCTGGCCTGTGGGGCGGCTCACGGTGGGCCATGTCACGTTACCGGGGACTTTCACCTTGATCGCCGGATTAACGTGTTATCTGCCGACGTCTGCCGTTCCCTGTGTGATTTACACATGTGGTGTCAGGAGATACGTTGAAGCTATGTGGCCGTGTCATCCCTCTGAGGCTGGAGCTGGGTGGCTCCCAGTGACACCCCCCACCCGCCCGGCCAGGGCTCTGATGTCCTCCATGGGGCAGCAGCCTCCTGCTCCCGCCTGACATCCAGCTCGGGGCCACAACTGCCCCAAGCCGGCACCCCCCTCAGCACCCCTGTCTAGGCCACCATGGATCCTGCTTCTCCTGCCAAATCCGGGGCACCTTTTGCACCTTCTTCCCTGGCTGTCATGTTAAAGGGGGCACTGCAGCACGGCGCCGCACAGTGGATCATTTGCGCTACCCCAGAGCACCCAGAGGAGGACCCATGTACCTGCGACCGTCCTGCTGCGGGATTCTGGACTCTCTGCTGTTCCCAGCCTTGCTGCTCTGGGGGGGTCCTGCTGTGTCCCGAAGCCGGAGCGTGTGATGAGTTGAACTGTGTTTCTTCAAGGAGAAAACATCATGGGTTGAAGCCCTAATCCCTAGGATCTCGGAATATGGCCTTTGGAAATAGGGACATTGGGGATGTCATTCGTTGTGATGAGGTCCTACAACAGGTATCTTTATAAAAAGGAGGTATTTTTTTTTTAAGATTTTTTTTTTAAATTTATTTGACAGATCACAAGTAGGCAGAGAGGCAGGCAGAGAGAGACAGGAGGAGGCAGGCTCCCTGCTGAGCAGAGAGACCGATGCGGGACTCGGTCCCAGGACCCTGAGATCATGACCTGAGCCGAAGGCAGAGGCTTTAACCACTGAGCCACCCAGGCGCCCCTAAAAAGGAGGTATTTGGACGTAGATCTGGGCCCCTGGAGAACACCATGTGGAGGCTGGAGTTAGCCCACCCCAAGCCAGGGCACTGTCAGAACCTTGGAGAGGCCTGGAACACACGCTCTCCCAGCACTTCAGGGGGACCACGGCGCTGCCATCACCACGATGGCAGGTCCCTGTCCTCCACAAGTGTGAGAGAATACACTTCCATCGCCCGGAGACACCTCGTGTTGCGCTGATGGTGGCATTCCCAGGACAGTAATGCAGCATCTCCACGTGTCTGTAGGGTGCACACCCAGGAGCAGAGCCCGGAGTCAGAGAGAATGGAAGCAAAATCGGGCCCCCAAAGGCGACCATGACCTCATCCTCGGAACTTGGGAATATGTTAGATGATGTGGCAGGGGAATTCAGCTTGTTCAGCGGGGTCTGAGCTGGGGACAGGATCCCAGATTACCCAGGTGTCCTCAGGAGTGGGACAGGGAGGCGGGAGAGAGGAGAGAGTCAGGGAGCCCGGGGGGGACAGTAGCTCACACTGCTGGCTTCGAAGATGGTCGAATGGGGCCTTGAGCCGAGAAGTGTGGGGGACCTCCAGGAAGGAACGCGGCCCTGCTACACCTGGATTTTAACGCAGCGAGACTCACTGCAGACTCTGACCACCTGAATCCAGCATGACTAGTCTGTTAAGTCGCTGGGTTGGCAGTAACTTGTTACAGTAGTGATGGGAAAGTGATACAAAGGAATATGCTTTTCCACTTTACTTTTCTAAAAAAAGATTTTATTTATTTGAGGAGAGGGGCTGACTCCCCGCTGAGCAGGGAGTCCAACATGGGGTTTCATCCCAGGACCCCGGGATCATGACCTGAGAGGAGGGCAGATGCTTCACCGACTGAGAATTACAAATGAGGCTGGGCAATGAGTGTTTATCGCCGACAAATAGCTTATCCAAAGCGGGATCCTGTTGAGAGCTACGGGGAACCGCGTGAACCACGGCGGGAGGCAGGCAGGACTCGGGGCCGCTGACACACAGGAGTGCGGCTGCCCTGCACCGGCCAGGGCATGCTTGAGGGTGAAGGGCCCTGCTGACATGCTGCCCCTTCGCCGCCAGCGGCACCTTCGCGGGCCCGTGCATCGTCCTTACATGCTCCTGACGGCAGAGCTTTTGGGCCATGTGTCAAATTTGTCTTCTGGTTTGTAACTTTTCTTCAACGCTCCTTTGGGCATTCTCCAAAGGAGAATGAACAAAAGTTTTCAATTTAAATGTACATGACCCCGTGCCAGCTTCTCCTCTCGTGGCTGATGTTCGCAGTGTCGTGCGCCCCCAGCTTCCACTGTGGCCCAGGTCAGCTGTTCCCGCCTGCGACTTTCATCCGCAGGGAACCGAGTCCCGGGGGGGGAGGCCCGGCCGTTGGGCTTGTGACCGAGGTGGGCGCCCTTGCCTGCTGATGGCCCGCGCTCCGGCTGGGTGTGGGGCGGTCGCGAATCTGTAGAGCAGTTTGGAGAGAACTGGCAGTACCTGAACACTCATTCATTTATGCCGACTTTGTTCTTTTTTTTGCACTTTTACTGTGGAAAAGTGCGATCTCGGGAAGGCAGAGAAGGGGCGACCCAGACTCGAAGGCCCGGTCCCCTTGGGTGCCTCCCGCTCCACGCTGCTGGCCGGGGGAGGCTAGAGAGCTGCCGAGGTGGGGTGTTTCCACCCGTAACTACCGCTCTCCCAGTGAAGACTCCCTTTTGGCATAACTACAAAATTGTTACCAATCCCAACAAAATTAACCTGAATTTCTTGATAAAATCGAACACCAGTCTGCCTTCACTTCACATCGTCTGGAAAATAAGTCTTCTGCAGCTGCTTCCTGGAATCCGGGGGCAAACAGGAACCCTGCACCACAAGTGACCGACTTGTCTCTTTTGGTTTAAAGCTGTCCCTCTTTTCCGCCTTGACATCCATTTGCTGAAGTTTCTGGATCATTTGTTCCGTTTCTGTATGCTGGAGGCCTCCTTTAATGTCAGCCTCCAGTGTCTTCTCCAGAGAGGATCTGCACGTCTTTTGTTGTGTCCGGTTTTACATACCTCGTATTTCTTGGTATAATTCAAAACACACGGCATCTCTTCCAAACCTTGTTCCCCTCCGTTCTGAAGAACAGGAATATATTTGGTTTTTATGACTGGACTTAGGTCGAGCGACATCACTAAATCGTCTCGGTTACTTAATGCCGGATGTCTGCGTGCCCAGTGGATTGCTCCGCACACGGTCGTGGGATCTGAGAACTTTTCCACTTCGAGCTCCTTGTGTTCCTTCCAGCGGGTTCTGGCTGGGAGCCCCAGCGGCGCTGAGTGGAAGCAAACATCCTTGTTTTGTTCTCAGTCCTGTGGCTTTTTGTGCTTAGAACTCATGACGTTTCCTGCAAACGGCCTTTCCCACGTCAAAGAAATCAGCGTCCAGTAGAAGATTGCGAAGCGGGATGTTGAATTTTATCAGTACTTCCTCACATCAGTCGAGTCGATCATGTAAGTCCCTTCCTTCGGTCTGTCACCCACGGTGAGTTAACCTGATTCTAACGGGAAATCAGGCCCTGGGGTACCGAGGTTGTGTCCATGCGCTGCTGCGGGAATCAGGCAGGGGATGCTCCCCCCCCCCCCCGTTCCCCTTTCATTGTCCGGCTTTGGTGACAAAGGTGACATGAGCTCCGGGAAGTAAGTCAGGGAGTGGGCCTTCTGCCCCTGCTTCCCAGAAGCAGTGTGCACGGCTCGCGGGTTTCCCAGAAGTTGGCAGGGCGGCCTCTGCGCCCCGAGCCCCCTTCAAGGGACCGTCTATCTATTGAGTTTCTTTTACGCTCGTGGGATTCTTTAACATTTTTCTTTTCTTCAAACCATTTTGATTACTACTATTTTTCTCCCATCCAAGTTCTAACCAGGCCCGACCCTGCTTAGCATGATTACTACTATTTTTCTAATAACTTGTCCATTGTCTAAATTTTCACATTTATTGGCATAAAGTTGTTGATTGACTTTTTTTACTTTGTAATGTTTTATATTTGTCAGTCTTGCAGATCTTTAAAAAATCCAAACTTCCTGTTTTCAGGGGCCTCTCTTTCACATTTGTTTTCGTGGCGCAGATTTCTAATCTTTGTCGTCTTCTTTCTTGCACTTTCTTTGGGTTTCTCTGGCAGGTCTTTGCTCACCGCTTCAACTGGACGTGGAGCCCGTTCGCCGTTCGCCTTTCCGCGACAGATGCTGTGGGGCCGCAGGTCGGTGGGGCTCCAGCTCGTGGCCGGTCCCTGGGCTCTCCTGTCCTGTAACTCATTGTACCATTTCCACGACGGTTTTTCCCTGGACCCTGGGTCATTTAGAAGTATGTTTCCTGGGGGCACCTGGGGGGCTCACTCAGTTAAGCCTCCAACCGTTGATCTCTGCTCCAAGCTTGATCTCAGGGTCACGGGATCGAGCCCTGCACTGGGCTCCACGCTCAGTGGGGAGTCTGCTTGGGACTCTCTCTTTGTCTCCTCCTGCCCCTTCCCTGCCCACACCCTTACTCTCTCTCTCCTTCGCTCTCTTTCTAAAATAAATAAATCTTTAAAAAAAAAAAAAAGTATGTTTCCTAGTAGTTCTCTAGAAGTAGTTCTCTATTGCTTACTGATTTGGGCCGATGAATTTTGGCCAGAGAACAAGTTTTTAGGATCATCTTTATTGAAGAGTAACTGGCGTGCAATATTGTGTTCATTTCAGGGGGCACCACAGTGATTTGAGATGCACCTGCCTTGTGAAAGCGTTACCCTGATGCGTCCTGTCCCCATCTGTCACCATACAAAGTCATCACGACATGATTGACTGTGTTCCCTACTCCGTACAAAGCTGTGTACCCTTCCAGGCCTTCGAAATTGACTGACACCTGTTTTGGGCCCAAGACACAGCTTTCGTAAATGTTCTGCGTTCGCTGTAGGGGACCCTGAAATCCTGCGGCTGCCGGGTTCCGGGTGTCTGTCGGCTCAGTTTGCTAATGACGTTGTCCAAGTGCACATCGTTGACAGCTTGTCTCTCCTGGTTTTGTTAGAGAGTGTGTTACAGTGGCCCACGAGAGTTGTATCTTGACCTTTTCCTCGCTCCGTCCACCTGTGCTCCACTTGGTTTGTGACCAGTTAGTGGGTGCGCGTGGGCTTCTGGGAGCCGAACATCGGGTGCGGATGTCCTGCGTGGCTGTTGCTGCTTTTCGCCTCTAGGATTCCGTGTGTTTCTAGATAACTCCGCCAGCCTCCTCTTCACAGTTCCTGGCCAGCGCGTCTCTCTGAATTATAAAGCCTGGGGCCCCCTCAGGCTTGTGTTCTAGATGTCTCTTCGGTAGTGTACAGTTAGATTTTTTTGGTCGTTGTTATTGTTCTTTTCATCTAATTTAAAAGAGACTTTTTATTTAACCTTGGCCATTTAACCTGTGTATATGCTTGCCTTCACTTAGATTTTGACCTGAAGGTTTCTTATTTTCTAGTCAACTCTTCGAGCTTCTTAAGACAAAGTACAATTTCACCCAGCGTTTCTGCTTGTTTTCCGTGCGATGGCTGGGACGTGGGCGGCCCCGCAGCCAGAAGCAGGGAAGGCACTTCGAGCTGCTTGTTCAGCACATCTGAGCAAACCTCTGTTTCAGACTCTACCCCACCCCCACTTCATCGGCGCCCAGTTCTGGGGCCTTTCACCGGTGGGTGCTGTGCCCCAGGGGCGTCGTGCGTCAAGTTTTCCCCCGGAAGGTCAGTCCGCACCCCTGACAGCCGAGCCGATAACATCCTCATGCCTCCCAGCTTCTGTTTTGTTCAAACCATGTCTCCTCCCGTTGGCCTGTTCCTTATGGACTCGTGTGTTGGGAAAACTGAATCCTTTTCTGCTGTGGTTTTAGTGAGAATTTAAGAGGGGCCAAAGGCCGCCCCCTAGAAGTGCCCTTTTTAACTGGACATTCAGAGTATGTGTGGTTGACGGGCACCTGGCTGGCTCAGTCCGCGGAGCGGTGACTCTCTTTCTTTCTTCCTTTTTTAGAGAGAGGGAGAGAGGGCTTGGGGAAGGGCAGAGAGAGAGAGAGAGAGAATCTTAAGCTGAGTCCATGCCCAGCGCAGAGCCAGACGTGGGCTCGACCTCACCACCCTGCGATCATGACCTGAACCAAAGTCAGGAATCGGAGGCTTGACCAACTGCACCCCCCCCCGGCGCCCCGTGACTCTTGATGTCTGGACTGTGAATTCAAGCCGCACGTCGGATGTATGCATCACTTACAAACAAAATATTGAAGAAAAAGTGTATAAAAAGCGCTATGATGTAGTCGTTTTCCGTGAAACTGTGATGTTCCACCTCTGCTCAGACACTCATTCCCCGGGGGGGCAGTCACACTCCGTTGCCATGAGCACATGGAGGTCATGGCCATGAAGCAGAACAGATGCCTCCACTTTGTGCAGATCTTCCAAGAGCTCTGCCGTTCGCCGACCAGTAGGTCAACAGATTTTATCAAACGGGAGGAACATTGTTGGCGTTTTACAAGATCCCTTAAAATTCTGCCTCTCAGAAGGGAAACGCATGAGTCTTTGTGGCATTTCAAAAAATGGATTACTACGGGCGCCTGGGTGGCTCAGTGGGTTAAGCCGCTGCCTTCGGCTCGGGTCATGATCTCAGGGTTCTGGGATCGAGTCCCGCATCGGGCTCTCTGCTCAGCAAGAAGCCTGCTTCCCTCTCTCTCTCTCTCTGCCTGCCTCTCCGTCTGCTTGTGATCTCTCTCTGTCAAATAAATAAATAAATAAAAATCTTTAAAAAAAAAATGGATTACTAGCCCTGACATACTCATGATTTGTCCAGGAAACATTATTAGGCTTTGAAAATACTTTTCAGTTAATTCTGAAGCAATTCAGCTTATTCTGAAGCAATTATTAAGCAGTGAGAAAGAAATTCGTCTATAATTTTAGCATCTCCTACATAAGATCAACATTTAAAATCAACGTTCCCTATCAAGCTCTACACAGACGAGCTCCGAGCGTTCCCCAAATGATGAAGTGTAATGAATATTCTGAAATTTCCCAAGAATTACTTTTGAGGGGCACCTGGGTGGCTCAGTCAGTTAAGCCTCTGTGTTCGGCTCAGGTCATGATCCCAGGGTCCTGGGATCGAGTCTCGCATGGGGCTCCCACTGAACGCGGAGTCTGCCTCACCCTCTCCCTCTGCTGCCCCCCTGCTTGTGCTCTCTCTCTCTCAAATAAATAAATAAGATCCTAAAAATAAAGACTCGCTCTTGAGCCGCGCTGTAACGTACACCCCAGCTCCACCGCGCGTCCTGCTCGTGCGCTCGGTGAGTTTTGATCACCGCATCCCCTAGGGAAGCGCCTCTGCGGCAGGACCGGGGACGTCGCGGGCCACCGCGGTGCTCCCGCCCCCGCCCCATCCCCTGCCTTAACCCGGAACCTCTCCCCGACGACAAACAGTGGAGCCCGCACTTGGGTCTCCTCGTTCTCTTTCGTGTCCGGCTCCTTTGCCCGCCGCCGTGTGTCTGAGATGCAGCCACGTGCGCGTGTGGCCCCGCGTCATCCCGTCCGGTGACAGCGGCGCAGTGCGGGACGCTGGGTTGGGTCCGGTCCGGGCTGCGCGCGTGCGGGCGCCCTGATGCTCGCGTGCGGGACTTGCTTCGGCCGCGTCTCCGCCGGTCCCGGGCGCACACCTGGAGAAGCGTTTCTGCGTCCCGTGGTACGTCCGTGTCACTCCGGTTACGACTCGGTGTTTGGATTTTGGATTTGGGGCATCGTGTGCGGCGGCGTGTCCCCGTGGTTTTTCTTCTCACTCGCCGGTGACGACCGCGGCCGCGCGCCGCTGCCCGGCCTCGCTGGCCCTTCCCGCACCTTCCCGAGCGCGTCTGTCCTAAGATTTCTGTGCCCTCCGGCCGGACTTGGGACTGTAAACCGCTGACACTTAGGGGCTCTTTGCACAGCCTGGTTGTAAGACTGCGGCCGAGTTCATGCGCTGCGAGCTTTTTCCGAGGCTCCGGCTTATGCATTTTCTTAATGTCTTTTTATAGGAGAAATTGATAATTCTTAGGAAATCCAGTACTTATGGTTTTTTAAAACTATGACCTTATTCATCTGTAACTGTAATAATTTGTTTGTAGCTAAAATTTCTGCTTCCCAAGATGGAAGAAGACGCTGTCCCGGCCCCGCGGAAGGCGCGCCCGGGCGTCGGGCCGGCGGCAGGTGCCGCTGAGATCTTCCCCAGCAGCGAAGGTGAGTGATGCGCTTCCCGGTCCCTTAATTCCTCGTCTTCAGGGAGACCACATCGTTTTAGCTTATATGTTTTTTCTCAAAGAGGGAGCTTACATTTTTCTGTCTTTAGTTGAAAGAAAGATAAACTATGGCTGAGAATCTTGAAAGGAGCAAACACAGTGTTCTGGTTCGAACATCTCTGTGGAGAACTGGGACGCCATTTCCATCCCAGTCCTTTGAATATGACCTGCTTTTGTTTTCTTTCCCTGAAAGCTGTTGGAGTCCAAAAAATCACTGATAATCTCACATTTTTCTAAGACATGCTTTGATTTGGGTTAGCGCTAGGCATCGGGCAGGACAGTCCAACCCGGACTAAGTTCCTCGGTCCCCCATCTCACCCCAGCATGGCTCCTTTCTCGGTACCCAAGTGAGACGTAATGAGGCATGCTGATGTGAGGTGAGGTTATGTGACATATTGTGAGGTGAGGCAAGGTAAGGTGGTATGAGGCATGATGAGGTGAGGTGAGGTGAGGTGATCAAGTGAGATGTGTCGAGGTGTGATGTGGTGAGGTGAGGTGATGTGTGGTGAGGTAGAATGAGATGAAGTGAGGTGAGTTATGGCATTGTGAGGTGTGGTAAAGTAAGGAGTGATGAGGAAGCCAGGCTGATGGGAGGTGTGGTGAGGTTAGTGAGGCGAAGTGAGATAATGAGGTGCAGTGTGGCGTGGTATGGTGATATGAACTGAGGTGAGATGTGGTGTGGTGAGGTGAGGGGGCTTGAGGTGAGGTGACCTGTGGTGACATGAGGTGAGGAGTGGTTTGTGGTGTTGTGAGGGCTAGTGATGTTTGGTGAGGTGAAGTGAGGTGTGGTGATGGGAGGTGAAGTGTGGAGTGCAGTATGGTGACATGAGGTGAGGTGAGGTGAGATTTGGTCACGTGAGGTGAAATGTGGAGTGTAGTATGGTGCTGTGAGGTGAGGTGAGGTGAGGTGTGGTGAGGTGAGGTGAGATGAGATGCAGTAAAGTGAGGTATAGTGTGGTGTGGTTCATGGTATTGTGAGGTGTGGTGAGGTGAGGTGAGGTGTGGTGTGGGTATGAGGTGAGGTGTGGTGTTGCGTGAGGTGAGGTATGGTAAGGTGAGGTACGGTGAGGTAATATGCGGTCTGGTAAGGTGAGTTGTGGTGCAGTGAGGTATGATGAGGTGTGCTGGGTGAAGTGAAGTGATATGAGGTATGGTGAGATGAGGTGAGGTGAGGTAAGGCATGGTGAAATGAGATGAGTTGTGTGGTAAGGTGAGGTAAGGTGTGGAGAGGTGAGGTATGGTGAGGTGAGGCAAGGTGAATTGAGGTGTGGTGGGATGAGGTGAGGTGTGGTGATGTGAGGTGTGGTGAGCGGAGGTAAGATGAGATGAGATTAGGTGAGGTATGGTAAGATAATGTATGGTGAAATATGATAGAGTGAAGTGAGCTGATGTGAGGTATATGAAGTATGGTGAGGTGAGGTGTGGTGAGATCAGCTGAAGTAAACTGAGGTGAGATAAGGTGAGGTGAAGTGTGGTGAGATGAGGGGAGGTGTGGTGATGTGAGATTTGGTGAGATGAGGTGAGCTGTCATGTGGAGTGTGGTATGGTGATGTTAGATAAGATGAGACGTGGGGTGGTATGGTTTGTGGTGTTGTGAGGTTTGGTCAGATGAGGTGTGGTGAGGTGAGATGAGGTGAGTTGTATGGTGAGGTGAGGTGTGGTGAGGTGAGGTTTGGTGAGGTCAGATGAGGTCAGGTGAGGTATGAAGTGATGTGGTATGGTAATTGAGGTGAGGATAGGCATGGTGTGGTATGGTTTGTGGTGTGGTGAGGTTTAGTCAGGTATGTTGTGGTAAGGTGAGGTATGATGAGGTGAGGTGAGGTGGTGAGATAAAGTAGTTGTGATATAGTGAGGTGAGGTAAACTATGGTGATTGAGGTGAGGTGTGGTTAAATGAACTGAGGTGAGTTGAGGTGAGATTAGGTGAGGTAAGGAAAAGATGAGGTGCAATGTGGAAATGTGAGGTGAGGTATGTTGAGGTGAGGTGTGTTGAGGTGAGATTGGGTGAGGTATTGTGAAGTGAAGTAAGGTGAAGAATGGTGAAGTGAGATGAGGTGAGGTGAGATTAGATGTAGTATGTAGAGGTGGGGTGATATGAGGTGACTTGAGTTGAAATTACTGAGGTATGGTGAGGTAAGGTAAGTGAGTTGAGGTGAGGTGTAGTGAGGCGAGGTGTGGTACAGTGAGGTGAGGAGTTTAGGTGAGGTATGGTGTTGTGAGGTTAAGTGAGGTATAATGAGATGTGGTAGGATGAAGTGAGTTGTTGTGAGGTATGGTATGGTGAGATGAGGTGAGTCATGGTGTATTGTGGTGAGGTGAGGTGAAGCGTGTTGATGTGAGGTGACCTGAAGTGGTATTAGGTGAGGTATAGTGATATGAGGTAAGGTATGGTGAGATGAGGTGAGATGAAGTGAGGTAAGGTGAGTTGAGAGATAAGGTGAGGTTTGGTGAAGTGAGGTAAGGTGTGGTGATACTGAGGTAAGGTATGGTGAGGTAAGATGAGGTGAGGTGAGTTAAGATGACATTAGGTGAGGTATGGTGAGGTAAGGTGTGATGAATGAAGTAAGGTATAGTGAGGTGAGGAGAGGTGAGATGAAATTAGGTGAGGTGTGGTGAGGTGAGATGAGGTGGGGTGTGATGTAGTGAGGTAAGGTGAGGTAAGATGAGAGGAGATCAGGTGAGGTGTGGTGAGGTGAGCTGAGGTGTGGTGAGATAAGGTGAGGTGTGGTGTAGTGAGGTGAGGTAAGTTGAGGTGAGATTAGTGAGGTATGGTGAGGTGAGTGAGGTAGGTGTGGTGATGTCAGGTATGGTATGGTAAGGTTAGTTGAGGTGAGATGAGGTATGGTAAGGTGAGGAGTTGTGAGGTGAGTATGGTGGGATATGGTGAGGTAAATCAGTACCCAACTTTCCATCTTCTAAAATTGTATAGGGTTGGGGCGCCTGGGTGGCTCAGTGGGTTAAGCCGCTGCCTTCGGCTCAGGTCATGATCCCAGGTCCTGGGTTCGAGCCCCACATCGGGCTTTCTGCTCAGCAGGGAGCCTGCTTCCTCCTCTCTCTCTGCCTGCCTCTCTGCTTACTTGTGATTTCTCTCTGTCAAATAAATAAATAAAATCTTTAAAAAATAATAAAATAAAAATAAAATTGTATAGGGTTTTCTTGTCCACTCTCTTTTCCATGTTCCCTGTGATTTGCACTGATGCCTTTTTTAGTTCCTCTCATTTCCACTGAGAGTTAATGAAGGAGTGGTGATATGTGCTATTGGATGGTTCCATTGGCCATGTTTTGCTGGAAGTCTACAGAGATTCTCTAAGACAATATTTCTTAAACTTTTCTGTCAGAGAATCCCTTTACATTCTTAAAAATTATTGAAGACCCGAAGAGCTTTTATGTTGATTATATCTTTTAATATTTACTGTATTAAATATTAAAGCCGAAAATTTTTTGTATTTATTCACTTAAATTAGCAAAACTGAACCTGTTATATGTAACAGAAAGAATCTGGTCTGTCAGAAGACGGCGGATTCTCACAGGCCGCATCTATGTTAGCCTGTTGTGATACTATGTATCATGAGACCTTTCGGAAAACTCCGCTGTACACTTAGGAAATGAGAATGAAGGAGGCAAATGATGTGTTAGCGTTGTTAGGAAAATGGGTTTTGATTTTGCAGACATTCTGCAAGGGTTTGTGGCACTCCCACCGGGGTTCCCTGGGCCACACTCGGAGAACCATTGCTCTGAGACACCAGCAGCTTCTGTGCCCGCCGGCGTGAGCCGGTCTGGGTTTACCCCAGGGCTTCGGGCCTGAATGACTTTCTCTGCTCTTTGTTTTTTCTCTTGCCTCGATTTCTAGAACGAGAGGCCCCGGAGTTTGCAGTTGAATTTCCTCCTCCAGAAGCGGGGAAGGGAGCTGGCGCGCCACGGCCCGCGTAAGAGCCCGGGGTGGGGGTGGGGAGGCAGCTTCCCCGCAGCCTGCGCGGGCGGCCGCGGCGGGAAGGTGGGGCTGCGCTGCGAGGCCAGTCGGCGGCCTTTCCGCGTTCAGCCCCGAGCAGGGGCACAAGCCTGGCGCCGGCGCCCGGGAGACGAGGGCGGCCCCCCCAGGCGGACCGCGGGCCTGCCGGCTGCGGAGGACCCTGAGCCGCCTAGAGGAGCTGCGCCGGGAGAAGGAGCTTTGCATCCAGAGAACCAGGTGAGGGACGCTCGGGTGCCTCCTCAGGGGAGGGCGTGATGTCGGGGTCCTAGGATCGTCCCCCACTGGCCCAGGGACCCGCCCGCCACCTGCTCCCGGGCCACCCGCTGGGTGCTGGGTGCTGGGTGCTCAGCGGGAGGCTGCTTCTTCCTCTCCCTCTGACCCTCCTCCCACCCCGCCCCCTTATTCTCTCTCTCTCTCTCTCTAATCAATTTAAAAAGAAAAGAAAACCAGACTATGGACTCTGAAAAACGATCTGAGAATTTTGAAGGGGTGGGGGGTGGGAGGTTGGGGGCACCAGGTGGTGGGTATTGTAGAGGGCACGGATTGCATGGAGCACTGAGTGTGGTGCAAAAATAACGAATACTGTTATGCTGAAAAAAAAAATTAAATTATTTTAAAAAAAAAAAGAAAAAAAAAAAAGAAAACCAAGGGCGGGGGCGGAGCTGGGGGGGGGAGCAACGGCGGGCGTGGTGAGTGATGGGCGGGGCGAGCGCTGATGGGCGGGGCCATGGGGAGAAAGTGGTGGTGGGCGGGGCCACCGATGGTTGGCGGGGAGAGCTGGGGTTGGGGGCTGGTGAGAGGGGGTGGGCGTGGCGAGCAGGGGTGGGGTGGTGAGCGGCGGTGGGCGGGGAACTCGTTCCAGGAGGCGTCGGCCCAGCCCTCTGACCCTGCGACCCCACAGGCCGCGCAGCGGGACCCTGGCGGTCCTTGATGGACAGACTTCCTCCTGTCCTCCTGCGGCCTGGGCGGTCGCGTGCAGCTGCAGAGGCTGCCCTCTCTGTTCCCGCCGGGCCTCGGCCGGGCTGGTGCCTGCCTGCGTGGGGCTTGCCCTCCGGTGGACCGCGCTGCCCCTGCAGGCCCCTCCCGCTCCACAGGCCCCTCCCGCTTCGGCGTGCTCCCCGGGTGTCTGTGCAGAAAAGTTCGAACCTGCGGAAAAGTTGG
The DNA here is from genome assembly GCF_902655055.1 of Lutra lutra. Lineage (NCBI taxonomy): Eukaryota > Metazoa > Chordata > Mammalia > Carnivora > Mustelidae > Lutra > Lutra lutra. Next base: position 196,868,309 of record NC_062281.1, read on the forward strand.
AAACTTTTGGGCATGGGTGTAGCTGTCGCTCGTGCACCGTGGATTGCCTTCTCCGGTCCCTTCTTTCTCCGTTCATGCCAGCGAACTGCGGAAATCGCAATACCTTACTCCTAAATACTAAAAACACAGAAACATCCTGTGCAGAACCTCTGCTCCGTCACTTCCCCTAAGGAGCCGGAGTCCTCGCCGCACCGCGCGCCCGTCCTGTGCGGCTTCTGCGCGTCCCCAGGACGTGCTTTGGAGCTGCTTTGGTTGTGCTAATCACAGGAACTAGAATTTTGAGTTGGGATCAGTCCGGGCCCACACATTGGTTGGTGGTCCTGATAGGTCTGTGAGTTCTGGATCACCCAGGAGGGGCTACAGCTGTGCGCCCTGTGCACAGCCCCCAGGGCTCTCCCCTCTGCCCTTGACAGGCCTGAGCTCATTCCTTTCTGCCGCTTCATGCTCATTCTCATTTGGGCTGAGGTCACCCAGGGGGTTTTCAGAAACCAGATGTCCAACACTGTGATCATGCAACCTGATGGTGAGAGAGAAATCCCTGGAAAGATGATGTGACCTCAGCCGCTGGCCTGGGCAAGGGGGACAGATGACCGTGTCCCCAGCCTAGGCAAGGGGAGCTGGAGGGAAAGGCCCCACTCTGCCCTGAACCCCACTGTCGTTTTCTGAAGATGGGGAACAGTCAGAGGCACCTGGGGAGAGCTTGCGGAGAGGCCGCACTCCGGACAGCCATTCATCCAGATTCTGGCTTGTTTTCAGAGGAGAGCTGCGCGCTTGCCGTCAGAGGGTGGAGCTCATCACCAAACAGCAGGCGAGCGTGGCTGCGGAGACGGCTGTGGAAAGAGAGGCCAGCAACACGTAGGTCATCTGCCTGGGGCGCTGAGGGGGGCAGGCGGTCTGGGCTCAACCTAGTCCCAGGCCAGCCGGGATCTGTGCTAACACCTGTGGCCTGCGGTGCTCGAGGAAGCAGACTAGCTGCGCTCCCGTGTGGGAAACAGACAACCCAAAATGGGAACAAAGAAACCAGTGACCACGAGGACAAGAAAGCTGGTGGCCGTGAGGTCAGGAAGGGTGACTACTTTGAAACAGGTGGTCAGGGAGCCCTCCTGAGAAGTTCCTCCAGGCTAGGACCTGAGTGACCAAAACAACTTGCCTGCAGTGACCAGGAGAGAACATTCTGGGGGGTGGGGATGTGCGAAGCCCCAGGAGCGCCCAACAGAGGGTCCACTCTGTGGGGACAGTGCAGGGGTACTAGTGGGCTTCAGGGAAGAAACGTCAGGACTGGCTTTGCCTTGAACACCCAGCCAGGTGGTGCCTCTACCGAAACTAGGGGGCAGGGCAGGCAGGGGGGTCCAGTGTCTGCGTGGCTGCTGCACAGACACACCGGCTTGGAGCTCCGCACGCACACGGGGCTGGCGTCCGCAGATGCGCCGAGTGCCCCTGGGAGCCAAATGGTGTCCACGCACTTCAGCCCTGTAATTTCATAGCAGCCCTTGGAGAGACTTGGGGACACTAGTGACCTGCCCAGGGTCACGCTGCTAAGAAGGGACGCTATGGGACTTTGGTCCTGGCGCTCTGAGCTGGAGCCCGAGGGCAGCTGCTCCACTTGCTGCTAGGAGAGGGAAGAGCGTCCACCACAGGGGCCAGCGCCAGGCCCCACTGGCCCCAGGAGGGCTGATGGGGCTCTTGGCCACTAGGTGCTGGGGTTTCAGGGGCCACAGGACAGACAGGGCCAGGAGCCCACTAGTGCTTGGAGCAGCAGCTTTGGGAAGCCTGCAGCCCAGCCCCCGCAGGGAGAGACAGGCTCTTCTGTAGGATTTTGAAATCCTCCTGATTCTGTGGACACAGCAGGCCAGGTGTCCGGAAACGATGCCCGGACCGACCGGCGGCTCACAGCCCCTCCCCAGCTGTCGTGGTACCCGCACAGCCGGGTCCTGTGGTCAGCGTCATCCTAGGCTCTTCCCGCAAGGCAGCCCCCCTGGCTACCCCGTTTATCACAGTGTCCCTGTCATTATGTCAGAACACACCAGGGGTTAGGACGACTGGGTGGCGCGCCGGGCTGGCCCCAACTGCAGCATGCCAGAGGGGATTGACGTGAGAGGACGCAGAGTGGCCTTAGAACCGAGAGTCTCCCACTGGCTTTTTGGCCTCCCGGCGCGGTCCTGGGGCAGGGGCGCCGGGTCCTTCCTGGATCTGAGTGGCCTGCAGTTCGGACGGGCTGGAGCCAGGGGAGCCGGCCCCTGGCGCTGGGGGAGAGTGGGCCGTGATGTGACGCGGGCAGGTTGCCTGGCAAGTTCAGTGACCGGCCAAGCCGCCCGCAGTGGGCGCGGGACGTTGCACCCGTTGCCGTCCCCGCTGGCGGGTTTATACAGGTTTCTCTTGGGAAGATGAAAAGGCCATGAGAAGGCCCCCCTGGTGGGTGGTGGCTGCAGGGGGTCTCAGGGCCAGGCCGCCCCCACCCGCCTCCCTTGCTCCCCTGCCCCTGTGTCTCAGCAGTGCCGCCGTGGGCCGCCTCCAGGCGGTGTCCAGACGCCTCTGCAGGGAGCTGGGCACGGAGCGAGTCCTGCAGACGCAGATCAGGGAGCTTCTGCAGAAGGACGAGTGAGTGTGGTGCGGGCGGGGCGGGCGGAGCCTCGAGCTTGACCTCTAACTGCCCTGAACCTGGAAGGAGCTCGTTCAGTCGTTGAAAGGACGAGACTTCACGTTTTTTTTAAATGTTTCCCACTTTCTCCATGTTTGTTTGCATTAGGAGACCTGTGAAACCTGCTTTTCCTTCCCCCTTTCCTGTCCTGTGCTAACTGAGCCGCCAGCACTGTTTGTCACAAGTGTTTCAGGGGTGCCCAGGGCGGCTCAGTCAGCTAGGCGTCCGGCTTGTCCCGCCATGGGCTCAGGTCTGGTCTCAGGGCTGAGAGGGAGCCCGCCTCAGGCTCTGCACTCAGCGGGGGTCCGCCTGACGTGCTCCCTCCTTCTCTCTCCACCCGCCCCCACACTCTCTTTCTTTCTATTAAAAAACATTTTTTAAAGTGTCTCACAACCTTTGTGAAGGCTCCGCCAGAAGAGAGAGTGTTGCCTTGTCCTCAGTGTTTCGCAGACCAGATTGCACATATCAGCTTTGCCTCTAGCTCCTTGAAGCAAGAAAGGGATCTAGGAGGGGTCAGAGCTCTTGTCCCTCCTGCCCTGCTCCGCCTGCATAGGGGCCCCCTCCCCCGAGTGCGGGCCAGGTGGCCTCTGGGAAACACGCAGGAAGGCACAGAGAGGACCAGGATAGGGCGTCGGCCGCAGGCCACACCTCTGCTGGAAGAACCATGGCGGCCCCCAGCAAGTCTCGGGGCCGGAGATCAGTCTGGAACCCCTTCCTTCTTGGAAGCTCAGCACAGTCCAGCCTGATCCCCGGCTCCTGTGGGCTAAAGCACAGCCCTCTCCCCATAATCTAGAGAGAGGAGGGAACAAGAGAAAGGTGGCCTGGATGGTGGATCCTTCTGTGAGCAAGCCAGAGAGGATGAAGGCATTTATTGGCCCTTGCTTGACAGTTGGCCCCAAGGCCAGGGCTCACCAACCAGCACGCAGCTGGGCAGTCATCTTCACCAGAGCCACAAAAAAGCTGTGGTCCTGCCTTGTCAGATTCCCAGATCTATCTGTGCTCCTGTGCGTGGCTGGGGTCCGGGTGATCTGCGCTCCTGCGCATAGCGGCGACCCAGTGCGTCCACAGTTGAGCACAAGCATTCTTTCAGCCTTCTGGAGGGTCGGGAAGCCAGGAGCAGTGTGGCTGAGTGGTTCTGACTCAAGGTCTCCCCTAAGGATGGCAGTCAAGGCAGTGGCATCTGAAGGCTCACTGGGCTGGATGGGGGTCAGCTTCCGGGCCCACTTAGCTCTCCCCAACAGAGGCCTCCTCCTAGGGCTTCTCGGAACAGCCCCCCAGGTGAGCAATGTGGAGGAGGAGTAGAAGTAGCAAACCCAAAGCCCCGGTGTCATCTCAGAAGTGACATGCCGTCCGTCCCTGCTGCCACATTTGGATCCACAGAGGCCAGGTGGGGGCAAGTGCTCAGGGTGTGCACACAGGACACAGGGTCACGGGCTGTCGCCTTGGGAACTGGCCACCTCGTGTTGAGTCTCAAGTTGGCGTCCAGACGTGGTGTTGGCAGAACCAGCCGTCGAGCCCGCAGGCGCCTGGCACGTGGGGAGCTGGGCCTCCTCCTCACCTGGGCACTTCCGTCTCTAAGATGATGCCATCACGTGGTGTCACAGTGGCACACGGTGAGCTGAGCGACTGTGCTTCTCAGGGAATCGCAGCAGTGACAGGGACGCAGGTGAAGAAGGAAGCTCTGTGTCCAGAGAAAGCGGCTGTTCCCCAGAACACAGACCGCCATGCCCGGCTCAGGGCAGGACCGTCTGGGTCGTGAAGGGCGTGTGCAGAGTGCGGCCTGGCCGGCCCTCTGCTGCGGGTGGACTGGGTGCTCAGCCCCAAGGGGCCAAGTCTGTGTACCTTCTCAAAACCTCCCGCATGCGTCTGGCCCTCTGACCTTCCTGTCACGGTTACCTCTCTCTGACTGACCATGCTATTTGGAGATTATTATTTGGAGAAAGTGGGACCTTAGTGAAACCCCCATCTATTTCAGGCCTAGGGACCCCATAATCAATCAGCCAAACCTTCCTGCCACCCATCCATGGCCAGAGCCCAGAAACCCCCAGAACCCCAGCCCCCCTCCCCTCCATGTCCCAGTGCCGCAGGGAGCCCCCTTCAAGGGCAGCGTCTCCCACCTGCGCCCCTGGCCTATTTCAGGGTGTCACCCCGTCTGCAGGCCAGGTGGGGGCCGGGGCAGGTGGGTGCCCATGGGCCATCCAGGTGGAGATTCAGGTTCAAGCAGGGCAGGGGCCGCAGGTGCTGAGGTGAAGGGGGAGCCTCACTCTCCAGCAGCTGCAGGCCCAGAGGGCTCCCAGGAGGACGAGCTGACCTTGATCGGTGTTGGTCAAAACTGGCTGACCAGGCCCTCCCAGACCCCTGGAGTGGACACTCCACGGAGGGTGCGGGCCCAGGTGTCCCACACGGTCACCAGCACAAACAGAAGTGTCTCTTGTTTGAAGGAGCAGCATGTGGCACGTTGCCATCCAGGAGAGACAGCTCGAGGATGCCTGGAAGTCTGCCCGGGAGGAGGAGGCGGCTGGCAGGAAGCACCTCCGGGAGCAGGCGGCCAAGCAGCTCCGCAGGGAGGAGGAGGCCGCAGAGAAGGCGGAGCGGAACAGGCTGCTAAGGGTGAGGTGGGTGTTGAGGGCCTGCGGGCATTGGGGCTCTGGAGAGACTGGCTTGTCCCCGCTGAGCCCAGCCCTGGCCCATGGCCCGGCCGGAGTCCTCCTCAGTGCCACCCCTCCCCCTGCTGGACCTGACACCCACTTTTCCTTCCGTTTCCTCCTCTGGCTACTCCCAAGGGCTCAGACCCCGCAGTTCCCGGGGTGCGGGGGCCTCCTGTTGGGCCACTCCTGAGTGGCGCAGGGCTTGTCCGCACGTGCGCCATGGCCCCGTCCCACTGTGAAGGGAGCACCCAACTCCCTGGGCACAGCCCCCAGCTCCTTTCCTGAGGTCCTCGCGACTCTTCCCCTCCCTGTCCCAGCCAGTCCACTGCCAGATTGCTCTGGGAGCCAAGCCCCCCGTCACTCGCGGGGTCCTCAGCCACCCCTCCCCTCCAGTTGGGTCCTGGTCCTGTCCGTGGTGCCCGTCCTGCCCCGTGTCCCCATCTTGGCCCTCGCCCTTGGCACGAGCACACAGGTACCGCCAGCCTGGCCCTTCTGGACACCTGTTCCCCAGGTGGGCGTGGCCCCTGCAGAGCTGAGGCTCACGCGTGTCTGTTCCCACTGCCCTCTGCCCCCGCAGGAAGTCCACGTACCTCCAGAAGGAGCACGGGCTCAGGCACCAGAAGCTGGTGGAAGACGCCCAGAGGAATCGCAAGACGGCAGTGAAATTCCTGAAGGCTTCCCTGAGAAGGTAGCATTTTCAGACTCTCTTCCCGTTGATACCCCAGAGGAGAAACAGAAGAATGGGTCCTTTGTTTTTGTTTTAAAATTCCCCAATTTTATTATTAAATCATCACCTTACTGTTAAAAAATAATAAAACTGTGTTTTTAGTTTTGAGCTGATCACCTGCTTGTTCTCAGAAGAGGACCTCGCATGAGGCGGCCACAGCCTCCAGTCCGGGGAGACGTGTCTCCGCATGTCCTCGTGACAGACGGACGGACGGACAGACAGATGCCCCACACAGCACTGTGCCTTCCATGTCGCCACAGTCCATTATTTCCCTGGTGGACATGCCCAACCCCCAGGCTCCTCCTGGTCCTGTTCTTGTGCATCAATGAGATTTTGGTCCTTCTGGTGAAAAATGCACCTTCCCCCAGATGCCGGGAGCAGGAGGAGCAGGAGGAGAAGGAGGCCCGGGCACACATGAGGAGGCGCATGGACGCTGTCCTGGCCCTGAAGAACAGCGTCACAGCCAACAGGGTAGGTGCCCGGCTCACAGCCATCATCCCTGGAGGGACAGCCCAAGAGCCTCCTGACACCCTCAGGGCCCTGTGCAACCCTCCAGGAGCCTGTCCAGGCAGGCGTGTGTCCTTCCGGGCAGGGCTCCACACCTGCACACTGCTTGGCCCGCCCTGCCGCGTCTTCCTGAGTCCCTGCTCCTCCAGACGGGAGTCCCATGTCCTCAGACTCCCCACTCAGTCACTCCCCCAAGGATCTGTTGTGTCCCCCCCCCCCCCCCCCCCCGTCTGTGCTGGCCCTAGCCAGGTCCTAGCTGGGCAGGAAGAAAGCCCCCAGACCTGTCCTCAGGGGGCCTGGTCTGTGGGAGGAGTGATGACAAGGCGACAAGGCTCCAGGAGGACCAGGGCTTCCTGAGGCCGTGGGCAGGGGTCCAGGATCTTGCTGGAGGAAGCGACACCCCCGGGGCCTCGGATATGGCAGTTGGGCCTGGAACGTGCAGAAGGGAAGAAGGGGAACAGCATTTGCCAAGGCTTAGAGGCAAGAGAGAGCAGGCCTCTTGGTGGGAAACCCAGGGAGGCCAAGAAACAATGAGTGGGCAGAGGCCGGCAGAAGACAGCAGTTGGCGCCCTCAGGCTGCAGGAAGCCCCTGAGGGTCTTGAGGAGGGAGGGTCAGTAGGTGGGGGGGGGGGCAGGTGAGGGGGCGGGGCTCTGCAAACTTCTCTTCAGGAATCTCAGAGCTAGTTTAACTTCACCAGTGAGACAGAAAGTTCCGGGGTGTGTGTGCACATGTGTGTGCCAATGCTCTCTATTCCCAAGGAAACGCTCCGGAAATTTCAAGCATGGAGCCAGGCAAAGGCGGAGCTGGCTGAGCAGAAGGCCCAGACCGAGAAGGAGATGATTCTGGCCCAAGGTGGGGACGCCTTCAAACACCTTTTCCATCAACGCAGGTGCCAGGAGCTGGAAGCCCAGAACCGGTAAGTGCGAGGCGCCCTCCGGGGGAGGGGCCCCTGGGCCAGCCCAGTCAGGCAGGCTGCTTCCCTCCCCAGGCTTCCCCCCTGGCATGGAGGCTCCAGCCCTCCCGCCACACCCTGCTCCCCAGACCCCAGCACATGGGGCCTCCCCCGGGCCCCAGAGCCTTCCGGGCCTGTCTCCCCGGCGCAGCCCTCCTCAGGCTCCTGGCCTGGTTTCCCGGTTTCTCAAGAGCTGCCCCGAGACCCCAGAGTGGCTCGCTCTCCCTGTCTCTGGGTGGTCCGTGACCCTCCTTGCCGGGGCTCTGGGCAGCCTGGGCTCACCCTCCTGGGCTCCCCTTTCTGATTTCCTCCAAAAGGGCACCCGGTACTGAGCCTCCTCACTATCCTGCATCCTTGTCATTCCCCCTGGGACCCCCCTCAGCCCTATGGGGTCCCCGTACCTCGCCCCCCAGGCTGCCCCTGCCCTGCTTCCCGCCCCCAAGCCCCCCGCAGGAGTGGGCTTCCCGAGTTCCCAAGATCAGTGTTCTGCCCCTGCCTGCCTCCTGCGGGGCGTGTCCCTTCTCCCACTACCAGCCCCCCAGCCCCCAACCCATCATGGCCACCGTTAGGGTCTACCCAGGGGTGGCCTCCTGGTCATCTCCCTGGGGACAGCATCTCCAGTCTAGGAGTCACCGTGCCCTGAGTGTCACCACAGGAGCTTTGCCATCACCCCACCCCACTACAGGCTCCCCAGGGCAGCTCCACCAAAGCCCCCGACCCCCGCCGTCTGGTACAGGCCTGGCACAGGGAGGGCCAGTGGGGAGGAGCCAGAATGAGTGAGTGTGGCCTTGCTTTGTGCCTCAGTGGGTGTGCCCCAGCCGCCAGCCTGGAAGCCAGGGGCCAGGGGCCGCACTTGTGGGATCAGGTTTACTGTGGGTCCTGGGCCTAGGCCAGGCTGGGCTGGAATTTTAAGTCCTGGGTCTCCAGCCTGGCAGCCCTCCTGGCCTCATCTGCTCCCTCAGGAGCCAGGGGCTCGAGCCAGGACCAGTTCCTTGCAACCTCTGCCCAGGGGCTGGACCTGGGTCCCTGTGGAAGTGTCTCCTGACGGTCACCGTGCTGAGCCAGGGCCGCCTGCCCCTACAACCCTCCACCCCAGAAGCTGATCGAACCGTGCATGTCACCCACTCTGGCCACATGGTGTTTTCCCACAGCACCTTCGAGGAAGAGCAGAGGCTCAGAAAGCAAGAGATCGTCGGTCGGATTCTGAAAGAGGAGGCCACGGAAGAGAGCAGGAAGAGGAAACAGTCGTCCCCTGCCAAGGCCCGGGACCAGCCGACTCTGCGGGAGAAGACGTGGAGTTACATCACGGACGTCTGTGAAGGGAGGGACACAGCAGTCCCTTACGGTCACCTGCTGGTGAGCCGGGAGCCCTTGCCAGTCAAAAGTGCGCACCTCCAGGGGCGCAGACGGATGACCCGAGGGCCCGGGACCTGGAGTCATTGTATCAACCCCTCCAGCTAAGATCCAACAGAAGAAACTGCCCATCCTGCCCCAGGATGTCTCCAGTGTGCTCTTCCTCAGGCTGTCCTTGCTGGGGGACCCCACGGGGGCGGGCGTGTCCTCTCCGCAGCAGGCGGGGCGGCAGGCCACAGGGCGCCCACCAGAGAGCTGTCTTTTCCTGGGTGATGCCGCAGGCACACGGACAGACCCAGGTCTCTGGTGCCCCATCCACATGGGAGCCGCCCCCTGGGGACTCCACTGGAGGAGGCATCGCCTGCAACATGGTGGCTCAGGTCGCCTGACCCGTCCCTATGTAACTGAGACAGGCCAACGAGCAGAGGCCAGTCCCAGCCAAGGGGGCATTTGTGCCTCAGACTCCTGCGTCCTCCCTCTCGTGCATGCCCTCATCCCTTCACGCCGGCATCCCTACTGAGGGCCAACTCCGGCCAGCCCCCCCGGCAGGTGACCTATTGACCTGTCTTTGGGGATGTGGGGCAGGAACATGAGGCCCCCCACCTGGGCCCAGTACAGCACTTCTGCCCTTGTATACCCCAAAACCTCGAGGTCCGGGGCACTGGCTCCAACCAATGCACGGCCGCAAAAAGCCCCTCGGGGCACTGCCCTCGGCCTCTGTGGGGCCTTCACTCTGTCCCGAGGTGGTCTTCAGTCTTCTCCTGCTTCCCAGCCCCGTGTCCACACTGAGCTGGCTCACCTCCGGGCCTTCCTCCCTGCCGCTTCCTCCTCTTGCCCCCCCAGGCCCTCTGGCCCCCTGGCTGGAGTCTCCAGCCAGCTGCCCCAGGAGCCTTCCCTGCCCGTCCACATTGGGAGCCCTGTAGGGAGGCTGTGCCCAGGCCCCACTGAAGCCCAGTCCCAGGACCAGGTGTCCTCCGAGGGGTAACCATGAAGGACTTTTCCGGGGTGTGGTTCATAGGAGCAAAAATTAGAAATCGTGCAAAACTAAGGGTTGGTGAGAAGATACCAGTAGGTGTCTTGTGGATTCTTTTGTGGGTGTTGGAGAAAAATATTTAATGCTGTATACAGATACTTACATTTTAAATGGGAAAAGTTACAAAACAAACTGTGTTCCGGTCCCCGGGTAAGCCCCAAGGGGCTCTCTGTGAGGGTTATTTTCTTCTCACTGATCTGTAACATCCCTATTTTCCGTGATTAGTTACCACATTCTCTTCCCCAACAACAGGATGGCGACGGGGCCACACACCCCAGAGCCTCACAGTTACTGGAAGCCATTTCCAGTGAATCCGTCCAGGGAGACCCCGGGAACACCAGCTGGGAAGATGACACGCTGGCCGAGCCGGAGATCCCCGGGCTCTGGAAGGAAGACTACAAGCCGTACCAGGTGAGCGCTTCCTGCTTCCAGGACCTGAGTTTGGAAATTCGGGGCTCCTGATGGCCTGGAGCCAAGGCTGCAGACAGCCCCTCACTCCCGTGGCCCAGGGGGACAGTGTTATTTGTGCCGCTCCCTGCTGCGCATTTCAAAACCTTCCTGTTGGCCTGATTTAAAAATCTAGGAAACTGGCGTTCCTCCTGGTTGTGCTCTCTCTCTTTCTCTCTGTCAAGTAAATAAATAAAATCTTTTTCTTTGTTTTATTTATTTATTTTTGACAGGGTTGCCATTCTCAAAGGTCAGAGAAATTTCTAAGATACAGTGTTTCTGGATTTCAACAGATACTTCACAAAATTTCTCAAAATATTCCTGCAGGCAAGATGAAGCTGTTGGGCTACAGAACAGAACCATAGAACCTTTAAGTACACAACTTCAATGGTCATCACAAGGCTAAGAATTAATGGGAACATGGCCCTTTGGAAGGAGATGTTTAAAAGAATGTCCACTAGACAATCTTCATTGACCCTTTCCTAATTAGTTCAACACGAATGAAATTTTTTTTAAAAAGCTTAAAAATCTAGGAAACTGGGGTATCTGGGTAGCTCAATCAGTTAAGCCTCCATGTCATTTTTTTATTTTGCTTTGTTGCTACTGAGACATTAGCTCTTTATTTTATTTTTTTTTAAAGATTTATTTATTTATGTGAGAGAGAGTAAGAAAGAGCACGGCTGGGGGCATGGGGTGTGGGCAGAGGGAGTGGGACAAGCGGACTTCCCACTGAGCGTGGAGCCTGACCCGGGCTCCGTCTCTCAACCCCAAGATCACGGCCTGAGCCAGAATCGAGAGTCAGACGCTATCTGAGCACTGAGGTGTCCAGGGCCAGCGCAGAGCCTGCTTGAGACTCTCTCTCTCCTGCGGCGCCTGGGGGGCTCAGTCGGTGACCGTCTGCCTTGGACTCTAGTCATGGTCCCAGGGTCCTGGGATGGAGCCCCGTGTCGGGCTCCCTGCCGAGCAGGGAGCCTGCTTCTCCCTCTCCCACACCCCCCTCTCTCGCTCTGTCTCTGTCAAATAAATAAATTTAAAAATAAATAACTTATTTAAATTTAAATTTATTTAAATTGTTAAATTATTAAAATAATTTTATTTAAAAATAAATAAATAAATAAGATCTTAAAAAAAGAAAAATATTCTCTCTCTCCCTCTGCTGCTCTCCTGCCAAAAAAATTAAAAACAAATAAATAAATAAAAACAGATAAATAAATAAACTGTTCAAAAATCTAGAAAACTCTGGTCTGCCATTACTTCCCAGAAATGTGCCAGGGCCCTGGATGGGTCTACTCTTCCCATCTGTCCTTTCTCTCTGAAGTAGGGACCGCTGGCCTTGCGATCACTGGGCTCCCTGAGCGGCCTGCCGGGCGGTGCAGGCTGTCCCTTGGCTGCTCTGGCCCCGGCTCTGCGCCGCTCACCTCTGCAGCCACTGACTGAGCTGCTCTCGGCCGTGGGGAGAGCACCTCGCTGGGCCCGGGCTGGCCCTCGAGTATCAGCTGCCGTTTCCTGGAACCGCAGGTGCCCAAGGAGGAGGTGGACCGGAAGCCCGTGGGGGGGACGAAGATGGACAAGGACATTCTGGCCCGCACCGTGGAGCAGCTGCGCAGCAGAGTGACCCACAGGCAGGTGGTGTCCGGGCGCGAGTTCCGAGGTCGCCCCTTCAAGAGCAAGCCACAGCTCGTCCACTTCAAGGTGAGCCCGAGAGCCCACCGGGCCGCAGTCGGGGTGCGGCACTACTGGCATCCCCCCGTGCTGAGGGTGCTGGGGGGTCAGACAGCAGCCCCGGGAGGGCCCTCGTCCCAGCCAACGGCCTCCCTGGGAAGGGACGTGAGGAGGCCAGCGCTCACACGTCGTCTCAGTCACCAGACTCTGCAGGACAGGGTGCTGGTGGGCTCCTGGGACGGCACACTGTCCCCTCCGTGACACAGAGCTGGGTGCCAGCCCCGGCCGCACGCTGTCCGAGGTCCCCAGGGAGCTGTTCCCCGCTCCCGCTCTCCGGGCTCTTCCCGAGTCTCCAGAGGCCCTTCCTAAGTCGGGAGACCTTGGGAATTGTTGCTGAGCTCTTAGGGTGCTCCCCATGCTGTCTCTGCCGCCGTCCTCACGTCGTCAGCACGTGGACGTAAGGGCACATGGGGAAAAGCTGCCACGTGCTCAGAAGAACTTCTCTGGTTTTTCCAGGATTTTGATATTGGCAAAGTGTACAAGAAAAGGATCACGTTGACAAACGCCACCTACACCATTAACTTCTGCAAGCTGGTGGGCGTGGAGGAGCATCTCCGGGACTTCATCCACATCCAGTGAGAGGCCACGGGGTGCGGCCTGGGGGTGCGGTCCCCTGTGTGTCAGAGCTGCTGCCCCACACCCAGGTGGCCTTGGTCTGGGCTAATGCCTTCTGCTGGGAGGCAGCTCAGTCTGTCAGCTTGGGTTGGCCTGTCTGGGGTCAGCCCCTGCCTCCGTGATCAGGGCTGTGGCAGCCACATTTCTTCCCTGTCCGTTTTGGTGCCGCCCACTCTGGGTAAGATGTCCCTGGTGGTTGTTGGGCCTTTTCTGTGAGAAGGTTAAAGCCATCCCTGCCTCAGGACTATCCTTCCAGCTGTGTTTGCGTGTCCTCTCTGTCACCGTGCTTCTACGTTCTTCTTCTACGACCCCACTGGCGTGTGAGTTGGACCTTTTCACACCTACCTGGTCCCCTTTAACGCTTGCTTCTCCCCTACTTTACTTCTCCCTCCTTTCTCTCGAGCTGACCTGCTTGTGTCTGCGGCGATGTCTCTCTTTGCTTCTGCTCCTTAGCATTTTGCCTTCGGTTTTAAAAACCTTCTTCCTGGTTTCCACCAGCTTTTAGCTGATGCATTTGGAAGCCTGCGATGACCCGGGACAGCTCTAGGACTCCTGGCGGGGGCACATGGGTGCAGGCCAGGTCCCCACCGCCCATCCCCACCGCCTGTCCCTGCACTCTGCGCTCGCTGACCTGGGCTCTGGTCAGCTTCTCCCATGCGGGACATGCTGTCCACTTCTGGGGCTGCTTGTAGGTCAGACGGGGCATCTGCGTTCCCCCTTCTCTCTCTCCGGCAGTGCTATAGGCCCTTGTGCCATCTGCAAAGGTCTGTGTGGGCAGAGCCCAGCTGGGAACTGCTGCTGGCCCCATTATTCTGTCCTGCCGTCCTGCCGTCATGCTGGAGGCACGGGATTTACTTGTGGTCTACTTGGACTTCACGCTGGTCTGTGGGTCTCTGGGGGGTGTCTAGGGCCCCGACTCAGGGTGTCCGCTCCCTCAGCACCCGAAGCACTCCCCAGTGGGGCTGGAGCTGGAGTCCTGCCCTGAGGTTGTCCCCACCCCCATCTTCTGGTTCCTGTGGCTTCTGCTGGCACGTCGGTGTCAGCCCGAAGGTCCAGCCCTTGGATGGTGTCTGGCTTTCCCTCTGGTCTCCTTGAGATGTCCTTGTCTCCGGGGTCCTGAAGCCCCTCCGCAGCACAGCAGGCTTGGGCTGGTTTTCTTAGACACATTAGGGCTCACTGAGGACCCAGACCTCTGAACAGCTGTGGACGTCTCCCTAGCTGGTGTCCAGGTGTGTTCTCAAGGCTGACACTCAGTCAGCCCTTCTCCTTCTGCATCTACTTGGCTGTTGAAATTGTGTCAGTGACCATACTTCTCATTTCCAGGAGCCCTGCACCCTGCCTCAGGCCAGTGGCTACCTCGTGACCACGTCTGGCTCCTTTCCAATGTCTGTGGTTCTCTATTTCTGTCCTTGGTCATTTTAACATGACTCCTTTTAAAGTCACTATTCAGTCGTTCTCTTACCCGAGGCCCTTGGAGTTTGGCCCTGCCGTCTGCACTTGTGTTGTTGGTGTCCACGTGTCCTTTCCAACAAGGGAACCCCATCTTATCACCAGTGGGACTCTGTCCTCCCCCAGGGGGTCTCTGTGATGTGGCGTCAAAAACCTCCCTTCCCACATAGACAAGTTTTGGTTCTGCCCGGTGCTGTGGGGTCACTACCAGCCAGGGAGGAGACGATTACATCAAATCGTAGCTTATACATTTCTAACCCAAACGCCAAGTACTCCCCATTGTAGGAATTCTCTGGGAGCTTCTTTTCCTCACTCAGGCTCCAGACCAAGACAGGCTGACTGCCCCCTGAGTCTCCCTGTGGAGCTGGGGCTCTTTCTTGGGATCTTTCACTACAAGTGGGGTTCCGAGGGTCCTGACTGTGTGCAGGGTCAGTGCCAGCCCCCTGCCTGGCTCACAGCCCTCACACTGGTATTAATATCCTGCCCTTGGCTCCAGGCGGGTACACTCGTGTCCCCTGGGGGCACTGCTGTTCACTGCATGGGACCTGGCCCCTCCCTCCCTCTGCACCCATTACATGAGTGTGTCCTGGGCCCTGGGACCTGGGGCTCGGTGCCTAGGACGGGCAGGAAGGGGTCCAGAAGGCCCGCTCGGTGGCTGCTCTGGGCCGTGGCTACAGCGCAGCTGATTCCAGCCCAACCACACGTTCCCTGTCAATCTGATCGCGTGTCACACAGATGGTTGTACCCACAGCTTTGATCCCCCTGGTCCCATGTCAGCTGGGATGTCCTGCGAAGTACTTGTCACCTTCAAGCCCATGGTGAGTGTCTATTCTGAAACCAGACGGTATGAAGGGACTTTCCTCTATCGTGAGTGGGTGGTGGGGGGAACCAGGTCTCTGCCCCTCCCCAGGCTCTGCAGACACTGTTGTGGTGACGGAGGAGGGACGCACAGGGCTCCACAGGGGTCCCACAGGCCCCTGTTCTAGTTCCAAACATGGTCATCCACGTTCCTGATGTTAGGAAGAATTACAAGCCTGCCCTGATGTTTGTTAGCCAGCAGGTGCGATCTGGGGCTGTTCTTGGGTCTAAATGGGGCATGTTGGAATGTTCTAGTGGGCCCCGGCCAGTGCCAGGCTCTCCTCGGCCACCGTGTGGATGCCCAGGTCCAGCCTGTGGTCCTGGAGCCACAGCATGTGTCCCTGGGTCAAGTTACAAAGTCACAGTGGTTGGGGGTTTCTATTTTTTAGATCAACAAAGATCTGGAAGGAAACGTCTCATTTATGGCTCAGACAGGGGGATTTTCTGTTCCGCTGAAGTGTTCCACGAAGAAATGTGCAGTAAGTGCAGAGACACCTGACCCAGCGCCTCTGGGGAGGCCCTGGTGGCATCTCTATGGTGTGTCCCGGGTCCCTGCTCCATCTCATGCAGCCCCCGTGAGGCTGGGGCCAAGCCCTGGGCAGGGAAGCCCAGACCGCAGGAGACTTGGGGGCTCGTCTCAGGACATGCCAGGCTCCCAGCAATTCCGTGAGGTCCCCTCAACTTCCCTTTTAAATGATGGTCACCGTGGGGTGCATCACATCTCCAGGCCTGATAGCTGAAATTTGCACCTGAGGGCCACCTTCCCCGTTTCGCCCACCCTGCCTCCCGCAGCCACAGCGCTGCCGTCCGCATCTGTGAGCTTGGGTTTTGTAGATCCCGCACGGAAGGGAGGCCACACCGCCTTTGTCTTTCTCTGCCTGCCGCGTCTCACTTCACACGGAGCCTTCAAGGCTCGTCTGTGCGGCTCCAAACGGCAAGATCGACTTTATCCGTCTGGTCGCCCGCGGCAGACACGTAGGTTGTCCGCACTGGTTGGTCCTTGTGAATGATGCTGCTGTGATCCGGGTGCGGCTGTCTCTCTGAGTTAGTGCTGTCGCTGCCTTTGGATGCGTTGCCGGAAGTGCCGTTGCCGAATGCAGAGTAGCTCTGTGTTTAACTTTCTGAGGAATCTCCATGCTGTTTTCCTAGTGGCGGCACCAGTTTGATTCCCCTTCTCCACGCCCTCACCGACCCCTGTTGTTTCTGGCGTTTCTGAGTCTCACCATTCTGATAGCTGGGAGGTGGTGCCTTGCTGTGGGCTGACCTGCATTTCCCTAATGGTGAGCGACGTTGAGTAATTTCCGTGGGCCTGTTGGCCGTGCACATGGCTCCTGTGGAAGAGCGTGTGCTGGGTGTGGAGAAGGGCTGCATCCCCAGCGATCACCCACCTGATTGACTCATCAATAAGAACAGCTTTAATTTTATTCTCTATTTAAAAAAAAAAAAAGAAAGAAAGAACAACGTTCAGGTTCTCTGCCCATTTTTAACCGAACTGTTTGTTTTCTCATTATTGAGTGGTGTGAATTCTTCCTATATTTTGGATGGCAAGTATTTTCTCCCATTCTATAGGTCGCCTTTTCATTTTGTCTGCCTTTGCTATGCGGAACTGATTCTTTTAAAAATCGTTTTATGTGTTTTTAGCTTTTATTACTGAGCTGTGGCTGGCAGACAAGGTCGTGTTAGTTTCAGGACGTTGATTCGGCAGTGTTCCATGCCTTGCTCAGTGCTCGTCGGGATTTCTTTTTAGAGATTTTATTTATTTATTTGACAGAGATCACAAGCAGGCAGAGGGGCAGGCAGAGAGAGAGGAGGAAGCAGGCTCCCCGCTGAGCAGAGAGCCCGATGCGGGGCTCGATCCCAGGACCCTGAGATCATGACCTGAACCGAAGGCAGAGGCTTAACTGTCTGAGCCACCCAGGCGCCCCCAGGATCTTTTTTTTAATTAAGAAAAATTTCAAACGTAAGGAAAAGCAGAAAAACAGCAGAGGATGTCTGCGCCCGGATCCCATCTGTGTCAACATTTACCACATTTGCTTGGTCAGTCTGTCTGTCTGTCTGTCTGTCTTCTGATCTGCTTGCACGTAAACCAGCAACATCATAACACTTAGAGAACTTCCACCGGTCTCTGGGACAAAGGGGGACATTCTCCCGCAGAAACCGGCACTTCGTGGCCCCTCCTGAGTGAGGAAGTCCACACTCCCTGCAGTGATGCCGTGTAACCAGCCGTCCCCAAATGCAGCAGCTGATCGCAGCAGCAAGCGTGTCGTCCCACGGTCACGGGTGTGCAGGCTGGGCTTGGCCGGGCAGCCCCATCCAGGCAGCAGTGTTCCTGGCAAGAGCTCCCCATGGGCACCTGTTGTGGCGTGTAAGTCCACGGCTCTGTCCTGACGGGCAGGCACAGCCATCATGCTCTCCAGAACTCTCCCACCTTCCAGAATGGAACTCTGTCTTCAGGCAGTGCTCCCCACTGCCCCTGCTCTGGCCCCGGCCCCTCCTCACCTTCTGTCTCTAGGGATCTGAACGCACTTGGTGCCTATGGAAGTGTGATCCCGTGGTAGGTGTCTCCTGTGACCGTCTGTGACTTTCTGTGACCTTCTGTGACTGTGATGGGACTCATGCACGTTGCCGTATGGGTCAGAGTGTCTGTCCCAGTCGAGGTGGACTGGTGCACAGGCCCAGCTTCCACCCCGCCAGCCCTCGTTCCCTGTGCCACTGTCGTCTTCTGGGTTTAGCTGGTTGTTTTTAGAGTCAAATGTTTAAACTCCTTCCCATTCCCTTCTGTGTAAAATCCGTAGCTCTGTCCCGGCGGTTACCAAGGGATTATATTCCGCATCCCAAAGTCACAGTGGCTTCGTGCCACAGCACAGACGGCTCGGCCCGTCCCTTCCGGGTGCGAACGTCACAGCACTATACCCTGTGATGGTGCGTCCAAGACCGCAAGCTCACAGTGTCGTGACTGCATGAGTCTCTTAACTTATGTGGAAAACAAAACGTGGGTTACAAACCAAAGCGACAGTAACGTTAGCTTCTAGACCGATACCTGCTTAAAACAAATGCAGCGGCGGCCGCAGTGACATCGGTCTCCTAAGTCGTGCGTGGAGAGAACAAAACCCACAGTTACAGCACCGGGACGAGAACACTGGCTTTCCCGTCGCCCGTGCGCTCGCCTTTACTGGGGCCCCCAGCAACAATCTCCCCAGGTCTCCGTTTGGCCCCTAGGCTCCAGGCACATTTCCTGCAAGTCCCTCAGCTTTTGTTCGTCTGGAAATGTCTTGGTTTCTCTCACTTTGGAAAGACAGTTTTGCTGGAGAAGAGTTTTGGCTGACGGGGGTTCCCTTTTGGTCATTTGTACACATTGGCCCACGGCCCTCTGGCCTCTGGGGCTTCTGTCTGGTGACTGTCTTGGTGTGGCCTCATGTACGTTGGTGTCACCTCTCCCCTCCGTCTCAAAGGTCTGATTATAATGTGTCCCCGTGCGGGTCTCACATTCCTGTCTCTCGTCACACTCGGGCACCTGGAGCCATATTCCTCGTCTCCTGCCGCTGGGCCCCCCGAGACGCGGACACCGACCCACGGTCCCCCAGGCTCTGCCACTTCCTTTCAGCCTCGACACCCTGTTGTCATATCTTAGCGTCCTCTGAGACTTTCTCCAGCCGGCCGCTGGTGCTGATGCCAAGACCAGTCTCCCGATAATGTGGCGACGGCCCACACCCTCTCCGGAGCCCCAGCGCGGCACCACCTGCACACTCCCCAGCAAGCGTGGCTGTCACCTCAGAGTTTTACCAATGCCCATGCCTCCTGCCTGAAGCAGCCCCTTCCTTAGGCTGGACGAGTCTCCTGGGGCAGCGTGCTCCCCCGGTCCCACCGCCTGGGCCTCCCACCCCCCCGGGGAAGGCCGGTAATGCCGTTTTCTGTACTAAGCTGCTGTTTTCTCTCTGTTTTCCCTCGTTTCCTAGTCTGTAGCATGAGGAGGAGTCGGGACAGACCTTGCTTGTGAGGGTGGCAAGTTAGGTTCTCTTTCTTTCTGTTTCCTTGTGGATTCATGGGTTCTGCGTGTTCCACATGCTTTCGTGGTTTAGTGTCTGTTCTTGGTGCTCACCTTGCCCCCTCACGGTGGCCATGGCAGCCCCGGGCCCCTGCTTTGGTTGACACACAGCGTGTGTGCTGCGGCCCCGGGCCGTGACAACTCTGCCAGTGGCCGCCACGCCTCATGGAGGCCATGGGGAGCTGACGTTTGCCAGGGCCTCCCGCCTCCAGGATGGCCACTGCTCCCTGGCTTGGAAGCCGCCCCACACCATGTGGACACGTGCCCCACAGCATGGGGCACACTATCTGCTGGGCAACGAGCCTCAGAAATAGCGAGTGTGTGGGGGAGTCAAGCTTCAGACCCCGGACTCAGTCATGGGAGAAGGCCAGGCACTGGGAAGCCCAGCTCCCCTGGAGGGCAAGGCCTCGGGTTCTTTTCTGGATGGACCTGGAAGCACTCATCTGCGGCCTGGCCTGTCCCCAAGTACATAGAAGTCCAGCATCCCCCAGTCCAGTCCGACCAGCACGGGGTCCCTGTGTCCTGGGGGCTCTTCTGCACTTTGGTCGTGAGGCCACCGGGGGGAGCTGCAGGGACGAGGGTGCCCAGGACCAACGCGTGGTGGCTTCCTCAAGCAGGGATTGTTTCCGTCCCAGAGGTGAGGTGGCCCACATGCTACCCTGCCGCCCCCAAAACTGGCTTCCAAGGCATTGGTCTTCCCGGTCAGAGGGAAGGGGGCAAGGCGAGGTCTGCGCATGAGCCGGGGGTGGTGGTCGCCTGGCGAGCCCTGGCTGTGAGGTCAACAGGGCTGTGGAGTCTTCCTCAGGCAGCTCCGTGCCCCGCGGATGCTCAGGGGTCTGTCGTGTGAACAGGAGGAAGGGAGAACGGGTAGAGGGGCCCACAGGGAGCCCCTCCAGCCACCTGGTTTCATGGTGGACCATCTGTCACCCCCACACTCAGAACACACAGCCCCTGCCCAGGCAGCCGCCCAGGCCCACCCAGGCCCTGCCTCCAGCTCAGCACATTGGGGGCGGCCCCTCTCTTCTGTCCAGAAACGGCTTCTGGACGTCTGACGACCCATAACCACGAGACAGGTCACGTCACCTGCCCCCTAGTCCATCCACACACGCACACCCACACATTCCACACACCCCCGTGCGGCCACACACGCACACACGTGCACACGACACACGTGCACACCCACACATGCACACAGGCTGCTCTGTCTGGTCTCAGCAGCTTCTGTCCTGCAGGGGCACAGGGGAGAGTGGAGCTCCTCGGCTTCCAAACCTGGGGCCCAGAAAAGCCCCACAGGGAGGCAGCCTGCACACGACCTTCTTAGCCAGCGCCCAGACGGCCAGGTGCCTGTGGGCCCTGAGGGCGAGGGGACATGTGCCCTGGAGGACATGCGCCCTCCCGGGAAGGAGGCGCCTACAGCACACTGATGTCACCAGGACGGCGGCGGCCTTGCCAGACCCTCTGAGCTCGACATGTCCTCCCGACCCTCGAGACTCCCCCCAGCTTGGGTTTTTCTTAAATAACTTTATTGTTTAGAATAGTTTTAGCGTTACAGAAAAAAATGCAATCCTACAGCCAGTTTCCCCTATTAACGTGTTAGTGCAGTACAGTTATCAAGATTACTAACTAATATTGACATATCGTCATTATCAGCTGAAGAAGACACATTATTCAGATTTCCATCGATTTTACCTAATGTTCAGTTTCTGGACATCACATTTTGCATAACACGTTCCTTATGGAGGCTGCTTTGTGTGGGTCCTTGTGACTGTGACAGGTTTTTTTTATTAACATATATTATTTGTTTCAGGGGTACGGGTCTGTGACTCATCAGGCTTACACAATTCACAGCGCTCACCGTAGCACATACCCTCCCCAATGTCCATCACCCAGCCACCCTCTCCCACCCCCTCCCCCCAGCAGCCCTCAGTCTGTTTCCTGAGATTAAAAGTCTCTTATGGTTTGTCTCCCTCTCTGCTTTCATCTTGTTTCATTTTTCTCTCCCATCCCCTATGATCCTCTGTCTTTTCCTCAACTTCCTCATACCAGGGAGATCATATGATGATTGTCTTTCTCTGACTGACTTATTTTGCTCAGCATAATCCCCTCTAGTTCCATCCACGTCATTGCAAATGGCAAGATTTCATTTCTTTTGATGGCTGCATAGTATTCCATTGTGTGTGTGTGTCCCATTTTCTCCATCCATCCATCCATCTGTGGATGGACATCTAGGTTCTTTCCATAGTTTGGCTATTGTGGATGTTGCTGCTACAAACATTTGGGTGCACGTGCCCCTTCGGATCACTATGTTTGTATCTTTTTTTTTTTAAGATTTTATTTATTTATTTGACAGAGATCACAAGTAGGCAGAGAAGCAGAGAGAGAACAGGAAGCAGGCTCCCCGCTGAGCAGACAGCCCGGTGTGGGGCTCTATCCCGGGACCCTGGATTATGACCTGAGCTGAAGGCAGAAGCTTTAACCCACTGAGCCACCCAGGGGCCCCACTACATTTGTATCTTTAGGGTAAATACTCAGTAGTGCCATTGCTGGGTCATAGGGTAGCTCTATTTTTGACTTTTTGAGGACCCTCCATGCTGTTTTCCAGAGTGGCTGCACCAGCCTGCACTCCCACCAGCAGTGTAGGAGGCTCCCCTCTCTCTGGCTGTGACAGTTTCTGAGACTTTCTCTTTTTTGATGACCTTGGCAGTTTGGAATCAGTTACCGTGTAGAATGCTCCTCCAGTGGGATTTGTCTGAAGTTTATTGCACGAGCGGACCAACGTGGTGGGTTTCGGGAGTAGGACTGCAGGCTTC
Organism: Lutra lutra; assembly: GCF_902655055.1. Taxonomy (NCBI): domain Eukaryota; kingdom Metazoa; phylum Chordata; class Mammalia; order Carnivora; family Mustelidae; genus Lutra; species Lutra lutra. The sequence goes on from NC_062281.1 coordinate 196,890,114, forward strand.
TGGCCTCATCACATCAAGGGCAGCACTACCACGTGCCTCACAGCGCGACGCGCCCTTTGCCTGACTCGGTGTGGCTGCCAGATCTCCTCCCCACGATGCTTCTCTTCTGCCGTCCTCCTGCCAGACTGTGCTCCGTGGGAGGACTCGAGGGGCGGGAGGCGCTCTCTGGCTCACTGAGGATTGACTGGCCATGTGAATTATTTGGAATTCTTCTGTAACGGAGATTCATCTCTTCCACATTCATTATTTTATAAAATCACGTCTTTACTTTACTCTTTGAGTTAGAATCAAATACAACTTCCTGCCCACATCCTTCCTGGGAGCGACTCAGCCGTCCTCCGCGTCCCTCTGATGCGTGGCTGTGACTGTGCTCAGAACTCGTCTCGCAGCACGTCCTTTCTTAACGGAAAACATGCCAGGCTCATCTGCGCACCTCCTGCCCCCGTGCTAGAGCGAGTCCTTTCTCCAGATAGCCCCGCGCCTCAAGCTGGAGAGCGTCATTAGCACCGGTCACGGGGGTGCCTGGAGGCTCAGTTGGTTAAGTTTCTGACTCTTCATTTTGGCTCAGGTTGCGATCGCGGGTTGTGAGATCAAGCCCCACGTCCGACTCCGTGCCCAGTGTAGAACCTGCTTGCGACTCTCTCTTCTGTTCCCTCTGCCGCTCCAACCCCGTTCATGTGCACCCACATACTCTCTCAATAAATAAATCAATCTTTTAAAATAGAGAGAAAGAGGGAAAGGAAAGAAGGGAGGGAGGGAGAGAGGGAGGAAGGAAAAGAAAAAGAAAGGGGTACCTAGAAGATGGGGCCGCTGGGGCCGGCCTGTTGCCCCAAACATTCATGCGGGTCACTCTGCTCTAATACAGTCCCACATGGACCATTCCGGCCTCTTCCCCTGGCTCACCTGTGAACTCCGGTCCCACAGCGAGAGCGTGGCTCCCCCACCCACCGCCCGTGCCCTGGTCGTTCAGCCCAGCGCGTGTGCAGTGTGGACAGCAAGCCCTCCCTTGGAAACAGTGCTCCTGCCAGAGTCCCCACGCTCCACACTCGGGGCTGGAGCCTTCAGCCCACAGAACCCACCCCTCCCTGGAGTGACTCAGCTCAGCACCTTCTCCCCACTCTAGTCAGGTTGTTTCTTCAAACTGTGACCAAGCGAGATTGTTTCGTGACATCCGCATTCCATCCTGAGATTTCCTCAAACTCCCAAATGATGTATTTTTCAGTGGACTTTACTACTGAGAGCAGCTCTGGGTTCACATCCAGTGTGAGGGGCAGCCGCCCAGATTTCCCGCGTGCCCCTGCCCCGCCGTCCCCCTCCCCCGGGGGCCCTTGGTTCCAGCGGCTCCGGCGGGCGCCAGAGGCCGGGTCTACTGAGGGTCCCACACGGCTGTGCCTTCTGCGGTTTGGACAAAGCTCCAGCCACACGTCGTCGCCACTGTGGTCACATGGAGCCGGAGCTGTCGATCCCTGGTGCGCTGCCTACTCATTCCTCCCTCCCCCCAAACTGCTGGCAACCCCTGATCTCTTGACTAGCTCCTTAATTTTGACTTTTCCAGAACGCCATGCAGTTGGAATCACCGTATGTACCCTTTCCAGGTTCTGTCCCTTCGTAACGTGCACTTGAGGTTTCTCATCTTTTCATGGCTTGATCGCTCATTTCTTTTTAGCTAACTTGACCTGTTAGGTTGGAGCTCAGGAGCTCCCAAATCCTCATGATCAGTCCACAAAGCAACGATTTCTAGGATGTGGACATTGTCCCTGGGGTGTGCAAAGGTCCCCCTGGAACCAGATCCAGGACTTGGCCTCATGCAGGAGGAAGGGGCCAGAGCCCTGGGGTCCCCTCGGGGCTGCAGGGCAGCAGGTGGGAGAGGAGAGTTTGTCGGGCATGGTCCCCCTGGTCATCCCTGGGTCTTTCGGCAGCTAACCCTGGACAAGGAGCTCATCGACTTTGGCAGCTATGTGGTGGGGGAGACCACATCCCGGACTATCACGCTGACCAACGCCGGGGGCTTGGGCACCATGTTCAAGTTTCTTCGGATATCAGAGTCCTGTGAAATGGGCATCGCCCAGTCGGCCATGAAAATGGTGAGTGTGTTGCCTGTAGTTAGCTGTGGCTCCTCAGGCAGGGGCGGGGTATGATGCCTCCCCCCACCCAAGACAGTCCTGTGAGTGTGAAACAGTGGTGGTGGGAAGGAGCCTGTCAACACAGGGCTGGGTGTTATTGTCTAGCAAAGTGGGAAAAATTGGCTCCATAAGGCGCCACCAGGGGCTACCTGTCTGGTCCAGTGGCAACCGGACCCTGACCCCTCTCGAGTGTGTGGTGACTGATGGGGTAACGGCCGAGAGCTCCAAGCTTGAGAGCTACAGGGACCCACCCTTCTCCCGATGTACCTGTGAAGTCCCTGCTTGGGACAGGCCAGCCAAGAGGACATGGCCTGAAAGCCACAGGCAAACCCTGCCCACTCCTGTACATTTTCCAAAGGCATGAGGTGAGCCATGGTCTTTCCATGGGAAGGCCATGCAGACATGCTGCTGAGAGAGTGGACACAACCCCAGAGCGACACAGGTGGGACCCCATCTGTGGAAACACTTCCGTCATACCCATGAGCACTGGGAGGTCTTTCGGGGATGAGGATGGGTGAGAGAGACTTCCCACGAGAAGCACTGAAGCTACCTTACACTTTTGGTCCAGTAGCGCAGGGGTCTCAGCAGAGGCCCTGGACGTGTCTTCCGCAGGGAGGGACAGGACCAGTGGGGTAGGGGCAGAGGTGGGGAGGGCTGGGGTGTGAACCCAGAGCAGAGCTAGGAGAATGGTGGGTGAGGAGGTGGGCACAGGCTGGGTCAGCTTTCGGACCTGCAGGTCTCTGAGCCAAGAGTATGGAGCTGGGGCCTGGGGCACCGACCCCACATGGGGAGACAAACCACATGTCCCAGGAAAAGAGGGCAGAGTGTCAGCATGGAGAGAGACCGTGGAATGGGCTGCATGTTGGAGGACCCAAGACCCGGCATCAGTGCCTGTGGAGGAGCAAGGAGCAAACCTGGACAGAGATGGGTGGTCAGGCCCCGTGCCCCTGGGCTGCAGTGGTCTGCACACCTGGCTCCGGAGAGAGGGAGGAGGATCATGGCCGGGCTCCCCACGTGGCCCTGCTGGCAACAGGGGTCTGAGCAGTAGAGTGGGAAAAGCAAATGGGAAACTGCCAGTAAGAGTGTCATGTTCCCTTTTTAGAGCAGTTTGTTCACAGATGAAGATAAAAGTTTTTACGATAAAATCATCGCCAGCGTTTCTGAGCAACAGATCAAGGGCAACGAGTCCTCTCCCACAGACATGCGAAGCCAGAAAGAGTCTGGGAAGCTGGACAGCAAGGAACAGGAAGAGGGGCACCCCACAGGTGAGCTGGGCACCGGGGGGGACAGGCACCTGCTGCCTCCTAGGGGCTCTGACATGAGCCCCTGTGGTGCCAGAGGGCTGGACTGTGCAGTGTTTTTCTAGGACTTGGTTGTTAAGTGATAGTAAATAAGGAAATATATACATTCGGATAAATACGGGCTGTGGAGGGAAGTGAAATTTGCAGTCACAGGTACGCTAGATGAATATTTAAAGGAACTCCCAGCGTTGGATGTCCAGGCCGGCCACAGGAGGCTCGGGGGTCCTTGTTGGGACAGTTGAGGAGCCCGCCCCAGGGGTGCAGCCACTGGACGGAGCAAAGGGGACAGGGAGGGAGGAAGACTGGGAGGCTCCACTGACAGGGTCATGGGACACTGCGCTGTCTAGGACCACCCCCAGCCCTGCCTGTCCAGAACAGTATGACGTGAGGACAGTTTACAGAGGAGTCCCCGCCATTGGCCCCCAGCCCCCGGCAGGAGAAGGAATTCCCTGCAGGCCCAGCCTTGCCCCGATGGCTGGTGGCCGTGTTCCTGTCACCTCCCTGCCTCCCTGGACAGTTCCCCTTCCACACACACGCAGGAAGGTGGATTTCTCATGTCAGCCTCATGGGAACAGAGCCTGGAGGACTCACTCCCATGGCTCACGCCGCCATGGCAGTGGTTCCTCCTGTCTCCACCACCATGCAGTGTCCTCATCCGTAGCCACCTTAGGTCACAGACCTGCGGCCCCCAGGCACGGGTGGGGCTTCTGGGTGTGTGCCACTGTGCCGCCTGCCGGCCACAACGGTCCCTGTGAGTGCGTGCAGGCCCGATGCGTTCCCGCGGCCTCTCTCTTGTTCGCTCACCGCAAGGTCTTTTCCAACACGTTGGTGTCCATTCAGGTTCCCACCCGCCGTGTGTGGGACAGAGCTGCCCAGCAGAGCCGCACCAGCCACATCTGTGGGAATCGACGGCTGATTCGAAAATTCCTGTGGGTACCCAGAGCACCTAGAGCACCCAAAAGAGTTGCGATAAAGACTGGAAGACTTGGAAAGCTCAGACTACCTGATTCCAGCACTTTCTCTAAAGCTACAGGGACAGGACCGTGTGCTCTGTGGCTACAAAGAGAGCGACACAGAGACTTGTAGGGACAGAACAGAGTCCAAAAGTAGGCCTGCACACATACGGCCAGTCTAGCTTCACTGGAGATGCAAAGGTCACTCCTTGGAGAAAGAAAAACTGTCTTTTCCACAAATGAGACATTAATTAAGTAAACATACGCCCCCAAATGAACCTCCACCCGTTGCTCACGCTGTCAACAGAAGCTACTCAAAATAAATCATTAACCTCCACGTAAATGTGAAACTTCTGAACACGACACATGAGAAAACCTGTGTAATGGTGCGTTGGGCAAAGATTTCTTAGATATGACCTCAAAAGTGTGATCCATTTTTTAAGAAATCACCACCTACTGTGGGAGGCAGCAGAAGCAGTTCTAAGAAGGGAGTGTGGGGCCCCAAGGCCTCCCGAAGCGTCTCAAGCAGCCGGAAGTTACACCTAACGGAGCCAGGAAAAGGAGAGCGGAGCCCAAACCCAGCAAAAGGAAAAAATAATAAAGATTAGAACAGAAGTAGATGAAACTAAAACACAAAAACAAAAAAGCAAACAGTAGAATGAGTCAATGAAGCCAGGAGTTGGTTCTTTCAAAAGATCAACAAAACTGAGAAACCTCCAGCCAGATGAGAGAGAGAGAGAGAGTGAGAGAGAGAGAGAGAGAGAGGGACGACCCAAATGAATGAAACCTCAGTGAAGGAGGACAAACGACACCCACTGCCACAGAAGCTCAAGCAGCTGCCACAGACGCCACAAACTCCTGTGCGCCACGGTGCCGGGCTCGGTGGGTGCCGCTTCTGCCTTCGGCTCAGGTCACGACCCTGGGGTCCTGGGATCGAGCCCCACGTCAGGCTCCCTGCTCTGCAGGGTCTGCTTCCCCCTCTCCCTCTCCCCCTTCTCCTTACCTGTGAGCGCTCTCTCTCAGACAAATAAATAAAATCTTTTTTAAAAAAAGAAAAAACAGGCGCCTGGGTGGCTCAGTGGGTTAAAGCCTCTGCCTTCGGCTCAGGTCATGATCCCAGGGTCCTGGGATCGAGCCCCGCATCAGGCGCTCTGTTTGGCAGGGAGCCTGCTTCCCCCTCCCTCTCTGCCTGCCTCTCTGCCTACTTGTGATCTCTGTCAAATAAATAAATAAAAATCTTTAAAAAAAGAAATGAAAAGAAAAAGGAAACCTATATGCCAACAAATTGGATAACCTGGGGGATTGGGCAAGTTCCTAGAAACATACACCTTCCAGAACTAAAGCAGGAAAAAGCAGAAAGTCTAAATAGACAAGTCGAATGAAATAGAATCAGTGATCAAAATCTCCCAACAAGCAAAAGGCCAGGACCAAACGGCTTCACGGGCGATTTCTTTTTTTTTTTTTTTTTAAGTTTTTTATTTATTTCAGAGTGAGAGAGAGAGCACAAGCAGGAAGGGAGGATCAGAGGGAGAGGGAGAAGCGGGCTCCCTGGGGCTTGATCTCCGGACCCCAGGATCATGACCTGAGCTGAAGACAGACGCTTCCCCATCTGAGCCCCCCAGGCGTCCTGCAGTCCACAGGTCTAATGTAATCCCTATCAAAATGCCAGCAGCATTTTTCTCAGAGCTGGAACAAGGAACAAATAATCCTAAAATTTGTATGGAACCACAGAAGACCCTGACTAGCCAAAGCAATCTTGAAAAAGAAAAGAAAAACAAAACTGGAGGTATCGTAATTCCAGACTTCAAGTTATATTACAAAGCGGTAGCAATTAAGACAGTGTGATATTGGCACAAAAGTAGACACATAAGTCAATAGAACAGGATAGAAAATCCAAATATGAACCCACAACTATACAGTCAATTAATCTTCAACAAAAGAGGAAAGCATGTCCAACGGGGACAACAGTCTCTCCACAGACGGTGCTGGGAGAACCGGGCAGCCTCGGGCAGCAGCATGAACCCGGACCACTTTCTTACACCATAAAAATAAACTCAAAATGTTTTTAAAGACCTAAATATGAGAACCATCAAAATCCTAGAAGACAGCACAGGCAATAACCTCCTTGACACTGACCATAGCAATATTTTTTCTAGACACGTCTCCTAAGGCAAGGGAAACAAAAGCAAAAGCAAACTTTTGGGCCTGCACAGAGATAAGAAGTTTCTGCACAGCGAAAGAAACAGCCATAAAACTGAAAGTCAACCTACCGAGCAGGAGAAGATACCGGCAAATGGCACAGCCGGTAAAGGGTTAGTATCTAAAATCTGAGATACATGCAATTCAGTGCCCCAAAGGGCAACAACGCAATTTCAAAAATGGGCGGAAGACCTCCAAGCGGCCGACAGACCTGAGGAGACAGTGAGCGCGACTCAGCACCGGGGACACACAGATCAAAAGCACAGCGAGCTGTCACCTCCTGCCTGTCGGAAGGGCTGAGTCAACAACATGAGGAACGACGGGCGCTGGCAAGGACTTGGCGAAGGGGCGCCTCGTGCGCTGCTGGGGGGACACGAGCTCGTGCGGCCGCCCTGGCAAACCCTGGGGAGGGTCCTCAGAAAGTCAAAATGAGAAAAATAGGGGGAAAAAAGTCAAAAATAGAGCTGCCCTATGAGCCAGCAATGTCAGTACTAGGCCACTTACCAAAGAATACAAAGATCCTACCTCACGCGGCCCTGTGTGGACATTATCTCCAAGAGCCAAACTGTGGGACTCGCCAAAGCAGCATGAGTAGACAGACGAGGACGTGGTGCAGAGAACGGACTCGAACCGCAGCGACGTCTCGCCCCTCGCAAGGACACAGTTGGAGCTAAAGAGTATTGTGCTGAGCAAAATGAGTCAGAGACAGACCCCATGTCACCTCACACAGGTGAGATTTAAGGGGAAAAAGAGAGAGAGGCAAACCAAGAAACAGACTCGACTACAGAGAACACACGGACAGTCACCAGAGAGGAGGAGGAGCCGGGGGACGGGGGAACGAGGGCCGGGGCTGAGGGAGTCCCCATCTCATGATGGAAAAACTGAAATAAATAATAAAATAAATTGAAAGTTGCAACCCGGACTTCATTAAAACTGAAAACACCTGCCCTTGCGAAGATAGTGCTGAGAGAATGCAGAGGCGAGACTTTCCATATCAGCGAATGACACGTCTGCTGAAGACCACGCCCGGCATACGCAAAGAATTTCCAAAATTCGATGAGAAAGCAAATGACCCAGTTTAAAAACGGGCAGGAAGGGTGCCTGGGTGGCTCAGCCTGTTAAGCGTCCTCTTGGTTTCGGCTCCGGTCATGATCTCAGGTCACGGGATCGAGCCCCACGTTGGGCCCTGGGGTCTGCAGGGAGTCCGCTTGGGATTCTCTCTTTCTCTCTCAAATAAAGAAATAAAAATAAAAGCTTTTCTTAAAAATGAGCAGAACCTTAGATATTTCACCAAAGAATGTCTGTCGCCAGTGTTTCTGCACGTGAGAAGGTGGTCGGCACCCTTAAAACCACGATGGATTGCACTGCTCGTGTATTAGGACGGCTGGATCCGAGCCAGAAACGAGGCGAAAAGCTGGCCCGTCAGGGGCTGGTGGGGAGCCGCGGTGACCCCGTCTGCTGCTGGGTGTGTGGCCACGTGGGAGAGCTTAGCCCTTCCTTACCAAGTTGCGCAAGCATCGCACAACCCTGACACCCCACTCCTGGGTATTTACCAAGAGAAATGGAAACCTATAGTGGAAGGGAAGATTGTACGCGAACATCTCCAGAGGGTTTGTTTGTAACCACCACAAACCAGCGTCCTGTGCCAGGGGACCAAGTTGGTGACTCGGCAGCGGCGCGAATCCCGGAGGAGGCCACAGTCAGGAAAGGTCGGGCTCCCAGGCGGCGGATGGTGACTCTGTTTGCGTGGTGTCCTGGGAGGGCGAAACTGTACAGATGAGTGGCTCCGGGTCGGGGCAGGGGCCGGCTACAAAGGGGCGCACGGGCTTTGTGGGGAGGGAGCCATTCCGTGTCTCCACGGCGGTACCGGCTGCACTGCCAGCTTTTGTCAACACTTACAGGTTACACTGAAATGGGCGGATTTTCCTGCGGGTGAACGATTCCTTCATAAAAAGGGGTGGAAAGGAAGGCATTCGGCGCCCAGAACAGCAGCGCAGCCATCGGGCGGGTCAGATGCAGAGCAAGAGGGAAGCGCTCACACCCACACGCAAAACCCTCACGGAGAAGGACGTGTGGCTTGCTGGAAAACGACCCAATAAAGCTTGTAGAAGTAAGAACGTGATCGTCAAAACGGGAACCCCAATCACGGGATAAACCGCAGAGAGACATTGCTGAGGAGGGACCCAGGGAAGCTTCTCACTCCAGACAGACAGACAGACACGTGAACGCCTGGTACAAGCCACGGAGGACAGAAGGAGGAGGTCTCAGCTGTCTCCTCGAGTCAGGAAATGGTCGTATCTAGTGACAGACTTGTGAGAACTTTCTAAAATGTTGAAACACATCTAAACTCGTATCTGTACCCCAAAAGTGGGTAAATACCCACTCCTCTGACGGAGAGCAGGGAACTGGACACATGACGAAAGGAAGTTCTCGCGACTGTTACTGAGCCCGACTCCAGACATGATGAAAGTTTGAGCATTCTTAGCAAACGGATCAGCACAGTTCCACACTGGGACACCAAGAGACCCCAACCACAATCTACGCAGAATGAAACAGTGACCACAAGGTCTACCCTGGCCTCAGGCTGTCATAGTTCTTACCCCTGAAACAGACAAGGACATCAACATCAAGATAGGGACAGCCGGGGCGCCTGGGTAGCTCAGTGGGTTAAAGCCTCTGCCTTCGGCTCGGGTCATGATCCCAGGGTCCTGGGATCGAGCCCCACATCGGGCTCTCTGCTCTGCAGGGAGCCTGCTTCCTCCTCTCTCTCTGCCTGCCTCTCTGCCTACTTGTGATCTCTGTCTGTCAAATAAATAAATAAAATCTTTTAAAAATAAAAAATAAAAAGATGGGGACAGCCGACGGCCCCTCCCCCACCCAGGTGACAGCTGTGACTGCTAAGTGGGGTGACAGGTCTGCCAAGTTGGGGGCGCCCAGACCAACCCCAAACCCCAGAAACGGTGCGCACTACCCTGCAGGTGAATCGTCCTGCAACACCGGGCACACATGTGTCAGGGGCAGGCCTGGGGCAGGCCGTCAGAGGGCACCCGGGATCTCCATGGTGGCCAGCCAGGCAGCCCAGGCACGGGACTAGGAAAGGTGCTGACCTTCACCTCTCCTGCCGCAAAATCCACAGAAAGACCTTCTCAGACAAGAGGAATCAGCATCTGCTTTCAGGGGCCCTTCCTGACAAATAGCCACGGGGCAGGTCAGCACGCACAGGCCACCAGCGGGGGACATGCCAGCGGCACATGCACAGGCCACCAGCGGGGGACATGCCAGTGGCACATGCACAGCCCACCAGTAGGGACATTGCCAGCAGCACACACACGGGCCATGCTAAGTAGCGGGGACTCGGCTGGGACACTTGGAAGGGAGCATCATTGTAAACTCTCAGGCCTTGGTCCCTCTGCTCCACGGGCCACCAGAAGCGTCCCCGTCCCCAGGCCGTACTCCAGCACGTCCTCCCTCCCTCGGCCCCACCGCTCCTCTCTGCTGGGCCTTCTAGTTTCCTCCTCTGACCAGACAACCTTCAGAGCCCACTCTCTAGTCCCCCGACCCCCAAAGGGCTGGCTCATTCCAGCTCCTCTGGCTCCGGCCCTCCGACCACTGCACCCCACCAGCCACACACAGCCAGCTCCTCACCAACCTCTCCTCCCCCAGCCTCAGCAACCCGCCCCCAGTCTCCAGCTCCCGAGGCCATGGTGCCCTGTCCTTGTCCGCCTGAGAAGTCCCTCCCCGCTCTGCCCCTCCTGTGCCACTGAGTCATTCTTTGCAGAGCGGGGCTGGAGGGAGGGAGCTGGCTGGGAGCTGTTGCACCCGGAGGAGGAGGGGCCAGATCCCCTGGGCCCCATGGGCTGCCCAGCCAGCCCTCTCATCCGGACCTCCTCCTCTTCCAGAATCCGACGGAGTGACCGCGACCACTGTCGTGACCATACCCCACAACGAGGAGCTGACAGAGATCTCGCTGGGAGAGGTCAGCAAGGCCCGCTGCCCCACAGGCCGCCTTCCTCCAGGCGTGCCCTCCTGACCGGCTGCCCCCTTCCCCGGGCAGACCCTTCCACTTGACCAGGGCCGGATGAGGCTTGTCTGGCCTCTCAGTCTCTGGGCAGCCGGCACAGCCAGCCAGCCTGTGGCCACCCCCGTCCCAAGAGGGGACCGGGCAGGACTGGAGCAGCAGAGGGACCAGCAGCAGAGCGTCCACTGCGAGAAGACACGGCAGGCCTGGAGCATGGAGTGTGTGTGTGTGTGTGTGTGTGTGTGTGTGCGCACAGGGCCCAGGTCATGGAGAGGACAAGTACACACGTGGGGTTCTGCTATGATGCTGGGCAGTAAGTCCTTGAAGGGCAGGCCCAGTCCACCCAAGCACACTCACTGTTGTGGTGGTGACGCGGCCCAGGGTGAGGACGGGGGAAGCGCCTTGACGGAAACGTGAAGGCCGACTGGCCTCTCTTCCCACGCAGAACACAGAGGGTGAGATCGGCCCCTTCAGCTCCGTCAAAGTGCCGGTCACCTTCACGCCGGTCATCCCAGGAGAGGTCCAGACGAAGTTCAAGGTTGTATTCAAGAATCAGCAGTGCCCGACCGTGAGTACCCCACCGCGGCACAGCCCGGCCCGTGGTCCCTGCCCCTCTGCGCTCCCCCCCACCGCAACCCTGTATGAGGACACTGAGCGTGCTGCCTATGCTTGGACAGCCAGTCGGTGGCCCGGATGGTGGCTCCACAGCTGAGACACACGCACATGCACGTGCACGCGCACACACCTGTGCACACACATCCATGCGCACACGTACGGAGCCCCTGCCCTCAGTCACTAGGAATGCCTCTTCTCACTCCAAGTAGTTACCGTCTTGACTTGTCGATCTAGTCACTTATCGGAGATTTGTTAGGTCTTGCTCAGAGACCGTGATCTGCAGACTCTGTCGTCATTTAATTTGTTGCTACATTTGTTGTGACCAAAGGCACAACTGAGTTTATCGACATGACGTGTGCACGTGTGTGTCAGAGCTGTAAGCAAATTCCCAACCTGGGGGATCACACGGCTCACGTCCTCAGTGCCTTCCCGGCCCTGAGACCACAGACGCGTTCTGTCTTTAACCCGCGATCTTCTTGTCTGTGCCCCAGGGACCCTGTGGCCTAGGGTCTGCCAGCTGGGGTGTTCGAATCTCACGAGCCCCATCCTGTGGGCCGGCGGCCCCCTCCCCAGGCCGGGGATCCTGGAGGAAGGTGTGTGGAGGCCTCGGCTTGCCACCATCACCCCAGGATAGTGCCTCCCCTGCTGGGCGTCTGTCCAGCCTGGGAGGGGTTGTTGGGCACAGGCTGTCCCTGCAGGACCCCCACAGACCCCCAAATGTCCTGAGGCCCAGGACTCGGGGTCTGCCTGGGAGGAGCTGGTGGCCACGGACGGGAGAGAAGGGCTTCCCTCTGTCCCTGGTCCCTTCGAGACCTCTGAGCCTCCACCTGCGTTGGCCGGGAGAGTTGGCGAAGTGTGCGTGTGTCTGGGAGATCATTATTCTGTAATGAAAGGGTTTGTGTAAGCAGCTGAAAGCACGGACCATCAGGAAGCTATGTGACGGGTGCGTGACAACACATTATGCTAGTCTATCTTCTTACGTTTGAACGTTTTGATAATAAGGATTGTTTAAAGTATATAATGTGAAAACTGCCACAGAACTCCAACACATGGCCGCTTTAACAAGTAACCTTCCAACGCTCATATGTCCTAAAACCCCGCAGCTGGGCGTCACCCGTCGGCCGACAGAGGTGTGTTACTGACTTCACACCTTCAAACTCAGTTGTATTTCAGAGTCATGGGCATCGCTATCGACGTGCCGGTCTGGGTGCCGAAGCCCAGTGTGGACCTGAAGATTTGTATGTATGACCGGCTGTACCAGGACTCCGTCCTCGTGCACACTCGGTGAGCGCTGCAGGCAGCAGAGCCCCGGCCCACGTGCGCCATTCGGCCAGACCTCCCGCCGGGTCGACTCTCACGGTCATCCTGGTGGGAGGCACAGCAGGGCCAGAGTCAGACGCGGAGGGAGTCAGAGGGGAAGACGAGGCCTGGCCACGGCCAGGGAGGCAGTACCTCTAGACCCGGGGAAGGGCCAGAGCCCTAGAAGGAGGCAGCCCTGGCCACAGGTAGACCTTAGCCAGAGGGACCCATGTTCTGGTTCTGACCTCCAGAACTCCAGGAGAATAAGTCTGTGTTGTTCCAAGCCCCTGGGTCTGTGGTGAGCGGCTCCAGCAAGAAAGGGACGCACCCCCCCCCCATCCATGCCCTTGTCCTTGGCGCCTCATGGACACAGGAAAACCAGGAGCACAGCCATGAGAGGAAAAGTGGACAGAGCCCCAAGGAAAGAAGCAAGTTTCTCTCTAGGGGTCTTGCAAAGGCGTCCAGACACCAGACCAGTCATTTCTAAAAGCTTTTTACTGACATATAGCTTAGATGGAGAAAAGTAGGCAAAGGCCGTGGTTAGCTCTTAGGCAACTGTCATTCCCCAAATAGGCCTGGTGCCGGTACCTGCTGATGCCAGGCCCCCGGGTTTCGCGAGCCCTGCCTCCAGCACAGACCCGGCTCGTAGGTGTGGAAGTCCCTCAGACTTCCTCTGTGACCCTGCGTCTGTGTGGGGACATGCCTGTCCCCGTGCCAGGACCACAAACATCGGGGACTCAGGAGGGGCCCTGTGGACTTGTTTGGGAAACTAGGGTGAGCGACCTCTGCCGGTTTATCTCAGGGCTTGAGGTGCAGCTGCTTTTGGGGGCGGGGGCAGCCGTAGGCCTATGGGATAAACAAAGGTCCCAGCTGCACACCCAGGGCGTGTGTCTGTGACAGAGTCAGCCAGGTCACTTGGTTTGCAGGAGACTCAAAAGCAGGCAGGGGTGTGGGGACACTTCATGGTAGGAAAAGGGAAGGTTCCAGGTGAGCCCCGACAGGGCCCAGCGAGCGAGAGGCCCTGACTAGAAGCAACACCCCACGCACCCGACGCCTCTGGCTGCTTCAGGGTTGGAGGAGGGGCAGAGCCGGGGAAGCGGCCTCAGGCCCATCCCCAACCTTGGCCTGGGCAGGAGTATGGCAGAGCCCCACAGGCCAGGGGGTACCCCGCCCCGTGCCCACACCCCTCCAGGTCCTCGCAATGGGTACGCCTGTCCTGCAAAGTTCTTCCCAGAAAACACTCCAGCCTCTGAGAATTGACTGGGGCCGTATTTCCATGGTGGGCTTTCTGTTTGTAGGAACTCCTCCCCAGGAAACCATCCCTTAGCAAGCAGGGCTGTGCACATGCACCCATGGGCGTCCGGGGTGCGCGAGGGGTATCAGTCCCATTGGTGCAGACACTCAGCGTTGCCGTCTGGTGCCCCCGGGTGTCCCGCAGGTCGAAAGCGGCACTGCGTCTGAAGTTCGAAGTGTGCAGGGAGCTGCGGGAGCACATGGAGCTCCTGCCAGAGACGGGCTACATCCAGGCCCAGTCCTGCTACGCCGTGCAGCTCAAGTTCCTGCCGCGGTGAGTGCCCGGGGAGCCCGCCATGAGCAGCTCGCAGGTCAGTGGCCCTGTCCTTTTCCAAGCTGAGTGTGTCCTCTCTTCCAGACACTCCCTCCCAGAAGACGCAGGGAAGTATTTTGACAAGGAAAGTAGAGTCCTAGAGGCCCCGATGACAATCCGGGTGGCTGACCAGGTCTGCGTGGGACACTCCCCAGGAATGCTGGGCACTCATGTGGAGGCAGGGCCCTGGCGGGTTCCCGGCCCAGCAGCCCCTACACGGCGACCGTGAAGGCCGGGTGTCTGTGGCTCAGGAGAGACCTATGAGGGCTGTGAGGGGTCAGCGGGGCGTCCTCCCATCACCAGAACCCACACGCGCCCACATGTACACTCACAGGGAGTGCACGTGTGTATATGCACGTGCGCTCGTGCACCCCCCACCCACGCCCACCCAAGGCTCCTCCCTTCCTCTCTGGCACCTGCTTCCCTGTCCTCCCAAGTCACTGACGACAGGCAAGTGGCCTTTCCCAAAGCAAGTCTATGTCTGGCCCAACGCTTCTGCCTTTCTCATGTGTGGAGTCATTTGCAGAAACAGACACAAGTAATTGTGGCATCCTCGCCGTATCCCCTTCAGATCAAGCCGGTGGTGTTTACCGTGCATGCTGTGGTCACCACCTCGGACCTGGAGCTCAGTCCCTCGGCCGTGGACTTTGGCTACTGCACGATCTACGAGGCCATCAGGACACAAATCAGCCTCTACAACCACTCCCTCCTGCCCCAGGGCTTTGGGTTCGTCGGGGTCCCCAAGGTGCCTCACTCGGTCAGGGAGGGGCATGGGTGCAGGGACAGAGTTGGGAAGCTCTGGGGATGGGCCAGGCCGGTGCTGCCCCCAGGATCCTGATGCCCAGCCCCAGGTGGCCTCACCCCTCCCCAGATTCTGTGCCCGCCTCCAGGCCCGTCAGCCTGCGTCTCTCCCTGCCTGACCCCCTCCTCATCCCCATATCCCTACCTCGCCTTGCTACTCTGTGCCAGCCTTTCTCTCCCTCCCTGGCCCATGCCCTGGCAGAACTCCATACCTCTCCCTCTGCTCCTTCCAGAAGTCTGGCCTGCCTGGGCCCACAGGGCAGCCAAGATGAGGCTCAGAGCAGGCTGCCCTCAACTCTCTGTGGGCCAGTCCGCCACCAATCCTGCCACCCCCTTACGCATATGCCGACACATGTATGAACGCGACAGTGCGCACACGCATCTGCTCACATGCACACACAGACGCATCATGACATACAGACACATGGACAACTCGCATGCGCACGTGCGTTCACATACACACAGACGTCCTCACGGAGATGCTGACACACGCACAATCACACACATCCGCGTACTTGTACACTCTCACACACACGCCCAGACGCTCACACACTCACACGCTCGGCCACATGCATGTCCACGCAGCCCCCACGATACGCCCCAGCAGACCCCAGTTTTCACTCTGGGGTCAGTGGTTTGCCGTTTGCCAGTTTGTGGACATCCAGCCCAATGACGGGTTTGGGACAATCCTGCCGCTGGAAATGCTCCAACTTGACGTGATCTTCCAACCCACCAAGGCCAAGGAGTACGACTTCGAGCTCGTTTGCAAGTCCGAGATCAACCGGTGAGCCTTGAAGGCAAGAGGCGTGCGGAGGGCCGGGTGGGGGGCAGTCCCGCCCCCAGACTCAAGCACTGGCAGCTGGGTCGGCTGCGGGGCTGGGCTGAGGCATGACGGACCGCCAGGACCTCAGACCCCGGTACAGGCTCCCGGGATCCGGGACCTCGCTTGCCAGGCCAGCTCGCCCTGTGCGTCCGCGTGTGTGCGTGTGTGTGTGTGTACACATGTGTATGAGAGTACGAGCATGGGAGCAGTACGAGTGGGTGCATGTGTGTGAGCGTGCACGTGTGTGTGCACATGCACGTGTGAGCGTGAGGGTGTGCGTGAATTGGGTGAGCGTGCACTACGGACGTGTGTGTGTGCAAGCATGCACTTGCTGACATGTGTGGTGTGCATGCACGTGCAGAGTGTCCCTCTGCACCCAGGAGGACCTGGGCAGGAGCCCTACTCACTCTAATGCACCATGTGATGGGGACACTCCCTGGACCTCCCTGGGCGTCCCATTTCCACCCTGACAAGTGGGATGGAGGAGGTGGTAGAAAGAGAGAAACCAAACAGGGTGCTAAAGGCGGGGGGGTCTGGGATAAGGGCTGTGTTCTTGTTGCTGCCTGAGGTTATCTGTCCCAGTGAAGAATGTTCTAGAGCACCCTGTGCTGGTGTCCGGCTGGGCACCAAGCCCCACTGCCTGCCCTCCTATTTCTCTTTGTCTCTTCTGTTCCCACCTACATTCCAGCCTGAGTTGCCATTCGACCCTGTCTGGGGTCAGAGTGCCCAGGGCCCAGGGGCCAAGCCCTCTTCTGGCCCCGGGAGTATGGCCATGGGCAGGACCACTGGTCACCTGGGATCTGACAGGCTTGTAGGTGAGCAGGGGTGAGTCCACAGGCTGTAAGAGTTTAGAGAGTGAAGGGCAGAGTTAGGACCCACAAGGAAGGGGCGCCTGGGTGGCTCAGTGGATTAAAGCCTCTGTCTTCAGCTCAGGTCATGATCCCAGGATCCTGGGATCAAGCCCTGCATCAGGCTCTCTGCTCCACAGGGAGCCTGCTTCCTCCTCTCTCTCTCTCTCTGCCTCTCTGCCTACTCATGATCTCTGTCTGTCAAATAAATAAATAAAATCTTTAAAAAAAAAAAAAAAGAACCCACAAGGACAATCGATGGCCTGACTACCCACCTGCCACATCCCCCATCAGGGTGTTGGGTAAAACCCGCTGCCTCCCAGTCATAAGAATGGCAGCATCTGGCCAGTCTCAGTCAAGCCTTGGTGATGCCACCCCTGACAAGTGGGGGCAGGGGGCGCTTCTGGTTCTTTCTGTGCAACAAAATGAAGGTGGGCCTAAGTGAGTCGCCAGAGAGGGACTGTTCAAGATAACATTGCAAGACACGTCCTGTGATGTGGGCGCACAGGGAGAGGTTCATAGGGTTGAGTGATGCTGAGGAGCAAAGCTCCTTCCACGCCCATCCCCAGGGCCCCCGCAGGGAAGCCGGGCAGGGCCCCCACCCCCAGCCCCACCACTCCTGATGCTGGAACCAGCTGGAGAACAGCAGCTCCATCTACCATCCTGAAACACATCCAGTGAACTCTCTTTCTGTGTGTAATGATGATCACACTTGAAACATTTACCGTTCTTCAATTAACCGCATACTAATAATAACCTCAATGATATTCCCACACAGAAGGATTTTTGTTCCACATTTAGAGCCTGTGGTCACAAGACGTAAAAATACATATTTCAGTACTTCAGTGTGTGTGCAACATCGCCGTCACAGCTGGGTTACGACAGGGCAGTCAACATCAGAGCCTTAAAATGTATGTAATTAGGATGACATTCAACACGGAGAGGACAGTAGAAATCTGGGTTCGAAGATGTGAACTGGAAATATTCCAGTGGTTAAAATACCAAATATCTGGGTGGGTTTTTGGATACATTATCTTAACTCAAATACCAGGCAGATCACACTCGGTCCAAGAACACTCAAACCGAGATAAAGATTAATTTTTAAACGTCACAGCCCAGGTGCCTGGCCAACAGGTCCATGTTCCAGGAGGGAAAGCCCCCTCCCACATCCCTTCTTTTTCTTTAAAGGATAATGGCGGAAATTAACTCCCTGGGGTGTACAGATTCCTGCGCTCGTATTCAAAGACCAATCCATCGGTTTTATTTTTAAATGCCAATGAATATTTAACAAAATAAGCCAGAAATTAACTCCTCTGCAATTTGGGATGAAATTTTTAGCTCTCCACTTTAAATGGGTGCAGGGGTATACAGGATCTTCCTCGTTTAAGATTTTATTTATTTATTTTTTTAAAGTTTTTATTTATTTATTTGACAGAGAGAGATCACAAGTAGGCAGAGAGGCAGGCGGAGAGAGAGGAGGAAGCAGGCTCCCCGCAGAGCAGAGAGCCGACGCGGGGCTCGATCCCAGGACCCCGGGACCATGACCTGAGCCGAAGGCAGAGGCTTAACCCACTGAGCCACCCAGGCGCCCCAAGATTTTATTTATTTGAGAGAGAGCGCGCGTGCACAAGCAGGGGAGCGGCAGGCAGGGGGGGAAGCAGGCTCCCCGCTGAGCAGGAAGCCGGGTCATGACCTGAGCCGAAGGCAGACGCTTTACCAACTGAGCGACAGTATCTTCGAAAAAGAGTAAAATTCACTAATGAGGTAGCAAAATCTGTGACAACTGCTGTCGTGGTCCCAGGAGCTGCTGTGCCCATGCAGGCCACCATCTTCCTCAGGGGCCACCTTCCACAGCGTAGAGGGACCCCGCAAACGGCAGCCCCACTGAGCCGCCCACACCTGCCCTTCCAGGTGCTTCAAGCTGGCGTGCCGAGCTGTGGGTGTCCACCCGCCCCTGGAGCTGTCCCACTACCAAGT
Source organism: Lutra lutra (assembly GCF_902655055.1). Classification (NCBI taxonomy): domain Eukaryota; kingdom Metazoa; phylum Chordata; class Mammalia; order Carnivora; family Mustelidae; genus Lutra; species Lutra lutra. Next base: position 196,908,677 of record NC_062281.1, read on the forward strand.
CAAGTTTGCGGCCACCTCCCTGTATGACATGTCCGTGGCCACCCTGTACGTCATCAACTCTCACGTGAGCATGAACTCACTGACCCACTCCGTGCCCCGCATCGGCTCCGAGGACGCCTCTCCCGTGGGGCCCACGTCCTTCGAGTTCCTGCTGCCCCCGGACTCGCCCATCACCATCTCGCCCTCCGTGGGGACCGTGCTGCCAGGAAAGGCAGGTGTGGGCCCCATGGGTTGGCTGGGGGTGGAGCTCTATTGGGGTGCTTGGCTCTGCCCACCCTTGGCCACAGCAACACAGCCTGGACAGCAGAGGTCGGGGTGAGCTTGTGCCTTGTCAGACCCAAGCAGGGCCAAGGAAGTCTCCATGGCTCATGGACATGGGCAGGGCGAGGAGGCCTAGCCAGCCCAAGCCCAAGACAAGGGCACCCAAGGGTGGCCGACCCCACAAGCACCTGGCCGGGAGCTCCAGCGGAGGATCAGACCCCAGGATCCCACAGCAGATGGGCCCAGAGGGCCTGGTCACCGGAAGTGCAGGGTGGGTGTCCACTCAGCTGGTCAAGGGCTCCACCGCCCCGCCCTGCCCGACAGAGTGGAAAGAACAGGGCCCTGGGGACAGAGCTTCCTCTCAGCCCGCCCCAGGGCCCTCCCAGACTCCTGGAGCTTGGAGCCAGGGCCCCTGCCGCCAGTACGACGTGAGGCAGATGAGGGGCTAGAGGCACCCGGGCCCGGCGGTGCATCAGTTACTGTGATCATTTAAGTGCACTTTACGGGGCGCCTGGGTGGCTCAGTTGCTTAAGCAACCGCCTTCGGCTCTGGTCATGGTCCCGGAGCCCCAGGATCGAGTCCCGCATCGGGCTCCCAGCTCCATGGGGCATCTGCTTCTCCCTCTGACCTTCTCCCCTTTCATGCTCTCCCAAATACGTAAATAAATAAATAAAATGCACTTTATTAAATTTAGCAAAAACTACTTAGGTACCAATCCCCAAAGGAGGTATTGTGGTTGGCTTCTGAGTTCGCTCCCTGCTCCCTGCTCCCTCCCTCCGTCTTCCCTTCATTCTCCCCCGAGGCCATCTGCTCTGCCCCCCAGTGCATGGGCACCTCTGCTGTACTGAGCACCAGGGACACCCGGGAGTGAGCCCTCGGTGGGGCTCACGACCTCCCTGCAGGCTGCGCCGGTCACAGGGACAAGCTGGGGTGAAGAACTCACCCCAAATCTTGATGGCTAAATGCCAAGTTGACTTTCTCACACATGGCCTGCCTAATGTGAGCTGCAGGCAGGGTCCCAGCCCACCAGGACCTCCGTCACGGGACCCCCGCCCTATAGGGTAAGAGCAGCCCCGGGGGCAGTGGTCAGGGAACATCCCCCTGGAAAGAGCCTTCACAAAGTGACAGGAGAGTCCTGTCAGGACTGTCGGAGAGTGAGGCCCGGGCCATGCAGTGGGGATGGGGGCTGCAGTGGGTGCTGAGGAGGCCAGGGCACCCGCAGGGTCAGCTCTGCCTTCCACAATCCTCTCCCCGCAGAGACACCTTATCCGGGTGGCGTTCCGGCCCGTGCTGCCCAGCAAGTTGGTCTACCAGGAAGCCTCCCAGGCCCTGAGCACACTGGCGGAGACCAAAGTGGTGCGTGCGGGGCTCCAAGAGGAGGGGCGTGGGGGACACGGTGGGGGCTGGGACTTCCTGCACCCCCCACCCCATGACTCCAGGGGAGAGGGAGTCCCTCAGACCCACACGGAGCCGTGCAGTCGGCCTAGAACAACAGCCGCCCACTGCTGCCCTGGGGACGCAGAGGGACACAGCACACTTCTCCAGCATCCGGCACACGCAGGGGGAAGCACTTGCCCTCCTGCAATGAGGCCTCGGGGGACAGGCACCAGGAAGGAGGACCCCTGGTCCCAGGCGAATCTTCCCATCTGTTGCCTGTTTCCCTGCTGGGGAAGCAAACACTGGGGTCGTGCCCAGGCCCGGGGGCAGGGGTCTCTGGACACTCAGCTGCCTACTGCACCTGTGGTCAGTCTTCCCGAGGAAGCCACCTGGTGCTTGGGTCTCTGTCTGCTCCAAGCCCCCACCCCTGTGGCACCTGCATGGGGCAGTCAGCCCAGGCCTGCGCTGGCGGAGAACAGGCCGTAGGGGGCGGCCATGGTGCCCACTAGGCTGAGCAGAGGCGGCCTCTCTGCACCCCAGCTTCGCAAGGACACAACCAGCCAGAAGAAGGACCTCAGGAGACAGTCCTTCTCCATGCTACAGCCGCAGAACCAAGACCGACTGCTCAGGAGCTCGACCACCCCAACTGCAGAGCTGGACAAGCAGGACCTCAAGTTCAGGTGGGCCCAAGAGCAGTTCGCCCCACCGCCTCCCTCTGCGTCCACGTGACGAGACCCTGTCCTGACCCCCATGGAGACGTCCCCCTACGGGCTGCCTGGAGCAGAGCTGTTTTCAGCCATGTGACTTGATGTCCAGGGCTGGGCTGGCTTCAGGCATAGATGAATCCAGGCACTGCCTTGAGGCTCCTTAAGCTCTGGCTTCCTGGGCATCCGCCCACCTCATTCCCAAGGGCCCCGTGTCCCTACACATAGCCTCACGCCATGGGCTGGGGAGACCCTGCTGCCCCTGACTCCCATATTCCCAGCTCAGCAACTCCACCCTCCCCAGGTGCAAAATTAGGCCAGGAGAGCTCTGAGGGACTCGAGTCACTTGCCCATCCTAGATCCTCGCCTGAGACCCCAGGAACACAGTCCTCTTGTTAGGTGCCTGACCAAGACCCTGGGGTAAGGGGAGGACCCCACAGAAACCAGGAAAAAGTAGGACAGCCACAGCCTGGGGCCCCTCCCCCTCTGGTCCAGAGTCCTGGGCAGCAGGTATGGTCTTGTGCACCCCATCCCCTGCCCCAGGAGAGCATGGAGGGACCCCCAGCCACTGGGGCGTGTGTGGTGTGGGCACAGGAGTGGGAGTGCACGTCACTGCCTCATTCTAGTTCCAACGAGTACCAGATTGCACAGGCCACCCTGGCCAGATCTTTCCAGGGGAAGTTCGACAAGTTTGTGGTTCCCTGTGTCGTCGCCAGTGGTGACCCCAAAGACAGAAAGGGGACAGAACCCCTGAGTTTCAGGTGCGGTGTTCTGGCAGGGGGTGGGGGGGCGTCTTCTGGAAAGTGACTATCCCAACCCAGATCTGGGGCCCCAGAGGGGAGGGCATAGTGGCCGGAGTGAGCAGGACGAGAGTGGGGAGGCGGGGCACAGTGCCATCAGCACACCCCCTCCCCCCCAGTCCTCACAATACCCTGTACCTGGAGCTGTGGTGTCCGGCAGTGGCACCCTCTGTCGTGGTGACCTCCAACAAAGGCAAGACCATCTCCGACTTCGGCGACATTGCTGTAGGTGAGCCTTGACCAGCCCCAGCAACCCCTGCGACTCCCACGCCAGAGACCGGCCCACCCACAGTCCCGCCTGGGTTCCCACAGCCCGTTCCCGGGCCTAGGGCTATACCCTGATCCCACCATCCCATTTCAGGACACCACGGGATAAAGAAGGTCTCCATCCAGAACATCTCCCCGGAGGATCTTGCCATATCCTTGTCCACACCCAGCCCTGGCAGCCCGCACGGACGGGACAGGAGCTGGTGGGGGGAGGGCTGCAGGTCTGCCTGGGCACCTGTCCTTGACACTGGGCCTCAGGTAGAATTCTCCGTGCTGAACCCCAATGGCCCCTTCGTCCTGCTGAACCCCATCAGCAAGCTGCTTACTGGCGAGACCTATGTCCTGACGCTGTCCTTCTCTCCCCGTGAGAGCATCCTGGTGAGCCCCAGGCCCACTTCACACCATGCTGCACCCTGTCTGCTCGGGCCCTGGGGGTGGCCAGACCCCCAGGCCCTCAGCCCTAGCAGGCAAGCAGGGGGCAGCTGGGGAGCTCCAAGCGGTCTCCGCTCCAGCCTGCCCAGCGGCTCCCAGAAGAGCTCCGCCGCACGCCTCCGACAGAGGTCTGCTCCGTGCTCACGGATGTGGTCTCCACAGGCCCAAGAAACACTGGACATCATCACCAAGAGAGGCACACTCTCCCTGACCCTCGTGGGCACCGGTGTGGCATCCATGATCACGTGCTCCATTGACGGGGACGTTCTCGACATGGGTTACGTCATTGCCAGGGAGTCTGTGTCCTCAAGTTTCAAGGTGAAGCACATCACAGGGGGCCTGGTGCCTGCCTGGTCTCCTGGGAGGGGGCTCCACCCTGGGAGGGATCCGACCTGCCTTGGTATGGTAGCCAGGGTGGGTGCAGCCCCCCACCCCACCCTACCCCCGGATCCAGCCACGCCCCCTCCAGCAGCTGCCACCTCCACTGCGCTGTCCAGCACCCTCCCTCCACCCCTCACCTGCTCTGCCTCAGTGTTCCCTGTCTTCCTGCACGGGGCCTTCGTAGGAGTCGTCCCATCTGGGATGAGGAGCTGGGTTCAGGCACTGCTGTGGGGGTGCGGGCGTGGGTACAGACTTCTGTGGCAAGGTCACATCGCCCTGTGGCCTCCCAGCCCCTGCCGGAGGGCCAGCCTAGCTCCCCATGCTTCCCGAGTGTCTGAGGGACTCACCAGCCTTGGGATCAAGGACCACCACGACACCTGCTTCGTCTACTAGCTTAGGTTGGGACCCGGCACTGAGCCCAGAACAGGGATTCCCTGAAGTGTCTCACTGCGGAGGGGACACCGCCAGGAAAAGCGGGAGAGGGCAGGGGACAGACTGGGCAAGGATGCTGGTTCGGCTGAGGGCAAGCCTGAGCCTGACAACAGAGGGAGCTCAGGAGGACAGAGGGCACTGCGGAGCTGTCCTACCCGGAGGCACAGTGGTCCGGCAGGCAGGCCAGCCTGGACGGGGGGTCACGTGAGGCCGGACGAAGGAGCCAATAGCGCAGTGAAGTGCCATGGGCACGAGGCGAACCCGACTGGACAGGAGAGTGACCAGACCCCAGCGGGGTGTGATCCCCGTGGGGAGGTCCTGTTTGCAGCAGCCTGCGTGGGCGGGGCACGGCCGTCGGCTGAGGGTCGCCCCTCCGCACAGCTGCAGAACTGCTCACCACTGCCCATCAAGTTCTCGCTGCAACTGGACAGCCTCTCCCACTCCAGGAGCGAAGACCAGCCGCGCCTGCCGCAGTTCCTCACCTCGAGGGCCCAGAGGACTGAAGTCGTGGGTGAGCCGGGGCGGGGGGGTGCCACGGGACCACGGCTGGCCAGGGCCACAGGGCAAGGCCCAGGGAGGCCGGCACGGGCAGTGGGCGGGTGGGGGGCCAGGGGCTCCGGCTGAGCAGGGGACCCGCCGCACCGCCCGCCGGCCCACAGGCACCCAGAACTACAGCGGCCAGAGCGTGTTCAGTGTGATCCCGGTCGAGGGCATCATGGACCCAGGCAAGGCACAGGACTTCACTGTGACCTTCAGCCCAGACCACGAGAGCCTGTACTTCTCTGACAGGCTGCAGGTCGTGCTCTTCGAAAAGGTGCGGCTCCACTAGCCCAGCCTCGACCCCCCTTCCCACGCGTCGGGGGCCCTTCCTGCCTTCCCAGGAAGGGAATCCTGGCATCCTGGGGGCTCCATGCCAGGGGTGTCGTCAGGTGGAGAGGCCAGTGTCCCAGCTCCCACGGGTCCGCGCCCTCCCAGAGCCCCACTCATGGGTCACAAGACGATGCTGATGTGCTTCTTGTCCCAGAGACTCTCCCGCCAGATCCTCCTGAAGGGCGCAGCCCGCGAACACATGATGTTTGTGGAGGGCGGCGACCCCCTGGACGTGCCTGTGGAGTCCCTGACCGTGATCCCCACCCACGAGCCTGAGCACAGAGAGGGTGAGCCCTGGTGGGGCAGGGAGGGCTCACCGCAGGAAGAGGACCCCTTCTGAGGCCCACCTGTACCCTTAGCCCTAGGAAGCCAGAAGAGTAGGGAGGCCATTCCTGGCCCATCCTCCAAAGGGTGGGGTCATGCTAAAGAGAGATTTCCTGAGGACCAGCTGTCCCCAGGCAGCTCCCTCCCTCTCTGCGTGGCAGCCCCACCCCACCCCATCAGCCCCCCAGCCAGGTCTTCTCTCTTCAGAAACAGAGGAGCTGAAGCCCATCCTGGTGACCCTTGACTACATCCAGTTAGACACAGACACGCCACCGCCCCCTGCCACCCGGGAGCTGCAGGTGGGCTGCATCCGGACGAGCCAGGTGTCCCCAAAGAAGGTGACCACAGCGCTGCCCGGGCCCAGCCAGCCCCTCCATAGCTCCCCCTGCCTGGGCAGCCTGGACCCCTCCCAGCCTTGGCCCTTGGAAGATGTGGGGTGGGCCAGTCAGGGCTGAGGGGGCAGGCGAAGTCAGCTACCCTCGACCCCAGGCCCACTGCTTCCTGGGAGCTGTGCCCAGCCAGCCAGCCTCACCTGCAGCTCCAGTGTCCCATAGATGGTCGAGTTCAGCCTGGAGGGCGGCGCCGCTCTGCAGCACAAGGGCTTCACCATCGAGCCCTCCAGGGGCTCCGTGGAGCGTGGCCAGACCAAGACCATCAGCATCTCCTGGATGCCGCCTGCCGATTTTGACGTAGGTGCCACAGACTCTGGCCAGAAAGGCCTGCAAAAGCTGAAGGCTCGGCGGGATGACACCCTGGCCCCACCGAGGGAAGGGGCTGCCGGGTGGGCCCCGGGCAGGTGAGGGGGACAGTGGGCAATGAGACAACATACGTGTCTGGTGGGCCAGCTAACCGAAGGTCTCCTTCCTTCCTTCCTCCTCCCGTTCCAGCCGGATCACCCACTCATGGTGTCAGCCCTGCTGCAGCTCAAGGGGGATGTGAAGGAGACTTACAAAGTCCTCTTGGTGGCCCAGGTGGTGACTGGCCCCTGAGGCCACAGGAGTCTCTCCACAGAGCCCCCTCAGGCCCTCCTGCTCACCCTTGAAGCCCTCCCTTGGTCTGTAAACAGGCCAAACCACCCACAGGCCTGGGACCTGCGCATCCCCCGGCTGGGCAGGTTCAAACGTACAGCCCTCTGTGTGACCCTATGGCCAGGGCGCCCCACCCCCAGGCATGGCCACTTCCTACTGCCCTGGGCCCCCTGCCCCCCCCGGGCCTTTAGAAGCGCTGGTGGCGGAAAGAGCTGCCCCCACAGGTCTGTCAATAAACCTTCTGGGCTTCTTCCTATAGGCCTGAAGTGCGGGATGCGCGCCAGATCAGAGATGGGGACAGAGCCCTGGGGAGGCAGCGCCTGCCTCCTAGACCCCCACACCCACACACACAAATTGGTCCATAAGCAACGAACCCTGCCCTGGCTCACTGGGGAACCACTGGCAAGGCAGGGTGCTGGGGACACAGGCTGAAGGTGAGACAGGCCCAGACCCAGAGAGGCCCTGCAAAGATGGGGGAGGGTATAGGAGGCTCCAAAGCCAGGGCACCCTTTAGGATTCTCTGTCCCTCCCAAGTGTCAGGATCCCTGATGACCCTAAGGAAGGAGGGAGCAAATGTGTGGCCCTCATGCTCAGGGTGTCCCTCAGTGTCTCGCTGGAGTCCAGAGTGGGGCCCAGAGCATGAGTTATGTTTTCCATTTTTCTGTACAGAGTCCAGGCTCAGCCTTCTGGGCTCCAACGGGTCCTTCAAGGTAGAGTTCCCCACAGGCCATACCGCACTCCTGGGAGCTCAGAATGTGCCCTTGCCCCAGCCCCTGCCTTCTGGAGAGTGCTGGTTGGACACTGTCCCCACAGAGCCCACCCAGTCTGGCCCCTCCATACACAGCATGCCCAGCACACAAACCCCAGGCCCGTGCCTGCCAGCAGCAGGAGAGAACATGCAACTTTCCGTAGCAGAAAAGGAGGGTGTGATGCATCTGGGGGCTCTCCTGGGCACAGACTTCAGGACACCAGCCTGGAGCCACCGTCCTAACCCTAGTTCCTTGGTGCCCTTCATGCCTAAAAGACTGCCCTCTCCCTAACCCGAGGCCAGTGACAGTGACCCTAGAGTGGAGTTTTGCAGGATTTCTGTCTGTGCCCTCCTGGGGCTGGCCAGCCATAGCCCAAGCCTTTCTCACCAGATGAGAGGCGAAGGCAAGCTCCAGCACCCCAGGCCAAACCCAGGCCCCAGGAGGAGGCGCTCCCTGCAGGGCATGGTCCCTGCCTCCTCTTCTGGCTGGTGGGCAAGAGAGGCAGGCCCCTCTCCTAAACCCTGGCCTCACTCTCCTGCTAACAGGCCCTGGTACTCACTGGCCGAGGCCCTGCCTGAGCTCCTGGGCACTGGCTGGACTTCTGTCCATCCTCCTCCCTCCCACCCAGTAAAGGCAAGAGGGAGGAGGAGGAAGGATGACCAGGAACCAAGCTCAGCCAGCCTGGCTGGAGCACAGTGGGCAGAAGGGGCTCTGGGCTGCCATGGCATATCCGGGAGGTGCAGAACAGCTTCAGGGCAAAGCCCGGGCAAAGATCAAGTGAGATCAAAGAGCAAGTGCCTGGTAGATCCAGGCAGAAGACCCAAGCTAAGACACCTCGGTGGCTGAGATGGATAAGCGTCTGCCTTCCGCTGGGGTCATGATCCCAGCGTCCTGGGATCGGGCCCCAGGTCGGACTCCCTGCTCATCTGGGAGTCCGCGTCTCCCTCTCCCTCTGCCCTCCTGCATGGGCTCTCTTGCTCCTGCTCTCTCCTCTCAAATAAATACAAACTTAGAGGGAGAGAGGAAGGGAGGGAGGGAGGGAGGGAGAAGTGGAGGGAAGGGAAGGAAGAGGTCAGGGCGCCTGGGTGGCTGGTTAAGCCACTGACTCTGCTTTTGGCGCAGGTCAGGATCTAGGGCAGGGTCCAAGCTCACAGCGAGTCAGCTGCTCTCCCTCTCCTCCGCCCTCTGCTCATGCTCAGTAGTGCGCACCGGCTCTCTGAAATAGACGAACGTTTAAAAAAAAAGAAGAAGAAAAAAAAAAGACAGGTCAAGGGTACCGGCTCCTCGCCCTGGCCAGACAAGGCCCGCCACCCTGCACCTTGCAGTGCTGACCCCTCACTTAGCCCGACCGCCAGATGGTGGAGTAGAGGCCAGAGGGTCGCAAGCTCCCAGGGCCGCTAGCCTGGTGAGAAGAGCGGTGGGGGAGAAACGGCCCCCAGGCTTTCCTGGCAGAATGGACAGCAGGCATTCTGTGACCCCAGGCCCGGGGACCACAGAGGCGACACGCCCCAGCTTGGGCAAGTCTTTGAAGGCCAGGGATCTGGAAAGGTGGTTAGCGCCGCATGGGCCCGCCCCGGACTCCGGGGGGCCCGCGCCCGGCCAGCCCCAGGCAGCCCCAGGCAGTCGGCACCCGCGCACGCGAGCCAAGTAAATGCCGCCAAGCACCAGGCTGGGAGCGCCCCGGACCCTCACCGTCGCACCCTTGACCTTGAGCGCCGCGAGGGTGAGCGCCACCGTACTCCGAGGCCACACCCCGTGCAGCCCGGGCGCACCGAGCCTCTCTGCACGACAGGCCTGGCCCGGCCGGGACCCGGCTCTGCGCCCTGGCCGAGGGCAACACGCCCCTCCCTCCGCCCAGACCCCAAGCGCGCCCACGCGCTGGACCTGCGTGGAGGGCGGGGCCGTGGGGCGGGGCTCTCTCGCTGGGCGTGGCTTCGAGAGGCGGTACCTCTGGGGCGGGGCTTCGGGCCAGGGGATCCGGGGTGTGGCCGCGGGACCGGCCTCCGACGGGCGGGGCGATGGGCGTGGCCACGCGCTCGGGGCGGGGCTTGTGGGGCGGGGTCTCCATAAAGCGGCGTGGCGGGCGGGCACCCGCTCCCCGTCGGCGCTGAGCATGGTGGTGGGGGCGCCGGCCTCCCGGGCGCTCCTGCTGCTGCCGCCGCTCCTGCCGCTGCCGCAGGTGGGTCGCCGGCGCTCGGCTTGGGCACCGCGGGGCGGGTCTGCGCTCGGCGCGCCCCGGCCCGGGCTCACCCCTGTCCCCACAGGTGGCGCTGGGCTTCGCGGACCGCAGCTGCGACCCCTCGGACCTGTAAGTCGGGGGGTGGGAGCTGGGGCCTGGCCCCGCCCTGTGGGGGAGGCTCGGACGGGGCCGTCGGCCCGGCTGGTGCCCCGCCTGCTCCAGGTGTCGCCGTCCCCGCAGGTGCCCGCCCCAGGCCCGCTGGAGCAGCCTGTGGCACGTGGGGTAAGTGGAGGCCGCGGCGCTCGCCCCTGGCCAGGCCCACCAGACCCCCACCCCTCCTAGCTCCACGGACGAGGAGGCGCCGGCACTGCCCCCTTCCCGACGCTGATGGGAAGGCGCTGGGGCCCTCAGCAGCCTCCCAGGCTGACCCCTGCCTCCTGCCCCCAGCACCAGGGCGGCCTCTCTTGTGGGCCCTGCCCCAGTCCGGGACTGCTCTAGGCACCCAGGCCCTTGGCGGGACTTCCCTTCACGGCCTGCTTATCCACTTCCCACCCCCTCCTTCCTCACCCCTGCAGGAGGCCCCTGTGAATATGGTCATTGGTTTGGGCACAGGACTGTGCAGATGGCCTGGGACAGTGTGTCCTGGGAGTGAGCCCAAGGTACTTGTGGCCAGCCCTGGAGAGAGCCAGGGCAGGCCCCGCAGCAGGGTGCCAGGGACTAGCCGGCTCCTCAGGCCCAGCTCTGGCCTGGAAGGAGGTCTCTGGCCTGCAGAGACATTCTTCGGTTTTCTTTTATCCTGCCTGTTGTCCTGTCGTGGGTGGTCGGCCACGACTGCCCCTGGGGAGCGGGTGCCCAGTGGCCAGGGGTTAGTCCAGTGGCAGGGTCTTGCTCCTCCCTGCACAGGCTTATCTTACTCGCTGTCCTGCTGCTGCTACTGTGTGGGGTCACAGCCAGCTGTGTCCGGTTCTGCTGCCTCCGGAAAAGGGTACACAGCCAGCCACACCTGCCACCAACACCTCAGCCTTGCGACCTGACGGTCAGCCCTGTGGACAGTGACAGCCCCGTGCACAGCACTGTGACCTGTGAGTACCTGCAGACCTCCCCTGTTGGCCTGCCCACCTGCAGGGGGAGCAGGGGGCAGGTGAGAGCAGACTCATCCCCACAAACGCACTCTGGTTCCCTGCAGCTTACAGCTCTGTGCAGTACCCGCTGGGCGTGCGGCTGCCCCTTCCCTTTGGGGACCTGGACCTCGACTCCATGACCCCTCCTGCCTACAGCCTGTATGCCCCTGAGCTGCCACCCTCCTATGAAGAGGTTGTCAAGATGGCCAAACCCAGACAGGAAGAGCCACCGACCTCTCAGTAACCCCGTCTCCCCCTGGGGCCTGAGGCCTAGAGACATCGGCGGGGCTCCAGGGGCCAGCTCCAATGCCCTAGCAGCCCTGGCTGTTGTCCTGGCGCCCTCAAAAGCAGAAGAAAACTCTCTCGAACCTCCCAGTTGTGCCAGCCACCTTGTGCTCAGAAGGGACCCCCCCCAGCACACCCCTACCGCCCTTCCCCAGGGAAGGTCAGCCCGTCCAGCACATTGCTGTAGCCTTGGCCTTGTTGCTGTGTAACGCCAGGCCGCCCGGCCAGCTGGCCCTGCGTTGGCCGCACACATGAACCCACACTTGGGCACGCACACGGGGGCTGCTGCGTTCAGCCCTGACCCCACAGGCCTGAGCCTCGGGGCTAGCTGTGACACCCCCAGCTTTTTGGAGAGAATAAAGTTTGTACCTAAGTGATCTCCACCTGTAGGAAAAGGCTCTGGGAGGGGCCTGTGAGTAGCCACCCCGCCACTGCCTGGTGTAGGCAGAGGGGCTGGGGTAGGCTTTGACCTGTACCCAGTCTGGCTTTCAGGTTGGTGTCCAGAGCCTGGGCAGTGGGTGGTGCCAGATGTCACAGCAGGAGTGATGGGCCCTGAGCCATGGCTGCCTGAGGAAAACCCTCTCCTTTCTCCAGTCCCAAATCTTTGCCAGCCCCTCCTTTCTGGGCTACATAGGGACAGTGAGACACGCATTTGTACGGCTGGAGTGTTTATTGGCCAGAGGTGGGGCAGGGTGGGCTGAGCAGCAGTGTGGGCGGCAGCAGGCAGTGGCCTTCAGGCAGGCCTCCCAGGGCCACAGCACCTGCTCACTGGACCAGCTTGAAGGACTCTCCGGTCATCATGGCCACAAACTCTGGGAGCAGAAGCACAGGTCAGCCAGCAGCCTGGCCCGGGCACCCGGCTCCCAGGCCCATCCCTCACTCACCCTCATAGTCAATGGTCCCATCCCCGTCCTTGTCCGCCTCCTTCATCATCTGCTCAGCCTCTGCCTCATTGAGGGGCTCACCTGCGTTCATGAGCACGTACCTGCAGGGCCCCCACACTGAGTGGCAGCCCACAGGGTTCTGGCCCTCACCCACCCCCTGTCCAGCTCCAGGCCCTACTTGAGCGTGTTCCAGTCGATGTAGCCCTTGCCCTCCTTGTCGAAGACACGGAATGCTGCCCTCAGCTCGCCCTCCTGGTTCTGGGCCTTCTCCCAGTAAATCCCCATCAGGGCCAGGAAGCTGTCACAGTTGAAGAATCCTTTGTCTGCAGGGAGCAAGCAGCAGGCCGGGCAGCGTGAGGGCGAGCCGGTGCAGCCCTCCCTGCTCGTACCCACGGGCGGCCCCCCACCCAGGCCTGCCCCTGCCCGGCCTCACTGTCTCTGTCCACGTCCTTGGCCATGGAGGCCAGCTCACTCTTGGTGGGGTTGATGTCCAGCAGGCTCATGAGGCGCCCCAGCTCTCCGGTCTTCACCTCCCCGTTGCCCTCCTCGTCAAACATCTCAAAGACCCCCTTGTACTCCTTGATCTGCTCAGCTGTCAGGCGCTCTGTCTGCAAGGACACCGGCCTGCACCAGGGCCTCCTCTGCCCCTCAGTCCGAGGCAGGTGGAGGTCCCAGCACACATGGCACCCTGCCCTGTCCCTCCACCTGGCAACCCTGCAGGGCGTGGGGTTAAAGAAGGAGTCCCCCTCCCCCGCAGCCCAGGGTGCTTCCAAACAAGGTGGCACTGGGGAGGGTCGCCAGCAGTGAGCAGGACTCCGTCAGGCGGCCTCAGGGGAAGGACCCGAGAGCCAGAGGCCAGGTGTGAGACACCAAGGCTCAGGCCAGCCATGTGGTGGAGTGTCAGGTGGACCCAGTCTCTGGGGCTGGTGAAGGGTGCCGTGGGGGGATCATGACCCAGGTCAGGGTGAAGGACCCCAGCCTGTTGTGGTGTTTCTGTCAGTAGTCTAGCCCCTGGCCTCCCCTGCCTCCACTGTCATGGCAGCTTTCAAAAGGGCGCCCCTGTCCCCGGGCCACCAGAGCGACAGTCGCATCAGCAGCCAGCAGGGCTCAGCACCCCCTCCTCCCTCTCCCTCCAGCCTTGCTGAACTGCTCCCTCGATTCCCAGAGAGGCACTCACACCCTCGGGTGCCTGTGCTTGGAAGCCCCGTCCCGTCCTCTCTCCTCCCGGACACGGCTCCCAGCTCCCGCTCCATCACCGAGCCAGCCCACCAGGGACCCCGCCGGGTGCCGGGAGCTGCCTTACCATGTCTGCGGCCGGCTGGAAGAACACTGCAGTGGCACCAGAGACGAGGGGCAGAAGTGTCAGCTGCGTTTTAGCTGGGCCCAGCTGCCTGGGGTCCCCAGAGTCCAGATTCCAAGATCCTTGTATGGCCAGGAGGTCCTGCGGCCCTATTTTGGGACAGGCTCGGCCCTTCCCCACCTGGCCCCTTTCTGGCCCTCCTTGGCCTGAACACCCCCTCACCCTGAAGCTCCCTCCCGGACCCTAGGTCCCAGCTAAGGCCCCTGCCCCAGCCTCAGTGTCTGGAGCCAAAGCCCAGATAGACACCACGGGCTGAGGACCAAGGGCAGGAAAGGGGCTGACGGGTGGCCGGGGAGGCCCAGAGTATACACGTGTTTGCCCGTTGCTGTTTCCTCTTCACTGTGTCAACCTCCTCGAATCTCCTTTCCCACATTGGCTACCCTTCCACCGTTCTGCCACGGGACCCTCACACAGCCTGTCCTCCCGTGTGAGTGTTCCTTCTGAATGCCCACCCTGGCCCCGTGACACCCCCAATTCCTGTGGGCCCAGTGCTTGTAGGCGGTCTCTAGAAACAGGCCGAGGGAACAAGTGCATCTCCTGGCCTGGCCGCCCTATGCAGAAGGGGCTGCTAGTCTGCACTCGGGGGCTGGCAGTGGGGGGGGGCAGACAGCTGGACACGGGGTGGGGGTGAGAGGGGGTGAGGCGGGCAGGACCAGGGGCCAGACTGGCTACCAGGGGCCAGACCAGGTTTCCCCTGAGCAGCCAGGGGCTATTCTGGGGTTTCTCAGAGAAACCTGACCCTCCCTTCCACTCAGAAGAGCAGAGCTGGCTCCCAAGGGAGCCTCGCGGCCAGGCCGCTCCGTGACCGGCTGACAGATGAGCACACACAGCTCCACAGGCGCGCTCAGCCCTCAGACACACACACCGACCCTCACCTCCCCCGAGGGCCTCCTGGCTCCCACCCTGGCGTGGAGCACAAGACCCACCCGCCCGGCCACAGGGCTTGGAGGCTCGCGTGTTGAGGGGACGCCTTCCATCCCTGCCTCCAGCTGCCCCCAGGGACAGTCACAGAGGGGTGCCCCACCTAACACCCTCACACCTGTGCGCGGCTCCCCAGAGTCACGCAGACACACACCTGCCCCAGTCCACGACTGCCTGGTGATCTGAGCCAGTGAAGGGAGCCGTGCCCCCACCAGCTCAGCTCTGGGCCTGCCAGTGACTGAACCCTCCCAGACTCTCCCCACAGAGGCCCAGGCCAGCTGCTGAGGCCGCAGGATTTGTGCTGACCAACAGGATGGCTGCAGCAGGCACAAGGCCGGAGGGCCCAGGGGCCAGGGTGGAAGGGGACGCTGGCTCCAGGTCTGCGGGGTGGTCCACGGCCTTTGCCCTGGCTGCTCTCTGTGCCTGGTTTCAGGCTTTGTGTCCCGCTCCCTTTGCTTGAAAACCTCAAACTAGAACAGGAGTTGGAAACATTTCAATAAACTGGTCCCATCTACAAGCCCAGAGCACCCCATGTAAGGCAGGAAGCCAGCGGGCAACTGCGGCGAGGCAGGGTGGGGGCCTGAGGAGAAAGCGGGCAGGAGAGCTGACCTCATGCGTCCAGCTGGACTGCAGGGCCCGGACTCCGGCGCAGGCACTAGTCTAATGTCCACACGAAGGATTTGTTCTCATAATTTATTGATTACAGTGGTGAAATCAACATGAAATATTACTCAGGGGGAACTGACATTTACTGAACATCTGTTACATACCACAGTCGTCTTTTTTAATTTGTGGTTAAAAAAAAAAACCGCATATAAAATTGACAATCCTAACCACTTGTGAGTGTACACTCAGGAGCATGGAGCACAGTCACACTGTTGTACAACCATCCGTCTCCGAAACTTTCCATCTTCCCAAACCTAAACTCCCCATTAAACGCCCACCCCCCAGCCCCTGGTGCCCACCATCGACTCTTCCCCCGTGGATCCCATTCCTGCCTAGAAGGGGACTTATACAGGTTTTGTCCTTGTGGACTGGCTTAGGTCACTGAACATGATGTCCCCAAGATCCCTCTATGCTCTAGCAGGTGTCGGAACTTCCTCCTATTTTTTTGGGGGGGGGCAGAGGGAGCAGGAGAGAAAGCATCTTAAGCAGGCTCCCTGCCCAGTGCAGAGCCCTACATAAGGCTCGATCTCACAACCCTGAGATCGTGACCTGAGCTGAAATCAAGAGTCAGATGCCTAACTGACAGAGCCCCCCAGGTGCCCAAGCACTCCTCCTTTTTAAGGTAGAATAAATATGCCCCTGGGCGGGACGACCACAGTTTGTTTATCTGCTTGCTTGTCCGTGGGAAGTCAGGTCACTGTCACTTCTTTGTTACCGCGATTAATGCTGCACTGAATGTAGTCTGCATGAAGGTTTTAGATGTGATTAACATTCATTTATTCCTTAAAAATATTTTATTATATATTTGACACAGAGAGAGCACAAGCAGGAGGAGTGGCAGGCAAGGGAGAAGAAGAAGCAGGCTCCCCAAGGAGCAGGGAGCCCAATGCAGGTCTTGATTCCAGGACCCCAGGATCATGACCTGGGCTAAAGGCAGCCACTTAACCGACTGAGCCACCCAAGCGCCCCTGATGTGATTAACATTTAAATCAGTAGACTTTGCATTTAGCAAATGACTCTCACAGTGTGGGTGGGCCTCACCCAATCAGTTGAAGACCTCGAGAGAAAAAGAGTAAGCTCCCCAGAGGAGGAGGGAATTCGGCTTCAGAGGGCCACTGGGATCGAACTGGAACATCAGCTCCTCCCCGCGTCTCAGCCCTCTCAACTCACCAGCCCCACAATCACCACAAAGGGAGCCAATGCCTTAAAATAAATCAACCTCTTTCCCTCACTCTCTCTCTCCCTCTCACTCCCGTTGGCCCGTTTTCCTGGAGATTCTGACTGACACAGAGGCCACTAAAGGCGCTACACTCCAAGAACCTGGGCATCCATGTCTGGGCCCCCGGGACCACCCTCCCAACTGCAGGGCACCTGGAACTTCCTGTGGCCAGTCTGGAAGGAGGCGTGGGCCCCCACAGAGAGCAGCTGAACTCACAGAGTGGAAACACAGGCCAGGGTGTAGTGAAAGGCTGCATGGGCAACAAAGCGATCCCAGCCCCTCCCTACCAGCAAGGGCCTCCCCAGGGACTCCTCCCTGGAAGAGAGTGGAAACCCATAGACACTGGCACTGGGAGTCCCCAGTGAGACGCCAGCACATGGCCTCCACCCTTCCGGGCAGCCTCAGGTGCAGACCCAGCTCACCTGCCACTGTGGCCCCAGGTAGAACTTCTGAAGGGGTAATTTCACGCGGCCTGAGTCCCATGGCTGGCCTGAGGCTTCGGGCAGCACAGCTGGCCTTCCCTCTGCCTAATCCTGCCCCCCACCCTGTCTCTGGGGTTGACCCCTTGCACACAGCTTGTACCCAAACTCCATCTCGGGGTCAGCTTCCATAGGACCCAACGTACAACTGAAAGGAGTATTAGAGATGGATTCCTCACCGGCCGGCTGCAACAGGGCACCACTGGGGATAGGCACACACTCCTTCTTGGGGGTTCACCTGCTGCAGTGGTCACCATCCTGGACTGGGCAGGAGGAGGACCAGAGACCAGGCGGCAGCTCCAGCACCTGACCTGCTGGCAGGACCCTGCTAGGGAAAGCTGCAACCTTGCCATCAGGGGGCTGTCCCCCTCAGTTCTAAGACCCAGACCCGTCTAAACTTTCTGCACCCGCAGGGTTTGCTCACCTCTCCCTGGGAAGAGCCGCACCCCCAACCTCAGCGGAAATAGACTTCTGAGGCCTCCTCACCCCACCCCACCCCCGGACAACACTGTCCCCGTCAGGACCTCCACCTCCTTCCTAGCCACTAGGCCTGACAACCAGGGGTAAGTGGCAGCATTACCCAGCTGGGCGTGACAGCTCAAGGACAGCGAAGGTTGAACTGGTTGAACGGACCGATGGGCTGAGCTGGCAGGAGCTGGGGGAGCACAGGTAGCCCCAGCGGCTCCTTTGAGGGGAGCCGTGGGAGGTGGGAGACTCAACCCATACCAGTGGTTCGCATGGCTGCCCCTCTTCCGGCAGCTTCCGCCTGAGACGTCCTAAACCAGTGCAGGGCAGGCCACACTCTGAGACCCGCACTCTGTGTGGTGCCCACAGCGGCCTCCTCGCCCACCAGCAACGGCGCTGCACCCGCGACACGGTCAGGGTCCCAGTGTGCTGAGCCCCGCTCCTTTGTCCGCAGTGTCACCTGCTCAGCCCCAGGAATACCCCCTTCCCACCCTCAACATCTTACCTCCTACAATCCCAAGAAAAATTCCATGTCCTAGTCGTGAGTCTTTGTTTCAGGGTCTGCTCGAGCCCAGCCTGGACAAGGGGTAAAGCAAACCCCAGCTCTAGACTAGCGACCGTAGCAGATGGGATGGCGCGCAGGTGTGAGGTCCCCGCAGAGCTCAGGGACGGCCAGAGCTATGGATGGAGATCGAAGTCTGTGCAAGACTTTAAGTCAACCACTAAAGTACCAGAAATGGGTTGTATAACTTCCATATCTGTGGAGGAATGAAAGAATAAAGAAAATGTAATGAACCCAACAGAACACCAGAAAGAAGACAGAAGCCTAAGAAAAGCAGCAAGTAATGTCATCAAAGTAAACCCAGCGGCCTGACAGCGCTCTCAGGGGCCAACGCTGGGACAACGGGAGCCAGAGCCACCCAGGCATCCCGATAAGCAATTCATATCCAGAATATGTAAAGAATTCCTACAGCTCACAACAAAATAACCCAATTCAGAAGTGAGCGAAGGACTTGAATATTTTACCAAAAAAGATACACACGTGGCAAAGAAACACATGAAAAGATGCTCAACATCACAGATCGTTGGGAAAATGCAAGTCAAAAGCGCAATCATCTATCATTTCACACCCGTTATGGCCACAATCAAATAAACAGAAAACAAGTGTCAGGGCAGATGTGGAGAAATCGGGCCCCGCGCACAGCTGGTGGGAGTGTGGCCGCTATGCCTGCCGTGGAAACAGCCGGAGAAATCCTCCAGAAAGTAGGCACGGAACGGCCACATGACCCAGCAGTTGCAATTCCAAGTCTGTACCTAAAAGAACCGAAGAGCGGAGTCCCGACCAGACACCGCGCAGCCGCGCTCGTGGGGCGTCACCACAACACGTAAAAGGTAGAAACAACGCAAAGGCACAGCAGCGGGCAGGTGGGGAGACAAAACGTTGTGTACGAATATGCCGTGTATATGGCAGGCGCCAGCTTGACCGGACTGAGGCTCCCTAAACATTACTTCTGCACGTGTCTGTGAGAGCGTCCTTGCAAGAGATGAGCCTCTGATTCCAGAAACTGAGTAAGGAAGAGCATCCTCACTGAGGCAGGCATTGTCTAATCTGCTGATGGCCCAGGTACAACGGAAAAGGGCAGAGGAAGAATGAGTTTATGAGTTTACTCTTCGCCTGAGTGGAATGTCTATCTTCTCCGGCCATCAGAAATCTGTGCTCCTGGGGCGCCTAAAGCCTCTGCCTTCAGCTCAGGTCATGATCCCAGGGTCCTGGGATCGAGCCCTGCAACAGACTCTCTGCTCAGTGGGGAAACCTGCATCCCCCTCTCTCTCTGCCTGCCTCTCTGCCTACTGTGATCTCTGTCTGTCAAATAAATAAAATCTTAAAGAAAAAAAAATCTGTGCTCCTGCCCCTCTGGGCTTCAGACTCCGACTGAACCACCCCACCAGTCGTCCGGTTCTCCAGCCTGCGCAGCGCAGCCTGTGGGACATCTT
Organism: Lutra lutra; assembly: GCF_902655055.1. NCBI lineage: Eukaryota > Metazoa > Chordata > Mammalia > Carnivora > Mustelidae > Lutra > Lutra lutra. Next base: position 196,927,876 of record NC_062281.1, read on the forward strand.
GGCGTCCACAGCGCCATGGGTCAATTCCTATAGTCAATCTCCTCGTCTCTACACACTTCGCGCACATGTATGTACGTATGTTCCGTTTCCCTGGAGAGCCCTGATACAACATACAAGGGAATTGTTACTAGTCAGCCTCAGAAAGGAGGAAATCCTGACACCTGCTACTTAAGGGGGACACTGGAGGGCAGCAGTGAGGTAAGCCCACCTCACAAGAACAAATACGAAGAAAACGCACAGGCGCGCCTGGGAGCACAGTCGGCTAAGTGTCCGCCTCCTGGTTTCGCTGGGGTCATGATCGGGGCTCCGTGCTTAGCAGGGAGTCTGCTTAGGATTCCCTCTTCCTTTCCCCTGCTCCTCTCCCCCCGCCCCAAATAAACAAATAAATCTTTAAAAAGAAAGAAAGAAAAGAAAAGAGAAAAAACATACAAATGGTCAACAGATACAGGAAAAAATGCTCAGTATCATTAATCATCAGGAAAATGCAGATCAAAACCACAATGAGATTAGTAGCTCACCTGTCAGAATGGCTGGAATCAAAACCACTAGAAATAACAAGTGCTGGTGAGGACATGGGAAAAGGGGAACCCGGTCTGCACTGTTGGTGGGAACGCAAACTTGTGCAGCCACTGTGGAAAACGGTGTGGAGGATGCTCAAGAGATTGAAAATAGAAGGACCCAGGGGCGCCTGGGTGGCTCAGTGGGTTAAAGCCTCTGCCTTCAGCTCAGGTCATGGTCCTGGGGTCCTGGGATGGAGCCCCACATCTGCTGAGCAGAGAGCCCGCTTCCTCCTCTCTCTCTGCCTACTTGTGATCTCTGTCAAATAAATTAATAAAATCTTTAAAAAAAAAAAATAGAAGGACCCTATGATCCAGTATTTCCACTACTGTGTATTTATCCAAAGGAAAGAAAACACTAATTTAAAAGGATATATGCACTCCTAGGGGCGCCTGGGAGTCTCAGTCAGTTAAATGTCTGCCTTCAGGGACAGCTGAGTGGCTCAGTGGGTTAAGGCCCCTGCCTTCCGCTCAGGTCATGATCTCAGGGTCCTGGGATCGAGCCTCGCATTGGGCTCTCTGCTCAGGGGGGAGCCTGCTTCCTCCTCTCTCTCTGCCTGCCTACTTGTGATCTCTGTCTCAAATAAACAAATAAAATCTTTTAAAGAATAACAAAATATGGGGTGCCTCGGTGGCTCAGTGGGTTAAAGCCTCTGCCTTCGGCCCAGGTCATGATCCCAGGGTCCTGGGATCAAGCCCCACATCGGGCTGTCTGCTCCGCAGGGAGCCTGCTTCATCTTCTCTCTCTCTCTGCCTGCCTCTCTGCCTACTTGTGATCTCTGTCAAATAAATAAAATCTTAAAAAAAAAAAAAGAATAACAAAATAGAGTTTATTTTGACTCTTAACTCTAGGGAAGAAACGGTGGCTGGAGGGGCACAGGGTAACTGGGGGAGGGGCATTAAGGAGGCACATGATGGAATGAGCATGGGGTGCTGTATGCAGCTGATGAATCACTGAATTCTACTTCTGAAACTAAAGTACTCTATATGTTAATTAAATTGAATTAAATTGAATAATTCAATATGTTAATGAATGTTAATTAAATTGAATTTAAATAAAAAATTTTTCTTTTTTTAATTTTATTTTTAAATTTTTTTTAAAATATTGTATTTATATTTGAGAGAGAGAGAGAGAGCGACCGCACGAGGAGAGAAGCAGAGGGAGAGGGACAAGCTGACTCTGTGCTGAGCCGGGAGCCCCATGTGGGCCTGATCCCAAGACCCCGAGATCAAGACCTCAGCCGAAATCAAGAATGGGACACTTAGGGACGCCTGGGTGGCTCAGATGGTTAAGTCTGCCTTCCGCTCCCGTCATGAACCCAGGGTTCTGGGATTGAGCCCCACATCGGGCTCCCCACTCTGCATAGAGCCTGCTTCGCCCTCTCCCTCCGCTGCTCCCCCTGCTTGTGCTGTTTGTGAAATAAATAAAATCTTTCAAAAAAAAAAAAAAAAAAAAAAGAATGGGACACTTAATCGACTGAGCCAACCCAGGCGCCCCTTTTAAAAAAAGTTAAGTTTAGGGGCGCCTGGGTGGCTCAGTGGGTTAAGCCGCTGCCTTCGGCTCAGGTCATGATCTCAGGGGTCCTGGGCTCGGCAGGGAGCCTGCTTCCTCCTCTCTCTCTGCCTGCCTCTCTACCTGCTTGTGATCTCTCTCTGTCAAATAAATAAATAAAATCTTTAAAAAAAAAAAAAAGTTGGGACGCCTGGGTGGCTCAGTTGGTTAAGCAGCTGCCTTCGGCTCAGGTCATGATCCCAGCGTCCTGGGATCGAGTCCCACATAGGGCTCCTTGCTCATCAGGGAGCCTGCTTCTCCCTCTGCCTCTGCCTGCCATTCTGTCTGCCTGTGCTTGCTCTCTCTCCCTCTCTCTCTCTGACAAATAAATAAATAAAATCTTTAAAAAAGAAAAGTTAAGTTTATTTTTAGAAAGAAATCCAAATATATCAATAACCAAAAGAATGCATTGAAAACAATCACCACATAAAGTAGCAAACTGTCCGACTGAGAAAAAAAAAAAGTAACAGATCCCACCTGCTCTTTGTTAACAGGACCCAACCTTCAAGGCAGGGCTGTAGGAAGGCGGGCTGCAGGGGTGAAGGGATGCAGGGGTGCAGGCCTGGAGGGCGCAGCTCCGCCCCGGGGGGCGTGGCCCGGGCTGCAAGCCTCTCCTCACCCGCGCTCTGCTCCAGCGATGGGTGTGCGCGCGCAGCCCCAGAACGTCGTTCTCCCCCAGCACGCCCGACCTCAATATCGATCAGTTATCGATTCACACAGAAGAGCAACACCAATCTGACAATCTGACTGCCTTCGCCGACCACCGAGATTCCGATTAATTTCGAAATCCAGACGCGAGGACACAGCGGAAGTGGTTCCAGGGGCTCGTTTCTCCTGGGGAGGGGGCGAGGGAGGGGCTGCGGGTAACCCGCCCCGAACCCGCACCGGGGCGCCTCGAGCGGAGCATAGGCTGTCTCGGAACAAGCCGCGGCCCCCGGGCTCTTCCTGGGGAGTGCCAGACCCCCGGCGAACGGCGCGGGCCGTGTCCGGGAGGGGACTGCTCCCCCCCGCCCCCCGGCCCCCGCCTAGCTCGAGGCCTGGGCCTGGGTACCGGCCCGCTTGGGGCCCTCCTCTCGGCCTCGGCCCCGCCCCCGGTCCCGTCACTCAGCACGGGCCCCGCCCCGATCCGTCGCTCAGCAAGGCCCCGCTCCCGATCTCACGTCACTCAACAAGGCCCAGCCCCGCAGCACAGGCCCCGCCCCCGGTCCCGTCACTCAGCACGGGCCCGCCCCCGCGCGGGCCGGCCCTCCGCTCCTGCCCGGAAGCGGCGCGCCCGGCGGCCTCTCCGCACGCCGGCACTAGGCGGCGCTGGTGGGCCGCGTGGAGCCAGCCGGGTCCCCGTCGTCCGCCCGCTGCGTTTGGGGTCTGGGGTCGGCGGTCCAGGGCTTGGGACTGGGCAGGGGTCGCCGCCTGTGCCCCTGGCCCGTGCGCCCTCCGATTCTTGTCTCGTAACCCTGCCCTGGAAACCTCCTTTTCGGTCCCACTTTTGTCAGAGAAGCAGAGACCCGCATCTCCCTTTCGCTCCGGCGGCGGCGGGGAGTGGGGCAGGGCGCCAACTGCGCAAGAGTGGAGCCGCTGCGGGCCTTGGGCTGGCCTCTGACCTGAAGGTCGAGGCCCGCAGAGAAGGCCCCCGGCCCCCGGATGGCCCTGGGCACCAGGGGGACCTCGGCTCCTGGACTTGGCGTCCGGGGACACTGCCAGGTGACTGGGTGACCGTGCCGGCCCCCAGGGGCTCGCAGCTGGGCCTGTGCCCGGCTCCTCCGAAGGGCTCTGAGGCCCTTCTCTCCTTCGGTCTCGCTTGCACTTGACCACACCGAAGACATTCTGTCCGGAGCCTCAACAAGAGCCTGGGGCCTGGGGCTTCCGGGGGCTCCGTCGGTGAAGCTCCGGTCAAGATCCCGGGTCCGGGGGTCCAGTCCCGCGTGGGGCTCCCTGCTCGGCGCGGAGTCTGATTCTGCCTCTGCCCCTCTTCCTTGCTTGTGATCGCTCTCAAAGAAATAAGTAAAATCCTTAAAAGGAAAAAAAGAGAGAGGCGCGCCTCAGACCTTTGCAGTGGGGTTCCAGCTGGCCCAGCAGCAAGACTGGGGGAGAGGCCTGCAGGTCCAGCCCACACAGAGGGCAAACTGAGGCTCAGGGTGAACCCCCTTGCAGAGAGGGATGGCCCACCCTACCTCTCCGCTCAGCCCAGCCTAAAGCAGCCCCCAGAGCCTGTGGCGCAGGGCCAGGGCCAGGCAGCAGGGGTGGGGCACCCAGGATCAGGGCCTTAGCCCTGCTCCAGTCAGGGCTGACCCAAAGCTCCTCACCCTGCCCGCTCTTCAGTGACTTCCTCCTCATAGTCTGTCTCAGCCCTCTGGGCCCCAGAGTGCCCACCCAAGGTCTGGGCCCCATGGCCACGGGGGGCTGCTAAGGGGCAATGGGGCGGGAAAACAGGCCCTTAGAAGTTTGATCCAGTGGGCTGAGCCATCCCCTCCCCCACCCAGAGTGCCCCAGAGCAGTTCCCCGCATGAGCTTTGGGAGTATAGCGCAGCCCAGCTGGTCCCAGACAGGCGTCACAGCGAGAGCTCCAGGGTCCCGGGCACCAGGCAGCCGACCCACGTGCCTAGCCACACCTGCTGGTTTCCAAAACACCCTGTGCCTGCAGGCCCAGCCCTCCTCAGGAGAGGAAGCCCCAGGGCCTATGGGTGCTCCTGGCTCCTCCCAGCACCCCTACTGTTTGGGGTCCCAGCCCACCCTTTCCTCCTCCACCTCCTCAGGCACCACGTCCTCCAGCCTCTGAGACCACTGCCCTCGCAGACAACCCTTGTCCTGGCAGATGCCCCCCCCCGCCCCCCCCGCCCGCCTCCGATTGCCCTTCCCAGGCATACCTTGCATCACCTCCCAGGTGGCAGGTGGGCTGGGCCTCAGGGACAGTATTCTTTACAAACAGCCCTTGGCCCCAGGGGTCCTCTCCAGAGGTGTGGCAGGCTGCACCTTCGGGTAGCATCCAGGCTGACCAGCACCTGCAGGACTGAGACCTGGGGAGGGTGGGAGACCAGGGCGCTGCAGGGGCCCTGCAGAAAGGCCGTCGCAGTCCCACAGCCCTCACCTGCCTGGCCGGAGTGTAAAATGCCTGCCTGACGCAGAGCAGGACCTAGTGGCCAAGAGCAAGTGGGGGCAGAAGAGTGTGGGGGCCCGGTGCCCCCCTGTAGTTCCCACAGATACCCCTATAGCTCCCTGAGCACCCACCTTCCCTTCAGGAGACAGTCTGGGGGTTCTGGCTGTTGGGGCAGCCCTTGGACCCTAGTTAGGGGTCCACATCAGGGCTCCCAAGGCAGTCCCATTGTCCTGATGGGGCGGCCTCACACAGGGGCAGGAGAGCAGCTGGTCTGAGAGAGGACAGGCTGGGGCAGGCAGGAGGGGTCAGGTCAGCTCCCCCTGGTGGATGAACGGTGGGGCCCACGGGGATTAGGTGCAGAGGGCCCTCCGGGAGCAAGACCCCCACCACCCCCACCACCTGTGCTTCGGGCAGCTCATTCATTCAGGGGCTGCTCGGCGTTCGGCCCTGGGGAAGGAGGGGTCTCTGCTCCCCAGACAGCCCAAACCACAAGAACCAGTAAATAAGAACGGGTCATCGAGAACTGGAAGAGACCGGGGCGGGGGGGCGGGGTGCTGCCCTGGGGACTTACTGAAGAGGAGGCAAGGTGACAGGAAGAGGTGACCTTCCCGTTCTTCTGAAGAGCCCCCAAACCTGGTCCTCAAGGCCTCCATGAAGCTGGCTTCCGGCTTGGTCCTTTCCCTGTCCTGCCTCCTGGCTGTGTTCATACATGTCTCTCTTCCACGCCAGCTCTGGGACCCTGTAGCTCCTGAGTCCATTCCTGGGACACCCCCCACCCATGCTGATCCCCACTTCCCTGGCCACACCACCCTTTTGTCTGCAAAGTCCCTTCCCTCTCTCTGGGGTTCTCTTCCTTCTCACCTCTCTCCCTCTGGGGGCGAGGGGACATTAGCAGCTCAGGGACATCCTTGGCTACACACTCTCCCCCACGCCCACAGCCCTTCATGTTCACTATACAACCACTTCTCTCCCCAACATCTATAAGCATCTCAGACTAGAAAGATCCAAACCACAGCACACTCTTCCCCTGTGCCACCAGACCACCCCCTCCAGCTGCCCCTCTCCACCCTCCAGCTCACCACCTGGCTGCTCAGACAGGCACTTTCTGTCACCCCTACTCCTTCCATGCCCTCATTCCTGACCCACCACAGCCTCCTCATTCCAGAATACGTGGCCCTGTCCAGCCTGTCCAGCCCACTGTGCTACCCTCCACACAGCTCACCCCGCCCTGAGGCAGCCAGAGGGGGCCTTGACCTTGCTCTGGCCCCCCAGGGGCTCCCATCGCCATAACAGGACTTGTCCTCCTCACTGCCACAGGCCCTAAGGGAGCTGACCACTTCCAAATGTCAGAAAGTCTAAGACACCACCCATAGCCTTCTCCTGAGTTCATCTTTTTTTAGGAAATAGCTGATAAATGCCAATGGCTTTTTATTTTCAGTGAAAGAAACGTAGTTCCTCAAATTCCTATGGAATTGCAAGGGACTCAAAATAGCCAAAACAATCTTGAAAAAGAACAGAGCTGAGAGTCAGAGGCTCACACTTCCCGATTCAAAACTTATACAAGGGGTGCCTGGGTGGCTCGGTCAGTAGAGCATGCGGACTCTTGATCTTGGAGTCACAAGTTTGAGCCCCACATCCGGTGAAGAGATTACTTAACAATAAAAATAAATTTTTTTTTTAAAAGTCTATGAAGTGGGCGCCTGGGTGGCTCAGTGGGTTAAGCCGCTGCCTTCGGCTCAGGTCATGATCTCAGGGTCCTGGGATCGAGCCCCGCGTCGGGCTCTCTGCTCGGCATGGAGCCTGCTTCCTCCTCTCTCTCTGCCTGCCTCTCTGCCTGCTTGTGATCTCTGTCTGTCAAATAAATAAATAAAATCTTTAAAAAAAATAAAAATAAATAAAATAAAAAAGTCTATGAAGTTACAGTGATTGAAACAATGTGATATTCATAAGAACAGTCACATAGACCTGTGAAGTACAACGGGAGCAGAGAAAGGAACCCTCAGTGCGGCCAACTGATTTCCAACAAGAGTGCCAAGACCATTCAATGGGGAGAGGATGTTTTTTTTCAACCAATGGTGCTGGGAACACTGGATGTCAACAAGCAAAAGAATGAAGTTGGACCCCTACCTCACACCACATATGAAAATTAACTCCAAATGGATCAGAGACCTCAGTGTAAGAGTTAAAGCTGTAAAACTCTTAAGAGAAAACACAGGAGTAATCTTCATGGACTTAGATTTGGCAATGGTTTCTTAGATATTACATTGAAAACACAATAACCAAGAAACAAAAAAGGAAAAAGAGATACAGTAGAGTTTATCAAAATTAAAAATTGTTGTGCATCGAATGACACTCTCAGCAGAGTGAAAAAACAGCTAATGGAACCAGAGGAAAAATATCGGCAAATCACATATCTGATAAAGGTCTAGTGTCCAGAATAGATAAAGAGATCTTACAACTCAACAACAACAACAAAAAACAAGTTCAGAGAAAGGCAAGGATCTGGAATACATAGTCCTCCAAAGAAGATATGCACATGCCCAATGAGCACAGAAAGAGAGGGTCAGCACCGCCAGTCACTAGGAAAGTGCAAATCAAACCACAAGGAGATACCACTTCACACTCACTAGGATGGCTAGAATCGAGAGGCAGTCACAGGTGTCGGCAAGGGTGTGGAGCATTTGGAACCCTTGTGCGTTGCTGGGTGGGAATGTAGCATGGATCAGGGGCTGTGGGAAATAGTTTGGCGGTTCCTCAGGGTAGACACAGAGCTGTGTATGACCCCACAGTTCCACACCTAGATAAATATATAAAACCGCAGCAACTGAAAACAGGTGTTCAAACCAAAGCTTGTACACCAACAATCATAGCAGCTCTCATCGCAATGGCCAAAAGGTGGCAACAGCCCAAATGTCCACCCGAGGAGGAGTGGGTGAGCAAAGCGCGGTGCTCGGGATTACTTGGCCGCAGACAGGACGGAGGCTCCGCCAGCTGCTGTGAGGCGCTGCCCCTTGGGAGAAGCCCGACACAAACGCCAGACACAAAAGGTCTCGTGCTGTATGAATCTGCTCAGATTCGTTCAAATGCTTGGAACAGACAAATTCATGGAAACAGAAAAATCGGTGGTTGCCAGGGCCTGGGGGACGGAATGGGAGGTGACTGCTCAATAGGCACGGGCTTTCCTTCTGGGCCGATGAAGATGTTCTGGAAGGAGAGGCCGGGCATGTGCCTGAGAGTGTGGAAGTCGTGAGTGACAATAGCTGTGCACTTTGAAAGGGTCTAAATGGTAAACTTGCTGTGATGTGTATTTTACCACGATTTAAAAGAGAAAACTCGGGGCGCCTGGGTGGCTCAGTGGGTTAAGCCGCTGCCTTTGTCTCGGGTCGTGATCCCGGGGTCCTGGGATCGAGCCCCGCGTCGGGCTCTCTGCTCGGCGGGGAGCCTGCTTCCCTCTCTCTCTCTGCCTGTCTCTCTGCCTGCTTGTGATCTCTGTCAAATGAATAAATAAAAAAAAATAAAAATAAAAATAAAAGAAAACTGACATGGCAGAACCCTATGTGGGCGAGCGCCTGAGGGGTCTCCCCTGCTGGTTGGAGGTCGGGGGATAGGGGTGCCTTGTGGGTGGGAAGTTCTTCACAGAGACTCGATCCCCTGAGCCAGGCTGGTGGGCTGGGAACTCTGGCGCTTGCGCCGGGATGCCGAGTCCCTCACACTCATGGGACACGCGGTATGGAGGGTCTTTTTGTTGGCGAGGACAGGCCTTCCAAGTCTTGCCAGAGAAGAGAACGACAGCAGTTGGGACAACAACCAGGATACAGGCCCAGAGAAAGGGCCGTCCTTGCCCGGCGCCCCGGGGGCCAGGGTGTGCCTGCGTCAAAACCCAGGTGGCCTGGGCTGGCAGATGTGACCTGGTGGTCTGTGGATGACGTGGCACGTGACATGGCATGACTCAGCAGGGGATGCAGCGGCGGTGACCCGGCTCACAGTGTGGCCGCCCCTCACATCCACACCCCTTCCCCTCTATGCTGCTGCTGGTCCTGACTCTGTCCTGCTCCCCCAGCTCCTGGCAAGGCCACCAGCGCCTGCCCGCCTGCTGGAAGTGGCTTTGAGGGGCATCTTCTTTTCAGAGGACCTGAGTCCAGGCTCCTGGGATGCCCCTGGATCCATCTTTGGGCTGCCCCTTACCTGGCTGGGACTGACAGGGCAATGGGTGCAGGAAGGCTTAGCAGGCAGCCCTGGGGGGCCGGACCACCCACCCTCCTCCCGTCCACGGGGTCACAGGTGCAGGCTGTTTACATGGCAGGTGCTGGTGGGGCTAAGTCCCAGGGCACTGTCCCTGGGGAAATGAATCCCCAGAACAGCCAGAGTGCCTGTCCCCAAGGCAGGGCCCCGGCAGCGGCAAGCCGGGGGAACTGGAGACCAGGAGAGGTCTAGCACCTGCCCAGGTGGGTGGCTTTCACCCCACACCGCCCTTCCCCCATCAGTCCCTGTTCATCACAGCTGCAGCAGAAAAAAAGGGGGAGGTAGCATCAAGCCTGGGTTCAGGCTGGGGTGTGGGCAGAAGCCTCGGTCGCCCTGCACAGTCCTGCAGCCCGCCCAGCCAGCGTGGCCTGCCCGTGGTACATGCGACACTGGGGCTGTGTCCCCACTTCCTGGCCTCAGGACCCACACCCCCAAGCATGCTCAGGCCTGTTGGCGGCACCTCAGGGCAGAAGGCTTGGCCTGGCCAGGGATGGGGTGTTTCCCAGAATCCCAAGGCCTGACGGAGGCAGCAGCCGCCCCCCAGCCCTCACCCCACAGGTTCTGTCTCCCAGACCCCGTCCACTCTGGGCGCTGGGGCCTCTGCCCACTGTCCTCTTGCACCTGTTTATGGGTATGAGGGTCTGAGTGTGCCCCTCCCTGACCCCGGTCTCTCTCTGAGTTGACAACACACTCGCTTGGTCCCTGGCTCCGTGTTCCCAGCGCTGGCCCAGGATGCCTGCTGCATGGCTGGCGGCCACTCTCCAGGGCTGCGTGGGTGACCGTCCGGCTTTCTGCAGGCGGCTGGGGAAGGTCTGTCGGGAGCAATCGTGCCTCCTTGCCAAGGGAGCCTCCCAGCCCAGAACCGGACATGGGGCTGGGCTGGGTGGAAGTGCTGACTGCGCCATGGGACACCCTTGATGCCCCTGCCCCAGGAGACCCCCGAGGCTGCCGTCAGGGGCAGAGCAGCCCGGGAAGCCAGTCTCTGCCTCCAGCATCCAATTTCAGGATGGAGCAGGCCAGAGGCTGGGGCAAACGGGCCTGAGCCAGGAGGAGCGGGGAACTGGGGCGTCTGCGGGTCTTGAACCCAGCAACCCACAGAGGCTTCATTTTCTAAGTGGCTCAGCTGTTGCCTAAACCCTGCTTTTAGCCAAGAGGCAGGTAGGAACACCTGTGTCTTTCTCTGTCCAGAGCCCTCTTCTTCCTGGTGACAGCAGCTGCCTTTGCTCTGGGGGCTGTGTGTTGTCCCCAGCAGGGGCACTGACTGTGGCCCCTCCATTCCCTGCCTCCAGGGGCTGGCCACAGGACAGAACAGGGTCAGGATAGTGAGGAAGCCCGCCCCTCCTTCCTTCTTCAGCCGTGCACTCTCCACCCGGGGCCAGGAAGGATCTTCTGGACCTGCTGGAGGGCCTTCAGAGCCTCCTGCCCTGAGGTGCCGCCAACAGGCCTGAGCATGCTTGGGGGTGGGGGTGGCCCCTGAGGCCAGGAAGTGGGGACACAGCCCCAGTGTTGCATATACCACGGGCAGGCCACACTGGCTGGGCAGCCCCTGCCCGACCCCGCCATCCATAGGGCACCAGAAGTCCCCGCCACGCAGCACCCCACAGAGGAAGGTGGGCTCTCTCGTTACAGGCGTCTTGGGAGGGCGGCTCCGATATTTGCTAGAGCTGAGCATGGCCCCTATGGTCTCAGCCCACTTGGGAGGGCTCGTTCTGGGAGTGGCGAGAAGGCCACCAGGACCCTCCCTTGGGTATCTGCTCCCCGCTTGCCGCCCCCTTGGCACTTTCTGATTCTCCACTGCCCCCCAGGTCTTGGTAGCCCCCATGAGGGATGTCTGCTTTGTGACCAAAGGGAGGTGACGAGGAGGATCATGGGCTTGGAGGTTAGGTCGTGAGAGGCATGGCGGGGGACTCAGGGACAAGGGACAGACCTGGGAGGGAAAGGGGCTGCTTCTGCTGCATAGGGGAGGGTCCAAGGGTCCTTCACAGTCTGAGAACAGCCAATGGGAAATAGCCAACATCTTCCCCAAGGCCACAAGGCACACTGTGCCCTGCGCTCTCAGTCCTCCACCCTTTCCTGGGCCCTGAAGCTGCCCAGCCCTCCCACCCCCACACCTCAAAGCCTGCTCTGCTCCACTGACAGTCATCTTCCCCTGGGCCATCCTGCTCTCTCCAGGTCCCTCCAGCAGACCTCCCAAGTCTTCCAGCCTACCTGCCCCACATCAGGCTGGGCCTGGGCCTTCCTGGCCCCGGGGGGAGAGGGCACCGCTGAAGAAGGAAGGAGGGGCGGGCTTCCTCACTATCCTGACCCTGTTCTGTCCTGTGGCCAGCCCCTGCCTCTGGCAGCCTGGAGAGCTAATTAGCGCTTCTTCTGGATTACCTACATCCTGTGCCCTCTCCCTCCCTTCCCCGCCCCAGTCCTGTCCTCTGGGGCCAGTGGGGGGGGCAGGGCCAGGCTCCGGTTCACCGACTAGAAGAAAGGCAGGAGGGCTACCCAGTGAAGGAACAGACCAAGCTTGGCTGGAAGGGAGCCTCCCCCACTGCCCTGAGACCCTTTCAAGCTGGGCTTGGAGCATGGCCCTCGGGCTTGGGTCCTGGTCACGTGCACAAATTGTTTGAATAATTCAGATTTAAAAAGACCTACTTTCCGGTCACACCATTTCCTGCTAAAGAGCAGATGGGGGGAGCGTCTGAATAATGCATTCGCACACCCTAGGTTTTCAGCTGAGGCCGGGCACTGGGCCAGCCTCCTGCTTTCAGCCCCAGGCCCTGCTCAGCCCTGCGCCACCTGGCTGGTCCTGCCTCTGGGGGGTACCACTGACAGGGTGTGGCCCTGGACTCTGGGACTTCAGGCTGGTCTCTAAGCCACTTATCTAGAGAAGGAGGGAGTGTCTCCAGGAAATCAGGAGGTTAGCTGGGTACAAATTCTCCGTGCCGTGGCAGCGGGTCCGCCATGGGCTCTGATTTCTGCCCCACTGAGGAGGGGGCTGGGCGGCAGATGGGGGCCAAAACTGCAGGAGGCCTGGGCAAAATGGGGGAGGGGAGGGGAAGGAGGGCAGGCTCCCCAGAAGGCCCTTCATACCCTTGAGGCCCAAAAATCTCTGGCCGGGGCATGTGTCCCCAGGGCTAGAGGGCCCTGCTACTTGGGGACTGGCCTTGGAGAGGGTAGAAGAACCCTGGGACCCTGTGGCTTCCACACACTGAAGGGAGAGGAAGCCCCAGTCTGTGTTGGAGATCTGGAAAGAAGGACTAAGGCTCTCTACTTCTTTCCTCCTGCCTTCCCCTCGACTTTGCCCTCACACCATCCATAAACATGTAAAGGAGGATTTCAGGCCTGGGCCACACACCTGCAGATTAGCCGGGGCTCCCCGTCTACACCCAGAACCTCAGATGGCTGGTGCAGACTCTGGCCTTGTGTTCTCGTGTGTGGCCTTGCTCTGTGGCCTTGGTAGGAACTAGGGATGGGCCCCATCAGGCCTGCAGTGGGAACAGACGAGCCTCTGGGCTGGCCCTGTCAGCACCTCCGCTGCGCAGTCAGGCCAGGCTGGTGGAGGATGGGTTCTGAGGATGCCACAGGTTTCTTCCCATCCCCGCAGGAGTGCAGAGGTCTCCAGAGAGACCATCACCCCCATTTCTTTCTGCTCTGCTGCTGGCCCTGCCCCACCTCATTCCCCCTTCCTCCTTCTCCTCCTCCTTTCCCATCTCATTTTCTGCCTCTCCCTTCTCATTTCCACATTTCTAAGTTCTGGGCCTCGGTGGGCACTGAAGGCTGGCATCTGGCCTGCTGGTTTCAGAGGTATGTCACTGACCCTGAGTCTGGACCCTTGGGTCCATTGTTTCTGGGACCCACCTGCCAGTGCTCAGAACACTCGTCTTTCCAACATCGCATCAGCCACCCCTCCTCTGGAGCAGTGGGGAGCACCCCAGCGCCGCCAGCCTTGTTCTGGACACAGCCATTCGATTCCAACACTCCCCACTGTCCTGCCCCACTGGCTGTCGTGCTGAGCCTTGTCCCTCTCATTCAGACCACAGAGCATCACTCCAACCCCTTTCCCCTATCCCATGGACCTTCCCTGAGGACCCACTGTGTTCCTCGTGCCCTGCTTAGTGGTTGGAGCAGCAGGCAAGGGACTCAAAGCACCATCTTCATCAGGGGAGATGGGCAAGGAGCGAAGCTGCCCACAGATGAAACCAGGTGAGTTCTGGGAACAACAGCCAAAGAGGAATGTGGCCAAAAAGGCACTGGGGAAGGACGAAGGTGCAGGGCCGGGGAGACCTTTCTGTGGAGGAGACTGGAGGTGATGGGGGAGAAGCTCCCGGGCACATGGAGCCACAGGGGCAGTGTGGATGTGGTGACCGGTGTGTTTAAGGAGCGGAGAGGAGCCAGAGCTCTGACCAGCGAGGAGCACAGAGGAACCTGGAAGCTGCGGGAAGGGCATTGGGAACTTGTGGTGTCCTTGCTGGGGTGGGGCTGTGGTGGCCCAGTGGGGGTCAGAGCCCATGTGGGGTGAAGAGGTTGGGGTGGTAGCCATCATGGGAGACTGGTTACATGATGGCGGGGGGAGATTTCGTGTGTGTGTGTGTGTGTGTGCGCAAATGCGTGTATGTTTGGACGCATTCATTCCCCAGCCCCATCTGCTGAAGCAATGGTATTCCAGTAGCAGTGAGCACACCCGGAGCCCTGATCCTGGCTTCTAAACACCATTCCCCGTTAAAAGGAACCAGGACTCCTTGCAGAAATGGCTGAGTTCAGGGCAGCGCAGGGAGAGCGTAAGCTGAGCCCAGTGCATCCGGTACCCGGAACTGAGGAAGGACTCTGAGAATGATGGGGACACGCTTGCATGCTGGTAGGAAGATCCCATAGAGTGGGAGGGGGAGGGACTGGGTACACTCTTCCCTGGGTGGAAAGGTATGGGCTCCAGGCCTGAATGGTACACACAGGCCTGGAGGAAAAGGGGCCTGGATCTGGCTTGGGGTGACTAGGGTCAGGGAGGGGCTGTAGGATCCAAAGAGAGGCGGCCTGTGGGTGATTAGTTGTTGGAACTGGGGAGCCAGGGGAAAGATAGAGGTGGTGGTCTGGAACCCTTCCACTGACATTTCTGGGGCTGCACATATATGACCTACGTTTACCTCCTTTCTGCTCCCTCCTGAGGAGCTTCAATTCTTTTTTTTTTTTTAAGATTTTATTTATTTATTTGACAGAGAGAGATCACAAGTAGACAGAGAGGCAGGCAGAGAGAGAGAGAGAGAGGGAAGCAGGCTCCCTGCCGAGCAGAGAGCCCGATGCGGGACTCGATCCCAGAACCCTGAGATCATGACCTGAGCCGAAGGCAGCGGCTTAACCCACTGAGCCACCCAGGCGCCCAGGAGCTTCAATTCTTAGCAGCCTTCCAGAGGTTGACCATCTATCTCCCTCCTGACACTCTTTTCCCTGCTCACACCTCCACGTCCAGGCGGCCATTCCCAACAGGAGTGCCTTAGACTTGACCTCCGGAGACCACACACTGCCCCCACCCGCCCAAGCTCACAGGAGCCCCACGGCCGTCTCTGAGACTGGCCCTGTTACCCCGACCCTCTGTTGGCGGGGGTCCACTCCCGGGCCGGCAGAAGCTGGGCTTCCCTGGAGGTCGACCCCGTCCCGCGTGGGCCCCTTTGGGATCCAGTCAGCTTGTTGGCACCCCCAGGCCTGGCGGCCGGCCTGGGCTGGGTGCGTGCTCATGCAGGTAGCCGTGCTGAATGCAGGTGCAGGGTGCTGAATGCAGGGTGCAAGATGGGATACTGTGTGCGGGATGTAGGGAGGGATGCTGGAATGGGTACCGGGGCAGGGCCTGGAGAGTCCCAACTGTGGTCGGCGGCCTCCACCCATGTCCATTTGGCTGGGAAGCCGAGCGGGTCCGCAGCAAGGAGCCCCCTACGGCAGGGGCGCCGCGCGAAGACCCTGGGGCACCCGCGAGGGTCGCATCAGGCCCTGGGGCTGTCCCGCTAGCAGCTTCCCCTAGGGCGGGCGCGGCCCCTTTAAGCGGCTCGCGCACGCTCCTGGGGGCCGCGCGGGGAGGAAGCGCGCGGACGTGCGCGCGTCGGGGCCGCGGCCGGGCCGTGCGTGCGCGCGCGGCGTGCGCGGTGACGCGGCGTGGGGTTTCCCGAGGCTGCGGGCAGGGGCCGCCGCGCCCATCCCGATGGCTGGAGGCGTCTGAGGGGCGGACGGAGGCGGCGGCGGAGCGGGAGCGGGAGCGGGAGCGGGAGCGGGAGCGGGCGCGGGCGCGGGAGTGGAGCAGCCGCCGCGGGACCGGACCGATCCTCGCCGGCGCACCTGCCCGCAGCGCCCGCGGAGCGGCCCGAGCGCGACCACCTCCAGAGCGGCGGCCGAGGCGGCTGAGGCGGCGGGGCGCGGGCGAGACCGGCGGGACGAGGCGCCGAGGTGAGCGCGGCAGCCCCTGCCCCTGCCCAGCGACCCGGGCCCGGCCCCTCCCCCGCAGTCGCCCTCCGGAGCCGCCCCGCCCCCACCCTCCCCGCCCCCACCCCGCCGCCGGGCCGCGCGTCTTCCTGCCCCGCCCGGGTGGGGTCGCGGGCCGGGAGCGGGCGGGGACCCTGCGGGCTGCGGCTGGGGTCCGAGCCCTGGTTGGCGCTCGGGTGTCCCAGGTCCGGGGTTCGGGGTCTGCGGCCGGGATCGGGGTCCGGAGCTCGGGGACAGGGGTCGGAGGGGCCGGGGTCTGGGCGCGGGGGCTCTGGGATCCTGGCTCCAGGGCTGGGGTCCCGGTTCCAGGTCCGGGGCCCGGCGTCCCGAATCGGGGCGGGTGTTGGGTCCGCGGCGCGGGGCCCGGGTCCCAGGTCGGGGTCCGCGGTGCGCGTCCGGCCCGACTTGCCTGCGTGGGGACCGTGTGCGGGGCCGGGGTCTCGGGCCCGCGGGCCGGCGGCGAGAACAAAGGGAGCGGCGGGCGGAGGAGCTCGTCCTTCGCCCCTGGGCGCTGAGTCCCGACACCCTTTTTCTGGGGCCTCGGAAGTTGGCGCCGGCGGCGGCCCGCGGAGAAGGGGGGCCGCGGAAGGAGGAAGCTGAGGCGCGGCCGGGCGCCGCAGAGGCCGCCAGACACAAAGGGCTGAGCCCGGACGGCCGAGCGCGGCGGGCCCCGGGGCTGGCGTTCCGAGCGCCAAGTGGGAGGCAGCCCCGCCGCGAGCCCGCCGTCGTGGGCCCCTCGCCGGGCGCGGCGCGGGCGGGGCGGGCCGGGGGCCGGGGGTGCGGGCGGCGGGGCGGGCCGGGGTCCCCGCGCCCCCCGCCCCCGCGCCGAATGAATGGCTCGGGCCGGGCGCCGCTACAAGATGGCGCGTCGCCGCCGCTGCCATTGTCAGCCGGCGCGCTCCCGGCCGCCTGCGCCCCGGTGGTGTTGGGGGCCCACTTGCGTTATGTGGCGGGCGGGGGGCGCAGGCGACCCCGCGAGCCCTGCGCTCGCGGCGGGTGGGGGAGGGGCGCTGAGCCGAAGATCCCGCCCGGGGGGTGGCCGAGCCCTCGGACTTTCGAAGCCCCCCCGCCCCGGTATTTTTCCTTGCGGATCGTTTGCGCTTCCGAAGGTATTGATACCGCCTCCAGCGCCCCGGATTGCACCGCTGCGCGCGGAAGTGGTAGTGTCCACCGGCTCCGCCCGCTGCACGGAGGCTTCTGGCCGGGACCGTGAGCCGAGCCGAGGCCCGCGGCCCCGTGTGACGGTCTGTCGGGGCGGGAGGCTGCGGGACGCGGCAGTTCCGGGAACCCAGCTAGCATGTCGGTGCCGCAGGCCTGTGCAGACCCCTGCGCCTGCTGTGCCCGCGGCGGTCTCTGTTGTGTGACTTCTGCGCGTCCGAGCGCTCCGCTCTCGCGGGACGGCCCGGCCCGGCCGCTGCTCCGGAGACCGGACGGGCCCGAGCTTGGCTTCGGGGTGAGCAGACAAACGGAAGCCCCGCTTTGTGGGAGTCCCTTTCCACTCTAGATCGGGTAGGATGCCCCGAGAGTTCCGATGAGTAAGTTTACAGGGATTTTGTATTGTCGAATTTGAAGCTTTGGTATTTGGGGGGGGGGTGGAGGGATCTTTCTTTGAAAGTAAGGTTTTAGTTTGAATTCTCTTAGGTAGGTAGGGTCTATTCTAGATTCCTCCGGAAGGTGTATATTGCAACAAGAAAGTGAACAGGCAGTTCCTTTTTTGCTTCCTTACTAATACCGGGTGTGTGGGTGGGGACAGCGTTGGTGCCACCAACATGGGAGCAGGTCTGAGATCCGCTCCCCAGCACGACTGGATGGGAGCTTTCTAACAACTGGAACTGGCCGGAAATGGAGAGCATCTGGGGTGGTTGGTTAGAGACCGATCCTGTCGGACCCAGTAGGGGGTGAGGGGGTGGGACCTCTGGCTCCTGGGAGGCTGGGACTGCAGGGCCCCTCTCTGCCCAGGTAGAGGCTCCCGGCTTGCTTCCGTGCTCCTGCAGTCACGGCGTTACAAGTGCCCCAAGTTTTTCTTAGAAGTGGGAATTTGGGAAAGCAGAGTTAAGTTTTGTGATTGTGCCTGTGACTTACGCCCATTTCTTTCTGCGGGGGGAGGGGGACCGTGTTAGGGCTCCATTTCATCTTCTGTCCGGATGACTCAAGAGTACGTCTAGAAGGGAAACTGTTCAGCCATGCAGTTTTGATTCAGAATTGATACTTCCTTCAGTGAACAGCTACTGGACAAAAACTGTCCCTCGGGTGTGACACTGGACTTCTCCAGGGGACTGTGTGGATAGCATCACAGAAGTACTCACCCGTTGCGTTAATGTCCATTGAAGGACATTGTGATACCTTTAAAGATTTCTTTAATATTTTGAATTACTTCTGCTTGGAGGGGACTTGTAGTAAGTTTCCTCAGATTGAATTTCCATCTCAGAACAGATCTAGAAGACTGTTAAAAGACTGCAGAAAAATGTAGTTGTTGTTTTTTAAGATTGTATTTATTTTCGACAGAGGCAGCACAAATCCGGGGAGAGGGAAAGGGACGGGCAGACGCCCTAATGAGTAAGAAGTCCAACTTCAGGCCAGGACCCAGGACCTGAGCCAAAGTCAGACAACTGACTGGGCCACCCAGGCGCCCCTGTACTGTCTTTTTTTTAGAGTAAAACTTAAAGGTTCTTTTCAGATTTTTTTCATGCCTAGTGACTTTGATTGCAAAGCTTGAATCACTTTGGTAGACTAATAGTGACAGCTTGAGAAAGGGACTGATTTTATGAGGACTTAACTTATTTTTCAAAGCTCTGTTCTGTGACTTTTTCCTTTGCTAAATGTAGCCCTGAGATTTCTGTTGTCCATGGGCATGTTTGAAAACACTGTATTTCTACAAATCACTTTGAGAAAGGTCTTCAGGATATCTTTATTTATTTTTTTTAAGATTTTATTTATTTATTTGACAGAGAGAGGTCACAAGTAGACAGAGAGGCAGGCAGAGAGAGAGGGAGAGAGAGAGAGAGGAGGAAGCAGGCTCCCTGCTGAGCAGAGAGCCCAGCCCGATGTGGGGCTCGATCCCAGGGTTCTGGGATCATGACCTGAGCCGAAGGCAGAGGCTTTAACCCACTGAGCCACCCAGGCACCCCTTCAGGATATCTTTAGACTTGCCTATGCACCATCCGTTGGTTTTTTAGCAAATACATTCTTTAATGAGTAACATTGATTTTATTTTAGACAATAAATGCAGTATTGGCATTTATTATAGTTTCTTCACTGGATTGTTTTTTCTCTGACCATGTTGGTTTCTCTGGCTCATGTTGGTCTCCAAATTGGATTAAATTCTTACTGTCTACAGACTTTGGCTTTTAAAAGCATTAGTGGATTGGTAACAGATATTCTCAATGTTATTATCTGGGCTTGACCATATGGCTGTATTATTTTGAAACCTCTGTTATCCCAGTCTAGTAAGTCAGTGAACAAAAATATCTTAGAATCTTTTAACCCTGGGAAAAATTCTGATTTCGGGTTTGCATTCATTGCTGAATGGTTAGAGAAAGTACGAGGATGGCCAGTTAGGTGTTGGTTTAGTGAACATACGATGGAGAGATAACCAGAGGCTTATATGGACACTGAGGTCAGAAGCGCATTTCACACACAGAATCCGGAAAGGTGCAAGGAAGGGCTGGTCTGAATGTGCGCGGGGTGTGCCTGCATTGGAAGGGCTGGTCTGAATGTGCGCGGGTGTGCCTGCATTGGGTAGTGCGGCATCTGTCGAGTGTTCTGGTAAGGGATGGAGCAGCACATCTTTCTAAGCCCTGTGTTTTGCTCCAGAACGCTTACTTGGGAAATAAGGCAATCTGTAGGCATTTAAGTGGGTCCCTTAAACCTTTTAGTCCTTTTTTGTGGTGGTGCCTTGGATCAGGTGCCCTGGTGATCAATGGAAAGAAATTCCTGGTGGCTTCCAGTGATAAAAAAGCTTTTTTTATAGAGTAATCTTGCTTTCTTTTTCTTAAAGACTTAAGTATCCACTTACTTGACTTAATAAACTCAAGTTCTGGGGAAAGCCATTTCTACAAACACGTGTTTAAAAGACCAGAGGCACCTGGCTGGTCAGTCCGTAGAGGCTGAGACTCCTGTCTTCGGGGTGTGAGTTTGAGCCCCACGTTGGAGGTAGAGATTACTTAAAAAGAGAAAAAAAGTTAAAGATCAAGTCAAGGAGCACCTGGGTGGCTCAGTCTTCGACTCAGGTCATGATCATCCCAGGGTCCTGGGATCAAGCCCTACATAGGGCTCCCTGCTTGAGAAGGGCCTGCTTCTCCCTCTGCCTCTGGCCTGCCTGACCCCCCTCCCTTGGCGTGTTCTCTCTCTCTCTTTCAAAAAATTAAATAAAATCTTAATCAAGTCAGGATTATCTGGGGTAATTTTTTTTTTTAAAGATTTTATTTATTTATTTGACAGAGAGATCACAAGCAGGCAGAGAGGCAGGCAGAGAGAGAAGAGGAAGCAGGCTCCCTGCTGAGCAGAGAGCCCGATGCGGGGCTCGATCCCAGGACCCTGAGATCATGACCTGAGCCGAAGGCAGCGGCTTAACCCACTGAGCCACCCAGGCGCCCCGATCTGGGGTAATTTTTAAGAGATTACTCAGTTGAACCTATATATTGGCACTGATAAAAGGATATGATTTAGTAATTAGCCTTTCCAAACCTAATGCATTTTACCAGGACGGAAAAAGACTTGTATGTTCTTTAGCCTGTCAGGGTGAGAATTACCAGGGAATTGGTTGAACATACTGGTTACTTGTGGGTAATTGTATATTTACGTGTATCTGTCTCCTGACTCGGTCCTGTGGCGATGATAGAATACAGTCCTGACGAGTGCTACAGGTTCTCTCGACTGCCTGTCCAATGTTGTAGTTGATAAAGCTTTAACAAATTCCGGACATGTTCTAATTAGACAACAGAGTGTTGTGTTAAAGCCTCTACAGTAGGTTTTCAAAAAATTGTCGTAGGAACTTTAAAATAATTCATAACTTCTTGGGGGCACCTGGGTGGTTCAGTGGGTAAAAGCCTCCGCCTTCGGCTCAGGTCACAATCTCAGGGTCCTGGGATCAAGTCTGGCATTGGGCGCTCTGCTCAGCCGGGAGCCTCCTTCTCCACCCCTCCCCCCCCCCCCCGTCTTTCTGCTTACTTGTGATCTCTATTTGTCAAATAAATAAGTAAAATCTTAAAAATAAGATAAAATAATTCGTAACTTCTTGAGAGGGAGAGAGGGTCCCTCCTTTCTGAAAGGACTGCTACCGTGGAGTTAAAGCCTAGTGCTGTAATTCAACTTGCTGGTTTGGGTGTGGATTTTTACTTAACTCTGTCCGTTTTCTTACATGTAAAGCAGGTATTCTAGAACCTCCTTTCCTAGCGGGGGTTTGAGGATGGAGCGAGCAGACAGATGTATGAAGCTCTTCCAGCAGCAGTGCCTGGCCCACAGTATTCCCTTTAGCCCTTTCTGGTGCTAGTGGTCTTGCTTGCTTTGCCAAAATCCTTTAACTGTGGTGATGTTAAATGTTATAAGAAGACAGCTTACTAAGATTTTCTTTTCTTTCTTCCTAACGGTTCCAGAGGAATATTAATTCAGAGGATGGAATATCTGTATCAGATGTCTTTGCCGAACCCTGTCCAGTTTACTACCTCACTTCCTCCAGAGTCTTCTCACATGGTTTTCTTTTCTTGAAGGGCTTTCCTTACCTTTATAGGAGAATTTTGATACTATAATTCATTTTGAAAACTGGCAAAATTATTGTTTTGGTTTTTTTAAAGATTTTATTTATTTGAGAGAGAGCACAAATGGAGAGCATAAGCAGGGGGAGCAGCAGAGGGAGAGAGAGAAGCAGGCTCCCCGCTGAGCAGGGAGCCTGTTGTGGGGCTCGATTCCAGGACCCTGAGATCATGACCAGAGCCGGAGGCAGACGCTTAACCGACTGAGCCACCCAGGCGCCCCTGAGTATATAAAAATCTTAAGCACCCCCCCAAAAAAGAAAAAGTGCTTATTCAGCACCTTTCTGTTAGGTGCTGAGGCTATAAACTGCTGTAGAATGGGTGTGTCCCAGGGCCTCACTGAGTTTATAGTTTAATAGCCTAACAAGCAGGTGCAGAGGAGAAATTCAAGGTCGGGGGCTTAGTGGGACGGCCAGAGATCATGATTGAGTCAGATGCTTAACCGACTGAGCGCCCAGGTGCCCCGGAATAAAGTGTGTTTTAAAGTTGAGACTTGAAGGACCCTGTAGTGGGAGCCTGTCTGGCATGCGGTAGGTGAGGGGAAGGGAAGGGAAGCGTGTTTGAAGCTGAGGAGAGTGTGAGTGTTGATCACCAACTGGCCTCCTTTATCCACTCTGTCTCCGGCGCCCAGAACAGGGCCTATTGTGTGGTAGTGGCTGGTGCTCAGTCATCATTTATTGAGGGAAAGAGAACATGGCTCGTCGGGGACGGACGGTCTAAAGGGCTGGAGGGCTCTGGGGGACGTTAAAGGGCTTTTAAAGAGGAGATTGACCTAATCTGGGCCATGACATGGTACTAGAGCTTGGAGCACGTTCAGATGAGGGAGGAAGACTGGCCAGAAATGGCCACATGGGGTGCTGGTGTAGAGAGGCAGGAGTCTGGACCAGGGCAGTACAGCTGGCGACTGAAAGACGTGATGGCTGCATGGAAGGCAAGAAGAGAAGACCGCGGGTGTCTGTCTGTCCTGGGCGTCCGGGTGGATGTGTGGCATTTACTGAAAGAAGGAGCAGTGGTTTAGTAAGGGGTGCGCGGTGGATTACGAGTTCAGTTTATGCACGTTGGGTTGGAGGATCCAGGACATCTTCTCTCAAGGGTGGATCAGACCTTAGGCTTTTGGCTCCTCTCCCTGGAAAGCTCTTCTCCTAAAGGTTGGCTTATAGAGTTCACTGCCTTCGTTCAGCTCTTTGTTCACATATCCCCTCCTCAGAGGTCATTCTCTCATCTCATTAATCTCTACCATTTTACCTTGCTCTGCTTTCCTAGTCCTTGTGCTGATCTCCCCGCTAGTTCTAAGCTCCACGAAGACAGGAATTTTGGTTCACTGCAGTATTACCAACCTCTAACAGGATGCCCAGTAAATGTCTGGATTTTATATATGTGAGTGCGGAGCTCTAGAGGAGTGGTCTGGATTGGAGGCAGGCTTTTAAGAGTTAACACTATTTAAATATTATTTATTTATTTATTTATTTATTTATTTTAAAAAAGATTTTATTTACTTATTTGACAGAGAGAGAGATCACAAGTAGGCAGAGAGAGAGGGAGAAGCAGGCTCCCCGCTGAACAGAGAGCCCGACGCGGGGCTCGATCCCAGGACCCTGAGATCATGACCTGAGCTGAAGGCAGCGGCTTAACCCACTGAGCCACCCAGGCGCCCCTAAATATTTTTATTTATATATTTGTCAGAGAGCACAAGGAGGAGAAGCTGCAGGCAGAGAGAGAAGCAGACTTCCCTGCTGAGCAGGGAGCCCAATGTGGGACTCGATCCCAGGACCCTGGGATCATGACCTGAGCACCCAGGTGTCTCTCAGAGTTAACACTATTTAGATGATAATTAAGTTTTGGGAATAATAATTATTAGGAGGGGGAGGTCTTAAAGTATGATCTGCGGACACTTGGGGTTCCCTGCGACCCTTTTGTGTGGTTCATTGGGTCAAAGCTACTTACACAGTCTTTAAGACGCTATTTGACGTTCACTCTATTGATACTTGCGTTGATGGTACAAAAGTGGTGGGTGAACTGCTGATTCTTGAACAAATCAGGGCCGTGATCTCAGAGCAGTTACAGAATTACTGAAGTCAGAGTATTCACCACCATGAACTCGTGTTTGGAAAAATCCAGTTTAATGTCTTTGATGAAGCATAGAAATAACTTTATTACACTTTAACCCTGAGTACCCGTTTTTCCCCGGCTGGGAGATGAAATGGGAAGTGGGCATAAGGCGCCAGTGCATCTGGAAGCGGAGATGTCTGGTCTCCCAGTCGGGGGTGGGCCGAGGCGTTGGAAATACAGCTGACCGAAGAGGCTGGCCCTTCAGGTGGGTTATTTACACAGCAGATACTCTCTTGAAATTGAAGAAGTGAACCAGATATTTCAAGGAATGTAACTGACAGTATTGTTGGCAGTGATAAAATTTGAGCTTTCAAATGGAAATTAGAATTTTGGAAAACTTGATTCTGCTATCATGAGCTTGACAGCTTCCCAGTATTTAAAGACTTTTCTTGTAGGTGATGATGCTTAGGAAATGTTTCTTTTTAATATTATGTAATGAAATGTGTCAACATTTGGAAGATGTGCCTAATTCAGTGAACTGATAGTTTCCCAATGGCCTGTGTGTGATGCTGCTAAGTCACAGATGGTAAAAGATCCATTCAGAGCCCAGGAATGGAATAAATCCCATGGAATTTAACGTAGTGGTATTAAGAATTAACTGGCACGGTTTCAGATTCCACATCAGAACTTCCCTTTAGAAAACTTAATACTTGTCAAGTTTTGATTTAGTATCAAAGAAGACTGTGCATATTTATTTGAAAAGGTTGTTAAAATACTTCTTCCTTTTCCAGCTGTGTATCTGTGTGAGACTGAATTTTCCTCCTGTGTTTCAACCTAGCAGTATGTGGTTGCAGCAGAGTGAGTGCACAAGCAGACGTGAGAATTCAGCTCGCCCTGTTCGGTGCACATTAAAGAGGTGGGGCTAAAATGTAGAATACTGCAGCTCTTCTCCTCAAATGATGTCTTAGTTGTTGGGGTTTTTTTTTAGATTTTAGTTACTTGAGAGAGAAAGAGAGAGAGCGCGAGCAGGGGGAGGGACTGAGGGACAAGCTGACCCTGAGCTGAACGTGGACCCTGACAGCGGGGCTCACTCCCAGGACCCCAAGATGATGACCTGACCTGAAGTCAGATGCTTAACTGGCTGAGCCACCCAGGTGTCCCATTTTCTTTAGCTATTTTTTAAAAAAGATTATTTATTTGAGAGAGAGAAAGAGATTGAGAGAACGAGTGGGAGGAGGGACAGAGGGAGAAGCAGGATCACAACCTGAGCCAAAGGCGGACACTTAACCGGCTGAACCACCGAGGTGCACTTTTAGCTGTTTTTTGTAAAAATGTCCTTGATAGTCACATGTAATAGGCTTATTAAACAGTTTAAACCTTCTCCATTTTAATGTCAAACACACTAAATACCCATAGGTGTAACCCACAGAAGGAAAAGCCCCTGATCCTCCGTGATTATGTGTGGAGGGAGACGAAGAACGCGCCATCTGAGCAGCAGTGATGTGGAGAGCAGTGCCGTGCTCGGACCAGCTGGGTCACATCTAGGGAACTGGCCCAGGGTGCCTCCAGGGACCAGAGCGGTCCTCACCTGGAGACAGGCAGTCTGTCCTGATGTGTCCATCTCCCCTCCTCCCCCTGCTGTTGGAGGATTATAGGTGTAAGATTGAGCCTTTTCCTGGGGGGAATCCAGAGATCTCTCTAAGGGTGGAAAACCCCAGGGGCTCCTGGGTGGCTCAGTCATTAAGCTTCTGCCTTCTGCTCAGGTCATGATCCCGGGGTCCTGGGATGGAGCCCCACATTGGGCTCTCTGCTCAGTGGGAAGCTTGCCTCTCCCTCTCCCCCTGTTTGTGTTTCCTCTCTCACTGTCTCTCTGTCAAATAAATAAATAAAATCTTAAAAAAAAAAAAAAACCCTAAAAATTGTTAAAATAGGGGCGCCTGCGTGGCTCAGTGGGTTAAGCCTCTGCCTTCGGCTCAGGTCATGATCTCAGGGTCGTGGGATCGAGCCCCACATCGGGCTCTCTGCTCAGCAGGGAGCCTGCTTCCTCCTCTCTCTCTCTCTCTCTCTCTCTCTCTCTGCCTGCCTCTCTGCCTACTTGTGATCTCTCTCTCTGTCAAATAAGTAAATAAAATCTTTAAAAAAAATTATTAAAAAGAAGAAGAGGGGTGCCTGGGTGGCTCAGTCATTAAGTGTCTGCCTTCGGCTCAGGTCATGATCCCAGGGTCCTGGGATCGAGCCCCACATCAGGCTCTCTGCTCAGTGGGAAGCCCGCTTCCTCCTCTCTCTCTCTCTCTCTCTCTCTGCCTGCCTCTCTGCCTACTTGTGATTTCTCTCTCTGTCGAATAAATAAATAAAATCTTTAAAAAAAAAAAAAAAAAGGAAGAAAACCCGTTGGAGTAGCTGGAGATGAGGCCTTGGGACCGAGCCGAGTGAGTGTGTGGCTGTAAGAGCGGGCAGAAGAGGAGCTCTGAGAAGTGTGGTTAGAAGCTGGGAGAGCATCAGAATATGGTGCTAGAGCCTAGGAAGGCCTTGGGCAGGGGTGGGGTGGGGGTGATCAGAGTAGCAAATTCGGCTGAGAGAAGTAGACTAGAGGATTTACTGCCAGGACTCCCCAGGGCCAAGGATTGACAGTGTGGTGTGGGAGGCTCTGAAGGAAAGGGGCGGAGAGGCAGTGAGGAGGGAGGGCTCTGTTCTGTTCTGATTTCAGATGGAGGAGTTGGAGCACTGTCAGGTATGGGGAGGAGGGAAACTGCGGTGGAAGAGGGGGAGCAGCGATAACAGGCTTATTGAGGGCCCAGCAGTGCCAAGGAGCATCTGCTGTTGAGGCAGTGGAGAGAGACGGCAGCTTTGCCCCATAAGAGGGCCGTCCGTCAGGTGGCGGACAAGACTGTGCTGGGAAACAAGGCGGACAGGGCCATAGTGGTTGCAAGAATTTCATTTTTTTAAGAAGATTTTATTGGGGAGCATGGACGGGGAGAGGGGCAGAGGAAGAGGGAGAAGCAGACTGCTCGCCAAGCAGGGACCCCGCCATGGGGCTCCATCCCAGGGCCCTGGGATCATGAGCAGAGCCGAAGGCAGCCGCTTCACCGACGGAGCTTTCGCCCTGCTTGAGTTTCGTCTTGCAGCGGGAGGTTGAAGCGTTCGAGCGGCGAGCAGGAGACGGCGAGAGGACAGCAGGCCTTGGATTGATAACCTCCACTTGGCACAGATGTTACATACGTATAAAAGAGGCTGGGGGGAGTACTTTAGGGCTGCCCTGTAGAAATCCATTCCTGCAGACCTTGGCTTGGCCGTGCTGAGCGCGTCCTGCCCTGTGATTCTCACGTCGGCTCTGAGGCAGGGGCTGTGACTAGCCCCATTTCATGGATGACTAACCCGCCAGGGGGATTAAGCAGTGGGACCCATGTTTGAACTTGAGTCGTTTGCCTCCAGAGCTCTTAATTACCACACGGTGGACCCCCCAGCTCGATCTTCTCCCTTACTCTCTCCTGCCGGAAGCCTTGGGTGTCTGCGTCTGCTCCTTCCTCTGTTACTGAAGCAAAGACTCTTCCACTTGGGAATACATTTACCAACAGTTTCATCTTTAGTTTCTTTGGGGGCTCTATTCTACCTCAAACATGACAGACGCTTTAAGATTTATTTAAGTAATTTAAGTTTTATTTTTTTTATTTAAGTAGTCTCTACACCCAGCTTGGGGCTTGAACCCACAACCCCGAGACCGAGAGCCACATGCACTCCCAACTGAGCCAGCCACGCACCCCTAAGGTGACTGACTGTTCTAGAACTTAACCTCCTGGTCAATCTTGGTCTCTTTTCCAGCCTCTCCTTAGACAGGAGATCTGTTTCCTGCTTCAGTTCTCTGTCCTGTTCTCTTTCTCTGAGGATCTCTTCGTTCTGTTCCCCCTCTTTATTTTTTTTTAAGATTTTATTTATTTACTTGAGAGAGAGAGCACGCGCACACAAGTGGGAGCAGCAGGCAGAGGGAGAGGGAGCCCGATGTGGGACTCGATCCTAGAACCCTGGGATCATGACCTGAGCTGTAGGCAGACGCTTCATGGACTGAGCCCCCCGGCGCCCTATAAGTGAGTTATTTCTATACCAGTTTTCTCATCTCAGGATTCGGGAGGATTAAGTGAGCTGGCGCGAGTAAATGCTTGCCCTCCTGCTTTGCTGCGGGAGCTGGAGTGTTTGCTTCCATTTCCACTGGCGCCTGGGGTGTCTGGCCCCTTTGCCTTCCTCCTTCCCTCAGGTGCTTGTCAAGCCGACTCCTGCTCTCTGTTCCCGTCATGGCGGCCGCTGTCTTAAAGCTTTCAGGGGTTCTTCTGCTTGGTTTTGAAATCGGACAATTTGAAATTGTCATGTTTGAAGGTAGAATAGAGCCCCAAAGAAACTAAAGATGAAGCTTGTTACTTTCCTGGCGTGCTATAAGATTATCACAGACTACGGGGCTGAAACATATTTACTCTCATGGTTTTGGAGGTGGAAAGTCTAAAACCAGGGTGTTGGCCAGGCAGCTCCCTCCTCCTTTCTAGCTTCTGGGGGTTGCCCGCAGTCTGGTTTTCGCCTCTGTTTTCACTTGGCCTTCTCTCCGCGCATGTCTCTTCTCTTACAAGGTGCGCCCGTCGGGTGAGGATCCACACTAATGAAACTCGCAGAGAGCAGCTTTCAGGGGATACTGTTTTGTTTTTAAAGGTTTTATTTATTTATTTGATACTGAGAGAGAGACCACAAGCAGGGGCACCAGCAGAGGGAGAAGCAGGCTCCGCACAGTGCAGGGAGCCCAGTGTGGGGCCCGATCTCGGGACCCTGGGATCATGACCTGAGCCGAAGGCAGATGTTTAACCCACTGAGCCACCCAGGCGTCCCTCAGAGGATACTGGTAAGGAAGACTTGCTAGACTTACCTAGAGTTTTATCCTTAATCCCTGTCTCCTTAAGTTCCTAACTCCCTGTCTTTTTTTTTTTTTTTTTTTAATTTTTTTTTTTTTAAGATTTTTTTTTAATTTATTCATTTGACAGAGAGAGATCACAAGTAGGTAGGGAGACAGGCAGAGAGAGAGGAGGAAGCAGGCTCCCTGCCGAGCAGAGAGCCCGATGTGGGGCTCGATCCCAGGACCCTGGGATCATGACCTGAGCCGAAGGCAGAGGCTTTAACCCACTGAGCCACCCAGGCGCCCCCCTAACTCCCTGTCTTCAGGGTCCTTCCCTTCATGGCCAAGCTCGTGAACAGAAGACTTAGTTGCAAGTGAAAGAAACCAGTCAGAGACAAGTTGAATAGAAAGGTAAGTGTTTTAAAAGGATTCTTGAGGTCTCACAAAACTGAAGTTCAGGAATAGGGCTGGGCTTTTCAGGTCTGTGTTGGGCCAGGGCTGGAAAAACCATTTGAGAGACTCTGTCCATCTTCTGTTTTCCTTGTCTGCAAGCACCTCTGCTTCTGCTTGAGGAGAGAAAGCTCTCGGGGAAAGCACTCTTCTCCCCTGTTTTCAGCATACTGTCTCCTGCTGTTGCACTTGGTCGGCCACCACCTCTTTGAAACACTCTGCTGTCGTAGTTCCTGGCTCACCTGCTCGCCTTTGCTTTGTCCTTCTTGGTTTCCTTCCAGGTTTCCTCGTTTGTCTGCCCTACATATCCTCAGTTGCCCGGCATTTCTCAGTCTTGAGTCTAGGATTTTCTCTGTTCTTGGGCTCTCAGGTGAGCATGGCTGTTTCCATCTGTCGTCTGTTTTAAATGTTGTTTACTGATGGTTTTGATGACTCAAAGATTTATAACCTTCTCCGCCTTTCTTTTTTTAAAAAGATTTTATTTATGTATTTGTCAGAGAGAGTGAGCACAGGCAGAGGCAGAGGGAGAAGCAGGCTCCCTGCTCCCTGAGCAAGGAGCCTGATGTGGGACTCGATCCCAGGACCCTGGGATCATGACCTGAGCCGAAGGCAGAGGCTTAATCAACTGAGCCACTCAGGCGTCCCCTTCTCCAGCCTTTCTGACCTCCAGACCCATCCCTTGGCTTGTCCGCCCCACATCCCCAGTCCTCTCGCTGCGGTCAGTGCTGTGTCCTTAGTCCTCCAGGTTTCAGCAGGAGCGCTTCTTCCTCAGACAGGCTTTTCCCGGTCACCCCTGTTCTTGGTCACATAGATAGGCCACAGTTAACATTTCATAGTGTTCACCTTATGTGATAGGGACAGTGGTAAACCCTGGCCTCGTTTTCTCCCTAACCAGCCTGGGCTGAAAGCAGAGGGCGCACCAATTGAGCTGTGCGTGTGGGCAGGGTTAGTTCTTGAACCTGTGAGTCAAGACTCCCGGAAGGGTCCATCAGTCCATGTGTAAGCCCACCACTTGGGGGGTTTTAGAGAAGTGCCCCAGATGAATCTGCTACACAGGCTTGGGGACAGTGGCCTGGACATGAACTTCTAGGCAGTTCTCCTGGGAATGGGTAAGAGAGTTCTTTTTTTTTTTTTTTTTTTTTTTTTTTTTTTTTTTTTTTTTTTTTTTAAGATTTTATTTATTTATTTTAAAGATTTTGTTTATTTGACACAGAGAGAGAGAGAGATCACGAGTAGGCAGAGAGGCAGGCAGAGAGAGAGGAAGCAGGCTCCCCGCAGAGCAGAGAGCCTGATGCGGGGCTGGATCCCAGGACACTGAGATCATGACCCGAGCCGAAGGCAGAGGCTTAACCCACTGAGCCACCCAGGCGCCCCAAAGATTTTATTTACTTATTTGACAGAGAAAGCACAAGCAGAGGAAGAGGGGAGCAGGCTTCCTGCTGAGCAAGGAGCCCAATGCGGGGCTCGATCCCAGGACTCTAGGATCATGACCTGAGCTGAAGGCAGACGCTAAACGGACTCAGCCACCCAGCGCCCTCTATGTTATTTTCTTAAATGACCATATATGTGTTGGTATACAGCATTGAGCACTCTGGACCGAAGAAAGACTGCCCCACTCCTGGAAGTGTGCATTTCTCCATTTCCAGTAAAAGCTTTTTTTTTTTTTTTTAAAGATTTTATTTATTTATTTGACACAGAGGAAGACAGGGAGATAGGGAACACAAACCGGGAGTGGGAGAGGAGAAGAAGCAGACTCCCCGCTGAGCAGGGAGTCTATATAGTCTCTACGTAAGGGGGATAAGAATTTGGGAAATTTAGTCCATTCAGAACTTGTTTAGCATCTCTTACATATCTATGGTTAGGAACCTATGTTGGTAGATCTTGGGGTGTTTGTCAAATATTTTAAATTCATGTTTAAAGATTTTATTTTATTTTTTGAAGAGAGCATGTGTGCACATGGCAGGGAGAGAGGCAGAGTGGGAGGGAGAGGGAAGATTCTCAGGCAGACGCTGTGGGGAGCGTGGAGCCCGACTTGGCTTGATCCCGACACCCAGAGATCATGAGCCAAAATCAGGAGTCAAGTGCTTAACCGACTGAGCCCCCTGGGCGCCCATGTGATACATATATGTTTAAGAGAATAGTTTATATTGTATAAAGAACTGAAATTTTGCTAGTTAAATTTACTTTTTTTTTTTTTTTTTTTAAGACTATTATTTATCTGAAAGAGAGAGTGCACTCCTGTGAGTGCCCTGGAGCAGGATGTGGGCGGGGCTGGCGGGAGGTGGAAGAGCGCTTCTACTGCAGACTCTGCCCTGAGCCTGGGGCCCCACACAGGGCTTGATCTCACAACTCCGAGGTCATGACCTAAGCCAAAATCAAGAGTCAGTTGCTTAACCAACTGAGCTACCCAGGTGCCCTAGTTAAATTTACTTCTAAATATTTTACCTTTTTTTTTTTTTTTTTAGATTTTTCTTTTTAAAGATTTTATTTATTTATTTGACAGACAGAGCTCACAAGTAGGCAGAGAGGCAGGCAGAGAGAGGAGGAAGCAGGCTTCCCGCTGAGCAGAGAGCCTGATGCGGGGCTCGATCCCAGGACCCTGAGATCATGACCTGAGCCGAAGGCAGAGGCTAAACCCTCCGAGCCACCCAGGTGCCCCAAAGTTACGTTTTACCTATCACTGCAGAAGCTCTCCTGCGTGGAAGTCTGCTTATAGTGCCTGCTTAAGCTCAGGATTTGAAGATGGCTTTGAGGGGTGCCTGGCCGGCTCAGCTGGTAGAGCATGCATCCTGTGGTCTCTGGGTCATGAGTTCAAGCCCCATGTTAGGCATGAAGCCCACCTTAAAAAAAAAAAAAAAATAATAATGGGTTTGATTGGGAGGGGATGGGATTGGGTTTCTTTTCTTTTTTAAATTTATTTGAGAAAGAGCAGAAGAGGGGAAAGGTCAGAGGGAGAAGCAGGTCATGACCTGAGCCGGAGGCAGCTGTTCAACCCACCCAGCCACCCAGGCATCTCCGGATTGGGTTTCAAACAGAAGATTGTCTTTGTTTTTTAATTTAAGGCTCCAGACAAAGCAGCACGTTGAGTGGGTGCAGGCAAATTTAGACACTCCCTGATAGACTGAAGAGAGGTAGTTCTGAAGTTTGACACATACTGACCTGTTACAAAATCAGGGACGTTCTTGGGGAAGAAGATTTGGGGAGGTTGGGTCATCTGGAAGCAGTGGCAGAAAGGAGGACCGGGCATGATGAATAACGGATGAGACAAGGAGGTTCCGCCCGTTGCCACCCCCTCGCCTTTCCTGCTTTCTCTTCCTCTGAGTGACATGGCTGAGGTTCAGCAGGGGACGACACAGGGACGATAACTCTGGCTCCAGGCCCCTGCCCCTTCCATTGGCCTTAACCCACCTCAGAGAGCCCCAGGAGGATAGAGACACCTGTTGGGCCCTGGCCACAGCGAATGCCTGTAATTCATTAAGTTGTTCATCCTGAGTGTTTAGACAGAATAAACTATGGGTGCTTTATAGTGAAGTTCTGCTTTTAGTGTTATTACAAAAGTCCACTAGTGACTTGAGTCGTGTGTCTTAAGTAATTAATAGAAGAGACAAGGGGTCAAAGAAAAGGTTCATGATGAGCTGTGAGTCTTTATGTTTGTAAGTTTGGTTTTTTGTAAAGAACTTATTCTTTTATAAAATAAACTTTAAAAATAACTTTTTAGGGGTGCCTGGGTGGCTCAGTGGGTTAAAGCCTCTGCCTTCAGCTTTATCCCAGGGTCCTGGGATTGAGCCCTGCATCAGGCTCTCTGCTCAGTGGGGAGCCTGCTTCCCCCTCTCTCTCTGCCTGCCTCTCTGTCTACCTGTGATCTCTCTGTCAAATAAATAAAATCTTTTTTAAAAAAATAACTTTTTATATTCTTAGGCAAGTAGACCGCTGCCATTTTTTTATGTTTCTTAGGCCTGAATCTTTTCTCTTTTTTTAAAGAGAAAGCATATTTAGGTCAGTCATAAGAGTATATGGAGAAAACTTAGATGTGTTCTTGAAGAGAGAAAGGAGAACTTGAAGAGATGTGACTGCAGTTTTCCTGCATACATATGCTGGCGTAATTTAAAGATGGCTCTTAATTGTGGGGAATAAATATATTTTTAAAGATTTTATTTGAGAGAGAGTATGAGTGGGGGGGAGGAGCAGAGGGAGAGGGACAAACAGACTTCCTGCTGGGCAGGGAGCCCCACACAGGCTCAATCCCAGGACCCCAGGATCATGACCAGATCCGAAGGCAGACTCTTAAGAGACTGAGCCACCGAGGCTCCCCGGGGGAATAAATACTTGAGAGGAGTCCGTTCTGTAAAAGATGCGTGGGCAATGTTCTATTTTATATAAATTTTAAAAGTACTATAATACACAGGTCGGTGGGACAGAGTAGTCTAGATAATGATCTGTAACCTTATGGGAGTTGAGTTCACCCTCAGGGTGGCATCTGAGATCAGTTGGGAATGGTTGGGTTATGAGTGAAAGATGTTGGATCGAGTGGTATCTGCTGGACGAAACAAAGTTAAAGACTCTGTTCCACAGCATATACAGATTCTGTGGATTAAAGATTTGATTTTTTTTTTTTTAAGATTTTATTTGACAGCACACACAAGTTGGGGGAGGAGCAGAGGGAGCGGGAGAGACATTCCTCGCTGAGCAGGGAGCCCTGGGCCTTTATCCTAGCACCCTGGGATCATGACGAGCCAAAGGCAAATGTTTAACCGACTGAGCCACCCAGGCGCCCCTGGATTAAAGATTTAAATGTAAACATTTTTAAAATGAAAGTATTAGACAAATATTGGGGGTGTATTTTATATCCTTTGCAGTTGGGTGTGATGGGCAAGGGTTTCTTCACGTGACACTAAGGCTGTAAGCCATAAAAAGATCATTTGCTGAAATACTCAGAACATTCTGTCTATACCAAAAGACACCTGCTAGAGGACCTTTGACCTGTAGCTCAAAGGCAAGCAAATTGGAGGAAATGTTAGAAGTACATATGATAGGGGCGCCTGGGTGCTCAGTCGTTAGGCGTCTGCCTTGGGCTCAGATCATGATCCCAGGGGTCCTGGGATCGAGCCCCGCATTAGGCTCCCTGTTCGGTGGGAAGCCTGCTTCTCCCTCTCCCACTCCCCCTGTTTGTGTTCCCTCTCTCACTGTGTCTCTCTCTGTCAGATAAATAAATAAAATATTAAAAAAAAAAAAGAAATACATATGATAAAGGGTTGATGTCCTCAGTGTTAAAAGAGGCATTTCCAAGGTAAATAATTCTAGCAATTTTAGTTTTAGGACTTTACCCAAAGGGGGAGAAAACCCAAAATACTTATTTTACTTATTTTTAATTTTAAAAACAGTTGTTAGAAACCCTTACCTTGAATTTTTGAAGTAAAAGTGAACAATGGTCGTGGTGACTAGAACATGAGCTCTGCGAGGGCAGAGATCTCCAGTATCCGACAGTGCCTCTGCTGTCCTGTAACTCAGTGCGCCTTGTGGATGCACTTGTGGCTGAGTCTGAGCACCTGGCGAAGGGCTGGCTACTCACAGAGCACCGTGCAGCTCTCACAAAGGGCTTCAGGGGACGCCTTGTTACGGTCGTGAGGACATGACCACAGTGCAGTAAATGGGGGGGGCGGGAAGAATTTTCAGAATATGCAGGATATCATTTGATTCATTTACGAAAAATGATGCACCATGTATCAAAGTCTGGAAGAAATACAGGCTCCTGTTCACCCTGTGGGTGGATGGGGCAAGGAGCATGTGGTAAGATGCCGGTTTCTCTGTATTTTTTGCGAAAAATTTATCAAGATCTTGGTAAATTTGGGAAAAGACATTTCATTTTGGAGGAAATGAAAACGGATATGATTCATGTTTGAACATATTAGAAGCTCTCTCAAAGAGAAATAAGTGTATTATAGAAATCTCAGTTTGAGTTTGTCCTTATTTTTTTATTGAGGTGTAGTTAACTAAGTTTGCCTTGAGGTAAAAGGTTTTTATTTGTGCTGTAGTCTGTTTTTTCATCGCATCTTATGCTCATGGTGTGTTTTTTTCCTGCATCTTTTCATTATTTTGTAAAAGAATTAATGCAGAGGTTCTGTTAAAATTGATGTAGAACAGCTGCAGTCTGCTGGGTTTTGCTTTCGGTGTTTTGAAGATTTTAATTTTTAGTTTTATTTATCTTTTAAAGAGCGGGAGAGAGCATCTCAGGCAGACTGTATTTGTGGGAGAGATTGGCCTCTAGTTCTCCTATTTTTTAATGTCACTGTCAGAATTTAACATGGAGGTATATTAGCCTTATGGAATGAGCTTTTTTTAATTCTTGAGACGATTTTACATAAGATTGATATTATTTCAAACTTAATTATGTGGAAGAAATTCACTAGTAAAGCCCTATGGGCCTGGAGTTTCTTTTGCGGGAGTGTTTTAAATTCTGTGTTTAATTTTTAAAATAGAAATTGATTATTGAAATTCTGTATTTCTTCTCTTGTTATCTTTAGTTAAGTTGTGGGGTTTTTAAAACATTCTATTTATTTTTTCACGAGAGACGGAGAGAGACAGAGGCAGAGGAGAAGCAGATTTCCTGTGGAGCAGGGAGCCCAGTGTAGGACTCGATCTCAGGACTCTGGGATCGCTGACCTGAGCCAAGGGCAGACGGTGAACCGACTGAGCCATCCAGGTGTCCAGTTGTGGGGTTTTGGTTTTGGTTTTGTTTTTTAAGATTGATTGATTGATTTGAGAGAGAGCGTGCACACAAGTGAGGGGAGGGACCAAGAGAGAGGATGTCCAAGCAGACTCCTGCTGAGTGCACAGCCCCGACGCGGGGCTCCATCCCGTGGCCCTGGGATCGTGACCCAAGTGGAAATCAAGAGTCACATGCTCTGCTGACTGAGCCACCCAGGTGCCCCTGCTGGCTTTTAATAACAGTTTTAGTGACATCAGATGGTGACACTGTGCAGTCAGCCTGTACAAGGCAATCGGGCAAAACCAATGACCAAGCAGAATTTATTTTATTTTTTTTTTTTTTAAGATTTTATTTATTTATTTGACAGAGAGAGATCACAAGCAGGCAGAGAGGCAGGCAGAGAGGCAGGCAGAGAGACAGGAGGAAGCAGGCTCCCCGCTGAGCAGAGAGCCCGATGCGGGACTCGAACCCAGGACCCTGAGATCATGACCTGAGCCGAAGGCAGCGGCTTAACCCGCTGAGCCACCCAGGCGCCCCAACCAAGCAGAATTTAGTCAGTGAAGCCCGTTGTCGCCAATGCAGGTCGTGTGACAGGGGAGAGGCGTCCGCGCCTGTCATGGAACTGAGGTGAAGATGCCGACAGCAGAAGACACGGCAGACACTCAGCTAAAATGTGACATCTTGGTTAACGTATAATCTAAGAGGTAGAATTCCACCTAAAGTATGAATTTGTGGGGGGAAAATCTTTCGTATAATGGATTTTCAAGATTGGCAAGACGATATAATTTGATGTAAAGAACGAAAATCGGAGTGCAGGAGGGCTAGGTGTGTCTGGAGCGGGAGTGTAGTCTTCAGGCCGCAGAAGCCACTGCGGCGCCGGAGGGCTGGGGACAGACGTGGCTGGTGGGAGACCCATCCTTGAGGGTGCTGGGGAAGCCCGATACTGGCTCTAAGGCTCAGGTTCACAGCACGTCGCTACTGTGGCCTGTGAAGCTCTCCCGACGGTCACCGTAGCCGTGTACTGACTCCCTGCCCTGTGCCCTCTGCGCCGTAGCCGGGCGAGCCGCAGCCTGCCATCCTTTCTGGAAGGCCCACGAGCTAAGAATGGTTTCTGTGTTTTATTATTTTTTTAAAGATTTTATTTCTTTATTTGACAGAGAGGGACACAGTGAGAGGGAACACAAGCAGGCGGGGTGCCAGAGGGAGAAGCCGGCTTCCCGCTGGCTGAGCAGGGAGCCCGACGCCAGGATGGATCCTGGGACCCCGGGATCAGGACCCCAGCCGAAGGCAGATGCTTAACCGCTGAGCCCCCCAGGCGCCCCTGGTTTCATGTTTTATTTATTTATTTATTTATTTATTTTTTAAAAAAGATTTTATTTATTTATTTGACAGACACAGATCACAAGTAGGCAGACAGGCAGGCAGAGAGAGAGAGGAGGAAGCAGGCTCCCTGCTAAGCAGAGAGCCTGATGTGGGGCTCGATCCCAGGACCCTGAGATCACGACCCGAGCCGAAGGCAGAGGCTTTAACCCACTGAGCCACCCAGGCGCCCCTGGTTTCATGTTTTAAATGGTTAAGCAAATCAAAGGGAGGATACTTCGTGACATGGGAAAGTTCTGGGAAGTTCCAGCCTGTGTCTGTAGATTGTCGTATCAGCACAGCCACTGTCACTCACGTGTTGTCTGTGGCGGCTTTCGTGACCGCAGAACCCACAGCGGCCTTGCCTGGTTGCCTCCGAGCCTCAGACGTTCGCCGTCTGGCCCTCCACGAAAAAAGCGCCGTCCCTGTTCTGAGGTCCTGACCACCGAGGCATCTTTCCACCTTTTATCAGCAGCGAAGCAGGTCTGAGGGTTCAGCAGTTGACCTCAGGTCACAGAGGTGGGACCCAGACCCGCCTTCTGATCCCAAACGCTTTGTGTGCCCTGCTGGGCGGCTCGGCCCCCACAGAGACACTGCTGCACCTTGTTTGCCTTCCAGAATCTTCTGTTGCCGGTTACGTGCTCTCGTATGCCAAGTCAATGGAGTATTTTATATATGAGAAACAGAGATAGGTTTTCTCAATTTTTCCAGTTTAAATTTCGTTTGGAAGCTTACTATGATGTTTGAAATTTGCATGTTTATATACAGGAAGTACCTCCTGGAAGGCTAATTGAGGGCAGTTGACTGGGGGATCTAAAAACTGTGAGGGTAGGGAGTAAGGTCTTTGGGATTTTTTTTCTTTCTCTTCTTTTTTGTTGTTGTTGTTGTTGTTTTCAGGACAGCATCTGGATCGCATTGGGACTTAATCACTGTGGGTTTAGCCGCCTATCTATTTATTTTTAAAGATTTTATTTATTTATTTGACAAAAGCCGGGGGAGTGGGAGAGGGGGAAGCAGCCTTCGTCACTTGAGCTAAGGACAGATGCTTAACGACTGAGCCACCCAGGCCCCCCGAGAAAGGCATTCATATCTTTAAGGAGGCGCTTGGTAAAGGTGGTTAAGTCTGTAAAAGTGTCTGTAGTGTGTTTGTTCCCGGTGGCAGCGTCCCTCCCGTCTCCCTTCCAGTGCACTGCGTCCCCTGCTGGTGTGCTTTCCCTGGGGGGTGGGGTCCTAACAGGTTACCTTGAATAGTTGACACGTTCAGGCATTTGTCACTTACACTTTTTGTTCCCTTGGCCCTCACTTCTGTGTCTAAGCCAGCCCCTCTCCCCAGCCTGCCCACTTGAACTGCTCTGCCCATTCATGGACTGTTGGCAGGCTGTGGAGAGGAACAGTGACTGAATTTTCAGAGGGACATTCGAAGGGATACCAGTAACTTGGGTGTTACTGGTATCTACTGGGTAGAGGCCAGGGGTGCTGCCCAAGCCCCTGCAGTGCACAGGACTACCCAGTGTGAGCAGTGCCTCGGGGTGACCTGTGTGTCCTGCCTGCGGCCTAGCACCCTGCTGTTGGAGGGTGGAGCGTGCGTCTCTTGGTCTCGGGATCATGGCTGTGGGCTGTGTAGGTTCCCCCTTCCGTGTATGCGGCCTTGGCGCTCTGCAGTTTGAACTGCGTCGCCTTCCCTCCCTGTGACATTTCTGCAGCCTCCAAGGGGCGATTCCATGCACTCCACTGGGCTCTCACTGATTTATCTTTATGTTGGGCTCGCTAGTTCTACTTCTATAAAAATGAAGTACTTTGGGGCGCCTGGGTGGCTCAGCGGGTTAAGCCGCTGCCTTAGGCTCAGGTCATGATCTCAGGGTCCTGGGATCGAGCCCCGCATCGGGCTCTCTGCTCAGAAGCCTGCTTCTTCCTCTCTCTCTGCCTGCCTCTCTGCCTACTTGTGATCTCTCTCTGTCAAATGAATAAATAAAATCTTTAAAAAAAAAAAATGAAGTACTTTGCACCATTGGGTAGTAAACTTAGGAAGCGAGGAGCGTGGCCCCCACACTGCGAGGAGGAGTTAGTGGGCGGCCACACCCCACTCAGATTGTTGTTAGTCTCCTGATTGCCCGGCTTGCCAAATCTGGGAGGCTCGTGTCTAGAGCACTCTGCTCTTACCCAAAGAGCCAGCCCCTCTGGCTGAGCTCTTCTTTCCTGCTAGACGGGGTGGCTCTGGGGCTGGTGCCAGGACTGGGGGAGGAGAGGATGTCCCCAGTAGTCACTGAGTAGCAGACTGGATAGCAGAGAATGTGCTCGTTTTCCAATTCATGCTAAATGTGATTGGCAGGTTGCTGTCCAATGCACGTACCACTTTTATTTTAAAACATGTGAATTTAGGGACGCCTGGATAGCTCATTCGTTAAGCATCTGCCTTTAGTTCAGATCATGATCCTAGGGTCCTGGGGTCGAGCCCTGCTTTGGGTTCCCTGCTCAGTGGGGAGCCTGCTTCTCCCTCTTCCACTCCCCGTGTTGTGCTCTCTCTCCTGTCTCTTTCTGTCAAATAAATAAATTAAAACTTTTAAAATGTGAATTTGTTAAGATTTTATTTATTTGACAGACAGTGAGATAGGGAGCAGGAGCAGGGAGAGTGGGAGAGGGAGAGTAGTCTTCCCGTTGAGCAGGGAACCCAATGCGGGGCTCGATCCAGGACCCTGGGATCATGACCTGAGCTGAAAGCAGATGCTTAACGACTGAGCCACCCAGGCTTCCCCAGTGTGTATTTTTTGAGAACCTGGATTTTTTTTTTTTTTTTAAGACTCCATTTGTTTATTTGACAGAGATCACAAGTAGGCAGAGAGGCAGGCGGGTGGGGGGGGGAAGCAGGCTCCCCGCGGAGCAGAGAGCCTGATGTGGGGCTCGATTCCAGGACCCTGGGATCATGACCTGTGCTGAAGGCAAAGGCTTTAACCCACTGAGCCACACAGGCGCCCCGAGAACCTGGATGTATTTTTATAAAACCATAGTTCACTCACCAAAATTTGTCGGTTAGCACTGATACTAAGCTGTTTTCTATTTATGTTTTGTCGTTGTCCCTATAATGTCTTTTACGGCTGTCCCTCCTGGTCCAGGGCCAATCAGTCCAGAACACATGTATTTGAGACCATGTCTATTCGTCTTTGATCTGGAACAGCCTTTCTTTCTTTGTCTTTGTTGCCCTTTACTTTTTAAAGAGGATAGGCTGGTTTTGACCCAACTTTGGGTCTGTCCGGTCTTCCAAAAGTTTGGATTCAGGCTTCCCATTTGGGGCAGAATACCATGGAAGTGCTGTGTCCCGGCTCGTCTGTGTTAGTTCTTCCAGTGCCCGGCACTGCTTGGAGGGTCCAGTCTGAGGCCCTCAAGGCTTGGGCCACGCCCCTTGACCCTCTCTGCACCGGCCCTGGGTTTCAGCCACCTTGCTTGCACTGGGCCCTCTGGGAAGCCGGCCTCCGCTCTTCTGTGGCTTTCTTTTCCAGCCCCTAAGCATCTGAGGTCTTTGAGATGCACCTGTCGTCAGGGCTGCGCGGAAACAGGTCTCTCTTCCAGCAGGCGGTCACTACGTCTCTCTTGGGTTTTGTTCAGAGAACGCCAGGTTCCCAGTCTTGATGAATTCATCGTTTACTGCTGCACTTGACAGCCCACCCGGCGCAGGGGGCCGAGGGAGGGGTGGGCTCCATGGGTACATCGGAGCCCACGCGTGGTGGTGTAGGTTTTCAGGGGGTGCTGCCCGCTCCCTCTCCTCTGCCCTCCCAAGGTCCATATTTGAGTGTGAATGTAAAGATTCCCAGATTTGTGGCACCTTTAGTGCCACGAGGATTTTCACAGTGCCCCAAGCCGAAATAAAATACCTAAAGTTACTTTTATTGAGTCGTTAGTTCCACAGGTATTTGTCTCCCAAGAACTTAGTACTCACTTGGAAAAAAATAATACACGTATATTTTATTTTATTTTTATTTTATTTTATTTTAAATATTTTATTTATTTGACGGACAGAGATCACAGTAGACAGAGGCAGGCAGAGAGAGAGAGAGAGAGGGAAGCAGGCTCCCCGCTGAGCAGAGAGCCCGATAGGGGGCTGGATCCCAGGACCCTGAGATCGTGACCTGAGCCGAAGGCAGCGGCTTAACCCACTGAGCCACCCAGGCGCCCCTACACGTAAATTTTAAAAAGACCTATTTTTTCTTTTATTGTGGAATAAGCCGCATGATCAGTAGTCGCCTGCATAGCGCCGCTGGCTTCATTTCCTGTCCACCGTGGTGGTCTTGCTGCTCTGGCTTCTCCATCAGAGCAACCCCGAAACCGAGCTTCGCGAGGGGTGACGTCATCGCCAAGGCTGTAGTGCCATCTGCTGGTGGGGCTGGGGCCCCGCCGTCCCGCGGTGCCGGTCGGGGGCGGGCTTGCTGAAGTCCCCCTTCAGAGTACCCTGTGAGCGCCGGGAGTTCACCGCAGCACCCGGGACTCCGGCTGGGCCTGAGCCAGTCGCTGCGGGGGCGGCGGGGGGGGGGGGTGTTCACGTGAGAAGGGGCTTGCCCTCTGGAAGTTCCTGGGTGAAGGTGGGAGGAGTCAAAGTCAAGTCCTCTTCGTGCTGTCACTGGAGGGGAAACGGGGGTCGCACAGAAACAACCCACAGATGGGGACTAATGAAGCCCCACTAGCATTCGTAATGTAGCTTCTAGAGGAAAAGAAACTCACTTAAACACGGATTTTGGGGAAGTTGCCTGTAGTGTTTCTTGATACTTGTGACAGGAACTGAAAATGTGTGTTGCATCAAAAGAGCAAGTGGCTTCCTTTCTTAGATGCTGTCTGACTCTGGCCGTGGTCCTTCCTCCTAGATTTGGCACAATAAGTGGGTAAGACCTCGGGGACATTTGTGAATGCTTGTAAAGAAGAAGAAGATTTAAGGAGATTTTGTACTTTTTTATTCTTTAGGGCCCCATGTATCTGTTCACCATAAGTTTTGGGGAACGGAATTATTGGGTGTTCCGATTCATGCGTGATACTTTACGACTCATCCTTTTCAACTAATTAAATGATCTCAGAGTAGAGGAATAAATGCTTATACAACTTAAAGGCGGACATGTTCCTCTATTAAAGACACCAGTCATTTCTCGGCCCTACCCATACTCCTTTCTACAGATCCCACATAGTGCCTGTGGCAGGGGCCACCATCCTCTCCTGGGACGTAGCCCGCCGGCCGGGCAGCTGCCTGAGGACGGGCAGCCAGTAGGCTGGTGCAGGGGGCTCTTTCTAGAAACAGACATGGGTGTCTCTGGATGGTGTTGAGGATGTGGAACTGAGGTGGTTTTGGACTGTGCACAAGATGACAGTCGATGGTCCAGAGAGAGGGCGGTAGAAGGATAAAGTGTACCCAGAGAAGCAGAAACGTCCCCTGGAGCCTGCTGTGCTGCCTGTCCTTGGGAACTGTCAGGTCTCTGTCCACTTCCCAGTAGGAGCGCTTTCTTTTTGGCAAACAGAAGAGCCTTGACTAAACCAGTTAAACTTTCAGGGGTGGGGCGGGGTAGTCAGGAGGAAACAGGAGTCATTTTAATTTTTCACTTCTAGAGTTAACCATTTCCCAAAAGATGTAGTTGTTAATGACAGATTTCCGTTTTCCTGTGAGGAAACAGGAAAGACAGGACAGATGATCAGACGATGAATTTATCCCATGAAAATATATGAAGTGCTTAAAAAATCAGAATATGCCCTCCATGGAATCTTTCTTGGGTGCCTTTTCTGTGTAATTTTTTTCTAGGACACTTGCCTCAAGAAGGTTCAGTGGTACATGAACCTCTCATACTTTACAAATAATGCTACTATTTGTGGCTTTAAAAGAACAGTCAGGTATTGTCAGAATTTGTATTCGTGATCACCCCAATGCATCATCGACTTGCTAATTACTGCATTAAGTAGGATTGGGAGGAGGAAGAATCATTCATTGAAGAAAGAAGTAAACTGATATTAGATGTTTGGGAGGCCACTTTGTGCTAGACCTGGACACTGAGAACCACGGGAAGAATGAGCCAGGTGTGGCCACGGTCCTGAGCACATGGTCCAAGTGCTGTTCTCCCCCCAGCGTCTCTCCCAGTTCAAGAGTCACTCCCTCACTTCGCACTGTCCAGTTCTGTGGAAGGATCCACCTGCCCACCCCCGCCCCCACCAAGCCAGGAAATAGACAGCCCGTGACCTGCAAGTGCTTTCCTCCCTGCACAGCCTGCAAGGGTTCTGTCTGTCATCCCTTCTCTGGGGGTCTTGTTTGTAAACATTCCTGATTAATGAATAACTTGGATGGAATTTGGTTTTCTTACATTTAGTAAGCTTCTTGGTGGATTTCTAATGACGAGGGATTCTTTGATCAAGGAATTTTATCTTAGTTGAGTGTTTGCTACTTTACTGTGGGCCTCACCTTCCCCTATTTTGTATGACCGAGCTATTTTTGTATCAACAAGGTTTCTTCTAAGAGAGGGCTAGCCGTTGGACTAAACACCTAGGGAGGGACAGAAAGTTGATTTGTTAACTTGCTGTCACATCCAAAGAGAAGTGGCAGGGTTTATCAGTGTCTAAGGAGAAAGGAGCTTGAGTAGCAGGAAGAAGTTAGTGTCCCAGGAACTTTGTACCTGCTTACCCACTCCTCTAGGACTCTGCTCGCTCAGATGGCTCCACGCCTTTCCTAGCCTCCTCCCCTCCATTCCCCTCCCTCCTCCCTTCCCTTCCCTCCCTCCTTCCTTTCCTTCCCTTCTTTATTTATTTTTTAAGATTTTATTTATTTATTTGACAGACAGAGATCACAAATAGGCAGAGAGGCAGGCAGAGAGGGAGGGGGAAGCAGGCTCCCCGCTGAGCAGAGAGCCCGATGCAGGGCTCGATCCCAGGACCCTGGGATCATGACCTGAGCCGAAGGCTGAGGCTTTAACCCACTGAGCCACCCAGGCGCCCCGATTTACTTTAGATTGTATCTATTTATTTGAGAGAAAGAATGAGAGGGAGAAGCAGATTCTCTGAGCAGGGAGCCTGATGCCGGACTCCATTCCAGGACCCTGAGATCATGACCTGAGCGGAAGGGAGATGCTTAACCGACTGAGCCTTCCAGGTGCCCTGTAGTTATCTTTATGGCGGAGCCCCCCATCCCCCTTCACCTCACCATCACCCAGTTCTCTTTTTCCTTAACACCGGACAGCACCTGCTGTGTCAGAATTGCATACTTAGGTCGTTTACGTACGCCTTCCTCAACTGGAAGGGAAGCTCCCCAGCAGCGAGAACGAGGACTTGTCTAGGGAGGAACACCCTTGCTTCCGTGCCTGGCATGTGACATGAGTCTTGGTGAATGTTTGTTGAATGAATGAATGTGTGCGCTGGGCTCACAAATATGAACTCAGATATACAGGCCATTATGTCGTTAAATCTTTTTATCAACAATTTAAAGCTTTCATCCCTTTTTAGTGCTGTTGTGTAGTATGGCTGCACATGTCCTCAAACTGGAGGTGAATACTCCTTTTACCTCATTCTGGCCGAAACCGGGCCCGGCACAAGGCTGGGCTCGCCCAGTCCTCTTCCAGCAATGGCAGCGCAATGAGCACAGCCGTCTGCGTGGCGTCCAGTGAAGAGTGCCACGCGACGTCCGTGGCTAGAAGGCCCGGAGTCTCTGTTCTTGCCTCTTTCCAGTTCCCGCTGTCGGTCGCAAACAGTTAGGGACGCGAGTTAAACACTCCCAGTTCAGAGTGCTTTCTGTGTTGCTCATTTTATTGAGGAGATCTGATACTCCTGTCTTCATCTCATACATGTTGAGGACATGTCCTTTTCCTCGACCGGGGCAGGGGAGGGCGGGATATTTTACTTTTTAAAATTGTCTCTAATTCTCCAAGGCAGAAATGCATTTGTGTTTCTAGGACTTATGTTTAAGA
Organism: Lutra lutra; assembly: GCF_902655055.1. NCBI lineage: Eukaryota > Metazoa > Chordata > Mammalia > Carnivora > Mustelidae > Lutra > Lutra lutra. Next base: position 196,972,871 of record NC_062281.1, read on the forward strand.
GAAATTCTGTTGACGTGGTCAGGGTCTTAGTCCAAATCTGGCAGAGAGCAGCAGACTCTCCTGGTGTGTTTGTGTCCATCTGTCTGGCCCTCCTCAGACTTAATGATCAGAGCCCTGGGTTGGGGGGCGTGGGGGATACCTGGGACACAGTGGGTAAGGTGAAGAGCTTTAAATGAGGCTGGGCTGAAAAGTTTGATTTTCTTCTGTAGGAGGAGTGTTTGAAGACTTGAGCGGAGGAGTCAGATGTCAGAGCTGTCCTTCAGAAAGATAAATCAGGCAGTGATGTGTAGGGTGGGTTGAAGAGGAGAAGAGACAGCTGGGGGACCGAGTCAGTAGCAGGCTAGGCAGAGATGGAGGCCTGGGGCAGCGGGGGTGGAGTGCAAAGGGTGCGAGAGGGGACGGAGAGAACGAGTGGCAGCCTGGTAGGAAGCGTGTGTTTGAGTCTGTGCTTGAGGAGGGTGGTGAAGTCACCATGAGTCTGTTTGGAAAGTAAGGCCTGTAAAGACAGCGGGAACTGAAGCCCTGAGCGCACTGCAGCGTTGAGAATTCTGAGCATTGAGTGCAGTCAGGGGAAGGAGAAGTACGAGCGAATGGTGTCCCTTAACCCAGCTGGAAATGGGCTCGAGGAGGAAGTGAAGTGATAGGTACGTCAGATGTTGCTAATGCAGGTCAAGTAAGAGGAGGGCTGAGGTCCTGTTGTTGCCATCATCCAGGTGGGAGATAGACGGAGGGTATGTGATTGCGGGCAGAGAAAGCGTTCCAGCTTGGGAAGGAAGACAGGTGGAATTTGGGAGACCTCTCGCAGAGACCACTGGTGAAACCATAAAATGAGTTTGTGTACTTTGTTGCAAGCACCCAGGGAATGGGTGCTTGGTGCTGGCTCGGGTGTGGTATACGGATCACGTTATTAGAGTCACCTCATTGCAAGAAGCAAACAGCTGAAGCCCTAGATTAACAAAACCCAGGAAGAATTAGCTATAAGGACTGGAACGTGTAGGAGCTGGAGAAGGGACAGGAACAGGAGCGGTAGCCGTGCTCGTCCCGTGCGTCTGCTGCTCAGAAAGCCGTGTCCAGGTTGTGAAGGGGAGCCTGCTCCAGCTTTCAAGTTCACGTCCCACTTCCAGACACGACAGTCTGCCCCACTGGGAGTCCCAGTTTCCACATTATTGGGGGTAGAGTTTGTTCTGTCTGCTTTGAGATGGGAACCTATTCCTGGTCTGCTCAGCTGTGACCAGGGGCAGTGGGGGGGAGATAGCCTTGCATGGTGTAAGCATGCTGTCAGGAGCTGGTGGGTCATCCCCAGAACAGGTTGGGAGGAGGAACCGTGGAGGTACCTCCTAGAGAAGGTTGTTTATAAGCTGAACAGATTGCTCCCCACCAAAACAGCAGTGAAGGCAGGGCACAGTCCCTGCTTACAGTCTCGTAGAATAGAAAAATAGAAATGGGCCAGGAGAGCGTAAGGGAGAGTTGTTATCTGGGAGAAGGGTGGTCAGGATGGTTTAGTGATGTGTCTTTAAGGTCTCATTTTAAGGTTGAGTGATATTTCCCAAAAGAAGGAGGGAGAGGACAAAGAACATTCAGACCGGAGGGGAAAAGTATGAGTAAGGGGATGAGTCTTAATTTTTGTATCTGGTTTTCTTACTTTAAAAAATTTTTTACATAGACTCAAGGCTTCTGCCTGCCTCAGGTGTTTAAGTGTCTGACTCTTGGTTCTGGGTGAGGTCATGGTCTTAAGGGCTGTGAGATCAAGCCCCATGTCATTGTCCTTGTTGTCAGTGTCATCATTGGCAGGCTCCACACTCAGTGGTGGTAAGGGGTTCTGCTTGAAGATCTGCTCCCCCCAGCTCCCCACCACACTCCCTCCCTCCCCCCAATAAATAAATCTTAAAAATTTTTTTATTAATCTTTAAAAATGTTTAAAGACTTATTATCTTGGGGCGCCTGGGTGACTCAGTGGGTTAAGCCTCTGCCTTTGGCTCAGGTCATGATCTCAGGGTCCTGGGATCGAGCCCCGCATCGGGCTCTCTGCTCAGCAGGGAGCCTGCTTCCTTCCTTCTCTCTCTGCCTGCCTCTCTGCCTGCTTGTGATCTGTGTCTGTCAAATAAATAAATAAAATCTTAAAAAAAAAAAGACTTACTATCTTAAAATAAGAGTAAGGATATCATCTGGGTAAGCCCCTGGGCTTGTCCAGTTGCTGGCTGTACTGTAACTGTTTAAACAACGTGGAGCTAGATCCTGATCTTTCTTTGCCTCGGGTACCTTTTTTTATAATTTTACAGATTTTTAAAAAAAGATTTTATTTATTTGTCAGAGAGAGAGTGCAAGTGAGCACAAGCAGGGGGAGTGGCAGGCAGAGAGAGAAGCTCCGCAGGGAGCCCGATGCAGGTTCTCCATGCCAGGACCCTGGGATCATGACCCGAGAAGAAGGCAGAGGCTTAAACGACTGAGCTACCCAGGCGCCCCTGATTTTACAGATTTAAAATTGCAAGGAGTGACGACAGTTGATACCTCACTGGGCTCCTGAGGGTTAATCAGGTGATGCACAGGGTATTAGCACTGTAACATCTGGCATGTGAGTACTTGGTACATTTTAAGGTTAGCTAAAAATAATTTAAGCTGTATCTTCTTTCCAGCTGTACTTTTTTTTTTTTTTTTTTAAGATTTTGTTTATTTAACAGGAGAGAGAGTGAGAGAAAGCACAAATGGGGCGGCAGGTGCGGAAGCAAAGGGAGAGGGAGAAGCAGGCTCCCCGCTGAGCAGGGAGCCCAGTGTGGGACTCGATCCCAGGACCTGGAGGTCATGACCTGAGCCGGAGTCAGATGCTTAGGGACAGCCCCCTATGCGCCTTTCCAGGTATACTTTTATTTTATTTTATTTTTTTTAAAGGATTTTATTTATTTATTTGACAGACAGAGATCACAAGTAGGCAGAGAGGCAGGCAGAGAGATTGGAGGAAGCAGGCTTCCTGGTGAGCAGGGAGCCCGATGTGGGGCTCGATCCCAGGACCCTGGGATCATGACCTGAGCCTAAGGCAGAGGCTTTAACCCGCTGAGCCACCCAGGCACCCCTCCAGGTATACTTTTTTTTTTTTTTTTTAAGATTTTATTTATTTATTTATTTGACAGACAGAGATCACAAGCAGGCAGAGAGGCAGGCAGAGAGAGAGGAGGAAGCAGGCTCCCTGCCAAGCAGAGAGCCCGATGCAGGGCTCGATCCCAGGACCCTGAGATTATGACCTGAGCCGAAGGCAGCGGCTTAACCCACTGAGCCACCCAGGCGCCCCCAGGTATAATTTTAATATCTAGTTTGGTGGCTTAGAATAAATCTACTTAGTTATCCCTAGCCTAACAGTTATATTCGTAAGGCTACTCATTAAATTGTTGTGACTTCACTAAAGTTTGTCGAGCAGTGCCCGACAGACCCCCGAGTGCCGAATGGACAGACCTGTCCATGTGGTGACTGTGTCAGCGGGCACTCCACTGCCTAGTCAACCGGAAGGGACCGGGAAGGAAGTCAGGTGTCCTCCGGGCCCTCTGAGCTGAGGATGTAATGTCTTCCATATTTCTTCCCCTCTTGGGAGGAGGTATCCCCTAGTAGCTTCCTAAACTTTGTATGTCTCTTTTCTGACTTTATACTTGGTCATTTTGTTGAATATGGAATTCTTTTTTGGAATCAGTTCAGAACATTACTCTCTTTTCTTCCAGTGTCCAATTTTGCTGTTGGCAAGTTGGATGTCATTGACTTTTGGTTCTTTATATATCATCTCTTTTTCCATCTGAAAACTTGCAGGATTTAACTGTGTCCTTAGTGTTCTGAAATATGACACATTTCTGGAGCACAGTCTCTTTTCATCCATTTCTCTGGTCCTGGCCTGTCTTCTCAGTCTGGATGGGCCTCAGGCAGCTCTAGGAGAAAGCCGTCAGCCACAGGAGCTCAAGAGCTGGCATCTCGCTCGTGCCTCCACATTTCTTTATTGGATTTAAGCATGTTGCTGCCTTTTACATACTTGTCCTATTGATGTATTTCCTTGATGGTTCCTCCAAAAACATGTTGAATGTTTAGTGGTAACTACTGTGCTTGATGACAAAATTGGTTTTTTTATTGCAGAATTTGAGCTATTCATCTAGGCAAAACCTAATTTGGGAAAAAGTTGGAGAGGTCTTTATTGCATAATCAATACCCTTCTGTAAAAAATAAAGCTTTTCCAGCATAACTCTTCCTTGAAAGATTTACTTTGTCCCATGTAGAAACCACAGTGAGATGTAAAAAAAAAAAACAACAACACTTCTAACGAACACAGGAATACAGGATAACGAAAAAAACAACTGAACATGTTCGGAAATTTATTACTTTAGCAATTAGGGTCAGCGAAAACTATTTCATGTAGGCACTAAGATTTTATTTATTTGGGAGAGAGAGAAGAGAGCGAGAGAGGGAACACAAGCAGGGGGAGTGGGAGAGGGAGAAGCAGACTTCTTCCCGCTGAGCAGGGAGCCCCACGCAGGGCTTGATCCCAGGGTCCTGGGATCATGACCTGAGCCTAAGGCAGAGGTTTAACGACTGAGCCACCCAGGTGCCCCCACAAGTGTTTAAATGTGCTTCTCACATCCCCTGCATACCTTAATACACAGCTGGGTTCCCCCCACACTGAGATGGTTGGGATAGCAGCTCCAGAATGTTCTTACACATCTCAGGGCTTGAGAAGAAGTAAGTATACATGTGAGATTCTCAGCGTGTCACTGCATGAAGTCGTCGCAGGGTGAGTTTGGAAGTCTGGCTGGGGTGTTTACAGGCAGGTGCGGGTTTTGTGCAGAATCTTCAGTGTCGTCCCCGAAGACAGTCGCAGAGGAGCCTCTGGAAGCGCGGTGGAAGCAAGGCGGCGCCCGGCTTGCGGGCGCGGGGTGGTTAGGACTTCGTAGCTGTGGGGCAAGGTGTGCTCTCTGCCCGGAGTGAGCCGGAGACCGCGTGCACACTGGTATAGGCCACGAGCTTGTCGCTGCGCCCTCCGTGCGCTCTCTCGGGTTCCAGTGCCCTGGAGCAGGTGTTGGTGTTCTGCCCACACGAAGGGTCCCCGCACACCGAAGCAGCTCGCGTTCATCTACGTCTTGATGTGAATCTGAATTTTGAGCACAGGCTGGATGGTTTGCTTTTCTGCAGCAGACGTGGAAGTTCTTTTTTTAGCCAGTCATTTGCGAGACAAATGTTTTGGCGTGAAGGTTAAGGCACCGTACCAGGGGAGCGGTCCGAAGCCTGCCGTGCACTGCGCATCGTGAGCGCAGACGCGGCTCGGGCGGAGGCGGGGTGGCCTTGGCTGTCCGCGCCCACACACGCTGCCTGCCTCTGTGGCTGCCGCGCTCCTCGGGTCCTCAGTAGACACGGCGCGGTACCCAGAAATCGGTCGCCGTTGAGGGAGAAGCCAGTGAAACGCGCTGGGGAGTGACCGGGATGTGGGCACTGTGAGACGGGGCTTCGGGATAACCGTGCTGGCCGTTGATTTACACTGAGATCACCACGGATCGGGGCCTAGAGAATCCTCAGCTCTCCAGAGATCAAACAAGTCAAAGATGACATCATGAGGGAAATTTGAAAATACTTTGATTTGAAGGAAAGTGAAACACACACCTCGGCATTTGTGGGGCTCGGTAAGAGCGGGGCCGCGGGGGCTGTGATGGGGTGACGCGCGTGCCGTGGCAACAGGCGCGGCCTCCGCCGGCGGGGCTTCCACTTTCTGATGCCAGAAGGCACGGTGAGCGCACCGCAGGCAGAAGGAAGAAGTAATGAAGGTAAGAGGAGAAGTTTGTGGAAGTGAAAACAAGGATGGCAGAGAAGATCAGTGACACTGAAAATTGGTGTTTTGGAAGGAACAAATTGATAAATCTCCAGCCAGCCTGAGAAAAAGACACTGAGACATTGTTAAAAGGAGAAGTTAAATACAAAAATTAAACATGAAATATTGACTCATCTGGTTCCCACAGTGGCCTTAGAAACAAAGTGCACTCGCTGATGGCGTTGGTAGGTCACAGAGTTTCCCGGCTGCTGAAGAAGCTGCTCCAGCTGAGGGGGACAGAAACTCAGTAATTTCCGCGTTTGATCTGCAGGTAATCACATCTTTTGTTAGATAAGGTCAAGGGCTTTATTTTTTAATTTTTATTATTTTTAAAAGATTTTATTTATTTATTAGAGAGAGAGAGAGTATGAGAGGGGAGAAGGTTGGAGGGAGAAGCAGACTCCCCGCGTAGCTGGGAGCCCGATGAGGGACTCGATCCAGGGACTCCGGGGTCATGATCTGAGCCGAAGGCAGTTGCCCAACCACCTGAGCCACCCAGGTGCCCCAAGTCAAGAGCATTTTAAAAGAAAACTTATATTAATTTTTTTAAAAGATTTTACTTATTTGAGAGAGAGCAAGAGTGGGGGTAGGGGCAGAGGGGGAAGCAAACTCCCTGCTGAGCAGGGAGTCCAACAGAGCTCCATCCCAGGACCCTGGGACCATGACCTGAGTGGAAGGCAGATGCTTAACCTACTGAGCCACCCAGATGCCCCTAGCGACTCTTTTTTAAAAAGACTTATTTATTTATTAGAGAGTGCACTTGCACGCTCGTGGGGGAGGGACAGAGGACGAGAGAATCCCAAGCTGGCTCTGAGTGCGGAGGCCAGCGTGTGACTCTAAGGTCATGCATGACCAGAGCTGGAACCAAGAGTCGGACGCTTGCCTGACTGAGCCACCCAGGTGCCCCTCAGCTGAGTTTTTTCAAGAGCCTTCAAAAGTTACATAATCTTTGACATAATAATTCCATCTTTGGAAATCTGCTCTGAGGATTTTAACGTACAGCCCCCTTTGCCTTTGGGCATCTCTGCTGAGTGAGCCGTGGTGCCCACGGTCACTGAGTCTGCCACCCACCCCTCCTTTTCTTGTCAAGCGGCCTTGCCCACACTGGCACGCGTCTTTCCCTCTGAGCCTGGAGCGGGGATCAGCTGCACGCTCCGCCTCCCTCTTTCCTCCCTGAGCCTTGGAGTCCCATCCTGGCCATTCACCAGTGGCGCAGGTTGGGCTGTGCTAGCTTCCAGGACTTCATGTGGATCACAGAGGCCTGAGTGAAACTAGCCCTTAGGATTTTTATTAGTTCAGCTTCTGTGGGTAGAGCCCCTCTCTTTTTCCCTCTCTGTGCATCATAGGACAGTGTCCCATGCTTTTTCCCCTTACCTGTGAGACCCTTGTGGGCAGCTGGGCTAAGCATGCCTGTTCTGGCTGGTGTTCCCAGCACCCAGCGTACTGGCCTATTACTTCCCAGGCATTAAGAGTATTCGAGTGAGTGGATGGATGTTCAAGGGATTTGATCCATAAATCAAATAAAGCCAGCGCATCTTCAGAGACTAGTGTTTGAGGTGTAGTCAAAGGCAGCCTGAGAATGTGCTGGGAAGGAAGGGGTGTCGTGTGCAGCGGTCTGGTCCTTTTGCGATGGAAGGGTCTGGAAGCTTTGCACCGTGTTAGCTTCTGCAGGTAGATTTGTGTGCAGGAGACGAGAGAGAGACACCACCGAGAGAGAGACACCGCAGGGCTCCTGCCTTCTAGCGGAGTTGCCACCGCCGAGAGAAGAGTTTCAAAGCAGCAGGATCGGGTGGGTGAGGAGTTGTTTGTTTGGGTCATTAAAAATGTTTGGTTTGGGGACACCTGGGTGGCTTAGCCATTGAGTGTCTGCCTTCAGCTCAGGTCATGGCCCCAGGGTCCTGGGATCGCATTGGGCTCCCTGCTGGGCGGGGAGCCTGCTTCTCCCTCCCACTCCCCCTGCTTGTGTTCCCCTCACTGTATCTCTCTGTCAAATAAATAATAAAAATAAAATCTTTAAAAAAAAAGTTTGGTTTGCTCTTTAAATTGATGGGACATTTGTATTACTTTGTTAAATGTAGGACTTGAATTTTATATATTTTAAATTTTTACTAGAATTGGTTGTATAATTGGCCTTTTTTTTTTTTTTTTTAAATTTTATGCCTGTATTCCCTTATCTTCCTCCAACTTCCCTTGTGGATTGCTTCCTAAAAAGATGAGAGAAAAATTCAGCATGCATATGTGCCCCCTTAATTCCACTTCAGCAACAGCACCCCTCCCATGTAGCCAGACTTCAGAGTAACCGGGGAGGGTCCGTCCCTGCCTGCCCTGAGAACCATCTTTTCTCACGTCTGACCAGCCACTGCTCCCCGACCCCCTTGTGGGCCCCGGGCACCCTTTCGACAGCCTCTACGATCTGCCTTCCGTTTGAAGATGCGCCTTGTCTCTCCACTTCCTTTACCTCCAGGAGGGAGAGTAGTGTTGTCAAACATAGGCTTTGGTTTCGCTAAATCCCCAGTTTCCAGATTTTCTGCGAGGCTGATGCTTGCTCCTGGTTTTGGATGACATTAATGTGTGCTGCTGTCTGGGACAGTGGTCTGGGCTGGGTAGTCAGAAAAAGAGCCCCACTTGGGTCTGATTTTTAACCAGAAGAGAGTCCAGTCGGCTGTACACGTGAATGCAGGCTGAGGCGGTTTGGCAGGGGTCCCCATGCCCCTCGTCCCACTGTGGCTGTGCCCTCAGGAGCTGTGTGGTAGACAGATGCTCGTGGAGGGTTGGCTTCCCTTTTCCTTCTTCCAAAGAAAAATAAGGAACTTTAACTTTGTTTCATGCCTTGAGCCACGAGACAGTCTAGGGATTTGAATCAGAGCAAACTGATACATTTTTCCATTTTAATTTTTTCCCTCTTGTCTCTTGATGTGGCAAGTGCCTGAAGGGGTTTGCATTTGGAGATGGGTCATTGTGACAACCAGTTTGAAGAAGCTCTTATCCGGGCTCATACTGTCTTCAGGGACATCTCGTGGTGTCTGGAGATGGTTTGGGTTGTCACGCTGGGGAAGGGTGTGCTGCTGAAAATCCCATGGTGGATAGGACAGCCCTCACCAGAGAGAGTGACCCAGCCTAAAACTCCAGTCGTTAAGATTGCCCACTTTTAAACTTGGTAATTCAGTGACAGTGTGGGTGTGCGTGCCCGAGCGCTACCCTCTGAGGGTTTGTGACAGCCCGTTGGCTGCCATTCGCTGACTAATCCCCAGCTTCCACTTCCATACCCTCTGATTTAGGTGTTCTTCTAAGTACCTTTTGTGGCACATTTTATTAAATGTGAACCACGTAGTGGCTTTTAGCACATTCACTGTGTTGTATAACCATCAGCTCCGTCTTACTACAGAAGGTTTTTTGTTTTCCCTGGGGAGCCCTATACCTGTTGAGCAGTGTTCATCCCACACGCATGTACACAGAACCCCTAGCAACCCCCGCATTTTGTCTCTGTGCATTTGCCTCTTTCATGTAAACAGAATATTTCATACACGTGGAGTCACACAGTTTGTGATTGTTTGCATCTGGCTTCTTCAGGCAGCATAATATTTTCAGGGAATAGCCATACGGTAGTGCGCACCAGTGTTTAACTCCTTTTCACTGCTGAGTAATATTCCAGTGTGCGGCTATACTACACTTTATCCATTTATTTGTTTAAAAAAATTTTGAGGTTTTACTTATTTGACAGGCAGAGGTCACAGGTAGTCAGAGAGGCAGGCAGAGAGAGAGGAGGAAGCAGGCTTCCTGTGGAGCAGAGAACCCAATGTGGGGCTCGATCCCAGGACCCTGGGATCATGACCTGAGCCAAAGGCAGAGGCTTAACCCACTGAGCCACCCAGGCGCCCCATCCATTTATTTATTGATAAACACTGAGCTCTTGGCCATTGTGCGTAGCACTGCTGTGAGATGTGTGCATGTGTGAGGACTGGTTTCTAGTTCTGGGGGACACATGGCTAGGAGTGGTCTTGCTGGATCACATGGCAAATCTGAGTTTAACTTTCTGAAGAACCTCCGTACCATACTGTTTTCTTTCCACACTTACTCGTATTGACAGAAAAGCTTGTGTTTGCTCATTACATATGTAACATAATTCCAAAATAAAGCTATTTTTGTTAAATAAATGCTTTAGAATTAACAGTTGAACTGGGGGCCATTTCAGTGTGTTAATACCTCTCCTGGCCTCCAGACTAGGTGTGTGGCTGGGAGTTTTAGATGCAGGAGATAGTGAATCCATCAGCAGGCAGGTGGTAATCCTTGAAACGTCCAGAATGGGACTTTTCACACACATTTTAATTTGGAGCGATCACAGAAGCCTATGTAAGTGTTTTGAAACTTAGTTTCTGAGAAAGAACAAGCAGATATTCCAGAAGAAATCTAGAATTAAGGGTGCTTTTGTTCTGGCTGCAGTACTGGGAGAGGAGAGTTGGGAGCTCTTCTAGGGGGGCCTCCTGGCCACCAGGGCTAGGGCTGGTGGTGGGAGTGGCACCTGTGCCCCCGTAGACCAGCCACACTTGGAAAGTGTCCAGGCCTCCTTTTGAGATTCAGATGCATTCCTTTACATGTCTGATGGCAGAGTCTGGGTTACGGTACTTTAGAAGCTTCTGGAACTGCAGTGGTGGTTTTTACTGTTACTGTAATTTTTATAGTTGGATTCAGTAGGATTCAATGTATTTTCCAGGAGGCATTGCTAAGGAATTTTTAGAAAGAAACTGAGATCAGAGTTCTTTTCCACCCTGAAAAGCCAAATACTAAGTTAATACAAAGTGCTAAGCAAAATGACGTGGGACAAGAAATGGTAGTAGGGAAGGGATGGGTTCATGTGCTCCTTCAGCCGTGTGGAATGTAGGTCGTTGCAGCCTGGATGCAGTGCATGGAGAGCCTTTTTTGTCTGTTGCAGACGATTTTTCATGCATTGGAGACCAGACCAGAAGCACTTCTGAATTAAGGTAATGCTGGTGCAGTTGATCCTGTCAGGTTTTAAAGCACAATGTTTAAATTTCTTCAGGGTTTCTTATTTTAAATACCTGGTTTTTGTACAGTTTTGCCCGTCTCTTTTTTTTTTTTTTTTTTTAAAGATTTTATTTATTTATTTGCCAGAGAGAGAGAGCAAGTACAGGCAGACAGAGTGGCAGGCAGAGGCAGAGGGAGAAGCAGGCTCCCCACAGAGCAAGGAGCCCGATGTGGGACTCGATCCCAGGACGCTGGGATCATGACCTGAGCCGAAGGCAGCTGCTTAACCAACTGAGCCACCCAGGCGTCCCTGCCCATCTCTTTTTTAAGCTTATAGTTGGTTTTCAGAGCAGATTGTTCCTGAGAAGCATGTTTTTTTGAAAGGCTGTATCCAGTGTTCAGAAGGAAGAGCTAAAGTCCCAGCTTTCTGAACAGGGCGGGATTTCTCCAGCTGTTTTCATTAGAAAGCAGGAGAGCCATTTTTCAAATCAGACCTTGGTTGGAATACGGTAGATTGTGCAGGTAAAAGGAAAGCCACGTGACTCATAGAAAACTCCCTATAAATTTGTGTGAAGTGGGAGCAGTACAGCAAATGTGTCACAGAGTCAGGGCTCAGTGGGTCTGGTTGAGGGTACAGTTCTTTTTGTAATTCTTGGAACTCTGTAAGTTGAAAGAATTCTTTCTTTTAAAAGATTTTATTTATTTGAGAGAAGGCGTGCATGCATGTGTACCTGGAGAGAAGGCAGAAGGGGAGGGGGATGGAGAGAATCCCAGGCAGACGCCTTGCTGAGGTGCTGAGCCCAACTCAGGGCTTGATTCTACAACCCTGAGATCACAACCTGAGCTGAAACCAAGAGTCGGATGTTTAACAGACGGAACCACCCAGACAGCCCAAGTCAAAGGAATTTTAAAAAGCAAAACTAAATTAGGAACACGTCTGTGGCTCAGATGGTTAAGCCGCTGCCTTCGGCTCAGGTCATGATCTCAGGGTCCTGGGATCGAGCCCCGCATCAGGCTTTTCCCCCCTCTCTCTGTGCTCCCACTCTCTCATGTGCGCACGTGCTCGCTCTCAAATAATTAAGTAAAATCTTTAAAAACAAACGAAAAAACCCCCAAAACTAAATTAAGTGACTTCATTGCTTGAACAATTGGTCATCCCTATGCAGAAGGTGAACTTGGCGCTGTAGACAAAATTTAACTCAAAGTGAACCTCAAAGTCACCCTAACTAGAAGACATTGAAGATTGTTAAGACTTCAGGTTTGGCAAAGATTTCTTAATTATGACATCAAAGATAAAAGCCATAAAAGAGAACATTTATAAATTAGACTTTGTCAAGATTAAAAGGCCTCTGCTCCTTCAGAGACACTGTTAACAACATGGAAAGACAAGCCACAGGCTGGCGCACGAGGTAGTGCGTGACACATCTTAGACGACTTGTGTACAGAGGAAATAAAGAACTCCTAAAACTCAGTATGAAGGAAGCAAGTGATGCGAACAGACACTTCAGTGGAGAGTAGAGAGAGCGAGAGCAGAGAAGCATGATTGAAAAGATGGCCAGGGTGCGTGGGGGGCTTAGTCGGTCAGTCCTCTTCCTTCAGGTCAGGTCTTGATCCCAGGGTCCTGGGATCGAGTGCCGTGTCGGGTATCCCTGCTCAGCGGAGAGTCTGGTTCTCCCACTGCCCCACTGCCCTCCTCCCTGCTTACGCTCACTCGCTCACTCTGAAATAAAATCTTTTTTTTTTTTAAGATTTTATTATTTATTTGGCGGAGACCGCGAGAGAGAGAACACAGGCTGGGGAGTGGGAGAGGGAGAAGCAGGCTTCCTGCTGAGCAGGGAGCCCGATGTGGGCTCGATCCCAGGACCCTGGGATCATGACCTGAGCTGAAGGCAGACGCTTAACAACTGAGCAACCCAGGTGCCCCCAAAACAAATAAAATCTTAAAGAAAAAAAAAAGGAAAGGGAAAGCCACAATCGTTAGCTGTTGGGAGATGGAAATTTAGTCCGTAAGGAGACACCACGGTCCAGCTCCTAGACGGACTAACGGGTGGTCATGGCAAGTGCTGATGAGGACATACAGGAACTGGGCTCGGAGGCACTGCTGGTGGGAGAGGGAAACGGTGCAAGCACTTTGAAGACAGTTTGGCAGTTTCTTACAGTGCTGAGCATGTGCCTCCATATATGCTCCCTGTTCAGTGTGTCCCCAACAGAAACGGAAGGAGACGTCCGTATAAGACTTGGGCACGCGGCAGCACGGATGAGTGTCAGAATAACACCGAGCAGGCAGAGCCAGACCGTAAGAAACTACACACTGTAGGACTCCGTGTGCCCAAATTTTGGGAGCTGTGCGCTGGTGCGTGGTGACAGAAAGCAGATGGGTGGCACCTGGGGAGGGGTGGGATTCCAGAGGGGCACAGAGGATGACGGACATGTTCGTTACCTGAATTGTGTGGCTGGTTTCAGAGATGTGTCCGTGTGTTAGGTATTAAGTGGTACATATTTATTGTGTAACTTGCATTTCAATGAGGATATTTTATGTTTTAAAAACTAAACGAACAATTAGAAAGCGATGCGAGCAAGTCTCATCTCTGCTGGGTGAACCCCAGTACCTCACAGGTTGACGCTTTCCGTTGTGTTCTTGGTCTCTGCCGACTCCGCTGACTGGCCAGGAAGTCCGGCAGGTGAAGGAGGAGGTAGTTTTCTTAAGTAATTTCAGGCTAAAATGTTTTGCTACTACTCTTACAAGTCCTACTTAGGGAGGGTTTACTGTAGTCCATTCAGGTTTTAAAGGCCTCACATGGCTTCTCATTGATCCCTCATAGCATGTAAGGTGTCCGTCCTGTAACTGTCTCCACTTTGAGACCGAAAAGCAGAGGCAGAGAGAGGTTAGGCACTTAGCAGAGGCCACCTGCGACGAGAGGGTCAGGACTGGGACCCTGCATGAGCAGGACCCAAGCGCATGGCAGCCGCGCTGTCCCCAGCCGGCCGGTCCTGTTCAGTCGGCTGGACGTGCAGAGGCTCATGGAGACAGTTTCTGGGGGAGACCCGGTGGTGTTCCTCCTCGTTTCAGGAAGTAGTTGTAAGAACAGATTGTATGATGGAGTGCAATTAGCACATCGGCCCAGAACTTGGGGGTGAGAGCCTCTCCCACGTGCTTGAGGTCGTTCCCTCCATCGTGTGTCCAGCTCTCACCACCCTTCCCTGCCGGACCTTTCTTCTGGATGTGTGCCATTTGTTTCTTCAAACATGTTAATTGCGTATGACGTTTGGCTCTGAGATAAGTAAAGTGCAGCCTCTTGTTTGGCCTCAGCAGTTTTGCAGGGGTTGGGTTGACTGAACGATTTTGATCCCATAGGGTGTGCTGGGTTCTGTGCTCCACGCTGGGAGCACAGCAACGGTACAGGCTCCGCGGGCGAGACGCAGGGGAGAGTGCAGCGGCACAGGTGGGTTTCCGTGGGGCGCCAGACACGGGGTCAGGAGAAAGGCTCACTGGCCCTTTCCTGTGACTCCAGAGAGAGACAGAGCCTCAGGGAGGGGAACTCCTGCCCGCTCTCCAGCACCCACTCACCCTGGTCTTCCATCTGGTTCCCTGAGCTGCCCGTGCTGCCAGTCTCCAGCAGCTCTGCAGCCTCCTACCCCGGTCACTGTTAGCCCTGACTGCCGGCTGCTGGGCGGCTGACGGGGCCTGGTTCGAGGAGGTGCTGGAAGCGGGGGCGTAGGACTGAGCAGATACGAATGGGGATGCGCCTCTCTCGGTTTCTGACTCGGAGGACAGAGGTTGGCTTTGTGGAGGGAGAGCCTGGTTCCTGCTATTCTAGAACGACGCTGAAGTGAATCCATCCCCAGATGAGAGTCTCCCACTGGAGGGAAGAGGGGAGGCAGGGCTCGGTGCTGTGCTGGCCCCTGTGGTAGTTGGTGGCCGCTGGCCATGTGTTGACTGAGGAGCACTTGGAGTAAGGCTGGTCCAAATGGAAATGTAAAACACACACTCGATTTCAAAAACTTCGTATGACAAAGGAGCATGAAATACCCGTTTGTAATTGTTTTATATTGTTTACATGTTGAAATAACATTTTTGGTATGTCGGATTAAATAAATATATTACTAAATTGACGTTAACCCACGGGCGCCTGGGTGGCTCAGTCTTTAAGGCTCTGCCTTCGGCTTCGGTCACGATCCCAGGGTCCTGGGATCGAGCCCCGCATGGGGCTTCCTGCTTGGCGGGGAGCCTGCTCCCCCTCCCCAGCTCCCCCTGCTTGTGTTCCCTCTCTCGCTGTGTCTCTGTCAAGTGAATAAATAAGTAATCTTTACAAATAAAATTAAATTAACATTGACCGATTTTTTTTTTTTTTTACTTTTTTAATATGGGTACGGGAAAATGAAAACCTCCACGTGTGGTTCACGTTGTGTTTCTGCTGGACAGCACTGGCGAGCTGACTGGGTGGGGTATAAGAGCCCGTGAGGGTGGGGGCTGCAGAGGACACCCAGAAACTCTTATCCCTGATGAGTGGGCTCTCCTGAATTGATGGCATTTAGCTGGAAAAGCAATTTTTTAAAAAAAGATTTTATTTATTTGACAGAGATCACAAGTAGACAGAGAGGCAGGCAGAGAGAGGGGGAAGCAGGCTCCCCGCGGAGCAGAGAGCCTGATGCGGGACTTGATCCCAGGGCCCTGAGACCATGACCTGAGCTGAAGGCAGAGGCACAACCCACTGAGCCACCCAGGCGCCCCTGGAAAGCAATTTAAAGGTGCTTCCCCTAGAAGTGGAGAAGCTAAGATCTCTGGCCGCAGTGCGCGTGTGACCGTGAGCAGAAAGGCCTGCGCGCAGCTCTCCTGGTCGGAAGGCTGGCCTGAGCCGCTAACTTCCGTCGCGTCAGTGTCCGAGAGCTTGCCCCGGTGGGGTGCTGTGTGCGTGCAGGTGACAAGGAAGTGAAGCGTTGTTTTACGGTCCTGCGAGCATTGCGAGCCAGTCAGCCTGCTTAGGGCGCCCGGCAGGGGTAACTCCAGGGTAGGCTCCGTTGGAATTGTGGCCATTTGGGATCGTATCCGCCTCTCTTGGTGACCACGTGTACACTCGGTAGGACCTCTTCCCGTGATGGTGAGGACACAGTTTGTGCTCCTCGGTCACATCTGTGACCTGGGAGTGGATCGTAAATCCGCTTCTACCTCAAGTGGGAGGTGTCCATGTGGTAAAATCATCAAGACGCCCTGAGTCAGACCCTCAAAAGGACGTTTGGCTCTGCCTCTTCAGACTGGCGCCTGAGGGTGGGCGTTTGTGTCTTCACCACAGCGACCTCTGTCCGTGGCAGGTGCTTAGTGAGCGAATGTAAGGTGCTTGTAGAGCAAGGCCAGGAGTGCTGCTGAGGAGAGAGGAGCTCTCCTTCTCTGGACGCGGACTGGACATGACGCCTGATCTCTCTGATCAGCCAGCCTGCACCTGCTCCCCACTGCGACAGAAGTGATCTGATGGCGAAGAATCACAGAGCTGTTGGGGGCAAATCAAGACATATTCAGAAGAAGTTAATAGACATTGATGAGTGTGAGTCAAGCTTTTGGTTTCTGTAATTTTGGGGGGAGATGCGAGCTGCAGGCTGTCTGAGTTCACAGTCCGTTCTGAGAGGAGCAGCGGAGACGGCTCTGCTTACCTGGACGTTGGCTCCTTGGGTGTCAGATCACGTACACCGTTGTCAACAGGAACGTATTTATACAGCCTGTACGGTTGTGTTTCTGCTCTCATGGCTCGCTTTTCAGACTGTGGACAAACCTTGGCCGTTGCCTCCAGGCGGGAAGGAGGATCAAGCGGCCTCGCGGCGAGCGTAAGGGCAGTCTGGGCACAGGTGGAGAGAGTCTCCGAGGGTGAGCCCCTATGGACGTCTGGCTCTGGAAGGGGCACATGGAGGGGAGTTGTGTCTTGGGGGCGGGGCTGCTCGAAGATGAGGGACGCTTGTCAAGGGGCTGGAGAGTGAGAAGAATGTCCCTCGACGCTCCTGGGCCGAGACAAGGTGTTGTCAGCATGTCATACTTCTTTGGCTTCCTGGGCCTGGTTGGGCGGGTACTGTGTAGGAAACGGAGCTGGGCCGGTGCTCTCTTTCCCTTCCCTGAGGCCCCCTTCGAGCAGCAGCACTACAAGGGAGCGTCGAGGCTCAGCTCCCTTGGGCTCTGTCAAGTGCTGGGAGGTCCCCAAAGGGTCCTCCAGGTTCCGTTTGGTGTTCTGTCGGCAGAAATAGGAGGTGGACGAAGTTTCAAGTTCTTGTCTAATTCAGGTGTTTAAATAAGCCTGGGTTTAAGGTTATTTAGTACAGCTAGAGAATAAAGGAGTACCTTCTGGGCTCGGGTCTCGGCTGCAGAGGGGAGATCATCAGGGGGATGCTGTCATTTGGAAAGTGCCACAGGAAGATGCGTGCGTGGCACCACCACTGTGGCCCTGAGGCCAGCCACCTTCAGAGGTCAGCCTGTGGCAGGTGTGGCTGCCCTGCCCAGCGGGAGGCACCTTTCACTGGGGTGTCAAGGCGAAAAGACGAAACTCCATCAGGACCAGTCAGACAAGGCACCGCAGACTCAGGTCTGGATTCCGTGAAGGAGCAGCACCTCGACCCAAGAGGATGGCGGTTGCAGCACCCACTTCCTCTTAAGGACTTCAACAAGCAGTCGCACACTAAGTCGTACAGTAAGACCACTTGTGGTGGTCCTGTGGCCCTGTGGTCCTGGGACCTGACTTGAACTGAAGGCAGGTGCTCAACCGACTGAGCCACCCTGGTGCTCCTAGATTTAATTTTAATATGTTCTGAAGTATAAATTCTTTCTAGTAATTTTTTTTTAAAGATTTTATTTATTTATTTGACAGAGAGAGATCACAAGTAGACAGAAAGGCAGGCAGAGAGAGAGAGAGAGAGAGGGAAGCAGGCTCCCTGCTGAGCAGAGAGCCCGATGCGGGACTCGATCCCAGGACCCTGAGATCATGACCTGAGCCAAAGGCAGCGGCTTAACCCACGGAGCCACCCAGGCGCCCTCTAGTAATTTTTTTTTCAAAGATTTCATTTATTTATTTGACAGAGAGAAATCACAAGTAGGCAGAGAGGCAGGCAGAGAGAGGGGGAAGCAGGCTCCCTGCCAAGCAGAGAGCCCGATATGGGGCTTGATCCCAGGACCGTGGGATCATGACCTGAGCCGAAGGCAGAGGCTTTAACCCACTGAGCCACCCAGGTGCCCCTCTTTCTAGTAATTTTTAAACGTGGCATTGCATAGCAGCCTGCAAGTAACTTGCACGTGTAGGTGAATAGTGCCTTATGACCAATGGGTTTCAAGGAACCTAGGAATGAATTTATTTATTTATTTAATAAAGATTTTATTTATTCGTTTGACAGAGACACAGTGAGAGAGAGAGAACACAAGCAGGGGGAGTGGAGGAGGGAGAAGCAGGCCTCCCGCCGAGCAGGGAGCTGGACATGGGGCTCGATTCCAGGACCCCAGGACTATGACCCGAGCCAAAGGCAGACGCCTAAGGACTAAGCCACCCAGGCGCCCTGGAACCTTGGAATTTGTAGTTATCGATACTGGTGCCTTCTCCGTCAGGCACATCTCTGCGCACACAGGGGTCGGGGTGTCTTACAACAGTGACTGGTCTTACTGCTGGTCGTGAGAAACTGTGCTCGACGCTGTCCCCGCAGCTCGCTTGCCTTCCTGCTGCTGCCGGGTGCACGGCTGATTTTTGTCACACAGTAGTTCTTTCTAGTGTGCACAGCCCCGTGGTGACTCATCACTCGAGCCCCGGCAGGGACCTGGGCAGTGGAGGGTGTACACGTCGGGGTGGTACCGCTGCTCACAGGGTGGCGGGCTTTTCCACTGCGCTGTCTCGGGGTTGAGCATGGACTTCTAGAAGGACGTGTTGACTTCCCACAAATTCAGTGTGAGTGTGAGTGGCATTTGGCCGTCAGTGACTTTATGAATTGAATTATCTGCTGTAGGTTTTGTTGTCATTTGAAAACTGTAAGAACCATTATTTTTCAAAGGTAGTAAACTGAAGTGAGTGAGGCTCCTCCTATTTTCTGGAGTGTCTGCTGGGGACCCCGGGATGGTCAGACTGTTTGTAGAGCTAATAGGTATTTCAGTGTATGTAGAGATTGTTTCTTGTGTCTTATTTTTCTGTTTATGAGACTAACATGATTGTTGTATGAAGTTACTTCTACTGAAGATGATTAAGTTTTTTACATTGTCCTAATGCTTTAGGGGATCCTCTTTGAATGGGGTTAAACAGTAAGTTAAGAAAAAAATTATACTGCATTGTCCATAAGTGTAAAATGTGCCAAGTAGAAGTGTTCTGTGTGTGCTTTACCTAATAGGAAGCCACTTACCTGAGTGGAGGACTGTTTGAAATTTGCGTCAGAAAACTGAGTTGCAGGGAAATCTGAGGAGACATCCGAGATGCTGAGGGCAGACTATTTAAATAAACTGCGTCCTAATAGAGTAATTTGCAAATATCATGTAAAAGTTTGCCGGATCGCTAAGCCAGAGCCAAATGAGGGTGTCACATGTGATTGCATTTCCTTTCTGCATCTTCATTACCATTTGGTTCCCCGTAAACTAGTCACGTTTTACTTTTTATTTCATTGAATATTCTGATATCTGCTATTTCGTAGAAGCTAATTTCATGGTAATATATCATCAAAATGTAATATTAATTTTTATCCCTTTTGAAACACGGATATAGAAACCTCCAAGGTTGACCATTTGGTTGTTCAGACAAATTTGGGGATTACTAGGTCGAGTCTTCCTCGCAGCCAGCTGGAGGGGGGGCAGTCTGTGTCATTGCAGGAAAATATGTGAGGACACTGCGTGATCTGTGTGGGGGATGCCTGTGCTCCCAGACTCTTTTTCTTTAAGATTTTATTTATTTGAGAGAGAGAGAGAGAGCGTGAGCAGGGGGAATGGGAGGGGCAGAAGAAGAAGAGAGAGAATTCCAAGCAGACCTCCACTCAGCATTGGAGCCTGACCTGGGGCAGGATCCCATGACCCTGAGATCATGACCCCAGCCGAAATCAGGAGGTGCGCACTCAACCAACTGAGCTACCCAGTGCCCCTGTGCTCCCATGCTTTTAAATCAAGAGGTTTATGACAGATTCATCACATATTCGTAATGTAGTCAGACAATACCAAGAAATACTGACTTTGAAAAAATTTATTATAAGAATATTCAAACGTAAATAAAAAATATTATGTAATCACCCATCTCCAACATTTATAGAGTTTTGCCAATTTCATTTAATCATCTTCCTCCTTCCTTCCATTTTATCTTGGAGTATTTTGAAGCAAATGCCCAAATCACATCATCTCACCCATCGGTAAGAAGTATTTCTTTTTTTTCTTTTTCTTTTTTTTTTTTTTCCTTCCTTTAATCTTAAGCAAAAGAAACACAGGGGTTCAAAAATAAAAATTTATTTCCCCTGCAGTAAGAAGTATTTCCAACACTGTGGCCTTTACTCCTGCTGTGACAACAAAGAAAGAGCTCAGCTCTCATGCCACCAAACACCAGCCATATTCACATTTTCCTTATTTTCTCTGAAGTCTGTACATTTGGATTTTGAATCAAGATACAAAGTTACCGGGGCGCCTGGGTGGCTCCGTGGGTTGAGCCTCTGCCTTCGGCTCAGGTCATGATCCCAGGGTCCTGGGATCGAGCCCTGCATTGGGCTCTCTGCTCGGCGGGGAGCCTGCTTCCCTCTCTCTCTCTCTCTCTGCCTGCCTCTCTGCCTGCTTGTGATCTCTGTCTCTCTGTCAAATAAATAAATGAAATCTTAAAAAAAAAAAAAGATACAAATTTACTAACATAAAAAAAAACCTGTCCTACTGGAAAATTGAAATGCATATAAAAGTTAATCGTATAGGAACTTCATCATCAAACTACAGCAGTGACCAACTCACAACCAGTCCTATTTATGTCTGCCCTTGCCTGTTCTCTTCCATTTTGGTGGTTGTAAAGCAAACTTCAAACATGGCGTTCCGTTGTTGGGTAAGTTCGCGTACACCTGCAAGTGTGCGGAGGTTGCGGACCAGTTCTGTGGGACAGGGAGCCACAGTGCTTGGCTCTGTGCACCTGCTTCAGCACAGCACCTGTCCTCGAGCACGGTGTCCTTGTTCTGCCACCGTGTGTTGCTCACAGTTGTGTTAGCGCAGTATGTAATGGAAGGAGGGTTTCTCTACTTTCTTTTTCTGAATGAAAAAGACAAACTGATGAAATCGGTTTAAATTCCTCATGTGAAACTCTTTTTTTTTTTTTAAGAATTTATTTATTTGACAGAGAGTGAGAGAAGGAGAAGAGAGCACAAGCAGGGGGAGCAGCAGAGGGAGAGGGGGAAGCAGGCTCCCTGTTCAGCAAGGGAGCCTGATGTGGGACTCAATCCCAGGACCCTAAGATCATGACCTGAGCTGAGGGCAGAGGCTTAACCCACTGAGCCACCCAGGCACCCCTCATGAGAAACTCTTTACCTCAAAATGGTTATTTGACTTGGAGATGACGGGGGGCACTTCTGTGGCTGAACTAGGTAGCCGGCTTCTTCCCTGATTGAGTTTCAGAGGCATGTGAAGATTGCAGGAGACCTCGCTGAAACGGACTAGAGGTCCAGAAGGGGCGGTTGGTAGAGAAAGCCGGTACCGCTGGGTATCTGTTGCAGATCATCGCTTAGAGGCCCCAGTGGGAAAAGAGGTGCATTGTATCTCCTACAAGAGAGCCAGTGCCCTAGGGTGCCCGACTGGCTCAGTTGATGGAGTATATGACTCTTGACCTCGGGGTTGAGTGTGGAGCCTTCTAAAAAAAAGAAAATTCCACTGGCCCTGAAACTCAACTGGTGAGAAACCGTTACTACCCTGACCTCCTGCTTCTCTCCAATGGGCTTTTGTTCCAAACAGCCCTCCCAACGTCCTCCTCCTTCCTTCCTTCTTCCTCCCTAAAACACCGTTCCTTCCCTTTATTTGTTGGACTTGCCTGTGGTTTTACTGTGGCTTGCTTGTCCGGAATTGCAGTTCTCTGCTCTTCCCAAATAAACCCTCTTTTGGGGTAAAATAACTCGCACTTTGATTTTAAAGGCTAACAGGTGCTAGCCGTCCTGTTCAGTGCAGCACCGTGGGCCCAGGGGTAGCCAGCAGCTGGCGTCTCGGGCTGTCTCCTTTTTGCCTGTGAGACCACGTGTGTACACTGTGGCGGCTGAAAGCTGTGCTTCACAGTCCAATCACTGAAAGGCCTGCGGAGCACATCCCAGTTGTGTCTTACTTAATTTTCATTTCAGCCCTGTGATGTGGGTAACACCGTTCCTGGAGGGATTGGACGGAAAAGTGATTTGGTGTCACGTTCCTAGTATGTGTCAGAACCAAAACTAAGGATCATTTTTTGATATAATCACGCCATTTTGTCATTAACAAGCCTTGCAGCGTGAATGTCATTGTTAGTGACTGGGGTACTGGGGGGGGCACCCTTGAAGTTCCTTCCCACACCTTACTGGGGTCTTGATGAGAGTGAAGGGAAGTGATGGGGGCCACCTGAAGCACGTTATGTTGCAAATGTGAGATATTTGAATAAAAAATTTGTGTTAATGCTTTGACTTACAAAGATTTTGGATATAATCTGAATTAGGGCAGATCATATACTTTCAAGTTATTTAAATTTCTATGAAAAGTATTTCTAGGATAGACGTTCTAAATAAAAGCTAATGGCAATGTGGGTCATAAAGAACAGATATGAAACTCTCAGCAGGTCCTGTCTTACTGGATTAGATGGGCAAATGCACTGAGTCAGCACGGCCAGGGCTTAGCCTTGACTTTAGCAAGGGGAGAAGGAACCCCGGCCACGGAGACCCGTTGGTGGGGTTTTCTGAAGGCTTTGGGGACCTAAGGATAGTGAAGAGAAAAGCAAAGTGATTCCGTGTAAGTAAGACTTTTAAAATGTACATTTTCTTTTAACCAAAATAACATAAACTGCATTATCAGTGTTCAGAAAATGAAGAGGAAAATATGACCAATAATTCTAACAAAATGCTATTAGTCTTTTTAAATGTATTTTTTTCCACTAAAATATATATTTTAATCTTCCAAAAGAGCTAAAATTAGGGACTCCTGGGTGGCTCAGTTGGTTGCATGTGTGCCTTCGGCTCATGTCCTGCGATTTGGGCTCCCTGCTCCTCGGGGAGCTGGCTTCTCCCTCTCCCTCTGCGGGCCGCTCCCGCTGCTTGTGCTTTCTCCCTTCCTCTCTCTCTCTCTCTCAAGTAAATAAATAAAATCTTTCTGAAAAAATAGCTAAAATTATTACACAACTTTGTTTTTGTTTTAATATACATCAGGCAATTTTCCAAGTGTTTATTCCATCTTCCTTACTGTTCGTGGTGATACATAATAGTTCTTCCAGTTAAAAGTTAATGTTAATCATTAATGTGTTTTAACAAACACGTTATGTTTTAACAAAAAACATTGTTTTTTTGTTTTTTTTTTTAAACCAAGAGTATGGACCAAACAGTGTGAGTGCTTCTCGGCATCAGGGCCCAGGTAACCTGTTAACATTATTTTATTTTATTATTATTTTTTTTTTATTTTTAAGATTTTATTTATTTATTTGACAGAGAGAAATCACAAGTAGGCAGAGAGGAAGGCAGAGAGAGAGGAGGAAGCAGGCTCCCCGCTGAGCAGAAAGCCCGACGCGGGGCTCGAACCCAGGACCTGGGATCATGACCTGAGCCGAAGGCAGCGGCTCAACCCACTGAGCCACCCAGGCGCCCCTGTTAACATTATTTTAAAAAGAAAAAGCACGTGTATGTATAAAAGATAGTGTGGAGAAGAGCTGACCCACTGTTCCTGCTTCGTTCTCCGCAAACAGCCTGTTAGCGTTCTCTCGTGTGTGCAGAAAGACCATTGCTCGCACTAGCATAGATATTTGTCCTTTTTTGTGCACAGAGAGAAACATGCCATCACACATACACTGTTCTGTACCTTGTTTATTTCATTTACTGTGTCCTCATAGAAGAGCATTTGGGGTGAACTTTTAATTTATGGGAATTGGGAAGTTGTTTGCTTCCTCTTAGTTCCGCCGGTGTCTGAATGTGTGCGCTCCTTGCCTGTGGGTGTCAGTTTCTCTTTGGGGCAGCACTGACTGTGACGGTGCTGTTGGCTGACCTGCCACACTCAGGCTGTGACCCCCAGGAACGTGTCCATTAGCTTAGAGCAGAGGGTGTACACGCACATCTCATCAAGGTGGTCCTGGGCAGCACCCACTCGGGGACAGTAAGGCCAGTGTGCTGGACACCCTGAGGGCCCCTTCATCAGTGAAACTCCGTCCATCTATGAAAAAACTTCTTTTCCAGATTTGATTTCAGAAAATACACCTTTGACGAGAATAGAGCATGTAATTTTAGAAGATTTTTAAGTGCTTAACCATAGGTTACTTTTTCTCACCAGACCAGTTGTCTAGATTAAATAGGTCTGAAAGGACTTTTGTCTTTATTGCTAGTAGCCACAGGAGTAATCCTTCTCTTGAAAATGAACAGACATGGATTTTGAGTCTCTCTCTTGAGACTCAGATGCGGACACTGATTATAGAGGGCTCTGTAAGTAAAAGCATTAGTCATTTATGATACTTACTGATGAAAGAGAAATAGATCTGGTTTTGTTCGCTTTGCCTGTGACTAAAGATTCAAGCCAGCAAGTATTGATGTTATTGCTTCTGAAATTTTATGGGGTAACTGAATTAAATGGATCTTCTCGTTTTAAACACACTTGGAGGGGCACCTGGAGGACTCAGTGGGTGAAGCATCTGCCTTCGGCTCGGGCCACAGTAGTCTGCTTATCCCTCTCCCTCTGCCCCTCCCCTCCACTTGTGCTCTCTCTCTTTTTCTCTCTCTCAAATAAAGAAGTAAAATCTTAAAAAAAAATACAGACACTTGGGTTTTCAGTTAATTCATTTCTCTAGTTTTGAACAATGTAGCTGGGTGATTGTCATGTATATATTCATCTATAATATGTTTAAAAAGAACATCTAACTAAAAGAAGTACTTAAACTTAAGATCTCAGGGGTCATCCCACCTAATAATAGAATTTGGGTCTTTTATCTAAAGACCCAGCATCTCAGAAAGTACTTCCTGTTTACCTAGGTCCTAAGAGTTTGCTGTTTTTAGTCCTTACTTTAAAAATTAACCTTAACTTTTTAGTGTTGAAGTTATAATCAGAATTTATGTTTGTTGACTAAAACTAACAATTAAAGTGGTTTTTTTAAGATTTTATTTATTTGTTTGTCAGAGAGAGGGAGCACAAGCAGGGGAACAGCAGGCAGAAACAGGCAGAAGGAGAAGCAGGCGCCTCGCTGAGCAAGGAGCCCGACGAGGGACTCGCAGGACTCGGTCCCAGAACCCTGGGATCATGACCGGAGCTGAAGGCAGACCCGTAACTGCCTGAGCCCTGCAGGCGTCCCAGTAATTTACAATTGTATTTATTTATTTTAGAGAGGGAGAGCTTGCTTGGGGATGGGTGGTGAGGCAGGGCAGAGGCAGAGGGAGAGAGCATCTCCAGCGGACCCCCACTGAGCACGGATCGGGGCTCCATCTCAGGACCCCAAGGCCATGACCTGAGCGGATACCTGCAGTTGGATGCTTGACCGACTGAGCCACCCAGGCGCCCTCCTGTCTTTTTTTTTTTTTTTTTTAAAGATTTTATTTATTTATTTGACAGAGAGAGATCACAAGCAGACGGAGAGGCAGGCAGAGAGAGAGAGAGAGGGAAGCAGGCTCCCTGCTGAGCAGAGAGCCCGACGCGGGGCTCCATCCCAGGACCCTGAGATCATGACCCGAGCCGAAGGCAGCGGCTTAACCCACTGAGCCACCCAGGCGCCCCCTCCTGTCTTTTTAAGAGATTTTATTTATTTGTAAAAGTAACAACTCCGGGGTGCCTCTCTCTGTCAATAAATAAATAAAATCTTTAAAAAAAAAAAAAAAAGGTAACAACTCCGCTTACCCCACGCCAACCATTAGCTATTAATTACTTCTCTTCGGCACTGGTTTTGGAAGGCTTGAGTCAAAGGGCTTCTTTACAGACCAAGAGCAGTTCCCTGACACGGGGCGGGGTGCTGCTGCCTGCGTGAGAGCCCCCAGCGCCGCGTGACCGTGTGCGCGGCGTGTAGCTCGGATCCGCGCGCGGGAGCGGTGGCAGGGTGTCCTGGCTGGCGGCAGCAGTCCACAAACACGGGGGACACGTCATCCCAGCTTCCCAGCTCTTTTAGAAATTATCTCCTGTTCTCTTGGCACTGTCCCTGTTGCATATGTTACTGTCTGTAGGCTGCAGCTCTGAGGTGTTTGTCCGTGAAGATGGGCGAGAGCACTAGCCAGTGGCGTCGGGTAAAGTGTCTGTAGGGCGGCCGCTTCCACGTCGAGCTTCGGTAATGCTGCTTTTCACCGGGGAGGCTCCAAGTATCTTTGAAACCTTCCACATGCTTCCAGCTCCCACTTAAAGTAATGGCTTTAGAAACAACTATTTTGGTCCGAAATATTTCTGAATCTGTGTGTCAGCATGTATCGCCTTCCCAGAGGCGCCTTCATATCCCGTCCCGTCCCGTCCCTGTAAGGCCTTTCTTGGTGGTTCTGCAGACTGTCATTGAAGGTCAGGACTGGCGACGGGGGATTGCTTCCTGGAGGTCCTGCACACACACCCCTCGCCCCCTGCCTCCTGTCTGGCCTGTTTTCATAGCTGTGAATCGATAGCACAGCTGAAAGCAAGAACTAAGAACTCAAACACACACTGTTTAAAGATACTCTTTAGTGGGAAAGATATTTTTTGTTTTCATCAGTAAGTATACATCAAGTTTCTGTAATGTAAACCATGTAAATTTATTCTAAATGCTTTTGTGCAGAATAGGAAGATTTACCTAGACTGCGGACTCTAACATATATGCTTCCTGCCCCCTCCAGTTTCCCCCAGATAGGTTTCAGTCTCAGGAAAATAACTATTGTGAATTAAATATCTGGTGTATGTAATATTGACGCTGTCACTTTTGCATACAGTCTCTGGTGTGTGTTTGCACAGGACGTTGAGGCCCTTTGAGGAGCCATATTTGCGTACGGGCGTTCACCGTAGGCTTAGGCGCTTGAGATGCTGCTAATTATAGCTTCAGCTTTGAGATACATCGGTCATAACCATGACTGCTGTAACGTTCATGCTCTTGGTCGGAAATACAACCCCAGTTGCGGCATTCCCTTGGGAAGGTAGGTCTGGTCTAACAGGGAGACTTTGCTTTGAGTCTGGTTTAAGGAATGCTGTCTAAGGAGACTGGGGTGGCAGGGCTGTTTGTTCTGAGCCTAATTTGGCCTGTGCCTATCAGGATGGAGTTAGTGCTGCTGTTTCCTGGGACCCCATTTTGGTCGGAGAGCGAGATGTCCCCGGACCAGAAGCCTGTTGGATACCACACTGAGTGCTTTCAGAATTGCTGTGTGAACATTCTGACATCCGTGGGGCGTGGCGGCGGAGGGGGTCCTGGTTTCGAGAGCATCGACATGGTGCTGAGATTCTGGGCTGTCCGGCTGCCGCTCTGCTCGTCTCCTGAGCAGACTTCCCCGGCCGTCCGTGTGAGCTCTTCTAACGTCAGTCTACGCTCTTGGGTTTAGAGTGAGACTCCGATCCTTCAGGAAAAATGCTGCTTGACACATTTTTGCTTTTTCATCCCACCATCATCTTCTGAGTGTGTATTTGCCACCGTCACTGAAGGGCTGGTGGGCAGTACTGATCGCGTCTGACCGGTCCAGCCCTTGGTAGAACCGTAGAGGTTCTGGTGAGCGCTGAAGAGAAGTGCTCTGACTGTGATAAAAGATAGCTCTCCAAATGCCGGTTCCCTTTCACCCGCTTCGTTAAGCTACTCAGCCATTGTTTATTAATTTTCCTTATGCTTGTATTTCTGTTTCAGATCTCCGTTTCCTTGAGGTGGCACTGTAGAGCGCTGGCACCCGAAGATGAGTGAACTTGACCAGCTGCGGCAGGAGGCCGAGCAGCTTAAAAACCAAATTAGGGTATGTAGCTGTATGTGTGCTTGACTTGGTTTATAAATCATTCACATTTCAGGTAAGATGTTACCTGTTGGGTAGGGTGCGTTTCAGAATGACTACATAGTATTTTGGATTAAAACTGAATTTTCACTGGAGCAGGATATGCTCATGGAGCCAGGTACTTGGCCTAGGATGTGGTTTTCAGGGTTTTGTTTTCTAGTATGTCATTATTATTTTTTTTTAAAGATTTTATTTATTTATTTGACAGACAGAAATCACAAGGAGGCAGAGAGAGAGGAGGAAGCAGGCTTCCTCCTGAGCTGAGAGCCTGATGTGGGGCTCGATCCCAGGACCCTGAGATCATGACCTAAGCCGAAGGCAGAGGCTTTAACCCACTGAGCCACCCAGGCGCCCCAGCTCCCAGAGTTCTACAGCTTTAAATCCCAGCCTGGCCAACCGCAGAGCCCATGCACTTCTGAAAAGGCAGGGCTGGGAGGGTTCTGAAGACATGAATTCTGCTCTCCTCCCATTTTGTGAACCAGAACTTGTAATGAACATTTTCTACAGAAACATTAAATACAAGTACTTGTTCCTGTTTTCACACTGTCCTTAAGAAGACAGTGACAAGGAGGGGTCGACCCCCAGAGAACCCATTTCTAGGACACTGAGGTAGATTCGTATCCACTTGAAGGGGCTTCTTAAGGCCCAGCTCTCTTCAGAGCATCATTTTCTCAGTGTGTCTAAGCAGCAGTTTATTTTTCTGAGTCTGCTCTAAGTGGGGAGCTTTACCCCCTTCAGATGACCGGCTCCGTGTTCAGAAAGCCTAGTGGTGACTGGGCAAGGAAGCATCAGCATCTTGGTAGCCAACTTTTTTTCTTAAACACCTGAGAAAAGATAATGGAATTTTTAAAGATCTACAGCCAAGAGGATACAAAGTATCTTTCAAATTTCAAACCCTAACATTCTGAAGACCAACTCCACAGGGCGCCCTAGGCGTCTCAGATGATGAAGTGTCCGCCTTTAGCTCAGGTCACGATCGCCGGGTCCTGCTATAGAGCCCGGTGTTGGGCTCCTGGCTCAGCGGGGAGCCTTCTTCTCCTTCTCCCTCTCCTCACGCTCATGCTCATGAACTCCTCTCTCTCTCTGTCTCAAATGAAGAAATCAAATCTTAAAAAAAAAACAAAAACTTGGATACAGCTCAATAAAAATAAGCAAGACTTGGTGTTTTTAACGGTTTGCTCTGATCAGATTGGATTCACACCGCCCGTCCGCCTTCCAGAACACAGAACTCAGAATTTTGTTCTTCTGATCGCTATAAATTATTGTTTAGAAGTTCTTCATCATGGGTTCAGATCTGTGCGTAGCAGATAAAGAAAGTTTGTGTGGGGACGCCTGGGTGCCTCAGTCGGTTGGACAACTGCCTTTGGACCAGGTCATGGTCCCAGGGTGCTGGGACTGAGTCCCGCGTCACGCTCCCTGCTCAGCGAGGAACCTGCTTCTCCCTCTGCCTGCTGCTCCCCCTGCTTTTGCTCTCTCTCACTCTCTGACAAACAGATAAAAAAATCTTTTAAAAAAAGAAAGAAAGAAATTTTGTATGGCATAGAGGAAAGACATCGAAATTTGGGGGGAAAAAAGACAAAGCCTGAATGTTCACGTTGCATCTCTTGCTGCTTCGTTGTGAATTGCAGGCCTCTTCCCAGGGGCCAGGGCTGTCATGTGACTGACCACCTGTGGGATTTGAAAGTATGAACAGAGGGTGCCTGGCTGGCACAGTCAGGGGAGTGTGTGACTCTTGGCCTTGAGATTACAAGTTCGAGGCCCATGTTGGGCGTAGAGATGACTTAAAAATAAAATCTTTTGGGGCGCCTAGATGGCTCCGTTGGTTAAGCATCTCCTTTCAGCTCAGGTCGTGGTCCTGGGATGGAGCCCTGTATTGAGCTCCCTGCTCAGCAGGAAGTCTGATCCTCCCTCTCTTTCTGCCTTCCCTGCTTATGCGCTCTCATGCTCTCTCGCTCTAAAAAAATGAAAAATAAAGAAAATCTTTTATTTTTTCTTATTTTTAATTTACTTTTTATAAAAGATTTTATTTATTTGAGAGGCGTGTGCACGCACAAGTTGAGGGAAGGGGCAGAGGGAGAAGCAGGCTTCCCCCTGAGCAGGGAGCCCAATGCAGGACTGGATCCTGGATCCCAGGACCCTGAGATCATGACCTGAGCTGAAGGCAGACCCTTAACCAACTGAGTCACCCAAGACACCCCCAAAATAAAATCTTTTAAAAATAAAAATTTAGGGGCACCTGGGTGGCTCAGTGGGTTAAAGCCTCTGCCTTCGGCTCAGGTCATGATCCCTGGGTCCTGGGATCGAGCCCCATGTCAGGCTCTCTGCTCAGTGGGGAGCCTGCTTCCCCCTCTCTCTCTGCCTGCCTCTCTGCCTACTTGTGATCTCTGTCTGTCAAATAAGTAAATACAATCTTAAAAATAAAATAAAATAAAACGGCTTTTCCCTCTGTTTATCGGTAGTATCACCACGGTCTCTCGTACAATACAGTGTGAAAGGCCAGGTTGATCTTCGTACGCTAAACAAGGTGAAGTCACTTACGTCCCATGGCTTATTTTTTCCACTTACAAAATTCTCATTATTCTTTTTTTTTTTTTTTTTTTTTTTTTTTTTCAGATGAAGATTTTTATTTATTTATTTGTCAGAGAAAGAGCGAGAGCACAAGCAGGG
The DNA here is from genome assembly GCF_902655055.1 of Lutra lutra. Classification (NCBI taxonomy): domain Eukaryota; kingdom Metazoa; phylum Chordata; class Mammalia; order Carnivora; family Mustelidae; genus Lutra; species Lutra lutra. The sequence continues at coordinate 197,003,409 of NC_062281.1, forward strand.
GGAGTGGTGGGTAGAGGGAGAAGCAGGCTCCTGCCGAACAAGGAGCCCAATGTGGGTCTCCATCCCGCATGACCTGAGCCAAAGGCAGACACTTAACCAACTGAGCCACCCAGGCGCCCCATCATTATTCTTTTTCATAACTAAAGGCCACGTATAACATCAATAAGAGTGATACTCAGAACTAAACGTTGAACTCAGTAGTTGACAGATAGAATCCCGTTTAAAGACTTGTACTCTGGACCTTCCCTCAGCTTGCTCCTTACCCCAAATTTAGGTGCTGGCAGAGAAATGCTTGATGACATGATTTTTGGTGTTTTAATTATTTAATCCATTAAGTAGAATTAATTAAGCAGAATGACTTCTCATAGGATAATTAAAGCTGAATCTGAAATCTAGATCTTTGGCACATTTATAACAATAATGTCTTTGAGTATGTTTCCATGTTCTCAGTTGATAAATATTCCCTCCAGCTTCATGACGTAACTCACAGTGAGGCAGTTTGCCCTTAAAGAATGGTGTCCTGGGGGATGCCTGGGTGGCTAGGTGGGTTAAAGCCTCTGCCTTCAGCTTGGGTCATGATCCCGGGGTCCTGGGATTGAGCCTCACATGGGGCTCTCTGCTGAACGGGGAGCCTGCCTCCCTCTCTCTCTGCCTGCCTCTCTGCCTACTTGTGATCTCTCTCTGTCAAATAAATAAATCTTCCAAAAAAAAAAGTGTCCTGGGATACCCACGTCCCCCCCCCCCCTTGAAGGTGCGGGTATGTATGAATGCTGTCATGTGGTCATCTGTCATTTCGAAAGCAGATAATCATATGACTGCATAATGGAAACATTTTTCTTTTTAGAAATTTGTCATCATTTCCTTTGAAATTACTCTTGTACTCAAATTTTTGCCCCTTTCAAGCTCTTGTCTCATTTTCCTTCATAACATAGGGCTATTTTCTATATTTCCTAGGAAGTTTGATCACTTAGGAACAATAAAAACATCTTAGGTAGCCTTAGAATTTCCCTTCATAGTTCTTACCTGCTGCTTCACGAGGTCATCTTATAGGTAAGGGAGCAGGTAGCACATACAGCAGCCGGACAGTCTTACTGAATTGGATTGTCTTGGCTCCAGACCCTGTCCTCCTAGAGCTCAGCGTCCGATATCGTTTGGCTTCAAAGCACAGCCCTTCGCTAACATGATCTGGAGGGGAAGTTCTTCAGGCTGGACATCCAATGCTTTTTGGGTGTCTTTCCTGGGCCCCAGGGCTCCTGGGCTGGTGGAAAGACCGCGAGGCGCGCGTGCAGGCCTGTGGGAACGCACAGGAGCCTCGGTGGGCAGGAGAGGAGGCAGCGCCCGACTCCGGGCTTCTCCGGTGCCACCTGGCTTCCCGTGTGGCGGTCCCGGCACAGCCTCCATTTGTGGGGTCCCAGGGCGTTGTGCTGGTTGTCACGTGCACGGGGTGCCGCCGGTGCCGCGTTCAGGAGAGCCCAGAGCGCAGAGCACAGGGCGGACGGCGGCCCGACCCGCGTCCGAGGCGTGGGGCGGGGAGAGGAAGCCGCGCTCTTCCGGTCCGCCTTAGCGTCGGCCTCGGTGGAAGCGCTCGGAGACGTGGGCGTGAGGACCTGGGACTGAATGCACGGGAGCCGCGACTGACTCCGCTTTGTCGCTCTTATTTCCTAGGATGCTAGAAAAGCGTGTGCGGATGCGACCCTGTCTCAGGTAAGACCCCTGTGCGGGAGCCGCTCGCCTGGCCTAGGGGCTCGGGGCCGCCGGCGCTTGGCGCCTGGAGAGCGAGCGGTGCTGCGGCTCGACGCCTGCCCCGCCAGGGCGCCAGGGCGGACGCGCTGCTGGAAGCGTCCCCTCCGAAGGCGCGGCAGGTCGTGGTTTCTCTGGGCGGGATGAATGAGCGTCTCACGAGCCTTTCTAGCGTCCGGGAGGGCGGGTCCTCCGAAGGGGCACGTCCGTGACGAGCCTGGGGGCCCCAGAACCGCTGCTCGGGCGAGGCCACGCGCACGCGCGGTCCCCGCGGCGGCCCGGCCCGCGGCTTCCGGACAGTCCCTGCGGACGGACGAGGGCGGACCCGGCGCGGTGTCGCGAGGCGTCAGTCACACAGACGCCTTCACGCGCGTTCGCGGCCTGGCCGCGCCTCAGACGCGATGCGCAGTGCGAGCAGCCGGCGTGCGGCGTCACGGGCCGTGGATGCCGCCGGCAGGCGGTGTCCGGCACGGGCAGATCCGAGGGGCACGGGGTTCGGGAGCGCCTTCCCGGACTTCGGAAGGACGTGGGGAATGGCGGGGCTGGCGTGCTGGGGCCGGCGGCCGGGCGGTGGTGTTGCACGGGGGCAGGAGTGCGCCGGTCGCCGCGGACTGTTCACTTTAAATGGTGAGTTTCACCTCATTAAGAAAAAAGTTTTTGTCCAAAGAATTAAATAGAAATGTGAAAGGAAAATTATATTCATACCTCTCCTGAGGATGAGTCAAGGTCTTACCTTGTCCCGCTGCTTTAGGAGATGCGCTTTCGTTGGGGTTAAACGGCAAGTTAAAGAGAAACTTCTACTGCGTAGAATTCCTAAATTTGAATTCTCTGATATATTTCAAATACTTTGGGACTGTACGTTTTTTAAACCCATCACTGAGGCTCCTGGCTGGCTCAGTCGACAGAACATGCAGTTCCTGATCTCAGGGTTGTAAGTTCGAGCCCCATGCTGGGGATTTTAGTAGAGATTACTTAAAAATAAAATCTTTAAGAAAAACCCCATAAAACCTTATTGTGATACACTTCGTTCAGCTGTCAACGCGGAATCGTTAATGTCCGTTTTTCACGTGTTGGAGTGAATCTGCAGGTCTGCACATCAGTTCTGTGCCATAAGCAGCAACATTTCTAGTCGCTGCTGACCGTTGTCCAGATCACTGCCCAGCCTGGTCGCAGTGGACAGTGTGTGAGCCGCGGGCCCGTGTCCAGTGTGACGGGGGCTGACGGCTCTGTAATCTGGAAGGAGAGCAAGCCTGTGAGGACTGACGGCCAGGAGGAGCTGGGCCTGGATGAGCAGTCGGGGGGAGGGGCAGGGACCCCCGGGGAGGTCAGCGCACCTATGGACCAGCGCCGTGTGTGCACATTCTGGGGAGAGGGGTTGGGGGAGCAGGTGTTGAAGAGCAGGTAGTGACGGGCTTCATACAGACTGTGAAAGAGAGGTAGGTGCCGCAGCCGCAGTCGCCGTGGAGAGCTGCCGGGTGACTGGCAGAAGCCGGGTGGGCACAGCACCGTGGGTGAGCAGCACAGCCAGAACAGGGGTGGTGGGGCTGCCGGGGAGGGTGAGGGAGGAGGTCTCTGGGGAGGTCATTCCACGACAGACTGTTAATTTGCCGTAACTTTTATTTTTTAAGATCACAAACAACATCGACCCGGTGGGAAGAATCCAGATGCGCACCAGGAGAACGCTGAGGGGGCACTTGGCCAAAATTTATGCCATGCATTGGGGCACGGATTCCAGGTGTGTGGGAGCAGGAGCAGAACATAGTGTTTGAGACGCTCAAGGGTTGTTCTGTTTTTCTGAGGAAAAATATCCTGACCTCATCTGCAGTTACTTGTAAAGACAGAGTGAGACAAGCGCACGCTCCCTGTGCACATTTCCACTCACCCGGGCTGATGGTACACTGTCGCTGCTGCGGTGCCCTCCTCACGTTTGTGTGAGCTGTGACCCCCGCCCCTGACCTTGGCTCTCCCAGCTCCACTGTTCTGTGCCTGCGTGACCTGGGGGAGGTCACACAACTTCTCTGGTGCCAGGGCTCCGTGCCTTTGCAGCCTGTTGCACGCAACTCCTTGGCCCCTACCTTCTTGTGGTTTCAGCGCCCTGGCTCAGGGATCGTACACCTGTAAAAACCTGCCATGTGGGGGAGATTAAGTGTGTCGAGCCTTACAGCAGCGACTAGAACACCCTAAGCGCTGTGCACAGATTTGCTGCTGATTTTCTTGGAGCCCACAGGAGACGTGTGGAAGCGCGTGTCTTAGCTGCTGCCCTGCCTCCCTTTTATCTCTCATCCCAACAAGAAAGTGCCCCTCGGGCACTCATTTATTTTACTTTAACTTCTGCCCCTTGTTTGGACTTTTCCACTCATCTCCATCGCGTCCTGGGTCCGTCCTTCCCCTCCCCTCTCCTGCAGCGTCACTAGAGTGAAATCTGTTGGACTGTGTCTTTTAGAGGCTGCTGGAGAGTTTGTCTCTTCTGTCTTTCCCACCTGAGTCATTGAATCGCATGCTTGTGACTTGGTGGCTACAGCACGCTCTCCCAGACACCTGACACGCGATTCTCAAAGAGCCTTTCTTCGAGGAGCATTATTTTGTGTGTCAGAGAGGAATTGCTTGGTTTTCTCTTTGTTCATGAAATTGTCTGCTTCAGAGTGTAAACAGCTACAGAACAAAAGAATCTATCTTTAGTTTGTTCTGTACGCTGTTCCGTACAATTTCAAATGCAAATGAGAGCTAACTTCGATCATTTTAATGACGGCAATAATCAGAAAAACTAAGAAAGGGGAAACGAAAGCAAGAAAAATGCGGTGGCTCATCAGTCCACCTTGGAATTTGTTATCAAAAGTAGACAGTAACCAAATGGTACGTTGCCTCCAGGGCTTTTCCTCCATCTGTAGGAACAGCAGTGTCCTTCTGGAACGGGACACTTGATAGACGCTGCGGCCAGGCTGTACTCAGAGCCTGGCACTCAGGAGCCCAGCGCTTGGAGCCTGGTCCTCGGAGCCAGTCGTGGTCGAGGCTCCCTAAGCCATTCAGTCTCCTGCAGCAGCCAGGCTGTAGTCAGGGGAGTCGCAGAAGTGACACATCCCTTTTCTGAAGGGTCCCTGGGAGCACCAGGTCACCCTGCAGGCAGCTGTGGGAATGAGGACCGGAGCCCAAGGTGAGGCAGGAGGGCTCAAGCTGGACACCAGATCAGCTTCCCGCAGCCACTGTGCAAGCTCTGTGCTCTGCCTGGTTCAGACACACTGTGCTTTGAGAGCCTCCGAGTTAGAAGGAGGAGAAGCAAGGCCTGAGTAAGTAGCACCAAATTCAGGTTCCCGGTCAGCCCTCGAAGAAGCAGTGACATGAAAGACCATGTGGGAGGCTGGTGGGGGGCGCCGTATGGTCTTGTTCTGTTTCCTGGGTGGGGCGGTGGGATGTGTTTTACAACTGCCTTTGAAACTGCACCGTTAGGTCGCACAGTGTCCTTCTGTGGGGGCCCTATTTTTGTAATCTCAGACAAAAGAAAACTAAAAATCATATTCAGGAGGATCTCTGCTATCCCGAGCCTTTGAGATACTCTCTTTTTCTAGATACCCATATTTTCTGAGTAGGTGAATTTTTGTCTTTTTGAAGTCGAGAATATTTGTTCTTCATGATTCAAGGCTAATTCATGATTTCCAGTTATCTTACCGTGTTTGTGTAGTTTATAGATGTTCTCAAACTGCTGTTTAGTTTTCAGAACTGTAGGAGAGCCCACAGTGAGGGGTCTATGCGTGTGTGCGTATCAGTGTGTATTACGTATACATTTATGTTTATCAACAGAATATGTTCATTTATACTTAAATTTTACCTTTTACAACATTTGAGGGTCTCTTTCAGTTACATGAGTTAAAGTGAAACTTTTTCTCCCCTTTCTCAGTTCTTCTGAACTCTTGTTATAATTGAGAGTCAAACACAGTTGGCCCGGCTAGGCCCGAGAGCCCTCCCTCCTCCAAGCAAACGAGGGGCCGGAGGCATTTGGATGTGGGCCTCTCTTCAACCTCTGTCCTCAGCTCCCTGGACCCTCGCTTCCGTGCTGGCTCCGGCCTCTGTTCCGGGTGGGCGGTGCCTCACAGTAACAGACCTGGCAATAGCTGGAAGCTCTGGGGCCGGAGTGAACGCAGTTCTCCAGCAGTTGTCCTGTCTCGGATCAAGAAGCGTCCTCTCTCACCTTCTGGGGGATCATCGGACAGCTTAACGTTTCTCTAGCCCTGGGCGAGTCAGCAAATACTAAGCTCTCTGACCAGGAGACTTTTCTAAGGGTGACCCTCCTGGAGGACGAGCGTCTTTACCTCGGCTTGGATCTTCCAGCAAAGCCTGTGTAAAGGGCCAACCAGAGCTTCCCCAGCAGGCTGAACCCTACTCTGTTACGTGGAAGGAAGTAGCTTTACGAGCCTAATAGGTTTGTTCCTGAACCTGGGTGCAGGGCTTTGCTTTAAGAAACTGCATCGGGAGAGCGATCGGGTTAGACCTGCTCTGAGCTTGCTTCTGGGATGAATCTTGCAGTGCGGCGTGGAAACAGCTGTGATTCGTGCCGGACTCGTGGACTCCGTGTAAAGGAAGTTCTCGCATCAGAACGTAGAATTTGGTGGAAAATATCACAGTTGTCAGAATGTCTTGAATAAGTATTACCTCCAGGTTTTGATCAGTTCGTTAAGTCAAATATGCTCTTGGCTGAAATGGTCAAAACCTGTGTTTGATTGAAATCTTTAAAATGAAAAATCTGGGGGCTGCCTGGGTGGCTCAGTCGTTAAGCATCTGCTTTCGACTCAGGTCAGGATCCCAGGGTCCTGGGATGGAGCCCTGCGTTGGGCTCCCTGCTTGGCGGGAAGCCTGCTTCTCCTCTCCCACTCCCCCTGTTCGTGTTCCCTCTCTTACTGTGTCTCTCTCTAATAAATAAATAAAATCTTTAAAAAAAAATAATAAAACTAAATAAAAAATCTGTTGGGGCGGTGGCCATGCAGCCCTGTTCCCACATCACCCTGTTTCCAGGTACCTAGAGTGTCCTAGTGCAGAGGGTTAAAGACCCTTGGGGGTTGGTTACCTGTCCCCCTTCATTGGGGCGGTTGGGCCCATGGGGAGTCTGGAGACCTGGTCCTTCTCCCCCAGGTCTGACCCCGCCACTGTCCTCTCCTATAGTAGGAGGGGCCATCGGAAGCAGGGCCCTGCACACGTGTCCTGGGCGCCTGTACAGCATCTGCTCTCACCCTTGGGGGCATTGCTGGAATGCTCTGCTTAAAAAAAGAAAGAAAGAAAAACATTTAATCTCATTATTTACCATACTGTGGCATATGTCTGCCCGGCATTATGAATAGAGCCTTCTTGGCATTCCTTGAAAATACCACCTTCTGAGGACAGAGTTCTTAGGGTATCTTATGAGTAGCTGTGATTCCCAGAATTGCTCGGTCCCTTTGCCCATTAGTCATGCTTTCCTTCTGCAGTATCCTGCCTTAATTCTGCAAGTAAAGACAGAGTACCTTTTCCAAATGTAGCAGTTAACCAAAGCAAGAAAATAATCGTGAAGCAAATTTATGACAGTTAACAGGTCTCTTCTGCAGGACAAGACACGATTCTCCTGTAGTTCGTCATCTCTTTGCAAAGCAGGTGGGAGGTTAAGTGCCTCCTTGATGTTTCTAGGAGACCTGAATTCCAGATTTAGCTCAGTCTGGGAAATTTTCATGATTTTTGTTTTATTTTGTTTTTGATGAGAAATGTCTCATAAATTTGGAATATCTAAAAGCTGGTTATTCTTTACTATCTAAGCTTTCTGCATGTCAAATGGAACACAAAAGTTGTATACTAAATATTTTCTGCCACCTTTGGTTCTAAAAGATCTATAGGTCTGAAATTTGATTTATAATGAATAAAAACTAAACGTAAGCAGTTACAAGAAATCAACCTGTTGGGGCTCCTGGAGGGCTCAGTCAGTTAAGTAACTGCCTTTGGCTCAGGTCATGATCATGGGTCCAGGGATCGAGTCCCACATCAGGTCTTCTCTCGGCGGGGGGCCTGCTTCTCCCTCTCCCTCCGCCTGGCACTCCCCCTGCTTGTGCGCTCGCTCTTGCGCACTCTCTCTCTCTCTCTGTGTCAAACAAATAAAAATCTTTAAAAATTAAAAAAAGGGAAATCAACCTGTCTTAGCTCACCAGAGAGTCGCTTTGGTGATCTCGTCCGCATTTGAAAGCAGGCAGTCTTGACTCCGAACTGTTACTTAGGGGAGCATTTTCTTTCATGCTTTCAAAGTTGAACTAACAATTAGACCATTTGAATTTTTTTATAAATCAGTGTGCTTTGCCTCAAACAAGTGTGACGCTGGAGCTTGTGTTCGTAGTCACTGGTCTGTCCTGTTGCCCTTCTGTGATTCAGGGTTGCTGTGGCGCTGCTGTGGCACTGACCGGTTTTCTTCCGCCCTCTCCCTGCAGGCTTCTAGTCAGTGCCTCACAGGACGGCAAACTGATCATCTGGGACAGCTACACCACGAACAAGGTAAGGACTGCAGAACCCTCCCTAAGCAACTGGCCCCAGAGGACGCGTGTCCAACCTCCAGCCACTTGTGTAAAAACACGTCCCACAGGACAGGGAGGGAGTCACGGCAAGTTCTGTTCTCAGTGTGACGCCACATCTCGTGGCGAGCCCGTGCTGCTGGTGTCTTCGGCCGCGGCCCGTGGTCTCACTGCAGGGCAGCCGGGAGCTATGTCCCTCCTTAATGGTTCTGAAACAATTGCCCTTCATTGGGGCGGTCGGGCCCGCGGGGAGTCTGGAGACCTGGTTATTCTTTAGAACAGGAGTTCGCTTAGTCTGAGAAACTTTATGTTTCATCTAAAAATGTAGGGCGCCTGGGTGGCTCAGTGGGTTGGGCCTCTGCCTTCGGCTCAGGTCATGATCTCAGGGTCCTGGGATTGAGCCACACAACAGGCTCTTAGCTTAGCGGGGAGCCTGCTCCCCCCGCCTGCCTCTCTGCCTCCTTGTGATCTCTGTCTGTCAAATAAATAAATAAAATCCTTTAAAAAAAAATTTTATTTGGGGCACTTGGGTGGTTCAGTCATTAGTGTCTGCCTTCGGCTCAGGTCGTGATCCCAAGGTCCTGGGATCAAGCCCCGTATTGGGCTCCCTGCTCTCTCTTAGAGAGAGAAAGCACAAGACGGGGAGGGTCAGAGGGAGAAGCCGACTCCCCGCTGAGCAGGGAGCCTGATGCGGGACTCGATCCTTGGACGCCAGGATCATGACCTGAGCCAAAGGCAGACGCTTAACCAACCGAGCCACCCAGGTGCCCTGGACTTCTAATTAGTTCTTCATCTGACTGGCCACGTGTATAAATTATTTCCAAAGCAATTCTGGCTGTTGTTTTGCATCACCTTCTCTGCAATGAAAGTTGAAGACTGGAAATAGAGCCCTAGTGTCTGTAGTTCATGTTTTTGAACTTGACTGTCTGCCTCATCTGTGTTCTGTCAGGTCCATGCCATTCCTCTGCGCTCCTCATGGGTCATGACCTGTGCATATGCCCCTTCTGGGAACTATGTGGCCTGCGGTGGCCTGGATAACATTTGCTCCATTTACAATCTGAAAACTCGTGAAGGGAATGTACGTGTGAGCCGTGAACTGGCTGGACATACAGGTACGTGTTTGCACGGGTAACTTCGGGGCTGGAGATGTTTGCCTGCCATGCGCTACAGGCTTTGGACATAGGCTTCTTCTCAATGATTGTCGAATGGGATTGATTGTAATAATGGCCAGAGACATTCTGACGATGCTCACTGGTAAGAAACCTTTGGGTTGAGGTCTTCGTAGCGTCCTGTTTGCAAGGATCTTGGGGACTTGGGCCACCGCCTTCACACCTCGCAGCTGCCCTTTTTCATTTCATGGTAACGTAGTTCGGTCCGTTGGGTTTCCTGTAAGCCATCTTAAACCTCAAGTGCCTTTCCACGAGGGTTTCCTAATGTACACATACATGTGTGACGCACGGAGACGTGTGCACACACACACGTACACGGATAGATCAGCGCAGTCCCCTTTAGCCACTTCACACCCGCTAGCACTCCCACTGAAAGGACACAGGATCGAGTCCTCTGGGCTGTTCTTGGCGAATGCAGCTGGCTCTAAGGGTTGGGTGGTATATTACTGTCCGAGCTTAGTTTGCTTGTGATGCTTGTCTTCAGAACAGACAGAGTAGTGTTTCCGAAGAAGGAAGCCTCGTCCTCATATCTTACTTGTGTGGCTGCTCAGTTCTCACAGTCACTCCCCGCTAGGCCCACCACAGCACACACAGCCAGAGGGGTGGTCGTCAGCGCAGGGCATGTGACACTCCTCTGACTCCAGTGAAGCCTTCTATTTAATTAACTTCAGCCAAACAAGAGTGCGTCTGGAGTCCTTTTTTTTTTTTTTTTTTTTTTTTTAAATTTTTGTGACTTTTTGTTTGTCTTTATTAATGTATAACTGGCAAGAGCATTCTGTCAGCCTCAGGGATACAGGACAGTTATTTAACATCTGCGCTCATCGCAGTAAGTGCACATCAATCCCCTTTGTTTCCTCCATCCCCGTCCAGCCTTCCCTCAGGCAAGCAGCAGAGTTAGACCGGATGGGGGTCCTGTCTTTCATTCACCACCGTCCTACGTTATCTTCTGCTCTCTGCTTAGCTGGGATTGCTCCCTTCTTAATTTTCTGGCTTCTTAAGGTAGAATCTTAGACCTTTCTTTTTCAGAGAGAACCACTTAAAGCTATAAATTTCCCTCTAAACAGGGCTTTAACTCTATTATCATTCAGCTTGAAGTATTTTTACTATCTTTTTGATTACTTCTTTGGTTCGTATGTTCCTTACAAGTATGATGTTTAATTTTCAAGTACCTGAAGTTTCCTTGCACAGCTTATTATGGATTTATAATTAAATTCTGTTATGTTCGGAAAACAAACCCTGTGTCATTTCAGTTCTTTTCTGTTTGTTGGGACTTGTTTTTAGTGGAGCAGAGAGGGTCAGGGTGAGCAGGCCGCAGACACTCGAAAACTGGTCTGTTTTGCAAGTGCCTGGCCCTGTTCTCCGTGTGCTTATTCGAGCCAGACTTTGATCCTGTTCATGTCTCTCGTGTCTTTCTCTCTGTGAGCTGCTGGGAGTGGATGTTAAGGGCCCTGACTATGGACTTTCTCTCTGTAATTCTGGCAGTTTTTGCTTTGTGTGTTCTGAGCTCTTAGTAGAAGTACATGCATTTAGGGGTGTCATGAGTCTTCCTGACGAATCGATCCTCTTGTCATGATGTAATGTTCCCTTTTCTCTCAGAACATTCTTTGTCATAAGTCTACTTAGCTGATACCCGCAGAGTCGCTCCCAATTTCTTTTGTTTCCACGTTTTTTTCCGTCCATTTTCTTTCAACTTGGCTGTATCTTTTTTTTTTTTTAAGATTTTATTTATTTATTTGACAGACAGAGATTACAAGTAAGCAGAGAGGCAGGCAGAGAGAGAGGAGGAAGCAGGCTCCCCGCTGAGCAGAGAGCCCGATGCGGGGCCCGATCCCAGGACCCTGGGATCACGACCCGAGCCGAAGGCAGAGGCTTTAACCCACTGAGCCACCCAGGCGCCCCTTGGCTGTATCTTTTTAAGTAGGGTCCATTATAGACAGCCTCTAGTGGGTCACGTCTTTTATCCGTTCCAGAGGCCTCTGCCTTTCCAGTGGTGCTGGTTCACTCCTGCTTCCCGGAGCAGGTGTCACGTAGCACGCATACAGTCGGCCTCGGCTCTGCCGCGCTGCTTGCTTTGCTTTCTTGCCTTTTGGGTTATTGCGCTAAGCTGAGTTTGTGCAGTTTCTCTGATGGCTGTTTGGTTTCTTCTTTGCCTTAATTTTTAGTGGTTTATGTAGGGATTACGACGTACATTCATAATGTTTCATGGTCCACTCAGAGTTCATACTGCATCAGTTCATATAAAATCCAAGAGCCTTGTAGCCATAAAGGCCCATTTAATCCCCTTCATCTTTTTTTTTTTTTAAGAGAGAGAGAGAGAGAGAGAGAGAGAGAGACCGCGCACAAATGGGGGGAGGGGCAGAGGAAGAGTGAGAATCTCAAGCAGACTCCACACCCAGCTGGGAGCCTGGCGAGCGCAGGGACCCAATCTCAGGACTCTGAGGTCCTGACCTGAGCTGAAATCAGGAGTCAGACGCTCAACGACCAAGCTGCCCAGGCGCTCTCTGCCTTTCGTCCTCCTTTGTCACGTTTTCAGAGCTGTCGTCCTATGTGCCCCCATCATCCGCGGTTCTGCCTTTCCCCACAAACATTCTTGGCCGTTTGAGGAAGCTTGAGTTGCCCTTTACTTTGACCCCAGTGTTGACCATCTCTAGTGCTCCTCCTGCCTTTCCGAGGGTGAGAGCTTTCTTCTGCGTTCTCTTCAGCTTAATGAGTTCGCTTTAGTTTTGTTGTTGTTGCTGTTTAAGATTTTATTTATTTGACAGAGAGAGACATAGCGAGAAAGGAAATACAGGCAGGGGGAATGGGAGAGGAGAAGCAGGCTCCCCACTGAGCAGAGAGCCTGACGTGCAGCTCAGTCCCAGGACCCTGAGCCCAAGGCAGATGCTTAACGACGGAGCCACCCAGACGCCCCAGTATCTTGAATTTGTAAAGCTTTGTTTTTTACTAAATTAGGGACATTTTAGGCCAGTCCTCAAAAATATTTTCTGTTCTGTAGTCCCCTCTCCTTTTGCACTTCAGTGTGTGGGTTTTCGTATGGTCCTGTGGGGTCCTGGGACTCTCTTCTTTTTTTGGCAGTCTCCCCCTTCTGCAGTCTGTCCTCGGGTTCATGGGACTTCTGTCACCTTCAGTGTTCTGACCACCCAGCAGCCCGATACGTCAGATGTTCTGTTTTCAGATTGTAGAATTTTTGTTTGCTTTTTAAAAAATATCCATTACTATTCTTCTGCTGAGATTTCCCGTCTTTTTATTTATTTCGTGTATATTTGGTATCCTTCGTGGTTCCGAGAGCCGTCCTCAGAACCGTCGTCTGCCGTTTCAACAACAAATCCTCTTGGGGTTGATCTTGGTGGCTCTTTCCTCTTCAGTACGGGTGACACTTCCTATTAGTACGATTAGTAATTTTGAACACCTCCCTGGCCCAGGGACGTGTCGCGTTGTCAAGGATGTACTCTTGTGTTCCGGCAAACCGTGCTGCGCGCCTTCAGGCAGCCACAGAAACCTTGGCTGTCCTTTCCCGTCAGCCGGGCCTCGTGGAGCCCGCTCTTCGCCCATGGAGTTCCCGTGTGAGCTCTGGCCCTTAGGTGCGAGGTTGAGGGCTCCCGCTCTGTGGCTTTCCCCTTCTAGGCTTTCTTCTTTCCCTTTCCGACCATGGTTGTCTGCAGATCTGCCCGCTGCCTAATCAAGAAGGTCAGACAGGGATCTTACCCGTGTGGCATGAGATGGGGACCTGCCACCAAAACACACTCCGTGCCTTTCTTCTTTCCAAGTGTAGGCTCGCCTCCTTGAGGTCTGCCCTTGCTTCCTGCACCTTTAAGATGCTTCTTTATTTGTTTCAAAGATTTTATTTTTAAGCAGTCTCCATACCCACTGTGGGGCTTGAACTCATGACCCTGAGATTAAGAGCCAGCCAGGCACCCCTGTTTGTTTTGTATTTGTCCAGAGCTCCTGGTTGTTTTCTGTGGGAACGTTGCTCCTCTGGGTGGGAACTGCTGCCCCACAGCCGGAGGCCGGGGTAGCCTCTCTGCACGGTCCTCGTGAGCCGCGTGATTCTGTCCAGGGAGCACACCTCATAAACCGCTTTGTTTCTCACACTGATGAGCTTCCAACACAGAAAAAACATATGTTCTTAATGTTTATCAGTCCCTGATTTATCCTCAGATTCAGTATATTGACTTCCATTTTTAATTAAGGCTTTAAAGTTTTTAACACTGCATTTGTCAAAAAAAGAAATATATGAGGCTTAGAGGAAATATTTTGCAATTTTTGTTTTCTTCCTGTGTCACGAAATTTGACTTCCTGAGAGTTGAGTGGTTCCTTAAAAACATTTGGCCTCTTAAGAATATGTATTACTGGGGCGCCTGGGTGGGTGGCTCAGTGGGTTAAGCCTCTGCCTTCAGCTCGGGTCACGGTCTCAGGGTCCTGGGATCGAGCCCCGCATTGGGCTCTCTGCTCAGCAGGGAGCCTGCTTCCCCCTCTCTCTGCCTGCCTCTCTGCCTGCTTGTGATCTCTGTCAAATAAATAAATAAATAAAATCTTTATTTTAAAAAAAGTGTATGTATTATCTTCTTCAGACATGATACATAATTTTCATCTTCAAGTCAATAAAGGTTGAAATCTGATAAGCTTAAAATAATCTTATTTTAGTCAGAGGATACAGGTGTGAACTGTTAGTGGGTTCAGCACATTGGAGGGTTTATGGTCGTTGTCTCGTCTCAGACCTGGGCATCCGTCCGTCGCTTAGGATGCCTCTCTCTGGCCTGAGCATCAAGTTGAGAACTCTTTGTTAAGCCATGGTGGGGACATTTTCTTGTAGAATCTTAGATAGTACTCCTGTGAGTGCTGTTACCAGCAGGCGTACTGAATCCTTCCTAGTCGTGGCTGAGGCCCAGGATGGGAATCGTGCACTCAGCCTTGGGAATTAAGGCTCTTTGTAATCATTTGTGGCCTGCTCTTGTTTCCGTGCAACGTGAGGGTCCACATGGAACCAACAGAAGCTTCTTTCTGTAGAGTCAGCTACCCAGGGTTTGGATACTCTCTGCCCGCACTTCAGAGAGGAGCACTTGATGGTGCTCCGTCTTACAGAGCAGAGGATGCCTCTGGGAGCGGCTGGTGGACTGAGGTCCGTCCCGGTGATGGAGAGGAGACATTTATTATCGTTAGTATAAATGTATTACACACAGAATACCACTTTCAAAGTGCTATTTGGTGGAAATCCTCATGTTTGAGACTGAGGAGCTCCCTAAAGACTCACATCGGACGAAAGTGTCAGGCCTGGTGTCACAGACTGTTCTGAGAGCTGGTCTCTGCATGCTAATAAGGAGAGAATGGACACCTGCTTTCAGAGGTCCCTTCCTTCCCAAACATGTCATTGCAGTGTGGACACAGTGCCCTTCCTGACATCAGACGCATAAACATTTTGATCAGGAGTTTAGCCAGAAATTTTCTGGGTACAACATGGTATGTTGTCTGTGACTGCCTAGCATTCCTGCCAAACCGGCTGTGGTGGCTAAAACTTTGTTTTGTAGGGATGGTTTGTTCATACAATCTGAGGCTGAATATTTTACATCCACGTGAGCGCGCAGTGGCCAGACCCACTTTGCACTAATGACTCGTTTCTCTGGCGCACGCCGGCAGACTCTGCTGTGGGCAGATCGTCACTCTGCCCCAGGGTTACCCCGGGCTGCTTGTTGGCACCGTCGTCGTTGGCAGTGAGTTAAATGTGACGTGCTTTGGGCTTTAGGCTTCGGGTGTGTGTGTGTCACAGTCTGGTCCCGCTGCCCACTAAGTAATCTCACGGATGGTTCTGGGGGGTCGGGCTGCCTGACGCCTGGTGGGGTGCAGGGCTCATGGTGCTGTCTGCTCAGTGCTTGCCCCTTGGCTTCCCTCTGGATGGCTCCCTTGGCCTCCTTTCCATCTGGCCCGCTTAGCAGCTCCAGCAGAGAAAGAGCCTCTTTTTCTAGGGTGGCTGCAGGTCCTGGTCTGTGCCTGCCATTGGCCACACTAGGTTCCACACCCACCCAGCCAGCCTCCTGGACAGACTGCCTAGATCCAGACCTCACACCATCCTGGAAGGATGATGGCAAACTGCCCAAAACCCCAAGCTCTGAGGGGACGAGGCCACACAGCCTTGTGAATGCATCCGAAGCTGTTTCTAGTCTGCTTACGTTTTCATCTGATTGCGTCTTCTGCCATTTACACTTTATAAATTTGTTTCTCTTTGGGTACTGTAAACTCTCTTAACTCTGACTTACTTACATACTTATTTAAGAGGGGGAGGGAGAGAGGCAAGCTCCACGCCCAGCACAGAGCCCAATGCGGGGCTCGATCCCACGACCCAGAGATCTCGACGTGAGCCAAAATCAGTCAAACCCTTAATGACTGAACAACCCAGGCACCCCAAGCTCTTCTGACTCTTAATAAAACCCTTCTTTGGCATTTCCTCACTCTCACATCTTTGAGTTGCTTTGTCGTGTCTTTTTTCCCTTTTTACCAAACTCCTCAAGCAGCGCGCTTGGTCTCTGCTCTCGGCCACCGCATACACCGCAGAGGGAGGCGGGTGGTTTTCCCTCTAGCTTGGAGCTGGAAGGCGCTCCCTCCCAGAGCAGAAGCTGCCCAGATGCTGCACAAGCCCCTGCTGGTGGGCGCCCGTGGTGGGGCCCTGTACCTCCACCTCCAGCTTCGACTCAGCCATGGTGCCCACCCTGGTGCCCTGGTGCTCTCCAGGGGCAGGCTGGCCTCCACCAGCACCACATGCTCATTGGAGAAATTTGGGGAGATAACTTTAAATGCTCTTCCTTTGTGTTTTTAACCTGTAATCTCATCCAGAACTGTGATGTTTCAAAAGAGTCGAGCGAGCGTTGGTGGTATAGTGGTGAGCATAGCTGCCTTCCAAAAGAGTCGAGCGAGTCCAGGGGCACCTGCGTGGCTCAGTGGGTGAAACCTCTGCCTTTGGCTTGGGTCATGATCTCAGGGTCCTGGGATCAAGCCCCACATCGGGCTCTCTGCTCAGCGGGGAGCCTGCTCCCCACCCCTGCCTGCCTCTCTGCCTACTTGTGATCTCTGTCTGTCAAATAAATAAATAAAATCTTTAAAAAAAAAAAAGAAAGAGTTGAGAGAGCTCCATTGCCTGCTGATGTGTTCCTGTTGCTGGATATGTGGCTGTTTCCCATTTGTCGGTAGTGTGAACGTCCTTGTAAGTGAATGACCCCTCAAGCTCATAGCCATTTTCTTGGGATAAGTTACCTTCATTGGGCCTTTGGTCTTGGGGGAGCCACATAAGTCACTCTTCTACCCACATTAGTACTCGGTTTTGCTCTCTCTGGGTCAGTAGCTTTTCTAATGCAGAAGTAAGTGTATTCGCTTCTCGAGCAACAGATTTCCAGCCAGACAACCTGCTCTGTCAGGACGTCCTGCCTCTGTCCTCCGGGCCTCGGCTGACAGCACTCCCTGATCTCCCCCTGGTCCCTGACCCAGGCGCCTGCTCTCTGCACTACCGGTTTCAAGCCTCCTGTCTCTGGACTGTGGCAGCCTGGTCCCTGCCCCAGGCTGTCCCCAGCATGTCCTGACACTGTCCTCCATGGTTTCTGTGAGGGGCACAGGGACACCCTCGTGCCCGTGCACCTCCAGACTCGGCTCCCATGCTTGACAAAGCTGTGCTTTCCCAGCCCCTGTGTAGGCTCCCAAAAGACAGCAGCGCCATTGGCGGGACACTGGGTAGCACACCCTGAACTTGGTGCAGACCCCATATCCACAGACACACACACCTGCTGGGTGCTGTCTTCCCCTGAGGTAACCCCCTGTCCACGTACAGACACACGTGTCTGCACCAAACACAGTCCTCCCAGGTCATGTATTCATTCTTCAGTAACAGAGGTGGTAACTGCCGACTTTTCAGAGCCCATGGAGTGCACACACAGCTCCGCTCCTGTTCTCTGGGACCACCCCCAGTTACTGGGGAGACTGGGGCTCATCACAGAACGTAGTGCTGCTTCAGCCACTGCCTGAGGACTGGGCCATGTATTTCTGATTTCAGAGCCCACATTCTGTTTTCTTTCTTTCTTTTTCTTTTTCTTTTTCTTTTTCTTTTTTTTTTTTTTTTTGAGAGAGCGTGGGAAAGCGAGAGCGGGGTGGGGGGCCGGGCAGCGGGAGACTCTCAAGCAGACTTCCACCTGGCACAGAGCCCTCCACCTGGAAATTGGGACCTGAGCCAAAATTAAGAGTCGGCTGCTTTAACCTCCTGAGCCCCCCAGGTGCCCCTGAGTCCACATTTTGAAGCCACTGACTGTGTCCAGCCCGGTGGCTCTTCTGAGGCTGTCCTGGTCTCATGGTGGGCCCACAGGTCAGGTGCACAGTGTGGATGTGGTATCGGGTGATCTCTCGGCACAGGCCACTGCTCACCTAGCTGGGCACTGATGCACCCCGGGGCTGCCTACTGTCCCTATGGGTGGGTGTGACCTGGGCTCTGGGAAGTGCTTGACCATACATCCTTTTCTAGGCACATGGATAATGTTTAGAAGTTGTCATTGCTAAGTATTTTGGCAATATTTCTTAGATAAATGCTTTGTTTTCCCTGTATTCTTATACTTTTCCATACCAATACTCTTCTATGGGTTTCTTCTTTGTGTGTGTTTTGTTTTTTATTTCACTGATTTGCACAGCGTTGTATGTGGCTCTGCTGTGGACTGGGAATAAGGATTTCTGGGCAAATGAGGCAGGGCGTCCTGTCCTTGCAAGAGAGGCAGTGTTGCTGCCCCTTCCATCTGACGCCTAGCCAGCTGGGGTGTGGGCGGCGCTGGCGCTGTGCTGGCCAGCCCACTGAGCACACTCCTGCTGGGGTCAGATTGGTTGACCCTGCACTTCTAGTTCTTGGGGTCCCTTACAGTAGAACAAAATTGTGAACTGCGGTAAACAGAGCTAATTTAGTAGAAATCATAATGTGGAGGTACTGCAGAATCGGTTTCCCGGTTTACCTTTCCTCCTAGCACACGTCGGTGCAGGCTAGGGGTCTCCTACGTCCCAGCCTCAGCCTCCCAATCTCGGCTCCACAGCTCTGCCTCCCGCACGCTCGGCAGGGCGGGTGCTCGGGCAGCACACAACTGCTCCCATGCCACCCTCCGTACCGTAGCGTCCTGGAGAAAACAAATCCACTGCTCCACCTGGCACCCCAGCCCCAGCTCTGTGCCTTCCCGGAGGGCTCGGGAGGCCTCTGCAGACCACCTTCTCCCCTTCCCCTAACATGTGCTCGCTGTCTCTGCCCCTGGAGTGTGAGCTCCGGGAGGGAAAGGAGCGCTCCTTTGCTCACGGATGTGTTCCAGGCGCCGAGACGAGTGGGTGTGTGAGTGGGAAGGGAACCTCTGTCCCCGCATGTGGGTCAGAGGAGCGGAGGCGGGGCGTGTTCCCTGTACCCGCCCCGTGTTCACCAGGGTGCGGGGCAGGTAGCTTACTGCCTCCCCTTTGTGCTGGGCCCGCGCCTCCTGGCCTGGGGGCTGTGAGCCGGCGGTGCTGTGCGCGAGGCCCGGTGTCGCCAACAAGGCAGCCGTCTTCACCTGCACGCGGGACTCCCAGGGGTAGTCGTTCTTCCGGAGTGTGTCTCTGTTTACAGGACCTTAGAGTTGGGGCGGGGCGGGGCTTGCAGATTGGGGCCGTCATCCGTGTCTGTTTTCCAGGTTACCTGTCCTGCTGCCGCTTCCTGGATGACAATCAGATCGTCACCAGCTCTGGGGACACCACCTGGTAAGCATCTGAGCGCCATGCCTTTCTCCCACTGCTTGCCTTGGATGTGTAGGAAATAAGGTTCTTGGCGTTAATTAGGCCATCTTTCATTAGTCTGAAGCGGCCGTGAGGCGTCAAACACAAGTGCGGGAGTGATGAGTGAGTTCATTGTACTCTGCAGATGTTAAAGCTCCAAGTTTAGTTTTGAACAAGGAAGGACTGACTCACAGACGTTGAGGCTGCAGCTGTACGGGAAATGCCCGTTTTTCTTTCCATGCACACGCTCCCTGGCCGGCCGACACTCAGCAGTGCTCTGGGGGAGCGGGCGTGCTCGCCTGCGCTCTCGGTGGGACGCGGTGCCGCGTGGACCCGGCGGAGCTCAGGGCATGGGGGCGCGATGGCAGGCGGACTGTGCGGACTTCCCCGAGTTCGAGCTGTTCCCTTGCCTAGAGTTAGAGAATCTCTGGAACGTCTCCATGTGCGGCACCAGGACACACAGTGTGTGTGATCAGATAGGTTGGTTGGTGCAGATCACATTTTTAATCATTTCCTGTTGAAAAGAGTAAGCCGTCTGCTGAGGCTGCAGGTTCGCCTTAAGGGTTATTAACATCATTTGGTTTGGTTCAGACAGGGATTTTAGGAGTCGTTTCAGACTGAAACTCCCTGGGGGCTTTTCTGGTCTTGAGACATGATGTAGTCGCATGCCCTGTGCTGGGGCCTGATTCCCAGACACAGCTGGTCCTCGTCTTCAAGGTGTCCTTTTTGTATAAACTTTGAAAGCTCACAAGAGAGGTGTAATCTAGATTGTCAATTTTGGGAAGAATTTCTTTATTAGAAGATAATTTTTATTTTTATTTTTTTTAAGATTTTATTTATTTATTTGACAGAGAGAGATCACAAGTAGACGGAGAGGCAGGCAGAGAGAGAGAGGGAAGCAGACTTCCCGCTGAGCAGAGAGCCCGATGTGGGACTCGATCCCAGGACCCTGAGATCATGACCTGAGCCGAAGGCAGCGGCTTAACCCACTGAGCCACCCAGGCGCCCCAGAAGATAATTTTTAAAGCTTTATCATTTACAAATAAGTGTTTTTCAGAGTCCTGGGCACATTTTGTTTCCTCCCTGTAGTCCCTCAGGCCCCAGGCAAGGAACCCCACACGGTGTAGGTGTGAACGGTGTGAGTGGGTTTGCGTCGGAGCCGGAGGTCCTGGCAGGCTGGCATGGACTGAGCGGTTTTCAGTGGGGACGCTTCCTAGAGTCTGTAGCACAGAACATGGCACGTGCCGCCCTCGTGGCTCTGTCTACGTGTCACTGTACACCCCCCCACCCCCCCACCCCACCCCCGTCTGGAGCTGCTTGGTGGATGCCACTGGGCACCAGATGCAGGGCCGCTTGTGAGCCCTGTTCCATTTGTGGCTTCGTTTCCCTTCCACACAGTCATATGACAGAATTTAGATTTTGTCGGGAGAAAAAGTGCAGAGGTCTGCTGTGGTCCTAGATGGTCTGAGGGACAGTTTGTCACATGACTGCTTATCTGACAGAGTGAGGTGACTGCTTGTCCTGTGTCCGTGCTACAGTGCTCTGTGGGACATCGAGACCGGCCAGCAGACGACCACGTTCACTGGACACACTGGGGATGTTATGAGCCTCTCCCTCGCTCCTGACACCAGACTGTTTGTCTCTGGTGCTTGTGACGCTTCAGCCAAACTCTGGGATGTGCGAGAAGGGATGTGCCGGCAAACTTTCACCGGCCACGAGTCTGACATCAATGCCATCTGTGTGAGTAGGGGTGAAGCTGTGGGTCGGGGGCCTTTGCAAGCCGTTAGCAAGTTAGATTACTTCTTGTTTGCTGCAGAACTCCTCAGGTTCTTAAATGTGTTCAGGGTTAGCGGTTCCGTGTTTTGTGTGCACCTCTAACCTATTTTACGAAAAGTTCCCTATAGCAAACTGAGGTGGGATGCATTCTGTCTTCATGACACCAGCAAATTCTGTGCCACTGTTCACCCCACAGACACTGGGGTTGGGCCTGTTGTGTGCAGGGACCTGCTCCCAGCCCCGGGGCAAGCCAGCGATCGGTACCCTGGCTTCCCTCTAGTTGGGGGGGCAAACGAGGCAGTAGTCAGCCCAGTCAGCACAGCCTCTTAGGAGCGGGAGGCAGAAGCTGAGCTTTGAGTAGGAACCTTACACCCTCGGTCCCTCCCTGAGGTTGGGGCACAGCCAGCGAAAGGAACCTTCCCTTCGCCACATCACCCTGATGTGAGGGGCTCTTGCGAGAAGATGTGAAGGGTGGGGTCTGGTTGGTTGGGGCTTGGGGTCCCTTCTCCACAAGGCTGGTCTGGCTGCTGGTGGCTCTCAGGGGTGACCGTGCTCTTCCTGATCCCCTGGGAAGTAGTTAATCGTGAAGCGTAGTCCAATCTGGGGAAGACAGCGGCTGCATCTGTCCCAGTACCGACATCCTCACGTGCAGGTGCCCAGGCAGCTGCCGCTCCGACCCGCCGTGTCGGCCGGAGCCCAGCCCCTGCTGACCTTGCTGTCCCGTGCCAGCAAGAGCCCTGCTGTCGGGCAGTCCTGTTTCCAGGACTTCTCTTTGTGTATTTGCACACTCTCTTCACTTGCTTTCTAGTTCTTTCCAAACGGCAACGCATTTGCCACTGGCTCAGATGACGCCACCTGCAGGCTGTTCGACCTTCGTGCGGACCAGGAGCTCATGACTTATTCCCATGACAACATCATCTGCGGGATCACCTCGGTGTCTTTCTCCAAGAGCGGTCGCCTCCTCCTCGCGGGGTACGATGACTTCAACTGCAACGTGTGGGATGCACTCAAGGCCGACAGGGCAGGTAGGTGCTCGCTGGGCCCTCCTGGGCCTCCTAGGGGGCTCGGGTAGCACGTTCGAGGATGGACGTGATGCACTGAGGCTGGAATGTTTAGCTCTGTGCCAGCCGTGCTGCTAAGAAACACGCGCCTGGGTACGCCTGCCCGCCTCATGGCATGGCCCACTGGAGGGCTGGGGTCAGGCCAGGGCGTCTGTGCTCGGGCTGTCCGGGTGCACGGGCTTCCAGAGCGCCGGCATCTCCCCCCACGCTTACCGTGTGCGGTGCACGTGGACAGCCGTGTGAGGTGCTGGCTCTTCGGGGCCCTTGCCTCGCTTTCTGTCCCCTCTGGTTGTACATGGTGGAACTGTGTCAGCTAAGTGTGGAGCACAGGCTTGGCCCGGTGTGCCCAGTGAAGTATGAAGTCTGAAGTTCACATATCAAAGGCGAGTGTGTGGTTGTCAAGTGCATGAAAATTCAGCTTGTACAGGGGCGTCTGGCTGGCTCACTCGGTGATGCGTGCGACTCTTGATCTCAGGGTTGTTAGTTCAAGCCCCACACAGGGTGTAGAGATTGCTTAAAAATGAAATATGTGTGTGTGTATGTATGTATGTATGAATTATTTCCTTTTAAGATTTATGTTTTTATTTTAGAGAGAGCACGAGCAGGGGGAGGGGACAGAGGAGAAGTGGACTTACCGCTGAGTGTGGAGGTGGACACAGAGCTCAGTCTCCCCACCCTGAGATCATGACCTGAGCCGAAACCAACAGTCACACGCTTAACTGACTGAGCCACCCAGGGGCCCCAAGAATAAAATCTTAAAAAGTAGTAATAAAATACAAGTTGCACAAAAGATGAGAAACTGTCTGTATTAAACATGGACAGTCAGGCAGCTCCGTTGAATCGATACGTTCAGAATATTTCAATTCTGTATCTTGGCGGGGGAGGCACGGAGCATGACTCGGGGGTCTCCTGGGGTTGTTATGTGACCTCCTAGTTTCCGATGGACCTTTTCCCGCCCCGGGCTGAGCTCCCCTCCGGCCTGCTCCCTCTTGAAGACCTCTTGCTCCCGCCGCCTCTGCCCCAGCCGTTCCCTGGTCGCGGCGCCATGGCAGAGAACACTGCTCCATCCGGCGAGGCTGTTTTCGCAGTTGGGACACTAGGGCCTGTAGGAAATGGACAGGGGTTCTCTGAAATCAGCCGACAGGAGGCCTGTCTCACTGTGGCTTCAGCGTGGGCCGCCACGTGGCGTCCCGTTGGCCTTCCCCTTCCTGCGTTTGTCACCGGCCCTCTGAGCCTTGTGCCCTGGGCTAGACTTCAGGGGTTATAATGAGGAACAGCCTATAGCCTTGCACTCTTGGGTCGCAGTTGCCCTGAGATTGAGATGGTTGGATTTGCTTTTGCTGAAAGATTTACTTATTTTAGAGAGAGAGGGAGTGCACTAGTGGGAGGGGCGGAGGGAGAGAGAAGCAGGCGGACTGCACACTGAGCGGGAATCCCAGCGTCCCTTTCAGTCTCCTGACCCCGTGCCCGTGAGCGGAGCGGAAATCCAGAGTCAGACGCCCCACTGACGAGTCCCCCGGGCGCCCCTTATTTAAGGTTCTCGCCATCACGCGTACACTCAGGAGCTGGCGCGAGAGGCCCTGAGTTCTCCGCTGCTTTGTGCCCTCCTTACCGGGTCTGCTCCTTGTCCTGCTCTTCTCTTCCTAGCGGACTTGGCCCCCAGCGCTTCTGTGCGCTCCGCGGGGGCTTCTTCCCCAGCCGGAGGTGCCTGCGCACGGCTCGCTGAGCTGTACTCGTCCTGGGGGAGCGCAGCTTCTCCTCCTCCTGGCCTCGTCCTTTCCTGCCATGGGGGTGTTGCAGGGGCTGGGCCTCAGGGCCCAGGGGTCCCGCGAGGTCCCGCCACCCAGCCCTGCGTCGCATCACCACGTCACTGCCCGCTGGGGCGCCCTGGATCCCGGGGTGACCGGCTGTCCTCTGCCCTCAGGTGTCTTGGCCGGGCACGACAACCGCGTCAGCTGCCTGGGGGTGACTGATGACGGGATGGCCGTGGCGACAGGGTCCTGGGATAGCTTCCTCAAGATCTGGAACTAACAACAGGTAACAGGACAGCCCAGCGTGCCCCTCACAGCACAGGGCATTCGGGCTGCCGGGGCTCCCGCCGGGAGCTGACCCGGGACTGTGGGGAGGTGAGGCCTCGGCCCCTGAGCCACGAGCCCTGGAGGCGGGGACGGGAGGAAGAGCCGTGGCTCTGGCTCCAGGTGTTGTCTTTTTACGTTTCTTTAAACTGTTTCAAAACAGCAGGCAGACGTCGTGGCGACTGGAAGATCATTCCAACCTTGAAGCGTGACAGTGATAGCATTTCCAATCCACCCCTACTAACGCGGACGCCCTTCCCCCCTCAGAACTTCAAAAGGGCAAGACCTTTTCCTTCACTTATTGCTGAAACCAAGAGCACAATTCCCACGAAGAGAAGAATCTCTGTGCTGTAAACTCAAAACAAATTGTGCATTCCTCCCGGGACCATTGTCTTTGTTTTCTTTTTTGTCTCAAATGAATTTAAAAGGAAATACTATAATAAACGTGCTAACCAGAAGGTAAACCTGAGTGTAATTGCGAGGCAGACACACCTTTTCACTAGTTCATTTGAATTTTAGGTCAGTGACCCTGTTTTGTGCTGTTCATGCAAAACAAGTTGAGGATTTTATCTTGTAATTGGTTCTGAATTTCAGGTCGTGTTCGTAACAGGATTTTGCAAACATTCATGTTTCCTTTTTAAAATCGATTCCTTTACGTCCGGTAGTTACACAGAGGAAGAGGGTGTGGTGCAGCCTCTCTGAAGTTGTTAATGATGTAAATTGAGTCCCTCACTTTTGAGTTTGTCTCGTGTCACATAATCGTTACGCACAAACACGGCTCAGAAAAGAAGATGCGAATAAGGAAAGGCACCAGGCACACGCTGCGGGCGGCCTTGAATGCGCGATCAGGCACCTTCTGGCCCCGCCCTCCACTCGTCCTCCTGCCTTCTCCGTTCAGTTCTTAATCTCACCTTGGCTTTCCTCGTGAAGTCATGAAGTCGGAGGGAGGTGGGTCACGAGAGCCCGACACTACCCTGCGCCCTGCCCCCCAGCCATCAGGAACCTCTGTTTTCCAGAGAGGCGCCCGTCCTGTGCTTGGATAGTCAGTCAATTATTTGTGTATGAAACCATGTACAAATCAATGTTTTGAAAATAATGATCTCAAACTTTCTAAGTTAAATTTTAAAAAATTTGATCGTTTGCCATATTGGGTGGGTTTACTCTTAGAATCGCATGCTGTAGAAATGCTCAAAAGCGCATACAGGACCCAGTCCTTAGATGTTGTTTTTCTTTTAAGAAATAACCTCTTTACAGTTGTAACCACTGCGGCTCTGCCCCTCACGGCTGCTCCGCACCAGCGTCGGAAGCCGGGCGGCCAGCAGCGCCACATGCTTGGGCAGCGGGATCGTCACTGTTTCTTTCTTTCTCTTGGGGAAAAAAAAAACATCCTGTTCCAAACGATCACTGTTGGATTCAGGGGCGGGGGTGGGGGGCAGGGACCGGAGACCCCGGCCTTCCTCTGTAACTTCCTCCTGGCCTGTCTCGGCCATGGAGCCAGCCTTCTGCACCAATTCTGTAAGGAGGCCGATCGTTCTCGAACACAGACCTCCCCGGTCCCGCTGGAGGCCCGTGGCCGGCAGCAGTGTGGGAGACAGCAGTGCTGGGGGTGCCCCCTGCGCCTGAGCCCACTTCCCAGCAGCAGTGGTGGCTTCTCTCTGCCCGTGTCTGCGGCAGCCCGTGGAGAACCGTGCTGTGACGTGCAGCAGGCCTGGATCTGGCAGAGAGAACGAGCACGAGCCCTCCCTCCTTTCCATCCACACCTCTGTAGCGCTCTCTGCACCCTGTGCCCCTCACTGTTTGTATTTAATTTTAAAGTCAGTGTATTGCAAGGAGGCTGGATGCAAGATAGATACTATATTAAACTGTACTGTTATTTAAGATGTAATAAAGCAGTTTGACATGAGGGACTTCGGTGTGGCTGTTTATTTGCCAGGCTGTTTGGGGTCCTGACGGCAGCCCTGTCGTCCTGGCCGCCCTGCTCTGGGAGGTCGGCTGGAGCTGGTCGTGTGGGCTGTCCCACGGCTGCCCGTTTCTCTGCCAGGTCTTTCATCCCCATCACCAAGAGTCCATGAAAGGAGGGCCGGGTCCTCTGCCGGGTCCCCGCAGCTCTCCACCACCCAGACCGTGCCCCCCACCGCTCCCGACCTCTCGGGCCGCTGCCCAGGGTGCGTGGGGTGTCCCCAGGTGGCCCTCCCTCCGGTCTCTTGTCTTCTGGGCCTGAGCCCCTTGCTTCTTCCTCTTCCCTCTGGAAGATGTCTGAGGACGTTGCTCCTGCTGACTGTTTTTGACCTCAGTCTGGATAAAAAGAACTGCAGCTCGCTCGGAAGGAAAATAAGCATCTGCCACCAAAGCGTGAGCAGCGAGTCAGAACGGGCCGCGCTCCCGAAGGCCCCGCACCTGGGCGGCCCCGTTCCTTCCTCACTCTTCGTTACTTTGTCAGCAGTAACCTGGTAGTGTTCATGGGTTAAATGTTGGTACTTTTTCATAAATAAGTGAAGACTGCTCTCCATGGGAAGTACTCCCACCTGAGTCTCTGTTCTCCCAATTATCAGCAAGATGGAGCAGCGGGGGCTTCCTGAGTGCTCCTGTGAGGACCAGGGGTGCTGTCTCCTCGGAGACTGGCAGCCTGAATGGTGGGTTTGCCTGGCTTCAACCTCCTCCCCCACAGCTCCCTGAAAGGCACTGCCAGCTGTCTTATGAAATGCCAGAGAGCATCCAAGGTGCCCCTGGGGCTGACAGCCAGAGTCCTTGGGAGGGAGGTTCTCCTAGGATCAGAAAGCAGGTGGTTAGGGGCGCCTGGGTGGCTCAGTCAGTTAAAGCGGCTGCCCCCAGCTCAGGTCATGATCCCAGGGTCCTGGGCTCAAGCCCCACATCAGGCTCTCTGCTCAGCAGGGGAATCTGCTTCTCCCTCTCCCTGCCACTCCGCCTGCTTGTGCACACGTGCTCTCTCATTCTCTGTCTCTGTTCAATAAGTACAATGTTTAAAAAAAAAGAAAGAAAGGTGGTTAGCCTGCCCAGGGGCACACCCTGGAGTGGGCACGAAGTGGGCATGGGGTAAAATGGAACCTGGTAGCCCTCGGATGCCTACCTGTTCCCTCTCTCCGGTGCCCCAGCCTGGCACCCAGCATGCCCCCTGTTCCCTGACCCCAGGGCAGAGAAGCTGACATGGCCTCTGCATGGTGCGGCCTCTGCGGCCTCTCTGCGGCCTCTGCGGCCTCTGCTGCATTACTGTCCCACATTCTCACCAAAGCAGTCACTGGAAACGGGCATCAGTAGAGGCATCTAGAAAGGGGCACCTGTGCTGCTTGGGTGGACTGTGCTAGTTCTCAACCTTCAGGCACAGAACTCAGGGTTGCCAAGACAGAGTGGACCCTTTAGCATTTGGCCTGTGCTGCTGGGACAGTTCCGGGAAGTGACCTGTCGCTCTGTGCCACGTGTCCCCCTCCAGGGTGCCCACCCTGCTCCCTTCCACTGCTCCAGTCTCCCCTGCAACCACCGCCCCTCCTGTTCCAGTCGTGGCCCTGCCCTTGGGGACACACCTGTTGCAGGCACGCTGTCCAAGCCCCACACGGAGCCCTCGGAGGCTAGACTCCAGCTGGAGCCTCCCTCTGACTTCTAGGGCCCTGTCCCCACCACACCCACTCAGTGTTGTGCCCCAGATGGATACTGGGGTCTCCTGCCACCTCCCATAGACCCTGGCCCTCAACCTGGCCCCACCAGCCCTGGGGGCTGCCCAGAGGGGTATGCCGTCCAGGCAGCGTCCCCCTTCTTCCTAGCACTCTGTCTGCCCCCACCACTGCATGCTTCTTGAGTCCAGTCAATGCCCCTTCTGGAGCCAAAGGCAGACTGTGCCCTTCATGTCCTCGCTGCAGGTTACTTGGCCTATCTGTGCCCGGGATTCCCCGAGTGAAAACCACAGACAACAAAAGCACCTGCTTCCTTGAGCCCCTGTATGCAGGTGTCAGACCCCACCCGCCCCAGGCAGCCACTGCCTCTGCCCCACGGGGGCTCCTTCCAGCTGCTGGCAAGGCATGCCCCTTCACGGAGCACCCCGGTGAGAAGCTGACCGTCCACTCGAAGATCTTTTTCCCTGCTGAACTGTGTGCATGGCACTTCATAGGTCAGCAGGAAGAAGGGCTACTCCGCTCCATCCCCCAAAACCGCTCCAAACAGGACACTGCGACATTGGCAATTCCAGACACTGGCCCCTGGGAAGGAATGGCCATGCGGGAGGGGCTGGACTTGTCCCATGGGTACTAACCAGAGGCCTGAGGCTGGGGATGGAGGAGATGACCTCTGCATACCCCAAGACACCCCGACCTCCACAGGGAGCCTTGATCCCTCCCTGCCACCCCTGTCACCCAAGGCTCCTGGCCACTTCCCCTTTTGAATACTGGGCAGTCTCTTCACCTCCCCCGACCCCTGCCAGGCACAGCTGAGGCCAACTTCCCCGTGAGCTGAGAGCACCCAGCTCCACCTGAGAGCCAGGACCACCCAACTGCACTCAAAATCTAGGACCCCCCACCCTACCTGAATGAGTCCAGGTCTGAGCAGGCAGCCTACCTGGCTCTACCTTCCATGGCCCAGGCTCCCTTATCCTACCACCTAACCCACTGACTCTGCTGTCCGCCATCATTCCATCCTCAGAAGACGGTGCATCTAGGTTTAGGGGTCTGAGGGTTCAATAAAACCAGAGTCACAAGTCACGTTTCAGAAAAATGCAAAGGGGGGCGCCTGGGTGGCTCAGTGGGTTAAGCCGCTGCCTTCGGCTCAGGTCATGATCCCAGGTCCTGGGTTCGAGCCCCACATCGGGCTTTCTGCTCAGCAGGGACCCTGCTTCCTCCTCTCTCTCTGCCTGCCTCTCTGCTTACTTGTGATTTCTCTCTGTCAAATAAATAAATAAAATCCTTAAAAAAAAAAAAAGAAAAAGAAAAATGCAAAGAAACAAATACTACTGCTGGGAAAGCTTTACCTGAGAGCCTCGGAGGCAGAACCCCCAACCTCAGCCCCACCCAAACTCACCTGCCTGGCATCCCCCACCCCCACACTGGCCTTTGTCCCTGCTGCTGGCCCTTCCCTCTCCCCAGCAGGCCTGGCTTATTCCTATTCCACCTTTGGACTCAGCCCAAGCAAAACTTCTAGGAAACTTCCGGTGCCCCAAGGAACCCCTCCCAGCACTGGCTTCCATTATTGCTGGTCAGCGCTTGAGGGGGCTGGGTGGGGCTAGGGCCTGCTGGGAGGAATTGCACAATCTGGTCAGCGGAAGGAAGCCACAGCCCCTGTGTTCTCATCCCTGAAATGGGGAAGCACTCCCGTGTGAAGTCTTGAGGTCTACCGTGGACAGAGGCTTTCCATTACTATAGCTATCTGCACAAGTTCCCTTTACAGAGGGGCACATAGGAAGGGGCCTGCCGTGTGACTTTGGCTAGTTACCAGACTGGCTCTCCTGCCCCGGTGCCCTCTCTATAGACTTCCTGCTCCGGAAGGTTCTTTGGAGGCTCAGTCCAGTCCCTAGAACATACTAAGTGCTGGATCAAGCATTAATTTTCTGTTAATGAACATGTGCAAAATACACAGCTCAAAAGGCTTCTCCCCCTGTGGGTGTGGCTGGCTCTCACTTTCGGGAAGTGGTTGGGTTTCCAAAATAACCAGATGGGGAAGTTACAGAGCTTGAGAAATCCCCCCAAGTTCCTGATATCCTTGCCCCCTTTTCTACTCACTCTTGGTGACCCCACTGCCCAGTGGTCCCAGGACAGTAGTGAGACATGTCCTGTTTTGTGCCCATCTGTGTTTGGAGTCTCTGCACACAGGGCCAGAAGACCTCACCAGAGGAGACTGAGCACCGCAGGTATGTGCGCAGGGGAAACGCGCAGCCAGGCTGCCACAGAGGACTCCATTCCACACAAGGTGGGGAGCCCTGCGTGTACACACGGAATAACGGTGGGCACATGGGGAGCCAGGCAGGTCACCAAGGACCGAACGGTGCACTACCCCAGTTCTTCTACAGTGACCCCTTATTCGCAGACGTGTCCCTGGAGCTTGGCACACTGTTGGGACACCTGACTCCTGGGTGGACTGAGGGGGGAGGCCTGGAGCTCCACCTGAAGCTACAAAGTGGGTAACTGTGTCCTTGGTCCCCTTCCTCTCTCCTCTGTGTCCTCGAGTGGTGATGGTGAGGCGGGTGGGGGATGACGGTGCCAGCAGGTCACCCTGGAGGGGCCCCTTTGACATCCCAGGCCCAGAGCCCCTGTAGCCCCGGTGGCGTTAGGGCCCCGCCGCGCTGCTTGGGGTGGGAGAGGCCCGCGGCGCCCCTCCCCCGCCGCACCCGCTGGCTGTCCGGAGGGGCCTCGCTGTCGCAGCTGCCCGCAACCAGTTTTAGTCCCCAAAACATGTGCCTTCTGAGCAGATTCACACCCCGTCAGTGACGGTATCCTAAGCGGGTGCTGTCACCCCTCGCGGGGGTCAGCAGCCAGCCCACCCCGCCCGCGGTGGAGGGGAGCGGGGGTGGCAAGGGGGCAGGGGCAAGGGGCGCGAGTGGACGTGCTGCCAACGCGGCGGGATAAGTGGGAACCAAGGTTCTTCGCGGCGGCCGCTATCGGGGTCGGGGCAGCCGATGTCCCACCGCGGGCCTCCCGCCTCCAGCCCTACGGACCCCCAGGCCGCAGCACCGGGTCCCCCACCCTCAGCCCCAGGTCCTTGCTCGCGGACCCACGTGCGAGGGCGGGGCGCATGCGCGGGGGCGGGCCGTGCGCGCGGGGCGGGGCGAGGCGCATGCGTGGGGCGGGGCGTGCGCGCGGGGCGGGGCGCTTGCGTGGGCGGGGCGCGCGTGCGCACTGGCTGCATTGCTGCTCGGCGGGCCGGCGCCGCGGTCCCGGCGGCCGTGGGGCGCGGGGCGGCCATGGGGCGGCGGGCGGCCGCGGCGCCGGGGCCCGGCTAGCGACGGTGAGCGGCGGCGGGGCGGCGTGGCCCGCGGGCTCGATCCAGAGAGGGGACGGCCCCGCAAGCGCCCAGGGCAGCGAACGGTGAGTGCGCGCGGCCGGCCGGCCCGGCCCTCCGCCCGCGGTCGCCGCCGTCCGGGGTCGCGGGGCGGCCCGGGACCTGGGAGCGCGGGGACCGAGGCCGGGGCCGGGGGGGAGGGTCCTGCTCGCCGCCCGGGTGTGGGCCTGGGGGCGCGACGGCCGCCCTCGCCGGCCGCCTCCGGAGTCGGGTCGGCGGGCAGCCCGGAGGGTCGGGCCCTCGGTGGCTGGGGGCGCCCGCCTGGCGACGGCAGCAGGGCCGGCGCGAGCGAACGGATGCCCTGGGCCGGGATTCTGAGTAACAGGTTCCTGTTCCCCGCCCGCCCGGGGCGCGCCTCTGCCCCGCACCGCGGACCTGCTCGCTCGCTTGGGCGTGCGCCCCGGGCCTAGGGGGGCAGTTGTCGCCCGTCTGCGGACGGCGCCCTCGGCGGACTCGCTCCCCGGGAGGCCGTCCCCGCCGCCCGGCCGTGCCCTCGCTGTGACCTTTGCCCCCACCGCCGGCACCTGGGCAGGGTTGGGGCCGGAGCCGCGGGCACTCAGTGGTGGCGCCGGAGGGGAGCCCTCGCCGCGGCTCGGCTCCTTGCGTCGGACTTGCTCCCGCTCTCGGGCCCCACCGGCCCCGGCCGCAGGGGAGGCAGCCGTCGGTTTCCCCGGGCTTCCCCGGCGGACGGCAGACGCAGTTCCCCCTGTTGTCGTGGGGGTCCAGCCCCGCGTCTTTATTCCCCGAAATCCCCGGACTTTTCTGAACGCGGACAGTCGCCGAGGGAGTTTCGGGGGGAGCCCGCCGGCACCCCGGAGAGGCGGGAGCCGCGCCCGAGGGCCCGTCCGGCAGCCTCGCCGCTGCCCTCTCCACACCTGTTGAGGACACGAGGCCCCTCTGGCCGTCCAGGCTTCGGAGGGCCCCGCGCGTCGCTGTTCCGCTGGAGGCGCGACCGCCGGCTCCTGAGTGTCCCGCACGGGAGCGGCTGGAGAAGCAGCCCGGCGGGCCCCGCGGATGCGTGTCTGCGAACCGTGTTGCGGCGCGCGCTGGCGCCTGCCCGGCTGCCCTCAGAGCCGGCGGACCCGCTCTTCTCACCCGCCGGGGAGGGCGCGGCCGCGCGTTTGTAACAGCCCCTTCCCGTCCCCGCCTGCTCCGCTCGTGGGGTCGCGGGTCAGGCTCCTGGCTCGGTGGCCAGAGAACGGCCCGGAAGGTCTCCCTCGGCTCGCGCGCTGCCCGTGCGGACGCGGGATCGCATCCCTGCCGGCCCTGGGCACCGCGGGTGGGAGGAGGGGAGCGCGAGCTTCTACACACCTGTCCACCTCCGCGCCCACTAGTGAGGTTCAACACTTTCCTGCTTGTCACCAAATAAGCTTTTCTTTTTCATTCAGTATTTTTAACCAGGAAGAACAGAGCTCTCAGTGGGTGTCATGGACGTCCCGTCGGTCTGTGGTGTGTCTGACTCCTGTCCTGGGTTTCTCACTGCCATCTCAGCCTGTCCCCTGCCCAGCATGTGTGACTTCTAGGAAACGTTGCTGCCCAACACTTTTCTCCTAATAAAATTCCCCAGTGCCAGAGTTTTTTAAAATTAGATTTGTGGGGGGCCTGGGGGCCTCAGTGGGTGAAGCCTCTGCCTTACGCTCAGGTCATGATCCCAGAGTCCTGGGATCGAGCCCCACATCGGGCCTCTGCTCCGCGGGGAGCCTGCTTCCTCCTCTCCCCCTCTGCCTGCCTCTCTGCCTGCTTGTGATCTCTGTCAAATAAATAAATAAAATCTTTAAAAAAATAAAATAAAATTAGATTTGTGCTGTGGCACCTGGCTGGCTCCTTTGGCGGGGTGTGCCGCTCTTGATCCCAGGGTTATGAGTTCGAGCCCCATATTGAGTGCAGAGATGACTTAAAAATGAAACTTTTTTTTTTTTTAAAGATTTTGTTTATTTATTAGAGAACAGGACGGAGGGGGAGAGAGACTCTGAAGCAGACTCTGCGCCGAGTTCAGAACCCGACAGGGGGCTCAATCTACAACAGCGAGATCATGACCTGAGCTGAAACCCAGAGTGAGATGCCCAACTGACTGAGCCACCCAGGCACCCCTAAAAAAGAGACTTAAAAAAATAATCCTGTTAAGAATGTGCATGAATGGGCACCTGGGTGGCTCAGTTGGTTAGGCGACTGCCTTCAGCTCAGGTCATGATCCTGGAGTCCCGGGATCGAGTCCCGCATCAGGCTCCCAGCTCCACGGGGAGTCTGCTTCTCCCTCTGACCTTCTCCTCGATCATGCTCTCTCTCACTGTCTCTCTCTTCTCTCAAATAAATAAATAAAATGTTAAAAAAAAAAAAAAAAAGAATGTGCATGAATTTAGATAGAATTCGAATCTCATCCTTTTCAAACAGTTAAGGTACTGGAACAACCTTGTCATCACATTAGTTTTTGTGAGTAAAGATGAACAGCTTCTAGATAATGGGTAATAGAAGATTTTTAAATATATTTGCCCTTTTGTAGTTTTGATAGGTTTATTTATTTATTTTTTAAGATTTTATTTATTTATCTGACAGACAGAGATCACAAGCAGGCAGAGAGGCAGGCAGAGAGAGGGGGAAGCAGGCTCCCTGCTGAGCAGACAGCCCGATGTGGGGCTCGATCCCAGGACCCTGAGATCATGACCTGAGCCGAAGGCAGAGGCTTAACCCACTGAGCCACCCAGGCGCCCGATAGGTTTATTTTTTTATTGTTTTGAAATAATTATAGATGGACAGGAAGTTGCGAAATAGTGCAGAGACCCTTGTAACCCCCGACTTCATTTTACACACCCATAGAATAGTAGTTTGTTTTAAAGAGAGACTGTGGGGCGGCCAGCTGCAGTCTAGCGATTGCACATGAAGCTGCTGGGAACACTCCCGAGCCATGTTTATGTGGACGGACGTGTTTATTACTCTGAGATAAAAGCCAGCTTGCAGTGGCTGGCTTCTGTGCTTCTCTTTTTTAAGATTTTATAAGAAACTGCCGAACTTCCAGACTGACTGCCATTTGCACTCCAGCAGCGTGCGGTGAGTGACAGTCTCTCTGCAGTCTGGCTCCGGCTGTCTGAGCATCGCGGCAGGTGTCGCGGCACTGGTGTCTGTATCTCCTGGTGGCCAGTGCCATGGAGCTTCGTGTGCTTGTGTGTGCATGGCTCGGCGTCGTGCGTCCTTTTTG
Source organism: Lutra lutra (assembly GCF_902655055.1). Lineage (NCBI taxonomy): Eukaryota > Metazoa > Chordata > Mammalia > Carnivora > Mustelidae > Lutra > Lutra lutra. Next base: position 197,037,681 of record NC_062281.1, read on the forward strand.
CCCATTTTCTTTTCTTTCCTTTTTTTTTTTTTTTTTTTTTAAGATTTTTATTTGACAGAGATCACAAGCAGGCAGAGAGGCAGGCAGAGAGAGAGAGGGAAGCAGGCTCCCCACTGAGCAGAGAGCCCGATGTGGGGCTCGATCCCAGGACCCCGGGATCATGACCCGAGCCGAAGGCAGAGGCTTAACCTACTGAGCCACCCAGGCAACCCTAAGGTTTTATTTTTAAGTTAACCTTTCCACCCAATGTGGGGCTTGAACTTTGAGCCCCAAGACCACAGCTCCACCAGCCGAGCCAGCCGGGCAGCCTGCTCCTACATTTTCTAGTAAAAGTTTTACAGGTTGTGTTTTACACTTGACATAACCCATTTTGATTTGTGTTTAGTTAATGTTTGTTGGAAGTGTGAAGTTCACTCTTCTTTCCTCAGCTTTACAGACAAATAACGGACACACATCACTGTGTGAACCTGAGCAGACCACGTTTTTCCGCTACAAAGCGTTGTCCGAGAGGCTCGGCGTGGTCGAGTTCTTAAGCTGTGCCTGGAAGCTGAGACGTCGTCGCCTGCGAGCTGGGCCGCAGACCAGTTTGTACTCAGCACTTCCCCCGGGGCGCGCGAGAAGCTGGTGGAAGGGGATCTGGGCCTGGTTGAAATGCAGCTTAGCACACCGCGCTGCATATTGAGAACTCTCATCTGTGCACTGTGGCCTTGAACAGGGGCTTAGGAGCCCGGGCCCAGAGGCCAGCTCTGCCCCATCCTAGCCGTGTGACCCTGGGCCTCTGTGTCCTAGACACGCCCGTGCGTCTCATTTGAGCGGGTGTCAGGTGCCACGAGGTGAGTGCTTGGTCGGGACCTGGCAGGATGGGCACTGGACCTGGATGTATTTCTGCTGCTCCCCGGCTGTCCTGGTCTTGGATGAGGGTCCATATTCCTGCAGGCAGCCCCGCTTCTGCTTCTCCTCCGTTCTTGGGTGGCAGTGCAGCTGCTGGCCAACAGCACGGCCCTGGCTGGGCTCCCCTCATTGAGGTGGCAGTCACACAGCTCCCTGCGTTCACCCATGTTTGGGTCGTAGCTAGCCTGTGTGTCACCAGTTAGCCTGTCCTTCCTTTCTCAGACATCTTTGGTTCTGACCATGCTGGTTATTTCCTTTTAAAGGTTGCACTGTTACAACTCGCCTAGTAGGCTCCTTTAACTGACGTGCCTCTTTCGTCCTTTCTTGGCAGTAAGCAGCTCCGAGTCCCATGCACGGTGAGGCGTTTCAGCGGCCGAGCGCTGGAGCTGCGGGTCCGGAGAGGACTGGGCTGGCCCCACCTCTCAGGACGGCAGGTGAGGCTGCTGCAAGGCCTCTCGGCCCCCGCGCAGACCTGAAGCCGCCCCTACTTTGCTAGTGTGTTTGCGTGTTTGTTTTAATTCATGCAGAGTTGTCAACACAAAGTGAACAAACCTTTTAGAGTCAAAGTTGGAGCGCCTGGATGGCCCAGTCAGTGACTCTTGATTTCGGCTAAGGTCACGAACTCAGGGTTGTGAGGTCAAGTACTAGGTCAGGCTCTGCCCCCACCGGGGAGTCTGTTTGAGATTCTCCCTCTGACCCTCCCACCCTGCCCTCGCGCAGGTGCACGCTCTCTTTCTCAAATAAATAAATCTAAAAAAAAAAAAAAAATCATTAGAAGTAAAAAAGTTTTATTTGAGCTCAAGTTAGGACGGTTGCCCTGGAAATGCATCTTCATAGGGAAGAAGGCACTCCAGGAAATGAATGATTTTTGCAGCATAATATACTTTTTACATCTTGTAAAAGCTTAAAAGATTATAGATCAGCACATAGGCAGGAGTCACAAGTTTGTCGGGACAGAATGCGGGGAGCAGGAGCGCTGACAGACATCTCGAGGACGAGCTGATTTTCCTTAGGCTGCTCCTTCAGCAGGTGTACAGTGCACGCGTGGGGGCCGTAAATCAGACTTTGGGTTTGAGCGAAGTTTACGTACAGTCCTGTTGACTTAACTCTAAGATGGCTTCCCTTGTATGTCAGACCCTTACAGGGTTTTCCTCTCATCATACTGGCGTACAGCGTCACATGAACTCCGGGCATACAGCATCGACTCAGCAGTTTCTGTAGGTCACTCAGTGTTCACCGACGTAAGTGCAGTCACCATCTGTAACCATTCAGCATTATGACGCTATTATTTTATATAAACATCTATTTATTTCTTAAAAGCTATTTATTTGTCAGAGAGAGAGAGAATGAGACAGAGAGAGGGAGAGCATGTGCCCGCAAGCAGGGAGAGCAGCAGGCAGGGGAGAAGCAGGCTTCCCGCTGAGCAGGGAGCCCGGTCTGGGGCTCGATCCCAGGACCCTGGGGTCATGCATGACCTGAGCCGAAGGCAGATGCTTAACTGACTGAGCCTCCCAGGTGCCCCAGGCCCTTGTGAGGACTACGTAAATTACAAAAGAGAAGCATTTGGGGCGGTGCTGGGCGAAGAGAAGGTGCTCAGTTAAGTCACTGATGACGCGGCCTTTGCGTAGTTCTAACGCGGTAACGAGGTAAACATGCACGTCATTTTTTTCACATATTGAACAAAACTGTGCCATCTTGAGTCTCTTACCAGTTTGTCCTGGCACTTTTTTGGGCCCCGCCCGGCCTTTCTGTCCTCCCCTCCTGGCACTTGGTGCCGCCCCCAGTTTTGCCTCCTGAAATCCTCACTGCTCTTGCGTTCTCCACCTCGCACTGCCGGTTTCCTCCCAGACTTCTTTCCTGACCCTTCCATGCAGCTCCTAAATAGGGGCCTTGGGTCTCCTGCCCAGATTCAGCCCTTGGGTCTCCTGCCCACCCCCTAGGGAGTCCATTTCGTTCTAGTTCTAGTCCATCTAGTTCCAGGGCTATAAGCACTCACCACATGCTGATAGAGCCCGGATCTCTGTGCCCAGACCAGCCTGTCCCCAGAGCTCTGACCTTAAACACAGCTGCCTGCTTGTCTTCTTGTCTTGGCCGGCAATAACCATGTGAATTCAGTGAGGCTCCTTGCAGGCCGGGAGAACCTCAGTAACACAGAATTTCTGGAGCTTCCATTCTCAGAAGGGGAAGGAGATGCCACAAATGAGGGGCATCCAGCCGGCTCAGTGGGTGGAAGGTGTGAGTCTTTTTTTTTTTTTTTTTTTTTTTTTAAGATTTTATTTATTCATTTAACAGAGAGAGATCACAAATAGGGAGGCAGGCAGAGAGAGGGGGAAGCAGGCTCCTGGCTGAGCAGAGAGCCCGAGGCGGGACTAGATCCCAGGACCCCGGGATCATGACCTGAGCCGAAGACAGAGGCTTTAACCCACTGAGCCACCCAGGCGCCCCTAGAATTTTTTTTTTTAAAGATTTTATTTATTTATTTGACAGAGATCACAAATAGGCAGAGAGGCAGGCAGAGAGAGGGGGAAGCAGGCTCCCCACCAAGCAGAGAGCCCGATGCGGGGCTTGATCCCAGGACCCTGAGACCATGACCAGAGCCGAAGGCAGAGGCTCAACCCACTGAGCCACCCAGGTGCCCCTAGAATTTTTTTTTTTTAAGATTTTATTTATTTATTTGACAGAGATCACAAGTAGGCAGAGAGGCAGGCAGAGAGAGGGGGGAAGCAGGCTCCCCGCTAGGCAGAGAGCCCGATGTAGGGCTGGATCCCAGGACCCTGGGATCACGTTCTGAGCCGAAGGCAGAGGCTTTAACCCACTGAGCCACCCAGGTGCCCCTCAAGTGGTATCTTATTGTGGTTCGTATTTGTGTTTCCCTGATGACTGATGCTGTTGGGGATCTTTTCATGTGCTTATCTGCAGTTGATAAATCTTCTTTGGGGAATCTGCCCGAAGTTGGGATCTTTTGCCCATTTCCGATTGGTTGTTTTCTTAAAGATTTCAGAACTCTTTATGCATTCTGGATATAAGTCCTTTGTAACATTACGTTTTGTAACATGTATGTTTAGCAAATACTTTTTATCTGTAGCTTATATTTTCATTTTCTTAGTACTTGTCTTATGAAGGGTAAAAGATTTAAATTGTAATGAATTTGTCAAAAAATTTTTTTCTTTTTCTTAAGATTTTATTTATGGGGCACATTGGTGGCTCATTCGGCTAAGCATCTGTCTTAAGCTTGAGTCGTGATCCCGGGGTCCTGGGACAGAGCCCCACATTGGGCTCTCAGCTCAGCAGGGAGTCTGCTTCTCTCTCTGCTTCTCCCTCAGTGCTCTCCCTCTCTTTTGCTCTTTCTCATGTGCACTCTAATAAATAAATATATTTTTTAAAGATTTTATTTATTCATTTGACAGAGATCACAAGTAGGCAGAGAGGCAGGCAGAGAGAGGGGGGGAAGCAGGCTCCCTGCTGAGCAGAGAGCCCGATGCGGGGCTCGAACCCAGGACCTGAGACCATGACCCAAGCCGAAGGCAGAGGCTTCACCCGCTGAGCCCCCCAGGTGCCTCTCTTAACATAATTCTTAAGGACACTTGGATTTTCTCAGTGATCGGAGAGCGTTGGCTTCAACCTAAAGTCACCAGCTACGTTGGCCCCTGACAAGAGAGTCAGCCTGTGGGGTGCCTGGGTGGCTCAGTGGGTTAAGCCTCTGCCTTCGGCTCAGGTCATGATCCCAGGGTCCTGGGATCGAGCCCCACTTCGGGCTCTCTGCTCAGCAGGGAGCCTGCTTCCTCCCTGCCTCTCTGCCTACCTGTGATCTCTGTCTGTCAAATAAATAAATAAAATCTTAAAAAAAAATAAAAAGAGAGAGAGAGTCGGCCTGTCCTTTGAAGGTTTGAAGTCAGGCAATGACTTCTACTCTCTGGCTAAGACAGCCCTAGATGGCTTCTCCCAAAGTCAGGAGGCTTTGTCTCCATTGAAAATCTGTTAAGCCAGCCACCTTCACTGGTGATCTCCGCTGGACCTTCTGGAGAACTTGACGCTGCTTCTGCACCGGCAGGTGCTTCTCTGCGTGTACTTTCGCATAACAGAGACGGCTTCTGTCTGTTCAAACCAGCCTCTGCTGGCTTCGCGCTCCATTCTGCAGCCCACCCCCCATCTCTCAGCCTTTACAGAGTCGAGGAGAGTCAGGGCTTTCCTCTGGATTAGAATGTGGCTGGTTTCACTTGATCTTAGCCAAAAGGCTCAGAAGCGATAGACTGTGGCTGGTTTGATCAGCAATAAGGCTGTTTTGCTTTCTTGTCTTTGTGTGTTCCCTGGAGTGACACTTCAGGAGTTTCTCCTTTGAACTCACAGCTCGGCCCACTGGGGCAAGAGGCTAACTTTTGGCCCATCCCGGTTTTCAGCCTTCCTCACTGCCCTGCGTCATGTCTAGCTTTGATTTAAAGTGAGAGATGGGGATGCCTGGGTGGCTCAGTTGGTTGGACGACTGCCTTCGGCTCAGGTCATGATCCTGGAGTCCCAGGATCGAGTCCTGCATCCGGCTCCCAGCTCCACGGGGAGTCTGCTTCTCTCTCTGACCTTCTCCTCGCTCATGCTCTCTCTCAAATAAATAAATAAAACATTTAAAAATAAATAAATAAAGTGAGAGATGTGCAGAGGGCCTGGCTGGCTGATGCGGTCAATAAACTGTGTGACTCTCGATCTCAGGGTCATGAGTTCAGGCCCCAAGTTGGGCATGGAGCCTACTTTAAAAAAAACAGATAAGTGATGTGAGAGATGGGCCACTCTTCCTTTCACTTGACCACTTAGAGGCCGTTGTCAGGGTATCGATCGGCCCAGTTTCAGTATTGTTTTGTCTGAGGGAGTAGGGAGGCCTGAGGAAGGGGAAGGGCTGGACCAGCCAGTCTGTCGAATACTCAAAACGCATACAACGCTTAACCTCTTGAGTTTCCTGTCTTAAATGGGTGCAAGGGAGTGGTGCCCCAGAACAGACCACCGTAACGAATATAATAGTGAAAAACTTAGAAATATTGCAAGAATTACCACAGTGTGACACAGAGACACAAAGTGAATGAGCGATGCTGGTGAGAAAATGGTGCTGGTAGATGCGCTTGGCACAGGACAGCCACAGACCCTCAATTTGTAGAAAATGTCGTGTGTAATGCCTGTGGGTGGGGTGAAGAAAGTTTGACTTCATTCTTTTAGACACAGCTGTCAAGTTTTTGTAGCATCGCTTGAGGAAAAGATGATGCTCTGTCCGTCGGATCCCCTTGGCGCGTCTGTTGAAGATCCAGTGATCGAGGAGTACCTGGCCGGCTTGGTTGGCAAAGCATGTGACTCCCGGTCTCAGGGTTGTGGATTTGAACTCCACATTGGGTGTAGGCATCACTTTATTACAAATAAATTTAACTTAAAAAGAAAATCTGTTGGTCGCACCTGTGTGAGGTACAACAAATTTTGGAATTTGTTCTGTTTCCTTGATCTGCGTGTGTGTCAGTACCACACTGTCTGGGTGCAGTAGCGTGACTGTAGATCATGAAGTCAGGAAATATTAGTCTGTCTTTGTTCTTTTTCAGTTTTTTTAGCTATCCTAGGCCTAGGTCATCCACATTTCCATGTGAGTTCTAGAATCAGTTTGTCTTTTCTTTTTAAGAAAGAGAGAGAGCGTGGGTTGGGGGTGGTGTCGAGGCAGAGACAGTCTCAGGCAGACCCCGCACTGAGGGTGGCGCCTGGCGCGGGGTTCAGTCTCCCAACCTCGAGACCGGGGCCTGAGGCAAAATCCAGAGTCAGACGTTTCAGGCTCTGCAGTCAGCACGCGGTCGGGTTGGGATGCTCTCTCCCTTGCCCCTCCTACCTGTGCTCCCTCCCTCCCTCCCTCTGTCCCCCTCTCTCTCAAATTGAAAAAAGGGAGAGACGGACACTTAACTGACTGAGCCACCCGGTTCGTCATTTTCTCTAGAAGAGGCTACAGGGGTTTGTGTATGGGAATTGTGGAGAGCCCAAGTTAGTTCGAGAACTGAAATCTAACAGTGTCAGCCTCTCCGATCTGTGGACGTGCTTTTGTCTCCACTATTTCCTTCCGTTCATTTCTGTCAGCAGCTTTCGTAGTCCCCGGTGTACAGGTTCTGTGCTGCTCCTAGGGAGACGCCACTGATCCACGGCCCCCCGGTCTCGGGCGCGCCGTGTGCTGATGCGATGTGAATGCATCGGGACGTGGCCGCTGCGGTGGGTCTGGTTAACGTCCCATCAGCACACGGTCAGATAGTGTGTTCTTAGGGTGACAGCTCGTGTTGCAGCGACGTTCAGGTGTATGCTCCGTTCCAGTTTCCTAGAGCCACGCACCCGCACGACACCCACGCCTGGCTTTATAGCGCGACTTAGGCTCTCTACCTCTTTTGTCAACTATTTCCTTGTATAGCTTACGTTTCAGTGCTTTGCAAATGGTATTTTTGTTTATTTATTTTTAAGGCTCATCTGTTTATTTCAGAGAGAGTGTGCACGAGCCGGGGGAAGGGGCAGAGGGAGAGGGAGAGAGTGCCCAAGCAGACTCCCCGCCAAGTACGGGGCCAGTGCAGGCCTCGATCCCAGGAACCCAAGATAATGACCTGAGCAGAAACCAAGAGTCAGCTGCTTAACCGAGCTAATAAACTCACTTATTGGACATAGTCACTTTTTTGTAGACCTTTCTGTATAGAAGACCATGTCATCTGACAGTACAATTTTTTAAGTAATCTCTGCACCAGTGTGGGGCTTGAACTTATAATCCCAAGATCAAGACTTGAACTCACAACCCTAGGACTGAGCCAGCCGGGTGCCCCGACACTGCAGTTTGACCGGTTCCTTTTTCTTCCTTATGACTTTTACTTCGTTTTCCTGCCTTGTTACACTGGCTACGCCGTCCGGTACAGTACTGAATGGGGGTGGTTGTATCAGACATGTTCTTGTAGGTTTGGGGTTTGAGTAATGATTTTTTTCATGCTTGGTTAAAGCATCCACGTTCCTCAAGGTGTGAGGGTCCTGGTCCACTAGGGCAGTGTTGTCAGCTCTAGCTAAAATTTAGAATCACCTCGGAAGCATTTTTTTTTTTTTTTAAGATTTTATTTATTTGAGAGCGAGTGAGTGAGACGGAGAGAACACAAGTTGGGGTGAGGGGCAGAGGGAGAGGGAGAGGGAGAGGCAGACTCCCCGCTGAGCAAGCAGCTGACGTGTGGCTGGGGGACGTGGGGCTCCACCCTGGGGCTCCATCCGAGGACCCCGGGAATCATGACCTGAGCCAAAGGCAATGGAGTTGCCTCCCCCAGCTGGGAGCTCATAAAACTACTGATGCCGTCAGTCCGGGCTGGGTGTGGGAATGATTTCCTGAAGCCCCTCCAGTAGCTGTAAGGTGCGGCCAGGGTAGCTGTGCAGGGGCGCCATCACCTTTCTCCTGCCACAGAGACCTGGGCTTGTCTGTGGTCTCTGAGGGTCCCTTCTGCCCCCGCCGCTCCGCATTCACCTCCTGTGGGGCCGTCATCCTCTGACACGTCCTCAGCCCCTCCTTGGGAACGGGGGTTTTCTGTGCGCTCCAGTCTCTGCTGGGGCCTTCGTTTGCCTCGCTTGTCCCTGCAGTGGGGGCTGTGTGGCTGGTTATCCTGCTGGCTCCCAGGGTGCCACCTGCTCATGCCCGCGACAAGCCTGTGCCGCCTGCTTTCCCCCGGGGCAGGTCCGGGCGGCTCCATAGCTGCAGGACCCTCGCCGTGACCCTGTGGTGGCCCTTCCTGTCCTTGGAGAATCCCCCATTTGGTCCCTTGATCTACACTGGGTTTTCGTCAAACTCCGCCCTTCTTTTTCCATTGTTCAGTGTACTGATTTCTGCCACTCTTTGTCGCCGCTTCTGCCTTTCTTAAACTTATTTTATTCCTTTTCTAGCTTTATAAGAATCTCGGTTCATTACTCTTCATTCTCGAAACTCCAGCACACCTTAGCAGGGCGGCGTAGACTTTGGTTTGCGTTCATACCATTCTGGTCGTTTCGATGCGTTGCAGTGTTGGTTTGAGCCCCAAGAGGCTTGGGACAAAGTTGAGGCGGTTCCGGATGGTTGCAGGATTGTTTTCTTTGTTACTACTTTTTGGTCTTTTCCTGATTTTATTGTACTGTGGTTGGATGGTAAGGTTCTCTGCCTTACTAGTGTTTGGAAATTGGTGTTTTCTTTGAGGCTACAAGACGTCAGTTTTGGCAGATGCTGTACCTGCTCATTCGCAGGGCCCAGAGTCCAGTGTGTGCCCGCTTGTCTGTCTTACTGAGTGACCCGTTCCGCTCTGCGGCCCCGAGGGGCAGTGGTGTGCGGTGTCCCCGCCGGTGACTACTCCTCTTGCCAGTGCTGGGCCTTGTCTGTGGCAGAAGTACCACAGCTGCAGCCTGCTAGTTCTTTCTTACCCTGCGACCCTTAGGTCTTCTGGATTCTCTGGAAACACAGGTAGGTTCCTGAGCTCTTAACCATCTTTGGGATAGAAAGAGACTGTTCTCAGGTCCTTCGGCAGATGGGACTTCAGCCGTTTTTGTCTCCTGGTGGAACGGGTGCGTCTCTGTGTATAGTGTTTTCTGCCTGCATATTTATTTACTTTATTTGTTTTATTAAATTAAGGCATCAGTGTTTTTCTGATCGGAGTCCTTGTTTACCGACTGTGGAAACGGAACACGAGAAAGTCAACATGAGTAAGGCACAGAGCGCAGATCCGGCCTCATACCGCTGCTCCGCATGCCATGGGGACGAGGACTGGGGGCCCAACCACCCCATCCGGGGCCGGGCCAAGTCCCGCAGCCTGTCTGCCTCACCCGCCCTGGCGAGCACCAAAGAGTTCAGGTACGAAGCCCTCCCCCAGCCGTCACCCTCAGCGGCGCGGTTGTGCGGACTGACACAGCGGCGTGTGTCCCAGAGCGGCTGGCGCGGCTCCCCAGGGGCACCCGCCCGGGACAGTTCCTTTCCTTCCCCTCTCGGCCAGCGCCCACCCCAACTTTTGGTGTCTGAGGCGTGAGGGTGGCCCCTGAAGGCACGGCAGCGGGACCCACGCGGTGGCGGGGCTGGCACGGGGCTGCGTGTGGCCGCAGGGGAGTTGGGCAAGTGCCCCGGCCTGGCCCGCACCCCACAGCGCGTGCTCTTGCACAAGAGCTTGAGCAACAGCTGCCCACGAGGCGGCCGGCTGGGCCTGCTGTGCTGGTGGTGCCGCTGCCCTGGCTGCTGGGGCCATGGCCGGGGTGAGTTTGGGGAGGAAGCGGCCAGAGCCGACACTGCTTCTCAAGCGGGTCCCACCTCTCAGACACGGCGCTTTCGGGGTGGTGGTGGGGGAAGCGCCGCCTTTTCTCAGGGCAGTGGAGCGGGGATGGCGCGCAGGCCATTCCCCATGTGGAAAGCTCTAGAGCGCGCGTGGGAGCGGCTGTGCTGCTGCAGCTTCCAGGCAGTGCAGAACTCCGTGTTCCGGCCGCGCTGCGACCGCCTGTCAGTCCTGTGTGGCTCAGCTCCCAGCCCCCCAGTTCTGAGGCTGGGCAGTGGGGTGCAGCGACAGCGGGTCAGAGGGGGCCCCCGCGGAGGAAGCAGATGGGTGTGTGTCCTGTCGTGCGGGTCCTTGAGCCCGCTGGCGAGGCCCGCCGCGAGCTGAGCTGCCTTTCCTCTGGGCCTTTGCGGGGCCTGCGAGCCGTAGCTTTCCCCGGACTCCAGGGCTCTCCCAGAGGTCAGGTGCCCTTTCCGAGACAGCTAGAAAGTCTGTTTTGTCTGCGCTGAATTCGAAGATTTTGTGGACCCCACAAGACGGTTGAAGATGAAGTCTGCTCCCTTCAGCCATCTTTGGGTGCAGAAGGGGACGGCGAGGCCATTGGGGTTGAACATGTTCCATTACCCTGTCACTGCGGGGATGTCCCTGTCGCTCCCTCCAGCCTGTGCCAGGGTGGGCGTTGAGCACTCTCCAGCAGGGAGGGGCAGGCCAGCCAGGTGGTGGTGTCCCCGTAACGTGAGCTGGCCACAGCCACTTTGTTTGGTGATTGGATTATGGCTGAGTCACATTTCAGTTATTGGAGAAGTTGGGCCGTTCGAGTAGTATCTTTTTTAGTGACCGTGCAACTCAGCATGAGCACTTTTGTTAGAATTTTCATCTAGGTCATTAAGGGTTGGTCTCTCAGGTTTTGATTCCCAAGTATAGGCTGGAGGACTGGTCACCAGACAGACTTGATCAGAGGGACTGCTTGGATTCTGAGTTCCAGGCCTGTCCCCAGAGGGAGTCTTCCCTGTTCCTGGGGTAGGGCCTGGGCACCCGCCCTGGTTTGGGGGCCTTTCTCTGAGGCGCGCTCCCACTGTTGATGCTACACAGACAGCGTGTGGCGCTCCAAGGCGGGATCTCCTGGGCTGCCACTGGATGCTGGGCAAATGATGGGAGTAAAGTCATTATGATTAAAAGCCTTTCTAGAGTCTAACAGTCCATTAGGTCTGCTCACCGGCTGTGTCCCCTCTCCCCACAGGAGGACTCGCTCTCTGCATGGGCCGTGCCCGGTGACCACGTTTGGACCAAAGGCCTGTGTGCTGCAGAACCCCCAGACCATCATGTGAGTGCGGGGGGTTCCTTGGGGGCCTGTGCTCTCGTGGGGTCATGGCACTGGGGAAGGTTCTGACTCCGAGTGAGAAGTGCACTTTTCTAGTCAGGGAAGCCACGGGGCATCCGCCGGCTCCAGCGAGCGCGGGCCTCTCTGCCTTCCGGCCGGCAGCTAGGGGTCGGGCAGGTTCTGCTCCTGGGGCGGCGCAGCTAGACCACTTCAGCTACTTCAGCTGCCATCTTCAGAGTTACTGTTTCGTTTTGACAATGAAAAGTGTAGGAGGAAACAATGTATTTCACACAGGAATAGGGTTTGATTTGATTTGATTTTTTTTTGAGAGAGAGGGAGAGCACAAGGTGGCGGGAGCAGGAGCGGGCAAGCAGGCTCCCGGCCGAGCAGAGCGCCCGATGCGGGGCTCCATCCCAGGTCCCTGGATCATGACCTGAGCCGAAGGCAGAGGCTTCACCCGCTGAGCCCCCTGGGCCCCCTCCTTTAATTATTCTTCAGACAGACATCGGCTGTCTCTGTGGGGCTCCTGTGTTCACTTTGAGAGAAGCGCCTCCTTGTGGCTGTTACAGGTGCTCCCAGGCCGCCGGGGCGTCTTCGGGGGCCCCGCGGTGCTGGATGAGAAACTATAACAATGAAGCAATCAGGGTCATTTCTCTGGACTCAGTGACTGTCCTGCTTCTCACGTCCAAAGAGTCCCATGGTTCCAGAAGGCTGGGAGCTCCGTAAAGGCCGCTGTATGGTGGTCTGGCTGTGCTTCATGTCTGAGGAAGACGCGCTGACGTCGCTTACCTGGCGTTGGTGCTTTCTGTTAAACGGTCAGAATTCCATCCCACCATGAGCCTTGTGCCTGGCACCTGTGGGAGCTCCCCAACCCCTACAATCTAGGCCTTTTGAGGGGCCCTCACAGGCTCTTCTCCTTCAGGGCAAGCTGTGGGGATCCCACATTTTGCACAGGGGTGAGAGCCGTGGGCTCAGGTATGCCTCCTTGACTGACTTGTCTGGGGGCCCAGGAGGCAGGCCCGGCAGTGGGGACCCCTGGCCTCAGGTCACAGGCTGAAGCAGTTCCAGGTGACTGGTGTAGTGCTGCCACCTCCAGGCTCCCCAGGCGAGTGCCGTGTACACTGCTAGGTCCCGTGACCAGGAAACCCAGCGACAAGGCCATCCCACTTCTTACGGGGCGCAGGAATGAAGTCTAGTCTCTCTGTCAGATCCAGGTGCTGTCTGCGGCTGCTGGTTACTGCACAGCTCAGGGCAGGTCCTGTCCAGACGCGGCCCCTCTAGTACCCTACAGCCCGCCCTGCACTGCAGCCACATTGGTAACCTGCCCCCCCGCCCAGCGCCCCCAAACCCAGAGCCCCAGCAGCCTGCTGCTGTGCCAAGCCCTGCCATCTCCCGTGCCCCATGCCTTCCTGTTTGCTCTGGCCCAGCCTGGCTCTCCCTTGGCCTTTCACCAGCTGCCCAAGGGCCCCTCCCAGCACTTCCTGGTCTTGGCAGACCTATTCTCTCCTTGTCACTCTGCTCAGCCCAAGTGCCACCACGAGTGGCCTCTCACTGTCCAGCCTTGATTAGCCATCCTGTACTCCCAGCTGAGCCACAGTCACTTTGTGGGGGGCGGGGGGGTCGGCCTTGTGAGCCTCAGGTGGGTTAGATGGGCTGGTTCCGGCGGGTGCTTCAAGCAGAACGGCAGATGCCCCGAAGGGTCTCTGGGGCTACAGGTTGGAGCTGAGGAAGGAACAGCCTCGTCTGCCCTTTCCAGCCCCTGTGCCCGACACTTCTGTTGGGGCTGCTGCTGTCTCTGGATGCCAGGGCTCCTTTTCCCCACCTTGGACCTGCCCCCTTCCAGCACTGCACCTGGCTGAGGCTCTGAGTGTCCTAACCTAACTTCTCTAATGCTCGAAAGTAAGATAGGATAGCGATCACAGAGAACTTTTACGTCCTAATTACTGTCTGAAATTTCACCGTGAATACGTGTGTGTTTTCTTTTATGTTGAAATGTGTGGAGTTGCCAACATGTCGTTGCCTTTGGCTTACTAGGCAGTGGCTCCAGTCGGTCACCTGTTAGCTCACAGGCGTCCTCCCTCTCCTGTCGGGCATCCACGACCTGTATGCCGGGGAAGGGTCACATCCCCACCTTGTCGTGACCCAGCGGGAGGCTGATCACAGTTGACACCCAGGCCTGTGCAGGACACACTGTGGTGGCTTTGCCTGGGCACAGTCTCAGGGCCAGAGGGGCCACAGGCCCTGCACACCTGGGTCAGCACAAAGGGGCTTCGACCCAGGCAAAGGTCCGTGAGCTGCCCACATTGCTTCTGAGGCCCACGGCCAAGCACAGAGACGATGTTTGGGGAGTGCACACCCTTCCACCTGACGAAGCCCTGACAGCTCCTCCCACTGGGCCAAGCCGGTTCCACAGCCCAGCTCAGACTCCTGTGCGGCTGGCCTATGTCACCGCACCCGGTCCTGAACACCCGAGCGCAGCCAGCCAGTTCAGTGAAGTGCACGGTGCCCGGTGTCCGGCCTCTTTGTTGTTAAAGGTGATCTCAGGACTTTTTGTTTTAAATAGGTGATTGGCCAAGAGGATCACGTAAACGGTAAAAAGATTCAGTAAGGTGTGCTTGGTTTTTAATTTTAGGGAGTTTTCTTGCCATAGTGCCTTTCAAAAGTCAACTTTAGGATTGTTTCGCTTTCAGTTTTGAGTTTGCAGAAATTAAGTTTATAGTGCAGGTGCTCAGCTAGGAGAGTTCTGGGGGCGCTGGTGTGCCCTACACTTCCATCGTTAGCAAAGTGGGACCAAAACGCTATGGCCGAAGCCGCTGTGCCGCACTTGTGAGCCAACACGTGACCTGGGCAGACTATGACACTCACGGAGGGCGTCGTGCGCGGCCCCTCCTCGTGCGGAGATGCCTGGCCAGGGTGAGTGATGCTCGCTGATGGAGGACATCAGACACCACGCCTCTGTGTTACTGGTTTGGGTCATGGTTTTGGAGGTTTTCAGTGGGACTCGCACACGGTCTAAGGCCTGGGAGAAAGGCCTCCGAGGATGTGCTGTGCCTGTCCTCCCAAGGGAACGCGCTCCCAGTGCGGACACTCCTCTCCCCTCGCAGGCACATCCAGGACCCTGCCAGCCAGCGGCTGACGTGGAACAAGTCCCCGAAGAGTGTTCTCGTTGTCAAGAAGATCCGGGACGCCAGCCTACTGCGACCCTTCAAGGAGCTGTGCGTGTATCTGATGGAGGCAAGTGGGCCTGGTTGGGGGTGGCAACCCAGAGCCCCCTCGGCACCCCCACTGTGTCTGCGCCAGCCAGACTCCGCCCTGGAGCTCAGTGGGCTCCGTGCTCTTCTGCACCGCAGGGTGGGGGTGGCACGGAGCTGGCCGCCTAGCCAGGTTCTGGCTTTGTGATCCCAGAGCTGACCAAGTCAGGAAGCCCGTTTCAGGGGCACCTGGGATCATGATTCCATGATTCCAGGGTCCTGGGATAGAGCCCCACATCAGGCTCCTCCCTCCTCAGCGGGAAGACATCAGGCTCCCTCCTCAGCGGGAAGTCTGCTTCTCCCTCTCCCACTTGTGTTCCCTGCTTGTGTTCCTCTCTTGCTGTGTGTCTCTGTCAAATAAATAAGTAAAATCTTAAAAAAAAAAAAAAAAAGCAGCAGCAGCAGCCCATTTCAGGCAAGTGACTTCTATAACGGAGGGTCACAGGGCCTCCAGAAGGACAGAAATCCGCATGAGCAGGTTGAAAGCAGTTTGCCCTCCGGGCTCGAGGAATACATTTCCTCCTCATTGTAAAGTCCTGAGGCTCAGGAGGAGGCTTCCTGGAAGACCAGCCTGATCTGAACCGGGTCTCGGTGGTGGGGCTGACGTGCTTGTTGTCTCCCTTTCAGGAGAACAACATGATTGTGTATGTGGAGAAGAAAGTTCTGGAAGACCCTGCCATAGTGAGCGATGACAACTTCGGACCAGTCAAGAAGAAGTTCTGCACCTTCAGAGAAGGTGAGTTTGCCTTCGGATCTGCCACTTCCGAAGGTGTTCGCGCCCCTGCCCCAGGCCTGGCAGAAGCTCCTGGCGCTCCTGCCTCATCACGGGCGCGGTGCCCGGTGGCATCAAGGGTTGCCGAGACACCGTTTGTTGTGTTTGTGTGTTTTCTAGATTATGATGACATTTCTAATCAGATCGATTTCATCATATGCCTGGGAGGGGATGGGACCCTGCTGTATGCGTCCTCGCTGTTCCAGGTAAGGTGCGCGGGGTTCCGGCCTCAGCGCCGCATGAGGAGGTGGTTTCCCAGGGAGGCTTTCCACGCCTTCTTGTACCTCATGACCTGATGCCTCGGGGCTGCCGAGTTCAACGTTCTTACTCTGACGCTTTAGTTTGCTTATTTGGCTATACAGCAGGTCTGCAGATAATGCCACGTGTCTCATCTGCCCTGTCTGGGTCTCCGTGCGCACCGGGAGCGCTGCTGACAGTGCAGCCTGGGCTGGGCAGCAGGACTGGCTGGGAAGAAGGGGGGCAGTGGTGGAGAAACGGGCCTGGGGGGGCTGCTGCCGATCCACAGACATGTGGCACCCACGTGGAGAAGCGGGCACCTTGTGGCCTAGGGGATGGGGCCCACAGCAGGATGAAGGCGGTGGCCCCAGGCTGACCCTCCAGGGTACCCGGGAGGCCTGTGGAGGCTCCAGAGGATGGGAGTCTGCCTGGAAGCACACTGGGGTTGCCCAAAGTCTGCCTTCACTCTGCAGGGGGAGGCTCTGGCGTGGTGGCTTGTGTCCTTGCCTGACCAGCTCTCTCTGTCTCCACGGCCAGCAGGCTGGTCGGTCCCATTGCGTTGGCTTCTCATCAGCTCCGCATCAGCTTTGCATCCGCTCCTCCCGGCCTCCCTGTCTGCTAGCTGACCTCTTCCTGTGCAGTCGCTTGGAATCAGCCTGCCGGCCGCCTCCCACACCCCGCCACTGGCCGTGCACTCATGTGCCTGTCCATTCCCGGGAACAGTCAGGCGGGCATGGTCCATCGGTGCTGGGGACAAGTGGGGTGGCTCTTGAGTGGATTGGCTGGCTGACCGGCCTGCCTCATTGGCTCACAGGGCAGCGTGCCTCCAGTCATGGCGTTCCACCTGGGTTCCCTGGGCTTCCTGACCCCCTTCAACTTTGAGAACTTTCAGTCCCAAGTTACTCAGGTGATACAGGGTAAGTCGGAATGTTCTGGAACTCACAAGGAGTTCTGAGCATGGGATTGTCTCCTCACTTGGTCTTTGGATTTTTTAATGATGTGTAGAGCAATATTTAAGTGTTTGAAGATTCAGAGATTTAAGATTTTCGAACGCTTCCGATACTGGTTTCCCCACACTGAGAAGTTGGAGGGGTCCCTGGCGGAAGCGGCTGTGTGTGCTGGTCGGTAGCCGTGGATTGGCCTTTACAGAAGGCTCGGGTTCTGCCCTCAGTTTGGGAGAAGAAGGGTGGTCTCTGGTCGGGCAGGGGTATCTTTGCCTCCTGCAGGCTGCCACTGCCCATCCCCCACCAACCTCCCCGACGTGACCCTGTGGCCCCCAGGGAATGCAGCCGTAGTTCTTCGGAGCCGGCTGAAGGTCAGGGTCGTGAAGGAACTCAGAGGGAAGAAGACTGCAGTGCCCAACGGGGTCAGCGAGAACGGCGTGCTGCCCGCGGACCTGGACGCGGAGGTCGGGAAGCAGGTCATGCAGTACCAGGTCTGTGGATGTGGGCCCTGCCCCGGGTCCAGGCCCTGCCCTGCCTGTGCTACGGCCTCAGGAAGGGGCATGGGGTGGTGGGACTCAGGCCTGGGCCCAGTGGGTTCCTCTGACCTCAGGACCTCCCACAGAGCCCAGAAACAGTGCAGGTGCCTATGGGGCCGACCACCTAGGACAGCCCTGCCTGGCCCCTGCCTGTGTGCAGTGACTTTGTCCCCCCAGGTCCTGAACGAGGTGGTGATTGACAGAGGCCCCTCCTCATACCTGTCCAACGTGGATGTCTACCTGGACGGGCACCTCATCACCACGGTGCAGGGTGACGGTAGGTAGCCACCTGGGGTCCCATGGCGGTGGGGGGTAGGAACAGGAACCCACAGAGAGTGACCCTGCGGCCTGTCCACCAGGGGTGATCGTCTCCACCCCGACGGGCAGCACAGCGTATGCGGCCGCCGCCGGGGCCTCCATGATCCACCCCAACGTGCCAGCCATCATGATCACACCCATCTGCCCCCACTCGCTGTCATTCCGGCCTATCGTGGTCCCTGCGGGGGTCGAGCTGAAGGTCAGAGTCCACCTCTACCCTCTATGGTTTAAGCTGTTGCCTGGGGCCTGCCACGCTGACCACCCCCTTTGCCCCCGGCTGTGACCCCAGCACCGGCTGGGTTGTGGGCCCACCTTGCTGGGTGCCGGAAGGGGCTTCACTCTCTACCTTGTCTGTCTGGCCAGGTGCAGCACTGAGAGCTGGGCCAGCCCCTCCAGCAGGGCTGTGGGCCCTTGGGGGAGGGGCTGGTCCCTACTGGATGAGGGCAGGTGAGCGGCACGTGGTCCTGGCGTACCCGGTGCCTGCCACTGCTCCTCCGTCTCTGTTCTTTGCCTGTCTCGCACTCCCCACTTTGGTCCACCCTGGGCTGGCGTGTCCCTGGCTGTGAGCCCTGGTAGGCAGGGGCACATCTGCAGGTCACAGGGAGAGAGGACTAGAGCCAGACTCCTGGATGGTGTCCCTGGCCCTGGGTGGGTGGTCGGCAACTGGGCCTGATGGCTGCCTGTCTTATTCCCGGGCTTGGTGTCAGCGAGACAAAAGTATGAGACCTTCATGGCCTGGAACTGCCCTTGGTGTAGAGTGGGTGGTAGGGATACTTCAAGAGTCCTCCTGCCCAGTGCTGCCCACCCCGAGGGCTGGGATCCAAGGTGCTCAGCTGCACTCACGAACCCACACCTGTCCTGCTTGCCCCCCTCCAGATCATGCTGTCGCCAGAAGCAAGGAACACTGCATGGGTGTCCTTCGACGGACGAAAGAGACAGGAGATCCGCCATGGGGACAGGTGTGTGAGCCGTGGGGCCGGAGCGAGGAGTAGGAATGAGGGGTGGACTCAGGCCCTACCTGCCGCCTTCATACCCTGTTGAGGTTGGCTTGTGCAGGCCCCACAGACAGAGCCCTGGCCCTGAGAGCTGCGGGGGGAGACGAGGGCCTGTCGGGCAGCTGGTCTCCCACACAGGTTGAAGCGTGTTGGCCCATGTTCTGTGCTGACCTTGAGGGCGACAGATCCACAGCCCCTCACTCCGGCCTGCCCTGGTGCCCCGCCAGCTGCACCTGTCCTTAGGATGGGGCAGGCCCCAGCCGTGCAGCCAGTGGCAGGAGCAGAGCCGAGATGGTCCCCAGCTGGGCCGGGGTGGGCACAGCCTTGGGGAGTGGCTCATCTGTGCCGCGCCATGTCTCCCACTCCTCAGCATCAGCATCACTACCTCTTGCTACCCGCTCCCCTCCATCTGCGTCCGAGACCCCGTGAGCGACTGGTTCGAGAGTCTGGCGCAGTGTCTCCACTGGAATGTGCGGAAGAAGCAGGCACACTTCACGGAGGAGGAGGAGGAGGAGGAGGAGGGGGCGGGGGAGGGGGAGGAGGAAGAGGGGGAGGGCTAGGCCTGAGCTCCTGCTGTCCACACTAGGGACCCCAGAGACCCGAAGCTGCTCCGCTGCCTCGTTCCCACTTGCCCTCCGGGAGCAGGCTGACCTGAGCACATGCGCTGTGAGCCCCGAGCAGGCATCAGAAGTCACAGCACTTTCTTTTGTAGCGGGGGGGGGGGGGGGGGGGGGGGGAGCCAGGAATCTGCCTTTTGTCAACCAGATCAGCCATTTTTAACATTTTAAATCTGACGTCTTTTTGCATTTCTAAACAAGAAAAGTGAGTGCTGGTGAGGGCTCGGAAGTCCACACCGGGGCGGTGCGCCCCCGTGCGGTCCCTCAGAGCCTGATCCCAGGGCGGGGACCCCAGAGGGGGATGTGCTCCTCCATGATTCCTTGTCAGGAAGCTCGTGCTTCAGTCAGTCTGTTGAAATTCAGAGGGGATCAGAACGGCTTGATCTGTCTTTACTTGTCGAAAATAAATGCCTTGTAGCCAAAAATCTTCCTTTAGCTACCACGATTTTCCCCTTAAATCCTGCACCTTTTCCCCTAAAAGGACTCGAAGGGGACGCTTCTGTAGAGAGCAGTTTGGTGTTTGATTGGCTGATACGTGGAGGGTCCCCTCCTTCCTGCCCCGCACCTGCACCTCCTCTGGGCGCACCTTCCTGCCTTGGTCTCCAGGCCCTCCCCTCCCCCACTGCTGTGGTGTGCGAGCCCAGCGGTGGCCCGGTGGGAGGTCAGACCCATGCACATTCCTCACCAAGCAGGGGCGGCCCCCTCTGCACCCTGGAAGGTATTTTAAGTCCTGTGTACACTTTGTAGAGATCATTTTAAGCTTTTTGAACTGCTTATGTACAGATTTTATTGTACACACTTTGAAGATGACAGAGGGAGCGGGATTTGTACTGTTACGAAATGGAGCCTTGCTCCAATGTTTACACGTGTTCTGTGTGGCACTGTGTGCTGGGACCACTCTGTTCAGTGTGCTTACCGTGGGGGTGACGGCCCGCGGGGTGAGAGGGTGCTTCTCAGTTAGTAAGCCGTGGTACTTGGACTGCAGCTAGAAGATGGGGACGCATTGCTTAGTGAGGAAAGAGGTGGTTGGGGACGTTTTGTGTTGATTCTGCTCTTGCTTCTCCCCGTGGGTCTTGGGCTCGCGAGGAAGCTCCCATCATTCCAGCGGTCGCTCCACTGCCCACAGGCTGTGTAGGGCGTGTGCACGTGTGCTTGCCACATGGGACCCAGAACCTGTGTGGTCTGGTGGGAGCCGTGGCTCGGTGCATGTGGCTTTGGCCCGTGGTTATCGTTGCTGACCGACGTCCTGCACTGGGTATCTGTTTCTGAGTAGCTGCTGTCTCTTAGAGCTGCAATTTTTATCTATTGAATCAGCAAGAATAGAAGGGACAGAAACGGCCCTTTTTTCCTGGACCCGCTTCTGGGGTGACAGGGACGGTCCTGTGCTTTGTCTTGTGGAGGGTCACGTGCCTCATTCTTGGGCTGATAGAAAGGCTGGGGGCCCGCGCGGGCAGCCACCCTCAGCCAGGGGCCTCCATAGAGCAGGCTTTGCGGCCTGAGCGTGGCCTCCCACATCCATACTTTGGGGCTTCTGGCCCTCAGGGTGGTTCTTGGCTGATGGCCTGGAGTTGGAAAGGGAGGGGCCCACATGGCCATCCTGCGGGGGCGAGACGTGGTTAGGGGGTTGCTGCCCAGGCTCCCTTGGGCTGAGAGGGGCCCCAACCAAAACTCCCAGCTTTAGGTCCAAAGACAGTGGCATTTGGGATTTGGGTCACTGGTTTAGACAAAAAAAAAAAACAAAAAAAAAAACAAGTATTAACCAAGTCCAAAAGCAGCATGATTTGGAATGATCTAGAAAACTTTGGATTTTTTGAAATAAATTCTTAATGTTTCATATTGTTAATATCTCGAAAATTTGTTAGATGTCGTTGAAAGCCTTATTACACTATTTTCAGATCCTTTCAATAAACAGACTTGTTTAAAAACTTGGATTGGCTGGCAACTTTATTTGGTTCTTTGTAACCAACACAGAGATACTTAGAGAGGCAGGCCAGGCTTCTAGAGTCTTTGGACACCAAGTGTGCCGTTGGGATGTGTGAGGCAGAGGGGGTCTTGCCCAGGCAGCCGCCACGTTGAATCCCATCCCAGGTGCCCCCGTCAGCCTTGCCATTAGCACCGGTAGGCCTGGGGCTCAGCACCTGTTCTCCACAGAAGGGGTGTAGAACTGGGTGTCACCACCTGTCCTGAAGGGTAAAGCAGAGGCTTGGGTGAGGGAGCAGGCTTGAGCCTACAGAAAGGACATGCTCCCAGTAAATCAGAGGACTGGCCCAAGGGGACCCTCAGAGGAGCTCTGGGAGACCTGCAGCCCCCATAGGCTTCGAAGTCCTCCCCACAGCTCCATCCAGGCCTGTTGGGGTCAGGGAGCATGGGCCAGGCTCTGGCACACACTCATCTCTCTCCTCCCATTCCACATGGTCTTGACTAGGTGTCGGTCAATATGGGGGAAGGCTTTGCCAGGAGCCCAGCTGAGCACTGCAGACATGCAGGAGGACACAGACAGCCCTGTGTGCTGGGACACTGGGTGCCCCCAGCCATCTGCAGAGGCCTGTGGGGAAGGGGAGAAGCAGCTGAGCTCTCCCCCAGCCTCCCTGTCCCTCCTTCCAGGCCAGTCCTAGACCATCAGCCTCCCCGGGCCGTATGTGGCCTTGACCTGCCCTGATCAGGACCCCCTGCTCTCCTGGTGCACGTGTGGGAGCAAGTCACCTTACTGCTCAGGTGTCCCAGTGGCCAGGAGGCCTCTGCAGTCTGTGGGCTGGCCTGCTGGGAAATACAGGCACCTGTGGTCAGTTTGCACAGGTGCCACAGGCAGCAGGGTGGGGCAGGCACCCGAACTCAACCCTAGCATCCAGAGGCTCTCAAGATTCGAGCTGGCGGTGTGTGCGCGGATCCCAGGCTGGGCTTTGTCCCCTCTGGTGGCAGAAGGCGCACTTTGAGGGCAAGGGCCAGAATCAGCTGGCTAGAGGGGCTGGCTCAGTGTTGGGTGCTGCCTTTAACCACAAGGCCACTTGTCTCAATAATGGCTGTTGACCTGTGAGCCTTGGACTTTTCCTGCCTTGGGGAAAGGAGGAGGGTGGGGCACAGAGGCCACAGGGTCTCAGGCCGCCCCAAGCTTCCAGGCTTCAGGGTGTTAGCCTTGGAACCCTTTCTGGCCTTTGCTGGCTAAGTTGGAACAGCACAGGGCCAGACCCCAACCCAGGCCTCTGCTGAGTTCCCCACCTGGCTGGCCTCCCTTCCATCTCAGGCCAGGCCACCGGCCGTGTCACAGCAGTGCTGTCCCAAAAAGCAGTAGCTCCCCTCCTGCCCCGTGTTACCTAACCTGGAAGCCACTAGATACCAGGAACCAGCTAGTCTGCCTGGGGGTGAGGGGGACCCAGAGTGAAGGATCAGTTGGAGGAGCACAGAGAGCACCGGGGCAGGGCGGGGCAGTGGTGGTGAGAGGGATGTGGGAGAAGGCGGGAACTGCACAGTGACCACGTGGAGATCAGCCACTTCTGGCACATTCTCCTTCAGAAAGATCCAGGCCAGAGGTTGGGTGTTTTTCAGAATCATGGAAACACTGAGGATTTGGTGGGAAGGGGTGAAGTGGGATTGAGGTTGGGGTGGGGCAGAGGAAAGAGAGGGATGGCAGGGTATGTCCCAAGCCACCTACAGACCCGCTGGCCAGTGCCCCTCCCGCAGGTGGCCTGCATCAGCTGTGGCCCTCCCATGCTGTGCCTCCCATGGAGGCCTCCAGTTAAGGCTGGCCTCCTCCCCAGCAGCGAAGAGGACAAAGGCAGGAGTTGACCTCAGCCCATGGCTTCCTGGGAGCAGAGTGAGGCCAGGCGTGGCCCCTTGCTCACCAGCGCTGCTCCCCAGACACTGGCCTGAGATAGCAAAGGGGCTGCTCCCTAATCCTGTGGTTTTGCTTCCATGACTTTTAGCCCCATGGTGCCCAGAGGCTGAATCCCAGGGACAGAGGCTGCAGGTGGCTCCACCAGGGTCAGACCAAGGGGGTCACACTGTAGGGTGTGGGGTAGGGGTACCCAAAGAGTTCCCAGGAAGGGCTCGTCTCTGGTTTAGGGACAGGAGCTGTTTTTCCAAACCAGCTGCTTGTCAGTGCTTCCTGACAACTTTGTCAGTGGGCCTGGTGGCACAGAAAAGGGGGCCTCCTCCTTCTTCCCACCCAACAGAACTTGATCCAGGCCCCATTCTCTGGGCTTTGGGGGCTCCTGGGCCCCCATCCAGACTTCTCTGCTGTCCTCACTGTTGCCTGGGAATGGGGCTCCTCTGGGCCTGTAGACCCCATCATCCCACCTGGGTGGGGCCATCAGACTAGGACCCACACACAGATGAAGCCTGATGAGAGGGGTGAGGGCCAGGAAGCCAGGAGCTGCACACACAGCAGCTCAGCCATCTGGGAGGGACCCGTGAACTTGCCACGGACACTTTCCTTCCTGCTTTCCAGAAGATCACCCTTTAAACGTCATCCAAACCCTAAAGGAAGAGATCGTTGTCAGAAGGGGGTCCAGAGGTCAGAAGTCCCCTGTGTCTTGGAGGGAGGCAGGGCTTGGGCAGAGGGCCTGACACCCCAGCTAGAGCTTCCCAGGCAGGTTTCGGGGGAGTCTCAGCCTCAGAGTCTTTGTTGGTCAGGTCTCCTCCTTCAACAGGGACTGCACCCTAACCGATTCGTGTCTACACTGGCATCTACGCTGCAGCCTTGGGTGTGCAGATGAGCGGAGGCATTATTTAAACGACCCCACTTGAAACCCAGTAGAGTATGGCGAATCCTGGCCAGTCTATATGCTTTCGCCCAAAATTCTGCTTCCTGGAATCCAGTCACAGGAAGAAGTTGGAACTCCAGCAAGTTCAGATAAAAACACCCGTGTGGCACCCATCACGAACAACTCAGACATGACCCCAGGGTGAAATCTCTGAGGCCACCTTAGCGGGCAACAGTGTTTCCTTTGAGTATTTAGAGACAAGAACCGTTGGCAGGCAGAGAGGGGACAGGACGCCGGCTCTGGAATGTGTCTGCGGAGCAAAGCGCTCTGCAGGCAGTGGCTGGAGGCAGCGGCTTGGAGGCCAACTGGAAGCTCCGAGGGCAGGAGGGAAAGTCCCCAGGCTCACACGATAGCACTTCAAAACTGTTTCCCCGGATGACACGTAAGAAAGATTTTGCTATAAAAATGTTGAGTTTTTATAAATTTAATCTTGAAATTATTTGACTATAAACGACTCACAGACCACCAAAACCCAGGACCACTGGGAAGTCATCAAGCGTCTCAGGGTTTTGCGCAAGAAGGAAAAATCTACCCTGCGAACTTCGTTCGGATGAAGTCGTCCTAAATACTTGAAGGACGAAAACGGCACCGTACACTCCCACTTTTGCTGCTTTCTTCCTGTTTTTCACCTGGGGACCAGCCCTGGGGGCTCCCTTTGGCGGCCCTGTGGGCCATCCCGGAGAAGCGCGGCCTGCGGGCACCTTACGCTAACTGGTCTGAAGGAAAAATGTGCTCATTGGAAATCGCTGCGGAGAAAAGCAAGTGAGAACTGAACGACCCCGGTCTTGAAGGAGCGGTCATTGGCCGCGGGCAGGGGCGCGGCGGGAGGACAGACCGCGCAGGTGCGGGGCTGCAGGCGCGGCTCTGCGTCTCCGCGCGGCCTCGGGACCCGGGTGTGCGGGGCGCTGCCAGGTTCCAGCCCCCCGACAGGGCGCTCCCTCCGTCTCCCCTCTACTGTCCCTTGAGATCAAGACCGCGCGGCGGCCCGGCGGGGATGAGAGGCCGGAGCCGCCTCACACGAGCGGGACCCGCCGGAACACACCCCCTACCCGGGACGGCCGGGGCAGTGGGCGGGGGTTGCTGTCGCCCGGCACACCCCCTCCCCGACCTGGGCCGCGCGGGGACGGCCCGGGTGCACCGTGGTCAGCAGCAGGCGCAGCTCCGGCGCGGCCGCAGGGAAGCAATAGGGCCCACGACTCGAACGAGCTGGGCCGCAGGTGTCGCGGGCGGCGCCCGGCGCGTCACTTCCGGTGCGTCACTTCCGGTCGGCGGCGAGCACTTCCGCCCGCGGCTCGGCCCGCCCCCCCGGACCGGCGGTCGCGTTGAGAGGGGCGGAGGGACGATGGCCGCCCCACGGTGAGGCGCTGCCCGCCCGGCCTCCGCCCCACACGGGACGGGACGGTCTACTCCGGGCTTCCCGGCGCATGCGATGCGACCCCTCCTCCACCCCCGCCGCGCGCGAAGCCCTCGGGGTGTCGCAGCTCGCCCATCCGACCCCCAGCCCGCGTGCCGGCCGCGCCCTGGCCAGCAGCGCTCGGCCGCGTCTGTTTCCCCGGAGGCCGCTCTCTCCGGCCCGCCTCCCGCCGCCCGCCTTAAACGCCGCGCGCCCTTAAGGGCCCCCGTGGGGCGGGGTCGCCCGGGGTCGGGGAGGCGCCGCGACCCCCCCGCCCGCGCAGCTCGGGGAGTTCGCCCCTTCGGCCCTCCCCGGAGTCGGGCGGCCGGTCTCCGAGCCTGGCTCGCGGGGAGGGCCCCGAGGCGACCCTTGCGGCGGGCGCAGAGCCAGCCCCTGGGTGGGCGCCTGTCCGCGGCTCCGGGCGGCGTGCGCGTCGGCGATGCTCGCAGGCGGCGATGCTCGCAGGCGGCGGCGCGCGGAGACCCTGCGCCGGCTGTCGGCCCGCGGTCCTGCTGCGACCGGTGGGTGGAGAGGCCGCGGCGTGGGGGAAGGGGCTGCGGGCGAGCCCCAGGCCGAGCCCCCCAATCCCGCCGCGAAGTTGGGGCTGGGGCGCGCGACCCCGGGGCGCGGGGAGGCCGCTCTGGCCCCCGGCTGGCTTCCCGGGAAGCTTCGGTCGGTAGAGCCCTGATGCCACCTCTCCGGGTCGTTCGTTTGCGGGAGGGCGGCCGGTGTACCCGGAACATGCGGAGTGAAAAGCGGCGAAGGGGGCCGCCGGTGGTCGCCTGTCGCGCCCCGGACCTGAGCCCGCCAGCCTGCTCCAGCCCCCGCCTACGGGAAGCCCCCGGCCCCACTACGTGCCTTGCGCTCGCTTCCCCAGGCGGAGCCCTCCTCAGAGAGGCCCCCAGCCTTGGGGCCGGTAGCTCGGCCCGCGCTCCCCACCTCGCCGGGTCGGCCCTCCTCCGCGCGCCTGCGCCTCCCGGCCCCACCCCGCCTCGCTGGTCCGAAGGCGCGGCCCCCGCGGGGCGCACCCGCGTCCGCCCTTCCTGGCTGCCGGGGCTCCGCGGGCTGGGGGGCAGCGCTGGGGGCGCGGGCCCTGTGTTCGGACCCGGGGCTCCTTGTGCTGTAACTCCCCGGGCGCAGGGCCCCGAGGCGGCCGAACTGGGTAACCGACGCCGCGTCCGCCCAGGATTGATGTCTCTCCTGCCTGGGGCAGTGCGGCGGCCGAGCTCAGGCCCAGTGCTGGTGCCAGCGGCCTGTTGGTTCGCTCGGGTCCTCAGATGACTTCTCCCCCTGGGTTTGCTGGGCCGCGTACCCCGATTCCCTCGCAGTCCGCCTGCTTCAGCCCCTGACGCATTTCTCACCGCCGCCGGGAAGGGGAGAAAAAGCCTGTCCGGAGGCGGATTCTTTTGTTCGGTGGCCTTGTTTTCAGGTCTGGGTTTTTAAAATGGAAAGTACTTCTGCAAGTGCTGGAACCGGAGAGTAGCATTTTAAAGCGGAGTGAGAGTGTATTAAACTGCGTGTCGAGGGGCATTAAGAGTGGGAATAGAAGGATTTGGGATGAAAGAAAGCCACTTGGAAGGTAATGAATAGAAACTGGAGAGAAAAAAACCAAGACTTGAAGGAACCTGGGACTCCGCCTCCCAGAATTGCCTGCGGCCCTAAACCGGTCTAGGTTCCTCCCGATCCTTCCTTTACATCAGAGCACAGGGCGCGGAGGTTTTATAACTCTGCTCTCACTTAATCTATGACAGATGTTTTTTTGTCAAAAGTTGTCGGACTACATTATGTCCCCTTGGTAACCGGCGGGTGTGTGACACGTGGCTCCCTATTGGATACTCCGATAGGGTCCAGTGTCTCAGTCGGAGAGACAAAGCTGTGCGTCTGCCCTCGTGTGCCCAGAGGTCCAGCAAGACCTTCATCTGGTTGTTTCTTTAGAATAGATTCCCAGAGATGGTATACTGTGTAAAACTTGTAGACTTTCAGTACGTCTTATCTAAAATGCCCTGCTGACAGTTTGAACCAATCTAGATTTCCTTACCCAATGTTTGAGAACATCTTGAGTCGCTTGTCCTAGAACTGGGATTCTTTTTTTTTTTTTTTAAGATTTTACTTATTACTTTAGAGAGAGAATGAGAGAGAGAGAGACAACATGAGAGAGGGGGAGGGGCAGAGGGAGAAGCCGACTCCCGGCAGAGCAGGGAGCCTGATGCAGGACTCGATCCCAGGACTCCAAGATCATGACCCAAGCCAAAGGCAGTCGCTCAACCAACTGAGTCACTCAGGCGCCCCTAGAACTGGGATTCTTAACCTCAGGCTGTGAGCCTTGGGATTTAGGATTCTGCAGAACTGGCTGGGGAAACATGGACATCTTTATTTTCATCAGCCTCCGGCTGAGCTTTTCTTCATGATGACAAGAGCAGTACCCGTGGCTTTGTCTCCGTTTTGGAGCCTGGGCACCTTCCTGACTGGCCCCTCGCCACAGAGTTGAGCAGTGTCCTGACCCCTGTTCAGGACTCATTATTAAGCGCTCAGATGAAGTCACGATGTGCCGTGTTTGTTTCTTGTGGTGTCACCACATCTCAGTATACGTGGTTTCCTTCTAGTCCTGCACATTCTGAGGTCAGCTCTGGGCCGGAGGGAAGAGCTGCTCCTTGGCCTGGTGTAAACGGTTCATGAAGCACTTATTCCGTTGCTGGTCAGAGAGGGTTCCGGCTTAGTTATCGTTCTTTGTGCTCTAGTCTGAAAGGGAGACAGTTCAGACCGTTACCCCAGTGAGCTGGGGGAGCCGGTGCCCCGCCTTGTTTCCAGGCTGACTCAGAACTGCCGTTGGCTCTCAAAGCCAGCTCTGGGTCAGATGAGGGTTGCTGACCGTCAGTGCCTGCAGGACGAGAATTGCTTCCCTCTGAAAGCTCCTTGGATCACATGGTCTATGCAAGAGGAACAGGCCTTGGGGACGGGGAGTTGGAGTCCAGGAAGGCCTCTGCGACCCGGTAGTGAGTGCAACCTGAGCTCAGGACCCGCCGACCGGTGGCTGCCGTGGGTCATGCCCGGCAGTCACTCGGGGTCTTCACTGCACCCTGGAGCGGGTGTTCTGTTCAGTCTGAACTGCAGGCTCACAACTGATCATCGGGATTTCATTTGATCCGTGTCGAGAAGACCTTCCTGTCGCTCACCTCCCATTGTGTGTTGCTGTGTGTTACCTGTTTTTACTGTTCGATGTGGCATCAGGTGAACGTCCCCTGCCTGACGTGTTGGTCCTCTTGTGGACAGACAGCTGGGTTTCTGCTGTGGACGTTCTTAAATGTGTCTTGTGCACATGGGCAAGGCTTTCTCTAGGGGAAGGTCTCCGGGATGCAGTGGTTCATGGGATCCTGAGGAAGGTGGCCGGATGGTGATTTTCTAATTCTACCCTCCCTTTTACATCACCCGTTGACTTTGTCCTGTAAACAAGGGCTTTCTTCTCTTCCCCATTTATTGCCGTGGCTGTTCGGGTTTATCTCACTCAGTGGGTTCTGATTGTGTGCTGCCCCTACTCACTCTCTCACGCTGCCCCTGGGCTCCTCCAGAGGGCGTTCCCTTGTGTGCTTCTGTGTCCTTTAACCTGTCCTGTCAGTGTCTGAGCACTTCCCCTTCTTCTGGCCCAGCTAATGCCCGAGCCCTGAAATCGGCCATTTCTCTGTGGGGGCTGGTTATTTCCGTGGAGAATGAGATTTAGAAACAAGACTAGGACACGGTGCTCACTGTGGCTGGGCTGTCACTGCCTCTGGGCCCTCAGTGGCCAGATGACGCAGCAGATGCAGAGATGCGTGGACTGTGGACAGGTGTGATGTGTGTGGCTCCGCCTGTCCATACCCACAGGTGCCGATGCCCGACTCCTCCGTCGATCCCAGCTGCTCAGTCCGCCGCTCTCCCTCCGCTCTGCGTCCGTGCTGTGTCCGGAGGCACACTGAGGTCTCACTGCCAGTAGCCACAGAATTGTCACTGCTTAGTCCAGAACCCCCGAGCCATGAGTGTCTAACCAAGCCCGCCATTTGAGTTCACTGTCGGGGTTCTGTCTGGCTCTAATCTGAGCACATACATTCTGCAAACCGTTCAGAAGGTACGTGGATGCATTTTGTCTCCTCTCTCCAGTGGACGATGTGATTTATTTGGTTCGTGGCTTGGTTCCCTCTTTCTGTTCGTATCGCACTTCAGAAGTTTATTTTTGTTTTTTAAGCATGTGGGGCATTAATATAGTTCCAGAAGTCGTAGCTCTCTGAACAGGGGCATTCGAGAACTGTGGTCCGTTCTCGTTTCCCTCCACGCTATCTCCTCCGCCACCAGTCTCCTCGGGCTCGGGCTTCTCCTCCTGCGTCTCTCGTTGCTCAGTGTCAAGAATGGACTTGCTTGCTGGCTTGTCATCTCTAAATTTATTTATTTTTAGTCACTCAGAGTGGGGCTCAGACCCATGACCTCAAGACCGAGAGCCCCATGCTCCCCGCCAAACCAGCCTGGTACCCAGCTTTATCTCTTTAAATTGCCCGTCTTTCCTGCTTTTCTCTGCTGGAACTTTCATTCTCATTATTTTCTCCATACCCGGGTTACTGTCTCTTTAATATTTTGATTTCTTATCTCTTTGCTGCATTCCAGGTAATTTCCTCGGACATTTTTCTCGAATGCGGTAACTTTTTTCAGTTCTGTCATTTCTGTGTAACCCATCAACTGAGTTGTTTTGTATTCTAGATTTTTCAGTTTTCAGTTTGAGGAACTTGTAGACTGACAGAGGAAACCACCGTTCCTCTGTACGCCGTTCCCTCAGCTCCCTCCCGCCGCCGTCCCCCAGGGCCTCAGCGAGACCGGGGAAGCGCCGCAGGAGCAGGGCTCCGTCCCGATGTCCCCACAGAACCAGCAGCTCATCTGCAGGCCGCATGCCTAAATGCCACTGGTGTCCCTTCTCCGGCATGCTGTCCGATCTGCGTACGACCTGCATTTAGTGGCGGTGTCCCCGTGGTCTCCAGTCCTTGACCTTTGTGACCTGTGTACTTTGGTGTTTGTCTGACACGTTCCCTCGACTAGATTAGTGGTCACGTGTCCGCGGCACGAAATCCACAGCCGTGCCACATTCTTCCTAGTGCATCGGGTCAGGGCAAACAGGACGGCGCTCTGTCTGTAGTATTTTCAACTTTGGTCACTGAGTTGGGGTTAGTGTCCGCCAGTGTCTCAGGGTAAAGTCACTCCTCCCTTCTGTGATGCGTCGGCCCCTGCGAGGGAGCGGTTTGGATGCAAACACGTCCTTGTTACAGCTCAGCGGTCGGGTGACTCCTCTCTGAACATTTATCCCCGATGGTGTCTTGGGCTTGTCCTGTGGACCTGCCGCTCTTGGGCTCTGTCTGTCCCTCCCCGGAGCTGCCAGGCAGGTGCTCCTCCCCCACTGGCCACCCTCTCCAGGTAACCTTTGATCTTTGACCCGCATCCATTGATCAGCTGCCACGGTCTTCAGGCCTGAATTGAGCAAGATTTTCTCCAGAGCCTCTTGCTTCTGCTACCAGCGGCTGCGGCTGTGGCCGGGCACCGGCTGCTTTTTAGGGTGGTTCCTGCCCTGACTTGGAGCTTCCTGGGAGCCTCTGGTGCGATTTCACTTCTGCCCTGCCCTTGATCTCCAAGGCCCCTTTTCTGGTGGCGTCTCCTTGTCGCTGAGCGCTTCGTCTCTCTGGCCCCCCCACCTTCCTGGGACCTACTCCCTCCTCCTCTGCCCTCCTTCCAGATCTTTCCTCCAGCGTCTGGCCTTGCTCTTCTGGCTGCGTTCTCTATCCAAGCCTCTCCTTGGGGCCTTAATTTCCATACTCAAGGTCTGTCCTTCACTTGCTGAATTCTCCAGAGAAGAATCATCTGGTCTCCTGTCGGAAGCGGGGAGGTGCTGCCTGGCACCTCTGTGATCCTCAGTCCCTGCTTTCCCTGTAGGCCGAGGCCTGTTTCAGCCCCCGACCCTGGGCCCCCGGAGCTCCAGGAGGAGTCTGAGTGTGGTCACTCTCCTGGCCAAGCCCCTTGACATTCTTCCTTTCTTGCTTCCTTCCCCCTCCTCTGTGGGTTTCTGTCTCACCAAACAAAAGCACACAAGCAGCTGGGAATCCTGGTGTGATTAGTGAGTCTTTTGACATGAAGGGCAGAGGCAGGGCCAGCGTCTGTTACGCCGTAGCCTGCTCCAGACCTGATTTTCATCTTTGGACATGGTGTGGAAACCATGCACACTTGCAGGTCTGCCGCCCCTCAGCCACCCTGCTGCACACGAGGCCTGGGGTCTCTCCGTCCCTGGGCCCGCTTGTCCCATTGCTTCATCACCGAGCTGGGTGGGCTGTCTGTGGACAGGTTGATGGTCATGAAAAGAGCTTGCGCCGGAAGGTGAGTGTGTCTTGGTGGCCTGAGCATTTGCCTTGGGATTCTGGGCGCCATTCTGGACATGGGGCAAGGAAGCGCTGGTGTGTTGTCTGCTGGTTGGTGTGACGGGGCCTCCGGGTCTCCAGCCCTGGGTGCATTTCACCCCAGAAGCCTGGTGGCTGCCTCTGTGTGGGTGGAAGGAGGCGAAAGTGCACGGGAGAAAGCTCCTAGGCAGCTAAGGGGACCTGGTCACCAAGGGGCAGATGGTGAGTGAGGCGACCCCCGGTTACCAGGAGAGGCCCTCCCGCTCTGAAGCCTGGTCGAAGCCTGGTCGAAGCCTGGTCGGGGCGGCTGCGTGCCAGGCCGGAGGGGGCTGGGGAGGGGCAGGCAAGTTCGGTCCGCTGGGAGGGGCCGCCCGCCCTGCCCTCCTTCCCCGCCTTCCTCACTGGAAGCTGGTCTAGCTTGAACTCTGAATCCGTCATAGAAAGGAAGGTTTGGCTCTAACCAAGCAGGCTCTGGCCTAAGCGAGCATAGTCGGTGTAGGTGCTGGGGCTTGGGAACGTCAGCTGAGGCTCTGGGAGAACCGCTTTCTGGCGCACGGGGTTCTTCTGCACGCACAAATCCGAGCTCACAGAACAGTCTGGAGAACAGCACGATGCCTCCCTGCACACATTCTTCCACTTTGCTCCGCCGTTTGGTTTTCCCCTGGGCCCCATCCCCACCGTGCCCCCACCACATGAACTCCGGCCCGGGTTCCCTGGTCCCTGCTCTTTTCCAGAACTTTTTATATTTTTGTTTCGAATCAGTATTGGGTGTTGGGCGTGTTGCACGGCCTGGTGGGGAACCGCGTTGGTACCGCCCTCTGTGCTCGGTGCCGTCATTTCGGACTCCAGCCCTTTTAAGATTGCCCTTTGGCTCTTGTGGCAGAGGCCTTGGTCCCGTGATGTGCTGGGATCGGTTTCTCCTTCAGGAGACGTTTAGGTTGTGTTTTGCTACTAACAAATGCTGGGACACCTGGGTGGCTCAGTCCATCAAGTGTCCAGCTCTTGATTTCGGCTCAGGGCATAACCTTGGGGTCCTGGGGTCATTCTTGCACTGGGGCTCTGTGCTCTCCTGCTTCTCTTATTCTGCTGCTGCTGCTGCCTGCTTCTCCCGCTCCCTCTGCCGCTCCCCTTTCTCGTGCTTGTGTGCACGCTCTCTCTTAGTTAAATCAGTCAGTCTTCTAAAAAAATGCTACATTGGGGCGCCTGGGTGGCTCAGTGGGTTAAGCCTCTGCCTTCGGCTCAGGTCATGATCTCAGGGTCCTGGGATCGAGCCCCGCATCGGGCTCTCTGCTCAGTGGGGAGCCTGCTTCCTCCTCTCTCTGCCTGCCTCTCTGTCTACTTGTGCTCTCTGTCAAATAAATAAAATCTTTTTAAAAAATGCTACGTTAACCCCCCATCTTCTAGCGACTTGTATGAGCATCACACATGGGGCCCCCAGGACCACCTGTCACTGCAGGTAGCCTCTGCCACACGCCCGTGGGTCTCTGCTTTTATCATTTCTTGTCACTCGCGGAGACAGTGGTTCCGTCTGTGTGTGCTGCTGGGTGTTTCCAGCCTGGGACTGTCAGTGACAGAACCGCAGGCTCCTCGGGGGAGTGCCCTCCACCCCCATGGTGGCTCTCTGCTTGGCCGCGGTTGATCAGCCCAGAAGCTACAAATCATTCTGGTGCTTGGGCTGCGCCCACAGTGTTCTGACCTCACTGGTCTGCGCAGAGACAGGCCACTTTCTGTCAGCTCTGGGAGCTCGGGCGTGTGAGCATGCAGCCAGCATGGAGGACCTCTGCTCGGGTGGGGGCATCTGTTCGGGGTGCTTCCCGTGGGACCCTCCAGGAGCAGAGCAGCCGGACATGGGGGCACTGAGGGCAGGTGGTCGGGGCAGGTCAGCGGTGTGACTCTTTTGTGTTGTGGGTGCCCCCGACCAAGCAGAGTCACTGCTAAGCACAGGTGTGACAGAGACCCGTGAAGAGACGCTCCCATAACATTCCTGGTGGCATGGTGGTTTGTTAGCAGAGGGGGTGTGTTCACTGGGGTTCAGGCACGAAAGCGGGACCCTAGCTGTGTGGAACCACGTGGGCGGGCTCTCCTTGACTGAAAACCAACGTCTTGTTGAAGGTCTTTATACAGGAGTATGTGGGCCATCAAGTGGTGGTTTCCAGTTTCTTAAACCTCCGACCACAAGCAAACATGGTGCAGGGAGGATCTGGCCCTCAGAAGCGCTTGGTCCTGGGGCTTCTCGGGGGGACATGACATGGACTTTAGGAGGAGAGTGAGTTTCTCCGGTGGAAGCCCAGTGGGAGGGGGTGCTTGGCCTGGAAGGGGTCAGTTACCCACTGGCACACTCTTCGCCATGTTTGTTGGTCTGTGCTGTTTCCGGAGCCTCCATGCCCTGCAAGTAGCTGAGCTTTGCAGTCAGCAGTGGCTTCTGGGCACCTGCGACTGGCACTGCGATGGGGTCTCTGGGGAGGAGGACCTGGTGGTGCTAGGGGCCTCGAACTTGGGACTTGGCCCTGATGGGGAGGCTTTCCTGACAAGGCAGAGCCTACAGAGGCGGGAAGGGCAAGGAGCCAGGGTCTGGGACCTCGGGACCCTTGGTGGGGGGATACTCTCTCTGGTCTTAGGGTCTCTACATCCGATCTGCACTTGCAGCCAGTCCCTGGTTCCAAGCCAGAGCGGTGGGGGTGGCGGACCCCCCACATCCCCTCCGGCCTGGCCAGTCCTAGCTGCACAGAGCACCTCATTGCCCCGAACGAAACAGTGGGACTGGGCTGGGGAAGAGGAGCCTGAGCGGGGCACAGTCTCAGGGCCCTGAGTGGTGAAGGGCTCGTCCTCGTGGGGGCAGTGGGAGCCCCTGGAAGGGCCAGGCACACCCCGTTGTGATCTGCAGTGCATTTGGGGTAGGGTATAGCCACGATTGGGATGCATGTGGGCAGCCAGGCTGCGACGCGGGTGCTCGCTGGGGCCTATGGCGCGGAGCTCATGGGGGACTGAGCCAGGAACACCGGGGGCCAAGGCAAGGCGGAGGGAGGATGGCTAGAGTCCCTGGTGCCGCTGGTGCCTGGCGGCAGGACCGAAGCCGGCTTCTGGGCATGCGGAAATTCAGAGTCTTAAATTTGAGGAGCCCTTGAGCACTTGTCTGCTGATGAGCAGGAGAGAAGTGGGGCGGGCAGTGTATACTCCCACGGGAGGTCCTGCTGGGGGTGCCAGGGTGCCAAGCCCCAGTGGTGCTACGGCCAACTTAGCCCCCGGATGCCCCCGCCGCCGACGCCAGGAGCCAGGGGTGAACTAGGATGGACGTCCTTCTAGATGCGTAACTGATAAGAGGAAAGCCCAGTGTCAGAAACTGAGGGAACAGGAAGTCTGGTGCGCAGCCCGTTTGAGGCTGGCTGGGGACGTGGGTCTGACGTCCCTGGGAAAGGAGGTGGGACCCTGGCCCTCCTGAGATAGGGCAGGCTGCTGTCACTGGGCCTCAGCTTAAAGCAGAACTTGGAGAACTTTCCTGCCCACCACCGGAGAAGCCAGGTCTGACCAAGCCTGTGATCTTAGGGGAGAGGATGGAGGCTCACCTGAGAGGCCGTGACCGTAGGTCTGAGACCGGCAGGTGTGGGTTTGGTATGCTGAGGGTTTGTCAAGAAAGTAGCATGAAATTGGTCCTGGGCCAGTGACCCCCGGGGCATGTGACAGAAGCGGACCCCAAACCCTCAGTCTGGGCCCGGGGGTCACAGTGCCCGCCTGTGGGACCGCGGAGGCAACCGACCTGCCCCACCCACAACCCCAAGGCCAGAGCCTGTGACTAAGGCCCAGGTGCCGGCTGAGGTCTTGGGTACAGGGCCTTAGAGAACCTGAGAGAGAAGACGTAAGAAGGGAGGAAAGAGCAAGACACGGGGCACCCAGCCAGCTCCGTTGGAGATTCTGGGGTCATGAGTTCGAGCCCCATGTTGGGTGTCAAGTTTATTTTAAAAATTTTTACATTAAGGGGCACCTAGGTGGCTTGGTGGGTGAAGCCTCTGCCTTCGGCTCAGGTCATGATCTCAGGGTCCTGGGATCGAGCCCCGCATCGGGCTCTCTGCTCAGCGGTGAGCCTGCTTCTCCCTCTCTCTGCCTGCCGCTCTGCCTGCTTGTGATTTCCATCTGTCAAATAAATAAATAAAATCTTTTTAAAAAAATTTACGTTAAAAAAGAACAAGATGCAGTGAGAAAAGCAGACCAATTTCAGGTGGAACCAAACAGAATGTCTACAATGAAAAATAGAGGGATTATAACTTAAAACCCAGTGGACATATTAAAAAGCCAGCGTCTCTGGCAGGTCAGTCCTCCTGCGAAGAACAGCTGGGAAAGTGGGATAAAATATGAACCGTGAGGCGAGGGCAGGGGTAGGCAGCAAGTGTGCGGACGCAGCATGGAGACCCGAGGAGCGGGCTGGGGCCGAGGCCTGTCCTCGGGGACTTTGGCAGGTCCCAGATCAGGCAGAAAGGTGCAGAGCCCCTGGGATGGCTTCAGGAGAGCGGCAGCCTGGGCGGGGTCCTCCTGGGGCCTCTGTGCAGACAGTGGGCGCGTGGGGAAGGGCTCCTGGAACCTTTGGTCTTCAGCCCCTTGGGGAGGGGAGACGGGAGCTGGCGGGGCCCTGTCCTTGCAGCGCAGTGGACAGGCACATGGAGGTGGAACGAAGGCTAGAATTCCATGTTTGCGTTTCCACACTTAGCAGCTGGGTGGTTAGAACTTTTTAAGGACGTTAAAATGTCCACAATCAATAATGCAGGTTCTTTTCCTTAACATTTCAGCCCGCACTCTCGAGGGAGTGGCGAGTCGTGGTTTGCGCACTCTCCGCCCTGCAGACCTCCGGCTGGGAGTTGGCCTGGCCTGTGCTGCCCGCAGTCCTGAGGAGACCGGCATGTCAGCTTCGGCAGAACCCCTGGCGCCGGCAGAGCCGGCCCCCGGCCCCGAGGACAAGCCCAGGGGGAAGCCACTCCTTGCCTGGGGCTCTCTCTTAGGCCACCGAAGCGAGAAAATTGTTTTTACCACGAGCGAGGGAGCCCCCGAGGAGAACGTGCTCTCCATAACCATCACCGAGACCACCGTCATCGAGTCCGAGCTGGGCGTGTGGAGCTCCCGGGCTCTGCTCTACCTCACGCTGTGGTTCTTCTTCAGCTTCTGTACCCTCTTCCTCAACAAGTACATCCTGTCCTTGCTGGAAGGGGAGCCCAGCATGCTAGGTAGCGGAGGTCCATGGCCTTCGGGGGGTATGGGCCAGGCCCCTGGAACCTGCAGGTTGCTGCTAGGTCCGTGTGAGAGGCACACGGAAGAGCCCAGCCCCTGGGAAGGGGGGAGCGGGGGGCGCGGGGGGCGCAGGGCGCAGGCCGTGTCTGGCTTGCAGAGCAGCGCGCCTTGTGCGCCTGCGTGCTGGGAAGGGAGGCAAGTCTGTTCTGTCCCCTCCCAGGTGCCGTGCAGATGCTGTCAACCACATTCATCGGCTGCGTTAAAATATTTGTTCCTTGCTGTTTGTATCAGCACAAAACCCGGCTTTCTTACCCACCCAATTTCATCATGATCATGCTGTTTGTGGGTCTCATGAGGTGAGGCATCCGGCGTTTTGGTTGAGGGCTGCAGGGAACGTCTTGGCTGTCACGAGAGTGGGAGGCTGGCTGACTGACGCTGTAATTACGTGATCACAGGCGTGTTTTCAGTGCAAAGTTTATGTGGTCCAGGGCTGTCTAGATTTTAGGACGACAAATGTATTGGTTTTGTGGATCTGAATGCAAACAGATTCCTTCTGAAACTGCCATGAATCTAATTTAAGAATCGTTTGAGGGGCGCCTGGGTGGCTCAGCAGGTTAAAGCCTCTGCCTTCGGCTCGGGTCATGGTCCCAGGGTCCTGGGATCGAGCCCCGCATCGGGCTCTCTGCTCAGCAGGGAGCCTGCTTCCTCCTCTCTCTCTGCCTGCCTCTCTGCCTACTTGTGATCTCTCTCTGTCAAATAAATAAAATCTTAAAAAAAAAAGAATGGTTTGAGAGTGACACCCCTCCTCTCCCTGGGCCTGCCACTCTTGAGTGTGCAGAGAAGCACCTTGCTGTTGGGGCCACAGGGCCCCTCGCTACAGGGCCAGACCCAAGTCTTCAGGGGGGAGGCAAGCAGGACGGGGAGCGGAGAGGAGGAGGGCAGCTACAAACGGCCTCCTCCATCACAGTGACACTTCTGGCTTATTTTCAGGTTCGCAACAGTGGTTTTGGGTCTGGTCAGCCTGAAAAATGTGGCAGTTTCGTTTGCGGAGACGGTGAAGAGCTCTGCTCCCATTTTCACTGTGATCATGTCCCGAATGATCCTGGGAGAGTACACGGGTGAGTGGTCTGGCGCCCCTCCCCACCTACCTCTACCCCCTTCCCCAGCCGCAGCCGGGCACTGAGGCTCGCCTCTCCGAGGTGGACGTCTTGACTTCTGTCCTAGAACATCTCTGAGCAGTGACAGTGCCTCACGCGTTCGCAAGTGCTTCTTCGCCTCAGC
Source organism: Lutra lutra (assembly GCF_902655055.1). Taxonomy (NCBI): domain Eukaryota; kingdom Metazoa; phylum Chordata; class Mammalia; order Carnivora; family Mustelidae; genus Lutra; species Lutra lutra. Next base: position 197,075,851 of record NC_062281.1, read on the forward strand.
TGAGTGCAAGGCTGTTTGGAGATGCAGAGGCCTGGTGGCTGGTGGTTGCTTAGAAGCTGGGGGAAGAAGAAGAAGCCAGTAAGGGAGGAGTCACTGGTCCCAGAAGGTGAGACGGCCTTCTGTGTCACGCAAGGGACTGCCTGGTGACAGTCACCTGCTGGTGCGCCCAGCAGTCTTGCCCAGGTTGGCCGCCTCCTGTGTCCTTCCTGAGCTCCTCTGACAGCCGCCTCCTCGTCCCTGCTTCTTAGCTGCCTGGCTCCGTCTTCCACAAGGGCCAAAAAGCTGATGTATTACAAATCGCCACCCTTCAGTGACAGCAGACTGTTTCCAACTACACGTTACACACACGGCCCTGCTCTTCCCACCAGCCTTTGAAAACGGAGCCCATCCAGCATTGTTCCGTGGAGACAAGCGGGGAGCAGAAGGAAGTGTGTGCTGCGCGGGCTCTCATCCGAAGCCGGGGCTGATCGCCGTGGAGGTGCAGATACACACTTCGGTTAAGAAAACGACAAGATCTCGAGGCAGGTGCCGGAGGGGAGTACACAGCCGGACCCTCGCAGATGTGCATCCAGAGCCACACACGTTTGAGGTGGTAGCAAGACAGTCCAATCGGCGTAAACAGCAGGCCCCTAGAAATCACAAGCCTCCAGAAACAAAGCGGACTGCGTGGCGGGGGCCTGCTCAGCTGCACGAACTTTACTTCAGTGACTTGAAAACAGCAGGGTTTGGCTTCCAGCTGTGGTGGCTCTACGCTCTCTTGTTGACAACAGTGGGAATGTTTCGAGAAAACTTGGCAAAGAGAATCTGCTGGGGAGAATGACCGAGGGGCCAGGACTCCAGAGCTAAGGGTCACCCACAAAAGGGACCCTGATGTGTGACGCCCTTCCCATGGAGGTGTCTGCGGATTCTCGAGCAGTGGCTGGGACTCGGGGCAGAGCGGCCTATGGGGCTTCAGGCCTGAGGGCAAGTGGGGCCTGTCTGGGGGGCACCCCAGGAAAGCCCTGGGCTCTCCCCTGAGACCCCACACATGCCCACGCCCATGGATGCCTCCCAACAGCAGACCCAAGTCCTTCCTAAGGGCAAGAGGGTGCCGGTGGCCTCACATTCTCCGGGTTTTCACAAGTACAGTCCGTCATGCAGCAGACATTTCTGGGCAGACTGGAGGCCAAGACTATATGCTAGAAAACTGAGAGGATGCTGGCAGGCGGAAGGCCCGCCAGGCCGGATTCCCTTCCTCCAGCTCTCAGCCTGGCAGCCATGTGGGCCTAGGGGCTGCTTCTTGGTTTCTGGGGGCTCCCTAGCGACAGGAGCCTGGACAGCATGGTCCTTTGCTGGGAGGTGGCCATCGTCCTCCGAGGTCATCGGGGACCTCTCCCACGGAAGACTTCCCTCGTTGACTGAATTTCAGAGTAAACAAAATGGGATCCGGCGTTGAAGCAGCATGAGGCCCAACGCCCAGTTTCCAGAGCGAATGTGCTTTTCTGTTCTGCCCAACAGACGTCTTCAGCTCCACCTCAGGTTTGTTCCTCGGGCTCCAGAGCGAAGCCGGAGCTGAGAGAGGTCGCCTCCTCGCCATGTGCAGCTCCTGACCGGAGTCCCCCTGTACCAGGGCGTCCAGCAGCCTCCGCCCCCGGCCCCCCGTGTGGACGGACTGGTCCGGAGACCACTCGTTCTCAAGGGAGAGTTTGGGCGACGGCCGTGTCTGGCAGGGCGGGGCAGGGCTGTGGGGCGCGGGGCCCCAGCCTCATGCGTCTCGCCTGCGGGCCTGCAGACGTGCCTCACGGAGAACAGCCTCGTGAGGTTCCCAGCCGGGGAGAGGGCGGTGGGCTGGGAGCAGGCGTGGACGTGGTTGTGTTGTTTCTCTCCAGTGTAAAGAATCATTAACTGCTGGTTTTTTAACACAAGTGGAAGTTAGCAGCTTTCGTGAGGGGCATGAAAACAGCCTTGGCGCCCAGCAAAGATTTTCAGCTGGGGGACTGACGCGGCCTCCCTTCTGTGTATTTTGCCCTTTCCAGGCTTGCTGGTCAACCTCTCCCTCATCCCCATCATGGGGGGCCTGGCGCTGTGCACGGCCACGGAGATAAGCTTCAACGTCCTGGGGTTTTCAGCCGCGTTATCCACCAACATCATGGATTGGTGAGTTGAGGGCATGTGGTGTGATCAGGGTGATGGATGTGCAAGTCCAGATTAACTCAGAATCACATCCCATAATTCACACTGGACACACCTGATGCTGGCTTTTCCGAAATCCCAAACAGTTTGTGTCCCAGTAAGGCAGCCTTTTCTCAGAAAACAAGCCACAGTTGGACAACACGTGGTCTTGGTATGAAGAAACACTCCTTGTAAGGACACGGTTAGCTAGCGTGCCGGAGTGCCCTGTGGTTTCATGTGTCCGTCCGCATTCAGCTAAGCAAGGGGGAAGAGGCCATCTTGCGGCTGGAACAAAGGGGCAGTTTCTGGTCCGTGTCCAGGGCTGGCGCTAGGAAGAGGGCAGCCCCAGTCAGGTGCCGGAGGGAAAGTACTGCCTGGGAGTTTGCTCGTCCTACAGCAAGAGGGGCAGACCCTGTGTTGCAGACTTCTCTTTAGAGTCTGCATCCCAGCTGCTGTGCCAAGTCTACACTAGGCTAGCCCTGCTCTTGGAGAAGTCCTGACTGGCACCAGGTCTGTCCTGCTTCTGGGAAGGCGAAGAGAGCCACACAGGAGTTTATCGTTGCCATACCTGTTGAAGTCAGACAGGCTCACCCTGAGGTTTCCGGTGCTGGGCCAAGTAGACATTTTTTTTTTTTTTTAAAGATTTTATTTATTTATTTATTTGACAGAGAGAGATCACAAGCAGACAGAGAGGCAGGCAGAGAGAGAGAGGGAAGCAGGCTCCCCGCTGAGCAGAGAGCCCGATGCGGGACTCGATCCCAGGACCCTGAGATCACGACCCAAGCTGAAGGCAGCGGCTCAACCCACTGAGCCACCCAGGCGCCCCCAAGTAGACATTTAAAAGTCACTTGTAATTTCATTTCTGACATTTAGATGTATTCCTTCTGGCTTTTCCCCTCTACGTTTGTAGCTCCTAGAAATCCAATACAGCCTCATTGTGCATTTGGTCTGGGTCTGGCTCCGCTCCCTCTGTGTGGTCCTGTGAGCATCACGTGCTGGCACTGGGGACTCTCAGAAGCCTGGGCCCCATAACTGCCTCCTGGTGCGGCACCAGACGCCTGCAGATTAATGCCTCTGTCTGGATGTGCAGGGAGGGCCTCCTCACCCGAGGCTGCATTGAAGTGTCTGACATCATCAGGGTGAATTCCCAGCAGCGACACAGAGCCCGTGAACATGGACAAGGGCCCTTGACCCACACTGCCGGTGTTTCTCAGACAATTGTTCTGGTTTCTAGTTCTGTAGCCAGAGCTTTGGTCTTACTTGTCCTCAACTAAGTTTTGGCATCAAAACCAAATGAAACCAACCACTGCTTCTGGGACCCAGACGCTCGAGTCCCCGGTAGATGTGACAAGCCCCTTGGTTCGTGGCCAAGCTGGGCACTGTTTCCTCTTCTCCTCTGGTGGGTCTATTCCGTTCCGGAGTTTTGTCCATTATTTTTCCACTGGCATCTTCGAGAGCTCAGACTGTTGTCCGCTCCCTCCCACACAGTCTGTCCCCGGGGCCCGGCCCACGGCAGGTACTGATTTATGGGAACTCGAAGTCCAGGGCAGGGTTTCGTACGCACTTAGAGCAGGGACTTTGGGCTCCTCTGACCCCTAAGAGCTGGGGACCCTCATGCACACCGCTTAATCGCTGAGTGCCTCAGTTTACCCTTTTGTAAAAGGGGCTGGTCATGGGGCTCCCCCTTACAGTGAAGCAATGCCCAGGAACCCCCCAGCGTGGGCCTGGCTCTTGGTCCTCGGGCGGGGGCCGTCCCCAAGGGGCTGCCATCATTGTCACCGTTTAGGAAGGGTGCAGATGCTGAGTCCTCTGAGGTCCATGCTGACTCCTTGTATTACCTGCTAACCTCTTCTTTTCTCTATTCTAGTTTGCAAAATGTTTTTTCAAAAAAGCTCCTCAGTGGGGACAAATACAGGTTCTCGTAAGTATCATTTGCACGTGAAACTCCCAGTTTTGTAGGCCCGAGAGACTTCTTGCCCATCTGAATTGAGGGTCCCCTACAGACCTGATGCTTTTCCCACTTGGGCTAACGTGGCTTTTAAAAGTACTTTGTGGAGGGGGCGCTTGGCTGGCCCAGTCCTAAGATCAGGCGACCCTTGATCTCAGGATGTGGATTCGAGCCCCATGTTGGGTGTAGAGATTACTTAAAAAAATAAATAAACCTTAACAAATAAGTAAATAAATAAAACTACTTTGTGGAAACTTGGAAGAAAAATCCCTCCTGTTTCCAGCTGCCCCGTGAGGCACCTGAAGGGCGGCTGGTTCCCGGCTGCGGCTGTAAGCGCTCCCAGACCCTCCCCATCAGGCCGCACAGCACAGACTTTAGTATGCGGGCCCTCGGGAGCTGCACGCGGGCTGTGGGAGCCTGGCCTCCGCTGCACTGGGGGAGCATCAGGCGCCTCTCTTGCCCCTGCAGGGCCGCAGAGCTTCAGTTCTACACCAGCGCCGCAGCTGTGGCCATGCTGGTCCCCGCCTGGGTCTTCTTCATGGTGAGTCTCAGGATGCCGCTGGGTGCTTGCCTGCACCGTCGCGTCTCTGCGGTGACGGGCAAGCGGGGGTTTACCTAACTGTCCAGGCTGTGGGGATGGCAGGGATGGCTGCTTGCCACATCACTCACAAGGGGTCATTGGTGTGCACTTGAGAAGCCAAAGCTCAGAGAGGTATCAGACACTGGCTTGTACCTGTCAAGGCCAACCTGAGGCTGCGGAAGTATCCTGAAGTCTTAGCGTGAGGGTTTTTAGGCTTGTTTTATTATTGGTTTAAAGTTACAGGTGCCCACTTAGAGCAAGCAACAGGACAGGAGTAGATAAAGCAGAGATGGTCTGTCTCCTGATCACCCCTGGACCCACTCCTGCAAAGCCCTTTTCCAGCCCTGTCTCCATGGCTAGGATCATACTCGGGTAGACACGTGTGTGGTATGATTCTAGCAGTCTTGGGAAGCTGTGTGTCCATGTCCATGCAGACCTTTTTTTTTTATTTTTTATTTTTTATTTATTTGACTGAGAGATCACAAGTAGGCAGTGAGGCAGGCAGAGGGGTGGGGGGAGGCAGGCAGAGACAGAGATCACAAGCAGAGAGGCAGGCGGAGAGAGGAGGGAAGCAGGCTCCCTGCTGAGCAGAGAGCCCGATGTGGGGCTCGATCCCAGGACCCTGAGATCATGACCTGAGCCGAAGGCAGCGGCTTAACCCACTGAGCCACCCAGGCGCCCCTCTTTTTTTTTTTTTTTTTTTTTTTTTTAAACACAAATGGAACTGGGCTCTTCTGTCCTATGCTTGTGCTCTGGGGTGTGGCTGTGCCTCATCTGTCAAAGCCCCTTGAACAGACACCTGACTGCTTGGCACATTTCACACGAACAGCGAGTTTCACTTGTTGTGTCTTTAGCGGACAAGAGTGTTTCTCTAGGATACATTCTTGGAATTGAAATGGTTGATTGAGGGGCGCCTGGGTGGCTCAGTGGTTAAAGCCTCTGCCTTCGGCTCAGGTCATGATCCCAGGGTTCTGGGATCGAGCCTCACATTGGGCTCTCTGCTCAGCAGGGAGCCTGCCTCCTCCTCCTCTCTCTCTCTGCCTGCCTCTGTGCCTGCTTGTGATCTGTCAAATAAATAAAAATCTTTAAAAAAAAAAAAAAAGAAAGAAATGGTTGATCGAAAGATGTACATATCTAAAAATATTTTTATTGTGGTAAAACGTACATAAGCATAAAATTGACCATTCTAACCATTTTAAAGTATACGTCAGATAAGTTCATGTTGTGGGGCAGCCGTCACCGTCCGTGTGCAGACTTTCATTATCTTGGACTGAAACTCTATCCCCATTAAACAGGAACTCCCCGCTTGCCCCACTGGGGGAGCAAAGCTTTACCTCTCCCTGCTAGGGCCTCCGGCTGGGCGATGAACAGGACACGAGCCCACAGACTGATTTAACATAAGCTTTACGTGACACGGGAGCCTCACGAGGAGACCAGAGGAGGGGCGAGTCTGTGTGGGCGCACTCCAGGCTGAGCAGGGAGAGATGGCTGCAGGGGAGCGGCTGTTTGTGGGGCGGAGGCCGAGAGTCCGCCTGGCTCTCAGTCTCCTGCAAGGAGTGTGGGGCTTTCCTCCTACGGCGCGCGGGGCCTCCACGTGGCCTCTGTCTCCTTCTCAGGGACGGAAAGGGAGCTCAGGCCCTTCGTGCTCCTGCTGTTTTTAAGGGTCTTCAGCCCAAAATAATCCTGGTGCCCGAGTGGCATAGTTGTGTTCTGAGCTCCTTCATCCCTCCCCCAGCCGGTGGCACCCACGCTGTCCTTTCTGTCGGTGCAGATCTGACGACCCTAGGTCTCTCATGTAAGTGGAATCCTATGGGATCCGTCCTTTGGGGACTGGCTTATGTCGCTGGGCATGGGTGTCCTCAGGGCCCTTCCGTGCTCTAGCAGGTGCATAACCTCCTTTTTCTATCTGAGTCGTCCGAGTCCGTTTGTCCGTCCGTCCCCCCACTGATGGATGCCTAGTTGCTTCCTCATTTCGGCTTTGATGGACAGTCCTGCTGTGAACCTGGGCGTGCGCATAACCATTCAAGACCCCGCTCTTGGTTCCTTGGGCATGCACCCACACGTGCGGTGCCTCTCGCAGGAGCTCTCTGTTGAACTTTCTGAGGACTTTCCTGCGGTAGCTATACCATTTTACTTTCCCGCCAGCAGTGCTCAAGGCCTCCAGCTGCCCCTCCTCCCCTGTGCTTGTCCTTTCCATTTTCTGTTATTGATGGTCACCGCGCTCGCGCATGAGGCGGTCTCCCCTGGTGCTGTGGGTTTGTGTTTCCCAGACAGTCAGTAATGCTGCGCGCCCTCTCGTGGGCTTCTTGGCCGTGCGCGTGCACGTTCAGAAGGTTGGTGGGTGCTCGTGGGTGCCGCGCAAGAAGGCTGTTTGCAGACCACTGCTCAGCCTCAGCTTGTGGGCCCAGGAGACAGGGTACCCATGACCACAGACTTCCCCGAGGTGCTCTGCGAAGGGAAGAAGGCAACGGCAGAGCGTTGCTTCTGTTCCGACCACAGGACTTGCCGGTGATTGGCCGGAGCGGGAGGAGCTTCAGTTACAGCCGGGACGTGGTGCTGCTGCTGCTGACGGATGGCGTGCTGTTCCACCTGCAGAGCGTCACGGCCTATGCCCTCATGGGCAAGATCTCCCCTGTGACGTTCAGGTGAGCACAGTAGTTTCCCAAGAGACAGAGTGTGTGTCCAGCTCGTTTGCAGAGGAGCAGACTTTAAGCCCATGGATTGCACGAACCGTCTCCATGCTCGTCAGATGTGAAGGGCTCTCGCTCCCAGGGCTCGAGTGCGGCCGTGGCCACATGTTGTGACCACCATGCCGTGCTGTTCAGAGCTGTTTGACCTACAACGAGACCCAGGACATCAGTCTGTAGGGAGCCCCACCTGGAAACTGGAGCAGATTGAGTGTTTTTCTGTCTGGATCAGCGTGCCAGTGGCACTGCCTGTGATGCCAGAATGTTCTGCTCCTGGGCTGTCCAGTGGGGGGGGCCACGGGCACCTGACGTGGGGCGAATGCAGTAAAGAACAGAATTCTTCTCTTCTTTTATGGTTTTATTTATTTACTTAGTTATTTGAAAGAGAGAGCATAAGCAAGGAGAGTGACAGAGGGAGAAGCAGGCCTTGCGGAGCAGGGAGCCCGATGTAGGGCCCAATCCCAGGACCCTGGGATCATGATCTTAGCCGAAGGCAGAAGCATAACCCACTGAGCCACTCGGGCACCCCCCCAAGAGATGAATTCTTAATTTCATCTAATTTTAAGCAATTTTAATTTGAATAGCCACATGTAGCCGTAGGCTCCCATGTTGGAGGCACAACTCTGGAAACAGAGACGAGCCAGAGGCCTTGCTGGCTTCTCTTCCTTTCTGTAACTTAAAGAGTTTAATAAAAACACCATTTCAAGACTAGAGAGTTTTCAGGAACAAGCAGAAAAGCATGAGCTCGTATCCGTAGCAAGCCTAGAAATCCACGTTCTTAGCTTTGGCCACGTGTCGTGGAAGTGAGTGGGCCTTTTTTTTTTTTAAACTTCTGAACAGGCAGCAGAGACGTGGAACAGCCAGGCCTCTGTCTCTCCGGGGTTCCCTGGGGCGGCTGTCGCCCCTCTGCTCAGGCTGCTCTGGCCCAGTGTGGCGGCCATGCGGGGCACCAGCTGCACGCCCTACCCTGTGACCCATGTGGCCCTCCCCCTTCCTGGCTCCTGACTGGGGAAGGTCTGCAGGAGTGCCAGCCACAGTTGGTCAGGACTTTTACATTCTGAGGCCCGGAGTGGTCACTGTTTCTGTCACATATTTTGGTATCCATTTGGGGCCAGGAATTATTTCCAAATATCCCTGAAACTTTGTTTTTTCGTGATTGTTAACAATGGTTCAAAAAGGGCAAAAGCAGAAAACCAATTCTTTTTAAAGAAAATAGCTTTTTGGTGTGTCTTATTCATATCATAATAGCGATACTTAATTCGTCATTGGAAGTTTGGAAAAGACAGAAAAGTATAAAGAGTAAAGCACACGTAGCCCAAGACCCACAGACACAAGTGCTGTGAACATGTCAGTGTCTTTCACATTAACTGCGTTTCTACGGGTCCTAGCCTTGCTCGCACAAGAGACGGAGTCCCCGAGGGGCCTTTCTGGGGTGGCTCCTGTAACTCTCCACCCGCGGCGTCTGCAGAGCTCTCCTGCCCTTCAGCAGAACGCTGAGCTGTTAGGGGAAAATGCCATAATGTCTGTGATTTACTGAAAAATATTTCAGTCCCAAAATAGGATGAAGCAAATAAAGCAAAATGTCAGTTTAGTCTACGGGATGGGAGTATGGCCATTCGTCATAACCTGTCCCTGCTTCTCTGTTGGACACCTTTGCTAGTGAAAGCGAGGAGGAGGGAGCCGGCGAGGGAGTGGCCCTAGGCTGTGCGGGCGGTGGGCCAAGCCCGGGATGTAACCTCTGTCGTTGCAGCGTTGCCAGCACTGTGAAGCACGCCTCGACCACGTGGCTCAGTGTCATCGTGTTTGGCAACAGTGTCACCAGCCTGTCAGCGACCGGCACTGCGCTAGTGACGGCTGGCGTCCTGCTCTACAACAAAGCCAAGCAGCACCAGCAGGAGGCCATGCACAGCCTGGCTGCGGCCGCCAGCCGGACGCCGGAGGACGACACGGAGCCGCTGACCCCCAAGGACCCCCGGCCACACCACTGAGCTGTGGAAGCCCCGGCAGGTGCCCGGGGCCCCAAGGTGCTGCCCACCGCTGCTGTCCTCCTCACTGACACGGACACCCAGCCCCTCATGTCAGTAGGGTGCAGGAGACCAAGGGATGTGCCGCCTTCCCTGCTCCTTTCTTGAGTTCTCAGTGAAAACCACCGGGAACTTGCACAGGGATCCCAGACGCCAGCTTCCTGGGGCAGAGACCAGAGCCAGCAGCTAAGCCACAGCCACGTGATGTGAAAACCCCCACCTGCTGACCCCATGATGAACACATGAGGGGCCCTGGGACCCACGCTAGCCTCTGCAGGCCCTCACCAGTACACAGGTCCAGCTACAGTGAGGCCAGGCCCCCGTGCCTTGGCAGGGGGGACGGCCACAGATGCCAGCATGCGCCACTCCCACTGCTTGGTGCCAGCTCTGTGTCCCCAGGCCTGCACATGTCCTTCTGCCATCTGGCGGGGCTGCCGTGCTGAGACAGAAGGCCCAGGTGCCACTGCCTGGGCCAGAGGCCACAGCAGCCAGGTGACCACTAGGAGAGAGCTAGGAGAGAGGGGAAGGGGCGCAGAAGAGGGCAGGCCGGTGGGCCCTTGCCTTCCTGCCCTTCCACCCAAGGCATCCTCTGCACCCCAGAGCTGTCAGCAGCTGGTACCACTTAAGGAAAGGCCACTTATGGAAGGGAAGGTGCCCCACCCCTTTCAGGGTCTCTGTTGCACTAGGCCCCAGACCTCCTGAGGGTCCCAACTCTCACCTGTGGCTGCCCTTCATTCAGAGACCCCCGATGTGATGACGGTGACTGCTGGTCACAGAGGTGGAGGACAGATAGGCATCTGTGGTGTTTAGCTCAGGACAAGGATATACGGACATTCCCTTTTGTTTTCTGGGCCCCTGTGTGTAACACGGGCTGTTCTGAAGGGTTCCCTAGAGGTACTCCTGCCATCACCCCGCTGGTTGGGCCGCGCCATACCTTGTCTCTTGGACAAGGATGCTAAGGGTTTCCTTCATGAACGAGGGAGTAGGGGGGTGCTGGGAAGAACATTTGTCATGTTCACAGTTTTTGTCACACTGCATTTACAATGACAGTGGAGTTGTTAAAGAAGGAAACAGGTGGCCAGGGACAAGTGGCTTCTGGAAGGTGTGCTGTGTGACCGTTAACACAGTGAACCCACAGGCTGGCTTGGTCTGGCTCTCACCTCCCGGAGCAGACGGACCACCACGCGGGGCTTCTGAGCCCTTTGCAAGGTTCGGGCTCCAGGCCTCTGCACTCTGCTCCTCCTCTCACATCATGGTGGGATTCTGATCAGGGCTCTGTCCACTGCCAGCCAGGCTTTAAGACCTCTCTGTGGTGCCACGCGCACACACTGGGGCGCAACACGGCCGCCTGAGACCTGCCTGCCGTGACTGAGTGAAGTAGCCGACAGGAGGGCCTCGGGCACTAACAGCCCCTTGTCTGATTCCCCTCAGTCCTTGGCTCCCATCATCTCTTCACTGGTTTTCCGGTTGGCATCTCAGCTGGGAAAGTGAAAACAGGCCCTCCTAAAGGTCAAATCTCTTGGAAACAAAGAGCAATAATTATGTCTCATTAATTTCTGCCTACTTGAAGAAGCGTGCCATAATGACGGGTTAAAGCCTTTAAAACTACAGCCTTTTTTCAATGCCCACATTTTCCACCAAAAATGAACGAACAAAACAAGAAACTACAACCTTTTCATGAAGCTACTTCCCAGGCCCAGTGGACAGGCAGGTGTGTGCTGGCCTGCGTGCCGAGCTCACCTGCACTGTGAAGACGTTTATCATGAGACTTGCCCCATTTCTATCCCCTTCCCTCGCCGCTTCCCCCACAAACAACACTGAGGGGGACTCGTTGAAGGTGACTGGGGTGGCAGGATGTGTCTGGGTCTGGGAGGACCAGAGTGAAGGCATGGTGCTGTGCAAGCCGTGCCTCCCCCCTCAAGAATGTGGCCGCCGTGACCAGCAGCCAACGGGATGGGAGCAGAGGACACGTCTCGGTCATCTTGTTGCAAGAGGATTTCGTGCCGCCTTCCTCGCGGAGGTCGCCATCCCAGCGCAGCCAGATGGGCAGTGCCTGCTTCTGAGCCTCATAAGGGACCAAGCGCCCTGCGTGTCACCTGTGCCCTGTCTCCTATCACAAGTGGCTGCCTGCGGGTGCGATTTTCCAAAATCAGAAACAAAATGAAGATTTTCCTGAATTATTAGCAAATGAGGTCATTTCCAGCAAAGCTGCTTCTGAGACATTTCCTCAGAACACAAGTTGTGGGCGGCCCTGCACCGGCCCGGGGCTTACGTTCCTTCTTCCCGTGTCTGGTCTTCGTCCAGGACAGCCCTGCCAGGAGACAAAACCCGTGGCCTGTGTTGGCCATGTGTGGAATGAATGTACAGACATGGTATGTTTTTTATTAACTCTGTGTAGTGTTTCTAGTATGTTTTCATTGAGCCATCCCAGGACGTGCTTGTATCAACGTTGACACTTGGTGTCACCACTTCCTTGGGTCAATTCCTCCCGTGTCCATGGTTGTTGTCTGTGCCTTTGCAAAGAAACACTTCCAACAGGTGTCAAATCAGGTCATTTGCTCACCTACATTGATACATAGAGATGTATGTCTGGCTTTCAAGGAAGCTTCCACTGAAGGGCCTAAAAAGCTTTTTTTTAAATTCCAGTAGTTATAATTTCCTGTATATCAGCATTAAAATAATCTGCCCTGGAAAGATGAGAATATTTTGCACAATCCAAAATGTGTCTTTAATTTGGGAAAAATACACATGGTGAATCAGAGACCGTCCCACGCAGCACAGAGAACATCCACTGCGCTGGAAATGCTTTTCCCAGAACCAGTGGGTTCTGCCTGTGAGTGGCCCCTTGGATGGGCCGGTAGGGATGACACACGCACCACGTGGCATTTTACATCTGGCTGGTGGTGTGCTTTCCCAAGGCCTCAAGTGTTTTCATGGTTTCCCTGGGTTGGAAAATCTAAACAAGGAGTTAGTGCACATGGGGGTCTTTTCTTCTGCCTTTGACCAATGTACTGAGGGCTTCATTCTTTCACAAAGTCCATACCTGCTCTGGTTGGGGCCTCTTCCTTCCCTTGGTTTAGAAATAAGAATGCCCCAGCTCCCCTAGTGAATCTGTCTCCCTCTCTCCTGGCTGAGGAGCCAAGCCCCGAGGGGAGGGTCTGCTGACCGCCTGCCGCTTGGGTGGAAAGCCTTCAACCTCACCATCTCTGCAGAACTTACTCGTTTTCCTGAGGTTCTGATTATGGGTTTCGTGGGCGCTGGATCGGTGCCCAGATTCCAAAAGGAGTTGGAAACTATTATAATTGGTTAAAAAGTAGTAATAGTAACCAGAAGCGCCCGCTGTTTTAAAGATTGTAAGTAATCTCCACACCCCGCAGTGCGGCTCCATCTCACCGTAGGAGCGACAGCCACATGTTTCCGGACTAAGCCCGCCATGCGCCCCCCATTCTTCTCTCCCAGATTTGAGGGAAATCGGTGTTCACTGGCTACTTCTAGCCCCGTCTGCAGACGTGTGAGCTGAGTGTGAACCTGCCCGGGGCGTCCTGGGCGCTGGGCTGGGGAGGGCCCGTCTCCGTGGCTTCCCCGCACGGATGTCTGCCTCCGAACCCGCTACATCGCTCTACACCGCACAGCTGGGAGCGGAGCGCGTGCGGGGCTGCGGCCTTCGCCGGGGCAGTGCTCGGGGACGGGCGCGGCGGTCAAGCCTGCTGCGGGGACACATCGCTGCGCCTCGGCCCACCCCGGGGCTCCGGTTCTGCCGAAGCACGATAAAGCGAACCCTGTCCGCCTGCGTTTCCCTCGGGGGCCCCTCCTGTATCGGCGCGACGGAGCCGCGGGCGCCCACAGTTCTCAGCACGAAGGAGAAAAGCGAAGGGAGGCCCCGGCCCCTGTTTCACTCGCCCTCTTTGTGCCCGAAGTGGTCGCCATAGTGTGGACGCCTACCTTCCCGCCCCCTTCCCTGTCTCTGCGGCCCCCTGAAACCACGCAGGCCGGCCTGGCGCCGGAAGCCGGCGCGTCCCGGGCGGGGGCTGGCGAGGGGGGCGGGGAGCCGCCGCGGGAATTCCAGGACGGAAGTGACGCCAAGCCAGCGCGCCGGATGTCCTCGGTCCCGAGCCGGCGGCGGGCCCGCCCCCGTGTGTCATCAGCCGGCGCCGACGCAGGAAGTGGCGACGCTACTGGCGCGCGCCGGGCGCTGTTTCTCCTCAGGCTCCGGGACCGGTGGCGGCGGTGGTGGCGGCGGTGGCGGCGGCAGCAGCAACGGTGCAGGGGTGAGTGGCGGAGGGCCGGAACGAGTGGCGGGCGCAGCCAGCTCCCTGACCTCTCGCGTCCGGGCGTCGCTTCCCGCCTCGTCGCCCCGCGCGGAGCTGGGGGTTGAGGCGGCGTCGGGCCCGAACCCCGGCTCGTGGCGGCTGAGCCCAGGGGGCGAGGGTCCCGGCGCCGCGGCCGTGTCGCAGCGCCCCACCCCGGCTCCCGGACCCTCCTGACGGCCAGCCCGGTGCGCGGGGAGGGCCGGGGAGCGCGCCGCGAGCTCCGCACGGAGGATCTCATGTAGCCCCTGGCGGGGCTGCCGTGAGCTCCGGCGGAAAGGTAACCGGGGGCGAGGGCGCGCCCCGGGCCGTCGGGGATGCCCCGGCGACGGCGGTGCGAGCGCGGGCGGCGCTGCCCCCGCGGGGCTGTGTCGGAGGCGGCGCGAGCCGGGGCCGGGTCGCCGCGTCCTGACGGGCCGGCCGTGCCTCCGCAGCGCCCTCACTCCAATGGGGGATGAGAAGGACTCCTGGAAGGTGAAGACGTTAGATGAGATCCTGCAGGAGAAGAAGCGGCGGAAGGAGCAGGAGGAGAAAGCGGAGATCAAACGCCTGAAAAACGTAAGCCGCGGCCCCGGTGCGTGCTTTTCCCGAGGACGTTCCGTTGCTTTGCGCTCGTTGTCCCGCTAGAGCAGCGCGTGTTCGCGCCGGTGCCGCCGGCTTCGCGCGGTCGCAGGGGAGCCCGAGCCGGGCCGAGCGCGGCGAAGACGCGCACACGCCGCGCTTCGGCCGTGTGCGGGCGGCGGGGCCCGCGCCGAGAGCCTGAGTCCTGGCGCGGCTGGACTCGCCCCCGCGGCGCTCGTGCGCCGGTGACACCGCGTCCGGCTCAGTCTGCCGGGAGGCCGCCTTGGGGTTAACGTTTCATCCTTCGTTCCCTTCCCGGTTTGCGTAACACGGTCCGGAGGAACCGGGCAGCTGTGCGGGGTGTCGGCCGAAGTCGGCTTCGGGGCCCCGAAGTCGCGGCTCGCGGCCGAACGGCCGGTGCAGGGCAGGCTCGCAGCGGGTCAGGTGCGCGGACACGGCCGCTCGGCCTAGAGTCTAGTCCCTGCGGCGCCGCGCTGGCCCCGACTTCTCAGGTCAGGCCGGGGTTACAGAGTCCCTTCTGGCTGCGTGTGAGCCGGCGGGGAGGGCTTAGGGTCCCGGAGCACTGCGCGTTCAGAGCGCACGGGAGACAGGTTTCCGGAAGGCGGCAGGGTGTGACCGCCGCTGACAAGACCGTGTCTGGGGAAAATGACTCTCCGTTTGCTTCTTAGTCTGATGACCGCGATTCCAAGCGGGATTCCCTTGAGGAAGGGGAGCTGAGGGACCACCGCATGGAGATTACCATCCGGAACTCGCCGTACCGACGAGAGGACTCCATGGAAGACAGGTGGGGGCGAGGGGCTCAGCGAGGACGGTCCAGGCCGCACATGCTCTTCGCTTCGAGGCTGGCTGAGTCCCGCGGCGGAGCTGGGGGCCCCTTGCGCTCTTCTCCGCATTACTCCGGGAACGTTTGTAGGTGTGACCTCAGGTTTGCCTCACAGTCGGGGCGGCCTCTGTGTGATCACTGCCCTCCTCGCCCGTCTTAGAAAAGTTCAGCTGAGTGTGTGTCTCTTTTCTTGCACTCAGCCTTCACTTAAGCTCACACCACCCACAAGCTACATTTATTCATTTGTTTACTTATTTGTAAGGATTTTTACTTATATATTTGATTCGTTTTTGTACCCATGGTCAGCACCAAATTATCCATCATCAGAAAGTTGAAGCCAACGTAACCAGAAAGTAAGGTACAGAGACGTAGATCAGGTCTAACGGGGTTCCAGTCATACAGGCGGTTGAAGGTATTGTTGAGGGACCCTTTGGGGTCATTAAGTTTTATTAGGATTGTGATACCTGTATCTTAACACCTTTACTGATACATAAACGATAAGGTGTATGTATGTATGTGTATACGAGTGTGCGGTTTGAGATACTTGTACATACTTGTGCAGTTATGGTCACGGTAATGAACATGTCCATCGCCCCCTAAACTTTCCTGAGACTGACTGTTCCATGTGGATGTTGATTTTTCACTTACACTCCTGATCTGAGTCTGTATCTGATGATCCGTTTTGGCTTCAGTTTAATAGTTAACAGTGCTTAAAATGATGGGTCCGATGGAACTCCTGTGTTCTGAACGGTGCGTGTTTCTGGGGCGGAGGAGCTCCGCAGCGCCCTGACTCTCCGCGTTACTCTCGAGCATGATGTGATGCTGTCGTGTATTTCAGAGGAGAGGAGGATGATTCTTTGGCTATCAAACCACCGCAGCAAATGTCTCGGAAAGAAAAGGCTCATCACAGGAAAGATGAAAAGAGGAAAGAGAAACGTAGGCATCGTAGCCATTCAGCAGAAGGGGGTACAGAAGTTTTTCTTATTTTTACTTTTACTTCTTTTTGGTATCCTGTTCAGGTGTGGTCTGTTACCTGTATCACAACCTGCTGATTCATCCAGAGGACGGTTGAAAGAGAAGAGAAAGTAAAATTTTAGCTGAAAGCATAAATTTATTATAGATCATTCCAAATAGCTGTTTCATTTTTCTTCTGGTGTCTTTTTCTCCTTCTCACGTTGTTGTGGGTTAGTTCATTTAAATGTAATATTATGTTAATTCAACAAATGTAGGGGATTTATATGCGTTTTTTATAGCGGTTCAGTGTTGAATTACCTGAAGTAAGAAAGATCTTTGATCAAGTCCCAATGGGTTTGATCTCCCACCATTTTTAAGGGTTCTTAGGGTGTTGGGGTCATGGCCCCAGCACCCGGTTTAAGTGTCATCGTTACAAATGCAGTTGACGAGGATGGCTTGTCACACAAGATGGAAATCCACCAAGAGTTGAGCTCTGTCCTGTGTTCTTTATGAATGATGCTGGTGGTGGTGCTTAATTACGGCACTGGTGTACAGCTGACCCTTGAACAGCGCGGGCTGGAACTCCATGGTCTGCTTATACATGCATGTTTCCTAGTAACTGCAGGGCAGTGCCGTAAATGCACTTTCCCTTCTTGTTTTGCTGACAGCATCCTCTTGGATGTAGCTCACGCAGTTGTTAGAGTCCAGTGGGGAACACACGTGACACAGAAGACACATCGTCAGTAAAGCCTCTGGTCGGCGGTGGGCTGTTCGTAGTCGAGTGCTCAGGACTCATAATTACCCTTGGGTTTCCGGCTGCGTCCGGGCCGTGTGCCCCTGCCCTGTGTTCAGGGCTCAGCTGTCATCCAGTCGTAGTTTATTTAACACAGAAAGTTGAAAGACAGGATGAAGTTGCAACTCTGTTGTGGTCACCACCTTATTTTCCCCTGATTTGGAGGCTCCGAGTCATTAATTAAAATTCTCTTCACTGTGTATTTGCAAATTATGTTTTGGGCATTGGGCCCCTTTGCGTGACACTTTGTTTCTCCTTAGGGAAGCATGCCAGAGCGAAGGAAAAGGAGCGAGAGCACGAGCGCCGGAAACGGCACCGAGAGGAGCAGGACAAGGCCCGTCGGGAGTGGGAGAGGCAGAAGAGGAGGGACATGGCCCGGGAGCACTCCAGAAGGGAGAGGTGAGTGAGCACGTCTTTAAGGAGCCCAGATGGGGTGCTCCTAGGGACAGCAGCCTGTCAGAGTGGCAGAAGAGACCCATCTTGACACACAGTGACCTGGCAGCATAACACAGATGTGACACGGAAGTGGTTTGTGGGCCCAGAGTCCCAGTGCAGTGAACGTGGGGCGGTGCTTGTCAAGAGATTTGTCCTGAAGGGATTAAGTTTTGTTTTGTTTTGTTTTTAAGATTTTATTTATTTATTTGACAGAGATCACAAGTAGGCAGAGGCAGGCAGAGAGAGAGGGGGAAGCAGGCTCCCTGCGGAGCAGAGAGCCGGATGTGGGGCTCGATCCCAGGACCCTGGGACCATGACCTGAGCCGAAGGCAGAGGCTTCAACCCACTGAACCACCCAGGCACCCCAGGATTAAGTTTTTACTGTATCCCGAAGACAGAAATAGGTATGGATCTTCCTGAGAAAAGATCATGAAGGGAATGGAACGCTGGGTGACGGTTTCTCCGGGTGGAAGCTGCTGGGGAAGGTGCTCAGGAGCCAGGCCAGGCCAGCAGTTGCCTGAGATTCCGTGTAAGAGTGTGATGTGGACCTGAAGGAAGGGGCATTGCTGGCAGGAGCTGGGTCTGAGATAGGAATTCAGACACAAGGAATAAAGTTTGGGGGCCAAACGCCTAACAGTGGAGAGGGGAAGGAAGATAGAGGAGGGAGAAGTGATCTTCCTATGCCTCTCAGCTGATGATGGGTAAGGAGGAGGAGGAGCTGTAAATACCTCTGAGCTTGATGGGTCAGGATGGGGCACGCCTCTTGAGAGGACGGGGGGTACTGTGTTCGAGGCGTGGTAGTGAGGCCCTCTTGGAGATAGCCCAGTGCACGTATAGGAGTTCTGACTTAGAATCTACACCCAAGAGAAGTCTAGTTTAGGGTGATTTCTGCAGAAGTACTTACTGAGTGCGTGGTCTGTACCAAGCTCTGTTCTAGGCGGCCTAAGCCAGGAAAACTAAGGGAATACATTGCTTGGGGTTCTCTAAAAGACTGTAGACTGCAGGTTACACTGTAGTTCTTTCAAGCAAAACAAAGGGAAATCTAAAGGCCTGGGAGCTGAGACGCCAGACTCTTGGACCTTTGTCTCCAAGTACACCTCTGTGGGCTCAGATTCCCAGAGGAAAGCATCTGATTAGCCCCAGATCTGTTCATAAGGGCCAGATGTGAATAGGAGGGCCACCTCTGTCTGTTGAGGTCATTTCCAGAGAAAGCTTGGTGGCTGGCCTGCTACAAGGAAGGGAGAAGTAGGAGGGTGGATATTGCTGACATTCCCGGCAACAAAGGCCGAAGGGGTGAACTGAAGAAGGTGTGACAAGAGCCTTTGTTCTCGTGGAGGTGGTATGGGAAGGGGCAGACTGAGTCTTCAGGTGAAAGTCAGAGATCACGAGGTGAGAAGAGCTTTGTGGCCAGGTTCATGGCGAGCATGTGAATCACCCACGTTTGCCTGGCTCTGTGCTGACTCTGTTAAGGATGGGCTGACAACACAGCTGTGCACACACAGCGGTGACCCAAGGAAGCCAAGCTTGAAAATAAAAAACGTATCGGAAGAAAAGAGCAGTGGCCGCCCTCTAGTCGGGAGACGGAGTTCACAGATTAGCACAGCATGTTACCAAACAGCAACTAAGAGGAAAAATGAGAATCCAAAGTTGCTACACTGTGTTACCCGAAATGTCCAACTTCCTCTGTCTCTCTCTCCTTTCTTTCTTTTTTTTAAGATTTTTGTTAGAGGGCCGCCTGGGTCATTTAGTCGGTTAAATGTCTGCCTTCAGCCCAGGGTCCTGGGATCGAGCCCTGCGTTGGCCTCCCTGCTCAGCCGGGAGCCTGCCTCTCCTTCTGCCTGCTGCTTCCCCTGCATGTGTGCACGCTCGCTCTCTGTCTCTCACTCACTCAAATAAAGTCTTAAAAAAAAAAAAAAAGATTTTGTTAGAGTCCCCTTGAAATGTGTCCAGTTTTCTTTCTTTTTTTTCTTAAGATTTTTATTTATTTATTCAACAGAGATCACAAGTAGGCAGAGAGAGGTGGGGAAGCAGGCTCCCCGCAGCACAGAGAGCCCGACGGGGGAGCTCCATCCCAGGGCCCCAAGACCACGACCCAAGCTGAAGGCGGAGGCTTTAACCCACTGAGCCACCCAGGCGCCCCTGAAATATGTCCAGTTTTCAATAAAAAGTTTTGAGACATAAAAGAAATAGGAAAGTGTGATTCTGTATGAAGGAAGAAAAGCATCAGTAGAAACTGAGTGTTCCGCATTAGCAAGGAACTTGAAATGGAGCAATAGAAATTAGGCTTTCTGAAGAACGGAGAGAATTAACAAAAGATGAACAGAGCCTCAAAGATCTGTGGGACTTGGGGCGCCTGGGTGGCTCAGTGGGTTAAAGCCTCTGCCTTCAGCTCAGGTCATGATCCCAGGGTCCTGGGATCGAGCCGCGCATCGGGCTCTGCTCAGCAGGGAGCCTGCCTCCCCCCAACCACCCAGCCCGCCTGCCTCTCTGCCTACTTGTGATCTCTGTCTGTCGAATAAATAAATAAAATCTTTAAAAAAAAATCTGTGGGACAGCATCTGTTCTTCCCACACCCATGTAATTGGCAGTCCCAGGAGAGAAGAGGGAAGCAGCACAAAGGTGTTTCTTTAAACGATGCCTGAGAACATCCCAGATTTGATGAAAAGCATTTATCTACACATCCTAGAAGCTCGGTACCCCAGGTAGGATCCATAAAGTGGCATCACAGTGACACTGGTGAAAGCCAGAGAAAAATCTTGAAAGGAAGCAGGAGAAAAATGTACCTAGAAGGCGGGCTTCAGTGCGATTGACGGCTGACTTCTCAGAGTCAGTGGGGGCCAGGAGGCGGTGGTGTGGCAGGCCCCACTGCCGAAGGAAAGCCTGGCAACCAGGAATTTTGTATCCAGCAAAATTCTTCTTCCAAAGTGAGGGGAATAGGAAAGATAAACCAGTGGAATTCATTATTAACAAGACCGGCCTTAAATACTCAAGGAAGACCTTCATGTTGAATGGAAATGACAGCAGAAGGTATCAAATTCAGGAAGAAGAGACGAGCACTGGAAATGGTAAAGGCTCGGGTTAACGTAACAGAATCTACAAATGTTTCTTCTCACGTCTTAATTTCCGTAAGAGACACGATTGCATGAAACAGTGATGAGTGAAATGCTGTGGTGTGACGCCGCGCGTGTGGGCTGCACAGAGAATGGGGAGGGCCCGAGCTGTTCCGCACGGGGCTCCGGCATTCCCTGGGATGAAGTAAGTCTGAGAAGATGCGCGCTGCCCATCCTGGAGCAGCCATGAAGAGAGTGACTGACTAGTGCAAACGGGACTCGGCAGGGTTTTCTTAAGACCCTTACTTAAACCAAAAAGACGGAAGGCATAAAACTCAAACAGTAACAGAAAGCAAATTCAGCCAGATCCATAATTACATGAAATGTGGAGTGGTTTGTGTACCCCAGAGGAGAGGTTCTTCGACAGCAAAGCAAGATCCAGTATATTGTCTGTAAGGAGAACCTCTTAGTCCAGGACAAAAATAAGTCAAAAGTAAACATACGGACAGAGATGTCCCACACCCACAGCAGCTGCAGAGCACAAGGGGCTCAGGCGAGACATCAGTTACCTGACAGAAGTCACCAGCGCTGACACGGGGTTTTCCCAATGACAGAAGGGTCCGTACGGCAGAGGGTAGTGATGGCGGCAAACGTGTATGTGCCTGACAACTCAAGGGAGAAGTGGGTCGTTCGTCAGCGCCAGTTGCACTTTGAATACGGTGTTGTCACTGTTGGCAGAACAACCAGAGAAAAGGATGTAAAACATCTGGAAAGCAGCCTGCACAGGCTCGGTCTCAGTGACCTTGCATACGGCGCCCCACAGCCAGCTGCAGGGTACACGCCCGGAAAGGGAAGGTTGTGCCGTGTGGATCCTGCATGGGCCACAGAGCGCATTTCAGATCTGAGAACTGAGGTCGTAAAAGTATACCCTCTTCCCACAAAAGGGTTAAAGTCGGAATCAACACAAAGAAACAAACTTGAGGGAATCCTCAAATGTTTAGAAATCCCACAGTCCTTTTCTGAATAACCTATGGCCCAAATAAAAGGAAAACACAAGTGCCTGGGGGCTCAGTCGGTCAAGCTTCCGACTTGATCTCAACTCACGTCTTGGTCTCAGGGTCATGAGTTCAGGCCCCACGTTGGGCGCCTCCTTGAACATGAAACCTACTGGAAGAAGAAAAAAATCCTTTTGAACTGAATGAAAACAGAAGCAGGATGCCCAGAGTTAGTGATGCAGAAAAGGCTGTGCATGGAGTGAGACGTTTTGGCTTTTAGGCACTGATAACAGCGAAGTTGTCAGGTCAGCAGCCGAGCCTCTACCCTTAGCAGAAGAGAGAGGCAGACTTAACCCAAAGGAAGCAGAAGGAATATCCACAGGATCCCAAGCACAAAGAAACAGGCTCATGGGGCAGGCGAGGAGCTGGCCACAGGTGGGCGCGAGGGGGCCTGTCCGGCGATGGGCGTGTTTTAGAACTGGCTCATGGTGATGGTTGCATGACTTCATAAGTTTATGAAAAATGGAATTCTCTGGTTGGGTCTCATGTTATGCTACAGCTGCTATCTCACAACAGCTTGGACTCGGGCACTCACAGAATAGTTCCTAGAATCCCAGGCTTCCGCAGCAGGGCCCTCTGATGGGCCCCAGAGTCAGCACAGGCCCAGGGACTGGACCACGGCCTTGTTCCATTTTCGCCATTGTTCGTGCTCATTTCTGTTTGAGTATACTGGTGCTTGCTTTCTTCTTTTTCAATGTACTGGCTTTTTTATATTTGGACATAACTGTAGGGACATGAAAGTTTACTGCAACTGGCCCGTTTGCACTGTTTGCCTGTGCTGTGGGCAGGCCACGCACGGTCCTCGGTGACTCAACGCCGTCATGTAGTGGCTTTTCCCCGCTGCCCTTCACATGCCACACTCGTGCCTGCCGGCTGGCGAATCACCTGGGAGTCTGTCTGCCACAGAACCCAGTGAGGAGGAGGGACAGGGCCCAGGCCTGCATCCACATCCTCCTCCGCACCTTCCCCAGGTGGACTCCTCCACCCCCGCTGTAGCCCCTGAAG
Source organism: Lutra lutra (assembly GCF_902655055.1). Lineage (NCBI taxonomy): Eukaryota > Metazoa > Chordata > Mammalia > Carnivora > Mustelidae > Lutra > Lutra lutra. The sequence continues at coordinate 197,098,245 of NC_062281.1, forward strand.
ACCTAGACCTCCGTAAAGGTGGATGTGAGCTGTGCTGCCGGCCGCGCCTACAGGCCCGCCAGACCGGCTTCCGGAAGCATTGGGCTCATTGTGCCAGCATTTGCTTTCCTCCTCCTCCTCCTCCTCCTCTTTTTCTTTTTTAAAGACTCTATTCATTTATTTGACAAAGGGATCACAAGCAGGCAGAGAGGCAGGCAGAGGGAGAGGAAGGGAAGCAGGCTCCCCGCTGAGCAGAGAGCCCAATGTGGGGCTCGATCCCAGGCGCCCGGGATCATGACCCGAGCCGAAGGCAGAGGCTTTAACCCCCTGAGCCACCCAGGCGCCCCTTTCTTCTTTTTTAAAGACTCAATTCATCTGAGGGGCGCCTGGGTGGCTCAGTCAGTGAAGCCTGTCTTCAGCCCAGGGCGTGATCCTGGCTTCCTGGGATCAAGCCCCACGTCGGGTTCCTTGCTTGGTGGGGAGCTTGGTGGGGAGCCTACTGGGTCCTCTCCCTCTGCCTGCTGTTCTGCTGCTTGTGCGTGAGCGCTCTCTCTCAATCTCTCAGTCTCTGTCAGATCGATAAAAATGTTTAAAAAAAAAACCTTTTAGGGGCGCCTGGGTGGCTCAGTGGGTGAAGCCTCTGCCTTCGGCTCGGGTCATGGTCCCAGGGTCCTGGGATTGAGCCCCGCATCAGGCTCTCTGCTCATCGGGGAGCCTGCTTCCCCCTCTCTCTGCCTGCCTCTCTGCCTACTCGTGATCTCTGTCTGTTAAGTGAATAAATAAAATCTTTAAAAAAAAAAACAAAAACCTTTTATTTGAGAGAGAAAGTGTACAAACGGGGATGGGGGCAGAGATAGGGAGATCAGCAGACTCTGCACCGACCATGGAGCCTTTTGCGGGGCTCAGTCTCATGACCCCAAGGTCATGACCCGAGCCCAAATCAAAAGTCCGAGGCTCAACGACTGACCGCCCGCCCCCACCGCCCCAGTGCCCCTTGCTTGTTCTCGCGTCTGTGAGGACGTGTGCTCGGGATATCGGTGGCTGTGAAAAAGCCCTTTATGGTTTGAATAACCTAAATGGGCGATTTTTAAATTTGAACAGAAAGCACTCGGGGTAAAAAAGGAAAACTGGAGAGAGCGTTGGCCTGTGCTCATTGCAGGGACCGCCTTGAGCAGCTGGAGAGGAAGCGGGAGCGAGAGCGGAAGATGCGCGAGCAGCAGAAGGAGCAGCGGGAGCAGAAGGAGCGGGAGCGGCGGGCAGAGGAGCGGCGCAAGGAGCGCGAGGCCCGCAGGGAAGGTGCGGGCGGGTGCGCCTTGTGGCCGGGGTGCTGCTCCCATGGGTGAGCTCAGGGCCACACGCGTGACACTGAGGGATGAGGTGCTCCAGACGATGGCCACGCGACGCGGGGGCAGGCCGTGGGGCTCAGGAGTTGAGCTTGACTGTGTGTCCCTGGTCAAGGAAGGCCGTGGGCACTTGAGGTGTGCGGTGAGGGCGCGTGGCGGGGCCTTCCCAGGCCCGGTGCCGGGCTGCCGTGTCTGCTGCCCACACTGGCCCGGCACAGGCTTGAAGAGGTGGGTCATGGCCCTTTCCTTTCTGACCAATGGAGAGGAGTCTAGAAGGTCCTTGTGGCAGCCTCCAGCCTCTGTCGCCAGAGCTATGAGCACATGTTCTGCGTCACCACCGGCAGGGGTGCGGCTGAGACCTGACCGAGGCAGGGCCCTGCTGGAGAGGGTGCTGCCAGCCCTGCCTCCCGCTGTGTTTTGTGCCCCAGTGTCTGCACATCACCGAACGATGAGAGAAGACTATGGCGACAAAGTGAAAGGCGGCCACTGGAGTCGCAGCCCGCTGCGGCCGCCCCGAGAGAGGTTCGAGCTGACAGACGGCCGGAAGCCAGGTGAGGGCGCGCGGGGCCTGCAAACGAAGACTTCACGAAAACGTGCTTTTGTTGTGCAATGAGATGGGCTGTAGTACTCCCGGAACGCGCGGTGGGACCGTCGTTAGTGTGGAGCACGTTTGTATGTCGGAGACCCTGAGACGGGTGTCGAGAGCGGTCTTCCCGCTCCGTGGGGGGCCGTGTGTCACCCAGGCCCCAGTCAGCCTCTGCAGGAAAGATGCTGTCGGGTCTCGTTCGTGGTCAAACGCTTCCCGCGTTCAACCTTGATGGTTTGTTTCGTAAGTGAAAGAAGAGAAAACGGAGGAGCGAGACCTGCTGTCCGACCTGCAGGACGTCAGCGACAGCGAAAGGAAAACCAGCTCTGCCGAGTCCTCGTCGGGTAAGTGCCGGCTCCGAGGCCACACGGGGGCAGGGTGGGGGCCACGCGTCCCCGCGGTGCGCTTCCAGCTGTTTTCTTCCCGCAGCGGAGTCAGGGTCGGGTTCGGAGGAGGAAGAGGAGGAGGAGGAGGAAGAGGAGGAGGAGGAGGAGGAGGAGGGGAGCAGCAGTGAAGAGTCGGAGGAAGAGGAGGAAGAGGAGGAGGAGACGGGCAGCAACTCCGAGGATGCGTCAGGACAGTCGGCCGGTGAGGAGGGCGCGGGGCTCCCACCGTCTCGTCTGGTGTTCACAGGCTGCGGAGGAATCACTGGCGCTCTCGGTTCAAAAATACTCCAAGTGGAAAATGCTTTGGTACCTGGGGTTCCCATGAGACCCCAAAAGTGATTATTTACAGTGGTTTTTGCTTTTCATTAGCTAAAGCAGACCCTTGTTTGTGCCCGTGGAGGGTCTGAAGAGCCCTAGAGAGGGGCCAAGCCCAAGCCTGTGGGGCCCAGGCCCTGCAGGTGTGAGCAGACGCCCGCTCTGTCTTGCAGAGGAAGTGAGTGAGGACGAGATGAGTGAAGACGGAGAGCGGGAGAGCGAGAACCACGTCCTGGTCGGTGAGCGGCACCCCTGCGAGGCAGTCCTTCCCTCGGCTGCCCCTCAGCTCTGTGACCCTTTCCAAAGCCAGCAGGTCGCCGTCTTGTGTGCGTACCCTCGCCCGAGGCACAGGCAGCCGGCTCCCTGACAGACCCGCTGTGACCGTGGCAGGCTGGCATCCCCAAGTCCTCGGCATCCCCGTGGCTTAGACACAGCAGGGAGGCAGCAGCCGGGCTGGGCCCTCAGGGCCCGAGAGACGAGTCTCGGGTGTGCCTCCTTTGAGCCCCGGCTCCGGTCAGCGGCTCCCAGGGCCCCGGCTGAGCTGGTGAACCCCAAGACCCCAGAGCCCTCTGTCCAGAGTGGTGGGGTACACACATCTGGGGTCGCCTTTGTGGCTCTGGCATGCACTTGGTGTCCCCCCACCCCAGAGCACGAGAGGGACGATGACATTGCTTATTCCTGGTTCCACAGTTGGGTTTAACGTTTGAAGTTCCAGAGTCCCGATTTGACCGAGACTCCGGAGAAAGTGAGGAAGGGGAGGAAGACGCCGGCGAGGGCACTCCGCAGAGCAGCGCCCTGACTGAGGGCGACTTTGTGCCCGACTCTCCCGCCTTGTCGCCCATTGAACTCAAACAGGAGCTGCCCAAGTACCTCCCTGCCCTGCAGGTCAGGCGTCCCTCCACCCCAAGGCTGGCTCGGCTTGGCCGACAGTGGATAGGGCTGGGGGTTGAGAGTGGGGCCTCTACTGTGGGCACCTGCCACTGGGGTCACCCGTGCCATGAGGGAAGGTGCCGGGGCTTTGGCGGGGTCATCCCTGGTGTTATCTTAGCGCGGAGCAGGCAGACCAGGCCTGGCTCAGAAGGGTGCGCCCGGAACCAGGTTTTATGGCAGGTGGTTTTATTTCTTGATCCAGGAGCGCGTGCTCACTGAGGAGGCCGGGCGGGGGGGCCGCAGCCACACTCCCACCAGCCGCATTCGGGGCAGGGCCTGCTGCCCCAGCTCCCGTGTGGGTGTGAGTGCGGGTGTGAGCGCGGCCGCGGCCTCTGCGTCCCACGGCCTGCTTCCTTCCAGGGTTGTCGCAGCGTGGAGGAGTTCCAGTGCCTGAACAGGATCGAGGAAGGCACTTACGGGGTGGTGTACAGAGCAAAGGACAAGAAAACAGGTGGGTGCAGTATCGCGTGGCCCCCAGGGTGGGGGGAGGGAGATGCAGGGCCGGAGCCAGGTGGCACAGAGAACCTGTCCTCGGGCAGGAAGGAATCTCTCCTGAGGAGCATTGTCCTTGGGCATACCCAGCGCACTTTCTCGGGCCTGGCGTGTTTCCCCTGCACAGTCTTGCTGGGCCCACGTGGACTCTGGGAGGGAGGCAGGCAGGGCGTTCTGCTTAAGCCACAGCCGGCTTGCAGGGACTGAGATCCAAGCCCGGGCCATCCTGGCCCTTGGCACCCTCCGTGTCTAGGTCATTGAACACACAGTTCCTCCTCTCCTGGGAGTCTTCCCTCCGCAGATGCCCAGTCACGGCCTCACCTTACCTGGCGAGCACCAGCTAATGACTCACGGGCCCCTGAGCAGTTGACTCCTTGATATCTGTAGAGTCCAGAGGTCAGCCTGGTTGTGAGGCTCTGCTGCTTGCTGTGGCGGCAGGTGCCTCGGCTCCAGGGAGGGGTGTGGAGTCCACTTCGAGCGCTAGCACCTGAACAGGTGCGTGAGCCGTGGCCTGGAAGCTTCCCTGGCACCGCATCTGGATCTCGGAAACTCAGGGAGGCCACTTGAGATGTTTCTGTGGATGTTTCTGTGTTGGGATGTTGAGGTTTGCAGTGTCTCTTGGCAAAGCACAGCAGGGACAGAGAGAATGGGAAATCCTTACCTGTTTTGGACGAAAGCCAGTTTGGAAATAGGCCTCGTGTTTTGTTCAGGGCAGCAGGTTTGGGCTTTTTCTCTTGGTGCGGATGTGAGACATCCGTTAAAACGAGATTTCTCTGGGCACACGAAGCCCTTCCCGAGTCCCAGCCACGCGCGTGTGTGCGGAAGGAGGTGTCCTCAACCTGCCTCCCAACTGTTTTCAGATGAAATTGTGGCTTTGAAGCGGCTGAAGATGGAGAAGGAGAAGGAGGGCTTTCCGATCACATCTCTGAGGGAGATCAACACCATCCTTAAGGCGCAGCACCCCAACATCGTCACAGTCCGGGTAAGGCCTCCCGGGCCTGTGCCCAAGGGCAGCCTGGGGGTCGCGCTCACCTGTGTCGTGCAAAAGCGGAGTCTCGGCGGCCCCGCCCCATCAGCCCCTTGAAGGTTACCACAGCTAACCCTAACCCTTGCCCTACAGGTCCCCGCCGTCTGCGCGCGTCCAGGCCCCAAGAGCCCGCGGTCACGGAGCTGGGGCCTGGAGGGGACCCCCAGGTGACCCCCTGCCGGCTTTTGTCTCTCAGGAAATCGTTGTGGGCAGCAACATGGACAAGATCTACATCGTGATGAACTACGTGGAGCACGACCTCAAGAGCCTGATGGAGACCATGAAGCAGCCTTTCTTGCCAGGTGGGCCCAGCGGGAGCCGAACCCCCCACCCTCAGGCCGCGCCCTGACCCGGTGACTGACGCGCTCCCGCCGCGCACGCGCGCGCGCCCCAGGGCCGGGCCAAGCCAGGCGCCTTCCCAGGACGGATGTGCCCCGGGGAGCCTGGTCGCTGCCGCGGCAGGCAGATGACCCACGGCCGTGACCCCGCTGCCCTCTAGGGGAGGTGAAGACCCTGATGATCCAGCTGCTGCGCGGCGTAAAGCACCTGCACGACAACTGGATCCTGCACCGAGACCTCAAGACCTCCAACCTGCTGCTCAGCCACGCGGGCATCCTCAAGGTGGGTCCCCGCGGCTCCCCTCGGGGCTGCCCCCACCTGGGCCTCAGTGGCCACCACAGCCCTCGGTCCTTGCAGGTCGGGGACTTCGGGCTGGCCAGGGAATACGGGTCCCCTCTGAAGGCCTACACCCCAGTCGTGGTGACCCTGTGGTACCGTGCCCCGGAGCTGCTGCTTGGCGCCAAGGTGAGTGCTGGGGGCTGGGGGACCTGACCTGTGCTCGCCGCCCATGCAGCCCCCTGAGCGCACCCCTGGCCCCCCAGGAGTACTCCACGGCTGTGGACATGTGGTCGGTGGGCTGCATCTTTGGGGAGCTGCTGACCCAGAAGCCGCTTTTCCCTGGGAAGTCGGAAATCGATCAGATCAACAAAGTGTTTAAGGTGCGTCTGTGGCTCCTGCCTGCAAAGCGTCCCGCCTGGTACATGCAGGCGCCCGGGCCCGGATCCTCCCCTGCAGGCTGGGACCGTTCTCAGACCCGTCTGTCTGTCTGTCTCTCAGGACCTGGGTACCCCCAGTGAGAAGATCTGGCCTGGCTACAATGACCTCCCTGCGGTCAAGAAGATGACCTTCACCGAGTACCCCTACAACAACCTCCGCAAACGCTTTGGGGCGCTGCTGTCAGACCAGGGCTTTGACCTCATGAACAAGTGTGTGAACCTGTGGGTGCACCCCCTCCCCCATGCCCTCACCCCCACCCCTGCGCTGGACGCCAAGGGCTCTTCTTCCCCCAGGTTCCTAACCTACTTCCCTGGGCGGAGAGTCAGCGCAGAGGACGGCCTCAAGCATGAGTATTTCCGAGAGACCCCCCTCCCCATCGACCCCTCGATGTTCCCCACGTGGCCTGCCAAGAGTGAGCAGCAAAGGGTCAAGCGTGGTACAAGCCCACGGCCCCCAGAGGGAGGCCTGGGGTACAGCCAGCTGGTGAGGGCCGGGCTGGCAGAGGAGGGAAGATGTGGGGGCTCCCCGAGGCGAGGCCAGCCCGGCCGGGGCCCCACAGTGCCACTTGCTCCCCAGGGCGACGACGACCTGAAGGAGACGGGCTTCCACCTCACGACCACCAGCCAGGGGGCCTCGGCTGCGGGCCCTGGCTTCAGCCTCAAGTTCTGAGGTTTGGCACGGAGCCCACACCAGCCCTGTGGGGGCCGCCCAGCAAGACTTGGCCGGGACCAGGGCGGGTGCTGGAGGCAGCACACGGGTCCAGACCCAGGCCCTGCTCCGCCTGGACGCAGCTGCCGCGGGCTCAGACTGCCCGTCTCGTTTGCTTTTCCAGGTTTTATTTCATCTTGGCTTGTAAATTTGTAGAATTAAACCACATTTTCCTTGTTGTGAAAGGAAAGGCTGTATTTTTTCAATGTGTCAGACTTGCCGTGCAGGGAGTGGACGGGGCAACCATCAGAGGCCAGTGCAGACGGCGCACCCTCGACGGGCGGGCGGGGTCCTGCGCGCGCCGCAGGCGGACTGGCCTTGGTGTGGAATGAGGTCGGGGGCAGGATTTTTTCTACTTTTAATCTTCAGGCTCCCGCTTCACACCCTCCTGCCCCTCCCTCAGGGCATCCATGGCCCCGGGCCCCTCAGAGCCCGTGTGCAAGCTCTTGGCCACGGTGGGTTTTGCACAAAGTTGTTCACATGTTTTAAGATGGCAGTAATACGTTCTGGAGGAGAGCTCTGGCACGTCCTTCCACAACTGGCCCCCAGTGGACGAGGCCTGCCCTCGTGCTGCCTGGCGGGGCCTCGGACCCGTGCTGGCCGGGCTCTTCCTGGCCTGCCAGCTCTCGGGCTCCCGGTCTAGCGGGACAGGGCGTCGCCGTGGCAAAGGGGGGTGCTTGCCACTGCCCAGGGTGTCCACCAGCTCCACTCTCCCTTCTGTTGGCACCAGCAGCTCCTCCCCCAACTCCGGTGTCGGCCCTCGCTCTCGGGCCTCACTTGCCCCAACCCCCATCCCACTCCTTTGGCGGCCTTGCGGGCACAGCGGCCTGCCCTCGGCCTTCCTGCCTCCCGCGCCCCTGAGCAACCCCAAGACACTCCCAGGGACCCTGGGCTGCTTGGGCTCAGCCTGCTCTCCTGGGGATGCTCCACATTTGTGCCTTCGTTTACCCCATTTCCCCGGGAAAAGCCCGCCGTGGCCTGGGCCTCTGAGGACCGCATCCTCACCCCAAGGAGCTGTGGGGAAGTTGGGGTGTCCCGGCCACAGGCTCCCCACATGAAGCGGGGCACAGGCCGAGCGGCCCCACCCCGCGGGCCCCAAGGCTGGCCGCCCTCCCTCCCAAGAAAGGTGCGCAGACTTCGGAGAGAAAGTGCTTTATGAGCGGCCTCGGTCCCGCGGGCAGCTCAGCCGCGCACGCGGACCCGCCAGGAGTACGTGCTGAGCACGCGCTGCCGCTGGCGCACCACACACGTGTAGGTGCCCTCGTTGATGGCGTTGGCGATGATGCTCAGGTGCGCCTCGCCCAGCGCCAGGTAGCCGGGGTAGGAGAACTCCAGGGGCTCCTGGTCCTTGTACCAGCTGCGGGGAGCAGGGCACGAGGCTGGCCGGGGTCCCGAGTCCCCGCCACCCACCCTTGGTGGGGAGGGCACAGGGCGGGGCCACTCACTACACTTTGCCTTTCTTGTGCAGGATCTTCTGGCCACAGCGGAAGGTCACGTTCCGGCCCTCGGGCACCAGCCTGGTCTTGGTTCTGGGCGGGGGCGCGGTGGCAGCCACCGTGGGGAAGGGAAACTCTGCAGAGCGGCGGGAGGGGCCGGCTCAGAGAGGGCCACAGCGGCACCCCGCCCCCCGCCTCTGGCCAGAGCCGGCCAGCAGAGGGGCCTCGGCCTCACCGTAGCAGAAGTCACAGCTGCTGGGGCAGAGCCTCTTCATGAGCCTGCGGCGGGTGTCGCAGAAGCCCCTCCGGGCCCAGGATGTGCACACAAAGAGCCGGTCCAGGCAGCCTGCAGGAGGTTGACCCGGCCTTAGGCCTTAGGCCTACCCTCCCGCCCGCCCGGCCGCCCAGCCCCCACAGCACTCACCGTACAGCCGGTGCAGCCCCCACAGCTCGTCCTGCGACAGCGTCTTCCAGCCGCGCAGAGTGGCATTCAGGTGCATGAGCGCCCGGCCGTGCTGCGAGTGCATCAGGCCCAGCGCGTGGCCGATCTCGTGGGCCGCTACGTGCACCAGGTCGGTGAGCCAGACGCCTGCGGGGCCCGCGGGTCAGCCCCTCGAGCCCCGGCCCAGCCCTCCCCCGGCTCTGCCGACGGTGGCCTGCCGGGGCTGCCGGGGCTGCGGCCCGCGGAGCCTCCCTCAGCACAGCCATGGGAAGATAAGAATGTTCCAGAGGCAGTGAGCTCGGTCCCCAGGAATGCAGCTCCAGCTCCGTCTCCAGCAGCAGGGCGGGGGGGGGGGGGGGGGGGGGGTGTTCAGGGCTCCTGGAACCCAGGCCTATGGCCTCCTCCCAGCCTCCCTCTTCCTGCCTACTTGACCCTAAATCGCAGCCACCACCCCCAAAGCCCTCCTGCTGTGCCCACCCTGGTGCAGAGGGCCCTTCAGGAGTCCAGGCCATCACCTTTCTTCCAGCTGTAGCGCGTGGGGCCCAGGACCCAGTACTCGCTGTCGTCAAAGTGGATGCCGCCGTGCGGAGGGAAGAAGGCGTGCGCCAGCTCGCCTGTCGGGCCATCGAAACAGTGGTGCAGTGCGGAGACCAGGCAGTCCGTGTGGTTGACCGGGTAGAAGCCTGGGGGAGCACAGGGCTGAGAGGGGGCCACAGGGCCAGGCGGGGGCGGGGGCACGGTGCGCACCTATGCGGAGGTCGCTGGGCTGCTCAGGGGCCACCTCTCGGAAGCTGAAGGGGGACACGTCACTCCACATGCGGAAGGCAGTAGCCAGGCCCCGCCGGGTCTCACTGGGGCTCAGCAGGTTCCGCGGGAAGGAGAGGATCCTGGGATGGGGGTTAAGGTCAAGGGTGGTGGCAGGGCTAGGGCACGCTCCCCTGTGCCCACCGTCCTGAGCCACAATCACACCTGTAGGTGAGGTTGAAGTGGTCCCAGCGCAGCCTGGCTGGGGTCAGTGTGTATCGGCGTCTGCGCGGCACCTGGAGGGGCGGAGGACCGGGTCCTGGAGTGGCGAAGACATCCGCCTGGTAGGGTGCGGCGACGGCTCCCTTCAAGGAAAGCGAGTGCTCGTGGGGACACAGTAGGGACAGTCCCCATGTCTGAAAAAGCTTGGAAAAAGAACTAAAGAAAGCAGGCGGGTGCGTGCTTCAGGGAGCCTTGAAATTCCCTCCTTTGGTGTTTCTGCGAGTTTGGGTTTTCTAGCCCAGCCAGCGTGCTGCTCTCACAGCCAAGAAAAGAAGGTTACTAACCACAGCCCAGGTCGGACTGGGCGGAGCTGGAGGCCTGATACTGGCTTCCTCCTCCCCCGGCCCCCTCCCCCCCGGGGACACGCAGGCTCTCAGACTCTCCGGCCACCCACCCGTCCGCCCAGCCACACCCGCTCTCACCTGTGCCCCGCTGGCCCCCAACCGGGCGGCAGGAGCCCCGAGCCGGGCCAGCAGCAGGAGTGCGGGCAGCAGGCACAGGGCGCCCAGCACAGCTTCCAGCCGGCGGGCCTGGGCTTGGGCCCCCGACGCCGCTGAGGACATGCAGGGCCCAAGGCCCATGGCGGCTGCGGATTCACTGTCGGGGCCTCGGGCCCAGTGGGGCTGCGCGGGGAGGCGCTGCGAGCGGCTCGGGTTACAGGGATGTGTACAGGGGGAGGTGCGTGCCCCTAAAGGAACAAGCTGGCTGGCCGTCCCCACTGTCAGGACAGTCCTGCCGCCAGCCTGGGGTGCGGACCAGGGGCCTGTGGGTCGGTGGCAGCAGCCTGGGCAGGGCCTGCTGGGCGGGGTCACGTGGGGGGTGGGGGCGAGGAGGTCCCGGCAGCGAGAGGAAGGATAGACAGACGCCAGAGGCTCCCGCGAAGGGAAGTGTAGGCAGTTGGGGTCCCCAGTCCTCTTCCACTGGATGGCGCTCCTCCAGCTCCCTGACCAGCGAGCGAGACCTGGGAGAGCAGGCTCTGTTCTCGCCAACTCAGGACCTGTCCCCTGCCCCAGCGGCTGCCTGACCCAGGTCCTGGAGAGAGGGGTGGGGATGAGGAGTGTGAGTACTGGGTGCTTGGGGTGGGCAAGAGGCAGGGACGTGGGGACAGCACCCCAGAGAACCAGGCTGGGGTAGCTGAAGGCAGCAGCCCCTATGGAGCTAAAAGGGAAGCGAACGAGGTGCGGGCTTTGTGGGAGCAGGGAAGCCCGGGCTGGGGCCAAGGTCTGGAACGGGCCTGGGTTGGGGGGCCAGGGGATCAGCGTCCTGAGGCTGGAAGCCTCGACGGGGCGGCCTGTTCGGGAGGCCTGAGAGGGCCGGAGCAGACAGGGACTGGTGTGGGGAGGGAGCAGAGGAAGAGGCACACGGCCAGACCAGGCCGGGGGGCTTGGCACTCCGTGTTCTCCATCCAGGCCTTGCGCCCAGAGTGACAGCGGCACACCAGGCCAGCGGGGTCAGTGCCAAGCAGCTGGCCGACAGCCGGGAGGCTCCGGGGGAGCATTTTGGGTAGTTCTTGGAAAGCGCCCTGTCCGGCTGCGGAGCCCAGTGGAGAGCTGCACCCCTGCTCTTCATGGCGGAATACTTGCCCCAACAAACGGCTCCCTTCTGCCCTGGGTCTGCCTTCTCCCCCGGGGCCCTGTTCCGGCCTACCACTGGGCTCAAGGGTCGGTAAGATCCTACCCATGCCCCCACCCCGCCTGAAACCCCTTCCCCAACTCTCTGCTTAGCAGGGACCCCACCCGCCGAGAGAGAACAGGGTCAGAGACGACCTCACAGCCCGCGGGGGTTAGAGAAAGGGGCAGTGAGGGCGACGCAGCAGCGGGTCGGGGGAAGCCCACCGGCGGGGTGGACACCGGGACTTCTGGCGGACTCCACGTCCCCAGGCTCCATACTTCCGCGGCCCCAGGCCGGGAGCCTGGGAGGCGGCCTGCGTCTCGGCCCGGGGGCAGGACTCCGGCTCCCGGAACGGGGTCTGCGCGGGGGTCTGGAAGCGTCAGCGCTAGAAAGGGCAGGACGCGCGAGGCACGGGCCAAAGCGCAGAGCCCGGAGCGGAGGGGGAGGGGGGCGCCGCGCAGGCCAGCCCGGGTCGGGGGCAGCGACGGGGCGGGGCGGGACCCCGGGGCGGACAACCACCCCCACCCCCGCCCCGAGCCCGGCCCAGGCAGGCACCAAGCGGAAAAGTCCGAGAATCTTTTTATAAAACACGGCGCGGGGGCTTGCGAAGGCGACGGGGGGACGTGGCTCCGGAAGGCGGCGGGCGCGGCCGGGGCGCGGGGCGGGGGGGGCTACACGAAGATCTGGATGCGGTCGCGGATGGGCTGGCGGCAGATGGGGCAGGCGCTGAGCGCGGCGCCGCAGGGTGCGCACGCGCCGTGGCCGCACTGGAACACGAGGCGGATGTGGCTGTCGATGCAGATGGGGCAGGTGATGCGCTCCTCCATCTGCCGGTAGCGGCTCTGCAGCTCCTCCACCAGCTGCCGCGGCGGGCCGGGCGCCGGGGTCGCGCTGGCCACCTCCGTGCCGTCTGCGGGCCGGCACCGGGGACGGGTGTGGGAAGGCAAGGTTGAGGGGAGGCGGGGCGGGGCGCGGGGCGGGGCGGGCGGGCGCGGGCGGGGCGGGGCGGGGCGGGCGCGGGCGGGGCGGGGCGGGGCGGGGCGGGCGCGGGGCGGGCGCGGGCGGGGCGCGGGCGGGGCGGGGCGGGGCGGGGCGGGCGCGGGGCGGGCGCGGGCGGGGCGGGGCGGGGCGGGCGCGGGCGGGGCGGGGCGGGGCGGGCGGGCACGCACCTGGGCGCAGCTTCTTGCCGATGGCCACCTGGCACCTGATGCACTTCTTCATCCTGCGCGCGCATTCTGCGGGGCGGGGGTAGGTGGGGCGGGTGCGCGCGGACTCGGGCACTCCCCCGCACCCCCGCAGCCCCCGCACTCACCCTCGCACACCGTGCGGTGCTGGCACGGCGAGAACAGCACCAGCAGCGCCAGCTCCGAGCACACCAGGCACTCCGCGGCCTCGGGCCCCGACGGTGCGGCCACGTGCAGGTTCGTCACGGTGTTGGGGGGCCCCTGCACCAGCCTCGGGCCCGCGGCCGCGCCCCCGCTGCCGCCCGCACGCCGCTCCCTGCGGTGGGAGGAGGGGGCTTGAAAGGGGCCCCGGTGGGGGGAGGGCGCCCGGGCCCACACCAACCCCCCCGGCTCACCGAAAGCGCTGCGCGCAGCCCTGCAGGGCCTTGAGCACGCGGCCCTCGGCGGCCAGGTCCAGCGGGCTCCGGCCGCGGTGGTTGGCGTAGCTCAGGTCGGCGCCCTCCAGCGCCAGGAAGCAGGCGATCGCCGTGCCCGCCGTCAGCTCCCCGCTGCCCGGGAGGCCCGAAGCCTGTAGCTGGGCGGCAGACAGAGGCCGGTGAGGGCGGGCGCGCCGGAGCAGGCCCCAGGGCAGGCCCAGTGGCCGTCGGGGACGCCCTACCAGCCCCTGGCTGCCTGGGCCTCGGGTCAGAGCCTCGGGCACCCCATCACCATCTGAGGCCGTGGGAACAGGAAGGAGGCAGACAGGAAAGGGGCCCCCACCAGGGAGCCACAGGCGAGGAGCTGAGTTCCCAGATGGTACCCCCCCCACACACACACCCCACACCACATCCCCTTTCCCAGGCTGGTCAGGCCACACTGCCGACCGGGTCGCACAAAACGCCTCCAGCAAACCCCAGCGCCCCAGCCCAACCCATCCCCACGAAGGCCTGGCTTCCTGGGCAGACGCCCACAGCCGAGGTGGACAGTCCCTCAGGCCCCGCCTGTTGTCTGCAGCTGGGCAGTCCGGCCCACTTCTGCAGCACCCAGATCCACACTTCCTCACCCTGGACAGCAGCTGTAAGGGCCCTGGGTCCCCCCCGGCCCCATCAGCCACTAGAGGCAGCAGCTGATGACGCTGCAGCGCCACGTGCAGGGCCGTGTCCCCCTCCTCGTCCTCAGCATTGACGCTGCAGCCTGCGTCCACCAGCAGCGGCACCAGCCCCACGTGGGCCTGCTGCACGGCCAGGTGCAGCGGGGACTGGAGCTTCCGGTTGCGGACATTCACGTCACAGCGGCCCTGAGGAAAGGGCAGAGGGGGTGGGCACCGGCTCAGCCCAGGGACCCCAGCTAGGTCCTGACCCCCAAGGCCCCAGGCCGGTCCAGGGCCCCGTGTCCACACCTCGCGGATGAGAACCTGGGCCACCTCCCGGTGGTTGTTAAGGGCGGCCAAATGCAAGGCCGTGAAGCCGTCCTCCTTCTTGGCATCCACCAGCTGGCGTGCGCGAGCAAGAATCCTCCTGACAGCTCTGGGGGAGTGGGGAGATGTACCTGGGGTCCAGACTGTGCCCCCAGTGGCCCAGCAGCACCACGGGAGTCTGGTCCACTGGGTGTGCTCCTCCCCCCCAACTCACAGCGTGTGGCCCTTGAGGGACGCGTGGTGCAGCAGGGTGAAGCCCTGGCTGTTCGTGGCGGTGACGTCGATGCCCGGCACCTCAGTGAGGACCTCCACGATGCCGCTGGCGCCAGCGCCCACCGAGATGGCACAGTGCAGAGGCGTGTTGGCATGCGCGTCCTGCCGGCGGGGACCCAGGGGTCACTCGGCAGGAAGGTCAACACCATTGCGTCCTTGAGCCCAGGACCAGCGGACCCAGCACTTACGGGCAGGTTGACGTCACAGCCGCGCTCACAGAGGACCCTCACGACCTCCAGGAAGCCTCTCTGCACGGCCACGTGGAGGGCTGCGCTCCGGGCGCCGTTCAGGGCATCGGCCCCGCAGCCGGAGCTCAGGAGCAAGCGGGCAGCCTCGGGCTGGTTCCTGACAGGAGAGGGGGCAGGAGGGCGCGATGCCCACTGACCTGCGGGCTGCCCCGTCCCCCACCGCACCCTGGACCGGGCCTCACCCCAGGGCGGCGTAGTGCAGCGCCGTGTTGCCCTCGTCATCTGGCAGGTCCACGGCCGCCCGGGCCTGCAGCAGCAGCCGCACCAGCTCTACCTGGCCCAGGTAGGCGGCCACCTGCAGGGCTGTCCTTCCCTGGTTCTTGGTATCCACCTGCCGGGAGAGCCCACGGGTCAGTCACTGTCCTCCTCCCCGCTCCCCGGGGCTGGCTGAAGGGAGGGCAGGGGGGTGTCGGGAACTCGCCTGCTCGGGGTGCCGCCTCAGCAGGTCCAGGGCCCCAGCCGTACTGCCCAGGGCCACCTCCACCACCAGTCTCCCCGGGTGCTCAAGATCACTCTTCTGGGCTCGCAGCCTGTCCAGGGCAACACTCAGGGAGCCTAGGCGGGGCAGGGCTTCAGTTAAGGGACGGCCCAGCGTGGCCCCGCCTCCTGCGGCCGCCCCAGCCGGGCTCGCGCACTTTTGTTCTCCCTGGCACGCTCAGCCACGTCCAGGTTGGCGTCCTCCTCGGGCCGGTAGGCCACCAGGCAGGAGGGGCTGAAGGTCCACGGCTGACCGCCGACCACCACGCGCAGGTTCCCGTCTCTGAAAACCTTCACCACCTTCCCGACGCGGCCCAGGGCCTGCATGGGGAGAGAGGAAGGTCACTGGCGGGTCTCCTGGCAGGGCAGGAGGGGAGGAGGGGCTGGGCATTGGGGCACTCACAGGAGCCATGTCATCTGTCCACTCGCCATGCCCAGCCTGCAGCCGCTTCACGGTGTCAAGGTCATCGATGACCCGCACCACATCGCCCACCCAGAAGGCGTTGTGCTGAGTGAGAGAGAGGCACGTGAGGGGCACCCCCAGGCAGGTGTGGCTGCCCTGGGCCATGGAGCAGGAGGGCACCTCCACAGAATAGGCAGACCTGAACTTGACCCCAGCCCCTGCCTCAGAGGTGGAGGAGAGTCACATGTGACCAGGTCAGTCCTGGGTGGGCAGCCCTGGAGCCATAGGGGTGACAGCCAGAGAAGACCAAAGCCAACTCCGGGGGTGAAAGCCAAGGTGGGCCTGTCCCTACACTCAGACAGAGAAGGAGGCGGCACGGCCAAGGCCAGTCCAGACTGGCAGAGGAGGAGGTGTGGGTGGGACCTGGGGCGACCAGGGGGCAGGGCCAGACTACCATGGGGGTGCGGGTCAGGAGCTACTTCTCCATCCCCAAACCTTTCCTGGCCACTTCCCCCACACCTGTGCCCTCCCCTGTATGAGACTTACACTGCAAACCATGGGTCTCATGGCACCCACCCCAACCCCCCCACCTTCTAGGGGCCAGAACTCCAGGTCCAGAGCCCAGTGCTGGGGTACACGCCTCCACCCAGGGCCCCGATCCGCACAGCACAGTGCCCACCCCTTTCCCTGCCACCCTGGGCTGTGTCCACCCTCTTCCTAAAGGGCCTTTCCACTGCCCCAAGTGCTCCCCTTGCCACACCACTGAAGAACGTTTTAGAAGGTGACTTCCCACCGCTAATGCTACAGTGGCTTCTTGGCCCAGCAGGATGAAAGCCAGTGCCCGGGCTGCCAGCCCCCAGCCTCCACCAGTGCCCAACACCTCACCTGCCTCTCTCCCTTCACGCCGGGATCCCCTCCCTGCGGAACTCAGCCCCTCTGGACCCCACAAAGCCCTCCCCTGTTCCCTAGGGACTGGAGAAAGGCATTCCCAGAGCCGATGAGGTACACGGAGGGGTGCAGAAGCGAACAGACGGGGCTCAGCCCAGCCCCCCATGCACCTTGGTGAGAGCCCCAGGGTGGAAGGTCCAGCGCGTCTCACGGCCGAACTGCACGCGCACATCCCCACGGTCCGTGATGCGGTGCACGGTGCCCGTCTGTCCGATAAACTGTGGCGGGTCACGGAGGCTGTGGCTGGGTGGAGTGGGAGGGCTGGGGGTCCAGAGGATGTGGGGATGGGAGGGGGGGCTCAGCAGGCGGGGCGGCTCACCTCCGCCATCCGGGGGTTCCACCCGCCGTGGCCTTCCTGCATCTCCCTCAGGATGTCTGTGTCCAGCAGACACTTAACCTTGTCCCCGTGCTGGAAAGGCTGGCCATCGGCACTCACCCTGCGCTGCAGCTCCGCCGGCTTGCCTGAGGGCGGGTGACAGGCCCCCTTCAGCGGCGTCACCCCCCGCCAGCAGCGTCCCTCCACTCAGCAACTTCAGCACCCAGCCCCAGCCCAGCGCTGCCCCAGGACCCAGCCAGGGCAGGAGGCCCGCTGGGCAGGCAGGTGTGGTGTCCTTGGGGCCAAACCCTACCGAGCCTTGGGAGATGCTCCTTGTAGTAGAAGCCACCAGCTGCCTCGCCCACACACTTGAGGTCCACCTTGCCCTTGTGGCCCACACGGTACACATTGGTGGTGCCATCGGCCCACGTCACACTGGCCACACTCCGGCCCGTCTCCACGTCCCAGCCACGGATGTCCACCACTCGGCCTGGCTTCCCTTCCCCTCCTGGGGGGACAGAGGCCCCATGGCAGGCTAAGCCAGTGCCACAAGGCTCACACACAGCCAGCGGCAGCCTAGACCCCCACTCACCGTCCTGTGAGCCCCACTCCCAGTCCGGGCCCCGCACCACCTTCGCGCCTTGGAAGATGCCCCTCAACGGGATCCTTGGGAGGCCCTGGCGGGGACTCAGGGTGACCCTGCAAGAGAGCAAGTGGGTGCTGGGCCACGTGGGAGGCAGGGGAGGGTGCGAGCCTGGCCCCACCCGGCTCTCAGGGAGGAGGGCTGGCCCCGCTGGTCAGTGCCCTCCACTCTGGGCCCCCTCACAGCGTGGCCTCCACGTGTGCCGCCCTCCCTCCACACCTGCTGCCCCCTACTGAACCGCTGAGCTGTTAGGGTTGCCCCAGAGCTCAGCACACAGCCTGGCCCAGGGAGGGCTCAGCACAGAGAAACAGAAGAGTGAGGAACACAGGCTTGCCCAGAGGCGCCCAGACAGCTGGTCCCCCTTCCTGCTCTGGCCAGCAGGCAGCTGGGATCGAACACACACCCTCCCCCAGGCACAGGGACCGGTCCAGGAGATGGGGCAGCAGCCTCTTGTGCGTGGGGCCTCTGGGTGGCCGCCCCAGCCCAGGAGATCCTCCCAGCTTCGTCCCCTCCGCACGCCCCCTCCAGCGACAGAGCCCCCTAGGCTGGCCAGCAGGGTGTCCCCAGCTGCGTCTCTGGGTTAGTTCCCAGCACAGGCCACTGGGGATGCCAGCCACACAGGCCATCACAGTGCCCCCGGCACAGCTGCCCGGGGGAGCCAGCCTGGCTGGTGCCAGGACAGACACACCCCCCCGCACAGCACCAACCTCTGCAGGCCCGCTCCAGTGGACAGGGCTACCTTCCTTGGGACGTGGGGGCTGGTGTCAGTGACCAGGCCTCTGGAGGGACCATGACCTCGGTCACTCTTCCAGGAAGCAGCTCAGGAAGGGCTCGAGCTGCAGCCTGGGGAGCGCGTGGCCGGGACCAAGGCCGGCTCCAGGCCTGGGGGGCCGCCGGCTAGAAACTCACGGGCGGGAGTGGGCCGTCTCGTAGCGCTCGAAGGCGTGGGCCAGGTCGTGCCTGTTGTGCATGTAGCACTGCGTGCACAGGTCGTAGTCGAAGCAGACGCGGCACTTCCAGCGCATGCCCCGCAGCCCGTGCTTCTTGCAGCAGTCGCAGATGATGTTGGGGTGGCGAACGCCTGGGGGCAGGGCAGGGTCAGGGTGCACCAGGCCCTGCCCCACCCCCACACCCCAGGCGCCGCCGTGGACTCACGCACGCACCGATCTGCGCGTTGTCGTAGAGCAGCAGGTCGTGCGCGCCCTGGTAGCCTGCGCGGTAGTTGGTGCGGGTGCCGTGGTCCCACTGCACGACTACCGTGCGGTCAGGGGTTGAGGGGCTACCATGGCGGCCAAGCTCCACCACCGTGCCCACGCCGCCCTCACCGCCATCCTGCTGGCCCCATTTCCAGTCCACGCCGCGCACCACACGCATGCCCACCTGCACGCCCGCCTGGGGGTCTGGGTCCATGGTGGGTGGGGCCGCTCCGGGACCTGCAGGCAGACGGCACCCTCAGGCCACATCAAGAAGGCTACACTGGCTCTCACCGGCTCTGCGAGGGCTGCCACGGAGGCAGGTGGGGACAAGTCTGGGAGAGCTAGGCAGGGAGGGGGAGGACAGCATGTGCAAATGTCCTGAGGCTGAAGGAAGTGTGGTAAGTGCATGTGCTATGGACCGCAGGAGGCTCACCTGGCCCACGGCCAGCAGCAGGGGACACTAGTCTGGAAAGTGGCACCTGTCCTGAAGGAAAGCTGGGCACCTCTGGAGAGGCCCCTCCAGCTGCTATGAGACCCTGCCTCCAGGTGATCACAGGCAGAAGTGGGGGGGGCAGTCCTGGTGAGAGGATGGCGGACCCCCAAGGAACAAGACCTGGCAAATGCCCACAGAGGGTCCACCTGTGCCAACAGACCCAGTTCTGGGCGGTTGGCACACAGTGGGCTACCAGCACCGACTGTTCTGAAATCGGTGGATTCATATGGCAGATATCAACACAAAGGTAAGACAACAATGCTTCCAGAAGAAAACGGACTCTTGTTCATGTGGCCGGTGAGTCAGGCTGCACCCGAGTCAGGAACTAGCGTCCATCAAGACACCATGAAGAGACTAAAATGGCCACAGCCCCGAGAAGCCGCCTCTGCCCACAGGGGGCCTGTCTCCAAGGCATGCAGGGAACGCAGACATATACGGAGCAGGCACCCTGAGGTAAAGGGGCACACCCCTGGCACAGGTGCCCCCTGCCAGACTCATCAGGGTTCCGGTCACCAGGCCACTACTCACGAGGGGGACATTACCCAGGCCGGGGGACAGTGCCTTGAGGTTACTCGAGCTTCTGGGTCCTTCCTGCGGGACTGCGGCCCACCCACTCCAGACTGTACCAGAAGAAGGGGCACCTGTGTTCACAGCAACACCGTCCTGTCTCCTCAAGGGTGAACTGGGTCGTGAGATGGGATTTACCCCCAAGGGAGCCTAAACCCCACCCCGTACTAGTCACAGCCCACAGCTGGGAGGCAGAGCTCTGCAGACGCTGAAGGAAAGCAGCCACGTGCCCACCACTGGAATCCATTTACGAAAGGTTCCCAAAGCAGAAGGCAGCAGTGCCGGCCAACACGGGGCTCTGCGACACAGGACCGTCCTACCTCCTGATCCGGCTGCTCATTACAGGCCAATCGCTTATGACCTAGAACCTGGTATTATTATTTTTTAAAGATTTACTTGTTTATTTATTTGACAGACATATCACAAGTAGGCAGAAAGGCAGGCAGGAGCCCTGCTGAGCAGAGAGCCCGACGCGGGGCTCGATCCCCAGGACCCTGGGATCATGACCTGAGCTGAAGGCAGAGGCTTAACCCACTGAGCCAACCAGGCGCCCCTGGAACCTGGTATTATATGTTTCTTATTAAAGTTTTTTTGTAATTAATGACACTGCTAGATTTGAAGGACAGCTAAGAGAGAAAATCAACAGGATTTGGAGAGGTGCAGGGACTACCAGACTGGAAGAGGGCAATCAGCACCCCTCTTCTGGAGGGGGTCTCCCATGCTGCCAGCAGGGCTCTAAGGCTAGAAAACCAGCTGGCCCGGGTGTACCTGGCCGTCTCCTCACCATACGCCCAGGAGGCTGGGGGCAGACCGAGGCTGGCTGGGTGTGGCTGAGGACCAGCCAGGTCACTGCCAGCTCCCACTAGGGTCCGGGGGCCCCCCTCAGCCACAGGACACTGGCCAACAACACGGGAGGGAAACCGCACATCACCCCTCTACTGGGCCCCTCCCCAGGATCCTGCGTCCTGCCCCCCCACCAAGGCCGACCCTAGGCAACCCAGGCCTGGCCCCCCCAGGAAACACTGCCACCCGCTGGAGGCCACTGGTGGGCAGAGAGGAGGGGTGGTGGCCAGCCTTTGCCAGGGGTAGGAGCTGAGCCCCATGGGCCATCTGACACCCACCCTCTGCCCAGCTCCACTCCAAGACCCGTGTCCAGCACAGGGTGAGCAGGGCTGGGCCAGACTCAGTCTGTGGCCCAGACTCGCGTGGGTAGGATCCAGCTCCGACTTCTGCAAATTCTCCTCCCTCTTGCACAGGCTCCTTGGGGCGGCGGCCTCTCCACCCTGCCCATGGAGGACCTCCAGGGGCTTCCGCAGAAGCAGGTGGGTGTTTTGGAACGATAAACCTTCCCAACCCACGGACTAATTAGGAGGCTTTCCATGAAGAAACTCCTCACCTCGTGGGCCACTCGGCCTCCCTGTCCTGTCACTCCCTGGCTGTCCTCCCTTCCGGGCTCTGGCCCCTGCTAACATGGGGGGCCTGGGCCAAGAGCTTCTCATTTCTCCTACGGAGCAGCACCAAGCCCAGGCCTGCCGTCACAAGAACACCCCGAGAAAGCCTGGGACCCCCGGGCACCAACAAACTCCAGACAGGGAGGGACGCCACGGACCCCCGCCGGGCCGATCCCCATGGGCAGCTGCTACAGATACGCAAGCTGGGCAGAGCAGCCTGGCCCGAGCTGGCAGCCTGCATGCCCCCTCCCCTGCCTCCCTCTGCTGGGAACCTGCTCACTGGGAAGCCACCAGAACCGCTACTCCTTGCCCCTCCCACACGCCCCTCTGAGCTACACTCAGCCAGAGTGTGCCTCGTCCCAGGCAACCACGAGCCCAAACCTCGTGAGCAGACAGCCCCACTGCAGGCCCATGCGGGCAGGGGCACCCCACCTGCAGAGCCAGAAATCGGCTCCACATGAAAATAAAGGACTCAGGGCAGGAAGGACCCAAGTGTCCTGGGCCGTTCTAGGGCCGGCCGCTCAGCCTGCCCACCCGCTGGCGTTAGGGATCCGCGGGCCACACGCTACAGGAGCATTTCCAACAGGACACAGGGGCACCCGAGAAGGGCAGCAAGCTACGCTAGGAGCCTCCTGGTCTCCTGCCCTGCCCTGCCCTGCGCAGGTCTTGGCATCTGCCCTCTGCTTCAGCGTCTCCATCCAGCACGGCGCCACCTCGACTCAGGCCTGAGCGGAGCCTCCAACAGCACCCCACCCCCACCCCCCGCCGTCCCTTCCTACAGGGCCTCGGAAGCATCCTGGCACGGCATTCTAGCATGGGGGGCCGGGGAGCTTTCCAAGCCTCTCCCTCCCTTCTCTCCGCCCATCTGCCTGGTCTTTGTCAGTCGTCACCGTCGTCCCTGGGGCCCAGTGCAGAGCACGCTCCACGGGACGGCAGGTGCCCAGCCCGCCGGGTATCGGGGCTCACTATTCTTCTTCGGCAGATCCCACCAGGGTGTGTGGGGAGGGGTGGCAAGTGGGGAATGGCCCAGGCTCAGGAGTTGGGATGCAGTGACCAAAGCGAGAGAGGCTACAGAGGGAGGGGCACCCACTTCAGTGGGAACATTCACCGAGAGACTGCTTTCTGTCTCTTCCTTTGCCGGAAAAGCTGTATTCTGACATTTTCCTCAGAGCTTACAGGCCATACCCCTGCCTGGCACCCAAACCCTGGCAGAGGCTGTCAAGAAATTTTTTAAAAATAACTCTGTGGGGGCGCCTGGGTGGCTCAGTTGGTTGGGCGACTGCCTTCGGCTCAGATCATGGTCCTAGAGTCACGGGATTGAGTCCCACATTGGGCTCCCAGCTACTCGGGGAGTCTGCTGCTTCCTCTGACCTTCTCCCCTCTCATGCTCTCCCTCCCTCTCTCTCAAATAAATAAATAAGATCTTCTAAAAAAATAAAATAAAATAAAATAAAACGACTCTGCAGCAGAGGCATCTGGTTGCCTTAGTCGGATAAGCATCTGACTCTTGATTTCGGCTCAGGTCTTGAAGTCGGGGTCATGAGATCAGGCCCCTCAGGCTCCACGGTCAGCGGGGTCTGCTTAAGATTCTCTCTCCGCCTCCCTCAGACCCTCCCCCTCACTGACATGCGAGGACGCACCGGCACTCTGTCTCTCTAAAAAAAGAGAAAGACTCTGAGCCGGTCAAAGCACAGGACTGGAAGGACAGACGCACACTTAGCAAAAGTTAACTCACCTTAGAACACAGACCAGCCTCAAGTCAGCGCTCCAGACCCTCAGCGGCTACTTCTCGGGTCACAAATTGGAAAGCCACTGAGATTTCCTGTTGGAAACTAGCAGCCATGCCCACACAGAACACAGCAAACCACACAGGCAGCCAACAAGCAAGTCCGGAGAAAACGGTTTTTAAAAGGCAGTTTTACATTTTTAGCGTCTAACCACCTCAAGCAAACAGGCAGGCGTCTGGGTCTGTTTTGTTGGGCACTAGTCTCTCTGGTCTCAAGGAAACGCCAGCTCTGGGAGGGCAGAACGACTTCCAAAACATACGTTAGGACAGCATAAAAACAAGAAGTTTTCCCTATTTGTGAATATTTTATTGGAAAAACTTTTAAAAGCCATAAAGATCCAATCCCATTTAGCTAGGAGGTTGGCAAGTTGCCTTTATTCAGAAGAACACAGTTACACGACGCTGACATGACGTGCGACAGGCGGCCGCCACTCCTTTCCCTGTGCCTCCAGCTGTGCCCAGCGATGCTGTCTGAGGGACACCATGTGGGGCACAGTCAACCGGCAAAACTTGGTGCATCACGGGCTCCTGTCATGCAGCAGATCTGGCTAAGACAAAGGTGGACATTCTGGGTGCTGGGGAGTGTGACCCATTAGCGACTGGGAGGAAGCCCTGAGACAGAGCACCCAGGAACCCCAACTTGACTCAGCAAGAAAACACCTGCTGGTGGAAGGCCCGAAGGAAGGACAGGGCTGTCATCACCTGAATCTCGGCCGAGATGGAAGCCCTCAGGTACCCTGCAGACTGGGGCGTCCCGCCCCAATCACTGCACGGGCCACTCCGCAGGGGCAAGGCATTCAGACACTTGTTGCCTCTGGAGCAACAGGCCAGGAGGGGACCCGCCAGGAAGGGCTGCATTTGCCAAGGCTTGCATTTAGCCGGCCTCAGCCCCTGCCCCGCAGGTGCCCACCAGAAAAAGCCTGTCCGGCGCCCCGCCTTGTTTCTTCAGTGGGTTCTGAACGCAGAGGACTGGCAAGCCACATGATCAGCCCCCCGCACACAGGCGCACACACTCAGAAACAACCCAAACTCCTCTGACACGGCATCGAACAGAAACCACAGGATGAAACAGCAGATCCAAACCGTCACAGCACAAGCTTGTCAAGAGCTCACCTGTCTGGTCGTCCAGTCGCCCCCCCTGCCCGCCTTGAACCTGCCGGCTGCAGCCCTGGCGCCTGGAGACCTGGGGATTGGCCTCTAGCCTTGCCGAGCGTCCAAGCCCAGAGCCATCCAACCCTGTGGCGCCTGGGAAATACCAAGACGCACAGTTAGCACCACCGACGGGACCGCGGCGGGCGGACGAAGCCGGCCGGTCTGCTCCCGGGCTGCCCGCTATCTACAAGCCCATTTCCGAGCCAACACCGTGAGGCCCACCGCTGCCCCGGGGGCCTGCCTCCCGCCTCGCAGAGCTCCCTGAGCTCTGGCGGCCTCGCTCCCGCTGCAGCAGTCCGTCTGGCGCGCGCAGGAGCCGCAGCGACCGAACACGACCTGCCGCCGGGAGCGGAGCCGGAGGGCTGGCGGCCCGGGCACTGCAGACGTCAGGGCCGGGCGCTGCGTCCCGGCCGAGGCTCTGCGGGGACAGCGGGGGCGGGCCGGGCCGGACTGGGCAGGGCGGACGCGCACCCCCAAGCGCGCCCCACCAGCCCGGGGCCGCCCCGCCTCCTGCCGTCCCATCCCCCTTCCTCGGGAAGCCGCCCCGGGCCCCGGTCGCGGCCAGACCCTAGTGCCCCCGTCGACCCCTCCACTTGCCCGTAAGTTTGCGTCCCGCCCGCTCGGCCTGGGGGCTCCAGGGGCCGAAAAGCGCCGAGTCTATCCGCCAGTGGCCTGCCGAGCGGCCTCGGTGTGTGGAACAGCCCGCCCGCGGCCCCGCTGATGCTCAACCCCGCCAGCCGGGCCGCCCTGCCTCGCCGCGACCACCGGCTGAGGCCGCCGAGGACCCCGAGCCCGGAGCTCCTGGGGCCGTCGCGGGGCCTGCCGGGAGTTGTAGTCTGCAGCCCACTGGTGCCGGGGGCCCGGGGGGAGGGTCTAAACCACAACTCCCAGGAGGCTCCGCGGCGGCGGTGACGCACGCGACCGCAGGAGGCGGGACCTGAGGGAAGGAATCCCGGCCCATGTCCCGAGAGCGACGGGAAGCCTCCCGCCCTGCTCCGGGGAAGGGCCCGGGCTCGCCTCTGCGCCAAACGCCGACGGAAGGCGCGTTCACATCGAACAGCGTGTAGTACACGTCGTCAGAAGGCGGCGGCGGCCTCCGCGGACCTGTCACCGCGCCGCGGGCCGGGGGCGCGGAGCCGAGCAGCGGCGCTTGGACTGGAAGGAGCCGGGATGCTTGTCCGGTTGGGCGCCGAGACCCTGGCACCCAGGAGGCCACCGAGGACCGAGCTCGTGCGGACCGGGCAAAGGGGGCCACGCCGCCGGGACCCGAGACCAGTGGGGCCGGGGCGCGGAGCTCGCGGTCACGCCTCCTGGCGGGAGGAGGCGGGACTCCCGCCGGAAGTGCGTCACCTCGCGTCGGCACGACGAGGCGGGGCTCTAAGGCCCTCGGCGCGGGGACGCTGCCCGTTGCCGAGGAGACGGAGGGCGCGTGGAGGCGTCCTGGCCGCCGACTCCTCTGACTGGGTTTGTCTGAAAACCAGAGCGACGCGGGCGGGTGGCTTTGACTCCCGCGGAGCCGCGGCGGTCCTCCCCCGCGCCGCCTGGAGCCCGCCGGCCGGAGCCCCCCGATCTCCCCGCCCCCGGGCCCCTGCCCCCGGAGCCCCCGATCTCCCCGCCCCCGAAGCCCCCCGGAGCCCCCGATCTCCCCGCCCCGGGCCCGCCGCGCATCTCCCCTCCGCGCCCCCGCCGCGGCTCCTGCGCCCCAAGTCTTCCCGGCGTCTGCTCCGCCCCCGTCGCGCTTCCCGCTCCCTTCGCTCAGGCGCCGGGCTCTGTGCAGAGGGCTCCTTCGGAGCGCGGCTCGGACCGGCCCTGCGGCTTGGGGACCCTTCAGCCTGGGGAGGTCTGGGGCCGGAGCTGTGCGTCAAGCTTCCGGCGACTCTGCCGCAAAGTCCGAGGCGCTCCCGACTGGGGCCGGCGCTTTCTCCTCCGACCTTCCCTTCCCTCCTCCTCGGTGCCCTGCAGGGCAGCGCGGCGGGCCTGCGCGGGGTCCTCTCTGGTCTCCCGCACGCAGTCTCGTCCCCGAGGCTCTGGTCGCGCCTTCATGACCGCGATCAGGACCTCGACTGTCACCCAGGCCTCTGGCTCTGTTCCTGGTGGGTGCTCGCCTCTCAGATGGTCGCTGGACTTCTTGGCACTAACCTGTAACTTGGTTCTCACCTTGTGCCTTCCTGGGAGACCTGGAAGTTACCGTCCGTCCCTTCTGTTGATCCGTTAACCTCGACGGGTGTGTGACTTGCACCAAGAAACCTACACTTGGTTTTCATCCCCTGTTTCTGGCTCCTAAAACCTCTGAATTTCCTAAGTGAGAAGAGTCATAAAAGTGTGTTTTGATACTCATAAAAAGTCTCTTTCAGCAGCATCTGCGTTTGTTAATAAGGTGATTTTTGGAAAGTCTTTGTTAACTTTAAAAACAAAAGTTATTTTACCCACAAAAATGGGTTTATTAGGGAATAACAGGGAATTACGATTCAGGACCAGAGAGCTATGGCAAAGCCGCAGGCAAGTCCAGAGAACAAAGGAGAGGCTCACGTTATTTTAGGGAGCAGGAAGAGGTTGGAAGGGTGGTTTGGTTTTGGGTTTGGTTTCGTGTTTAAGATTTTATTTATTGGGGCGCCTGGGTGGCTCAGTTGGTTAAGCAGCTGCCTTCGGCTCAGGTCATGATCCCAGTGTCCTGGGATCGAGTCTCACATTGGGCTCCTTGCTTAGCGGGGAGCCTGCTTCTCCCTCTGCCTCTGCCTGCCACTCTGTCTGTGCTCGCTCTCGCTACTCTCTCTCTCTGACAATAAATAAAATCTTAAAAAAAAAAGATTTTATTTATTTATTTGTCAAAGCACAAGCAAGGGAAGTGGCAGAGGGAGAAGCAGACCCCACCAAGCAGGGGGGCTGATGGCTCCATCCCAGGACCCTGGGACCACAACCCAGCCCGAGCCAAAGGCAGAGGCTTCACCGACTGAATGAAAGCGCATTGGAGAGAAGCAGGAGGTCAGGGCGATGATGGGTTCTCACTGCCTGAGCTGCAGGGCAGTGGATTTCTTGTAGGAGATTCAATGCACACCTCCCAGTGGGGCCTGTGATTGGTGGTTCTTGTTGACGGTTCTTCCTCGGGGAGACACGTGTTCCTGTATTTGAGGTTGAGGGGGTACAGCTCCTTCCAGCCACCCCTTCTAGCATTAGCAGTCCACTTTAGTGAGGCTTCCCTTTTAAAATGTTCATGGGGCGCCTGGGTGGCTCAGTGGGTTAAGCCTCTGCCTTCGGCTCAGGTCATCTCTGCCTGCTTGTGATCTCTGTCTGTCAAATAAATAAATAAAATCTTAAAAAAAAAAAAAAGTTCACGCTTCTAGGGTGAGGGGAGACCATCCATGTGACTAGGGGCTTGGAACTCAGCCTCACCCCGACCTCCTTCAGGGATGGGAGAGGGGTGAGGGGCTGAACCCATTCTCCAGTGGCCAACAACCTAATCAATCGTGCCCCTGTTATGAAGTCTCCAAACAAAGCCCAAAGGACGGGGTCTGGAGCGTGGGTTGGTGGACACATGGTGTGCCTAGACGGGCATTGGAGCTCCGCACCCTTCCCCGACCCCGACCGCAGGCAGCTCGTCCATAGGGCTGTTCCTGAGTTATAGCCTCTGATCATAAGCTAGTAATCTAGTAAATAAAATATTTCCTTGTGCGGGGGGGAGTCTTGTGGGACTTACCCATGAGCCAGTGAGATCAGATGCTATCTCCACATAAATAGTGTTAGAACTGAGTTAAATTGAATCGTTTCTGAGGAAGTGGGAGCATTGTAGGGTCAGAGAGACGTTACAGGAAATGTGGTGACCGTGTGTTCCCGAACCAGGGAGGGCACAAGTGAGCCTGCTGCTCCCCTCTGAGCTGTAGTCTGAATCAACCTAACCCTCATACAGAAGGCCACCCTCCGAGATAGAAAATTAAATAAATTGAGGAGTTAGGATATGGGGTCAAGGTGGTCAGCCTTGGCAGCAACGGGCCTCGAACCCGCCACGATGGGTGTGGTTACTCCAGTACCAATAAGCACCCGAACTGACCTGAGTGCATTGGCTCAAACGTGGATTGACCAAAGAGAAGCTTCAGGACGCAGACACTGTGGTGCGACAACCATTGGGAATGATGCCGAAGTGACAGGACCTGTCCACAATGGGATTTGGTCCAAACAGTCGTGGGAATTTTTAAGGGGATTCAAAGTTTAACAGAATGCGGCAACCAGAAAGGAGAGCAGGTCTGCACGCCCATGCTACCCACCCCCACCGCCCAGTCCAGCCACGCCCGCTGTCAGCACCAGGCCCTAAGAACATAGCTCTCCTTCTGGAGATAGCAGCAGCCAAGACAGCGGGGAATTTGCCCCTGACGGTGCGGATCTATTCAACCAGAACAATCCTGGCTTCGGTGGCCACGCATTAATTTTGCAATGGGGCCAGTGTTCCAGTTTGACTATCAGCATGGGGCTGTTTTTGGTCCCCTGCAAGGTGACTTTCATCCTCCTCATTGGCATTCAGAACCTCCAGGACTTCTGGCACTTTCCCAGAATCAGAGACAAAGGCCACCTTCATCAGGGACCAGCAGTGCTCACCTATGGCCACTCTGTGAAGCCGGAGTCCCCACAGACTGCTGCAGTAAAACGCGGCACTCTTCCAGCTTGGATTCAAGAGGTTTTGGAACCTGAGGAGCACCTGGGTGGCTCAGTCGGTTGAGCATCTGTCTCCGGCTCAGGTCATGATTCCAGAGCCCTGGGATCGGCCCCACGTCAGGCTCCCTGCTCAGTGGGGAGCCTGCTTCTCCCTCTCCCTCTGCTGCTCCCCCTACTCGGGCTCTCTCTGTGTCAAATAAATAAAATCTTAAAAAAAAAAGAAGAAAAGCAGAAGTTGGAGCAAGAAAAAAATGGAACGATAATGGTCACAATTTCCCAGAAACAGAAAGGAAGGTCACAGAAGATGCTGATGGAGAAGATGGCCCTTGTTTACCTCAGAGAAGTACATTTATGATGACGAGGGAGGACCAAGACACTGGGAATGCTGGCGCTGCACACCTTGGAGGTCCCTGTCCGTTCCCAAGAGGAGCAGAGGGAACCTGAGGGCACCGAAGAACAGGGAATCGAACGACAAAAATGCTCCTGACTGGGGGCACCCGGGGGGCTCAGTAGGGGAAGTGTCAGGCTCTCAATTTCCACTCAGGTCACAATCTCAGGGGTGTGAGATCAAGCCCGGTGTCTGGCTCCGTGCTGGGCGGGGAGCCAGCTTGAGATTCTCTCTCCCTCTCCCCTGCCCGCCTGTGTGTGCACCTTCAAATAGATCTTTACTACTGGATGTCACACACAAAGACATTTGTCACATAGCCAAAGAGGCACCCTGAAAGCAAAAACCCCTGCAAAGAGGACACACCCTGCGCACCAGCTTCCCTCCCTGGAAGGACCAGCCGGTGCTTCTGGGCCAGGAGATCCAGGCCCAGCCAGCGCTGGATCCGGCAAACCCCGGGAACTTTCCGGGGAAAAGAACAGCAGCTGTTACAGCAGAAGCAAAGGGAAGAAGAAAAGCCACAGACAGGTTACCAAAGAGGTGGGCGGGTGCGTCCATGACTTGTCACCACCAGAAGCCAGGGAACC
This sequence comes from Lutra lutra, assembly GCF_902655055.1. Classification (NCBI taxonomy): domain Eukaryota; kingdom Metazoa; phylum Chordata; class Mammalia; order Carnivora; family Mustelidae; genus Lutra; species Lutra lutra. Next base: position 197,127,731 of record NC_062281.1, read on the forward strand.
AGTCGGTGATGTGGTTAGAAGAACTCCCAGTGAAACAACATCATTTTTAGACGGAAAAAAAAAAAAAAGCGTAAGAGAAACCAGGAAGGAGCAGGTCTTTTCTCCAGCTCTTCTCGCCATCCTAGAAGGGTGACTCTCTCGAAGGGTGACTCTCCAGGTAGGGCACACTTCTAGATCTTCCCTAAAAGGAAAAAGAGACTGGTCGGTCCGCGACATTAAAGCCACACGTAGTAGGCGTACAAGTTACTCCCTCAGAATGACAATCGGAGCAGTAGGAAGAGCGACGGGGAAAGGCAGGCAGTGCGGACCCTGCCGGGAGCGGCGAGGGAGAAGGCACTCGCGGGATCGACGAGCCCACTGGCCTGGCAGCAGCCGGAGCTGACGCCCATCAACGTGGACACCCTCGTGGGGCAGCCGGAGTGTGAAGACCAGCCGCCCCCCCTGTCAGAAGCGCTGAGGAAGGGTGCGGCGAGCGCCCCTGGTGTGGAAAACGTCCCGTGCGGGGCGTCTGCGAGTAAAGCCCCCGACTCCTGATTGCAGCTCAGGCCACCATCTCAGGGTCTTGAGGTCAAGCCCTGTGTCAGGTTCCCCACTCAATGGGGCAGTCAGCTTCTCTCCGTCTGCCCCCCGCACTGTCTCTCTCTTTCTCTCTTTCAAATAATAAATCTTTAAAAAATTAAGGGGTGCCTTGGTGGCTCCGTTGTTAAGCGTCTGCCTTCGGCTCAGGTCACGATCTCAGGGTCCTGGGATCGAGCCCCACATCGGCTTCTCTGCTCTGTGGGAAGCCTGCTTCCCTCTCTCTCTCTGCCTGCCTCTCTGCCTACTTGTGATCTCTCTCTGTCAAATAAACAAAATCTTTTTAAAATAAATAAATAAATAAATGAAATATTTTAACAAATAATAAAAATTTAAAAGTTAAAAATAAAATAAAACATCCCATGAGGTTTGTGTGAAACCATAATATTTTTTCTTTAAGTTTTTTTTATTAAGATTTTATTTATTTGAGAGACAGAGTGCATAAGAGAGCACAAACAGGGGGAGGGACAGAGGGAAAGGGAGAAGCAGAGTCCACACTGAATGCGGGTCTCCATCCCAGGACCCTGGGATCATGACCTGAGCCAAAGGCAGACACTTAACAGCTGAGCCACCGAGGAGAGCCTCTTAGTTCATTTTTGCTAATTTTTTTTTCTTTTTTAGTTAAATTGTAAAGCACCAAGTGAGCGTCTGCCAGGAGCCGCGGACCTGTCTGGCGGTGCTGGGATGGCACGTCGGAAACTCTCGTGTATTTTATCTTCTTGAGTGCGTGTTTATTTTTTTCTGGTTCCTTTTCATAGACAATGTTCTTTCAAAAATGCACTTTTTCGTACTTATGGAGAAACTAGAATTGCTTCTCTAATTAACGCTCGAGTTTTCAAGCCTGTGTTTTCTGCTTCCTGCAGGCATTCTCTTCCACCCAGTGTCCTGTCCTCTGTATGCTTTGGTCCCTCTGCTCCGTGTTGAACGCTTTCCTCGAATGTCTGATGAGCCTTCTTTCTCTGTTCAAATTTAAGAGACACTGCAGAGGGTAGGCTCAGGCTCAAGCAAGCATGTCGGAAAACCTCCAGACAAAAGTGATTTAGGGACTCCCGGGGGGCTCAGTCGCCTGGGCATCTGCCTTCGGCTCCGGTCGTGATCCTGGGGTCCTGGGATCGAGTCCTGTCAGGCTCCCTGCTCCACGGGGAGTCTGCTTCTCCTTCTCCCTCTACTCTTGTTGTCTCCCCACCCACACACCCAAAATAAAATCTCTCTTTTTTTTTTAAAGATTTTATTTATTTATTTGACAGAGAGAAATCACAAGTAGACAGAGAGGCAGGCAGAGAGAGAGAGAGAGGGAAGCAGGCTCCCCGCTGAGCAGAGAGCCCGATGCGGGGCTGGATCCCAGGACCCTGAGATCATGACCCGAGCCGAAGGCAGCAGCTTAATCCACTGAGCCACCCAGGCGCCCCAAAATAAAATCTCTTTAAAAAATACAGAGTATGGAAAAAAAAATACAGAATATGGTCGCTCTCTTGAACAGAGGTGGCCAGGGGCTGGTGTCAAAGGTCCCAAGTCCCCAGGGACCCCGTCTGTTTCTCCTTTGCTGCTTTCCTGTCCTCTTGGTTCCCTCCTGCCCGGAAGCCAGCTGCCTGGTAGCAAGGGGACTTCTAGCAGCTGGCGTCTGGTGGCCAGAACTTGGCACGCCCAGCTACAAGAAAGGCTGGGATGTGTGGTTTTTACGGAGACAGGCATTGGGCAAGCTAGTGCAGGTATTACCGAGGAGTGCGGGAGGAACAGGTGTTGGGGAAAACTGGCAGCCTCTGTGCTGGAGCCCCGCCTGCCTGGGCAGGACGCAGCCACCCAGCCCCTCCGGAGGCCTCCGGGGCCACTTCCCGCAGCTGAGGCTCCTTTCTGTGCTTCTGGGACCGTTCTCTTTCCGCCCTTGGAGGGCGTGCCTGGCAGGCTTCCTTCTGGAAGCAGAATTCGGGAAAGAAGCTTGGACAGTATGCCCCACAGGGGAGGGGCAGATTCCCACCTAACCTCCCGCTATTTTTTTTTTAAGATTTTTTAATTTATTGGACAGAGACACAGCGAGAGAGGGAACACAAGCAGGAGGAGGGGGAGACGGAGAAGACGGAGAAGCAGGTTTCCCGCCAAGCGGGGCTTGATCCCATGACTCCAGCCGAAGGCAGATGCTTCACAACTGAGCCACCCAGGCACCTGTCACCTAACCTCTCTCTTTTCACCACCTTCCCTCCGCGATTCTCTTTAGTTGAATCATCAATGGCATTGTTTTCTGTGCTCAGTGCATAGTGGCCCCGGTTAGAACTGCCTCGCGCGTGTTTTCACACGTAATTCCTACCCAGGCCAAGGAGCTGGGGAGGAGCCTCTGTCCTGTCCTACAGATAGGGACGCTGAGAGCCCAGGGTCAGGCTCCGAGGTGCCGGTGTGGATAGAAATATAAAACAGTGCGGCTACTTTGGAAAATAATCCGGCCGATTGCTGGTTAATCATACGCATACTCTGCCCCATTAATGAGCAGCTTACTTGTCATCGCTAAAGCCTGCCGGTGTCCCCAGCAGGGGGCCCTGTGAGCAAGTCACGGAGCGGACGTTGCTCCGCAGCAGGAGGAGGAACTTGAAACAGGGAAAAGGCTTAGAACCATGGAGTGAGGGGAGGGTACACCAAGGGCAGGGCACGTCCCTCCATGGGACAGCCCGTAAGAGCAAGGCTGTAGGGCCTGGGGCCACGGCGGCCATGAGAGGTGGAGCACGAGGGGGTTCTGGGGGCCCGGCAGGAGCTGGGGACGTTTGTGTTGGGGTTAGGGAGGGCCTGCGCAGGGGTCCGCTTTTGCCAAAGTTCATCAAAATTTACTCTAAAAATGGACGCATTTTATTTTAATTATTTTGAGAGAGAGCGTGTGTGCGCACACATGCGGGGGCACTGAAGCGGGGAGGGCAGAGGGAGAATGTCAAGCTGACTCCCCACTGAGCTCAGGGCCCTACGAGGGGCCCTCACTCAGGACCCTGTGACCGCACCCTGAGATGAAACCAAGAGTCCGACGCTCAGTCAACTTGAGCCCCAGGCACCCCGATAAAATGTATGTTTAAAAAAAGACAGTTAAGGGACGCCTGGGTGGCTCAGTTGGTTAAGCCGCTGCCTTCGGCTCAGGTCATGATCCCAGTGTCCTGGGATCGAGTCCCACATCAGGCCCCTTGTTCTGTGCGGAGCCTGCTTCTCCCTCTGCCTCTGCCTGCCACTCTGTCTGCCTGTGCTCGCTCTCTCTCTCTCTCTCTCTGACAAATAAATAAATAAAATCTTTTAAAAAAAAAGACAGTTAAAATAGAAGGAGAGTGTATCATGCTAAACAAAGTAAGTCAGAGAAAAACATGATTTCACACATACATGGAATTTAAGGAAACAGATGAATACTGGGGAAGGGAAAATAAGATAAAAACAAAAAGGAAGACAGACCATGAGAGACTCTGAACTACAGAGAATCAACTGCGGGCCGTCGGAGGGGGGGGATGGGGTGACTGGGCGATGGCGTCCCGGAGGGCACTTGCTGGGGTGAGTACAGGGTGTTGTATATAAGCGATGCGTCACTAAATTCTACTCCTAAGACATATACTACACTATATGTTCACTAACCTGAATTTAAATAAAAAAGAGAGAGTTAAGGGCGCCTGGGTGGCTCAGTGGGTTAAGCCGCTGCCTTCGGCTCAGGTCATGATCTCAGGGTCCTGGGATCGAGTCCCGCATCGGGCTCTCTGCTCGGCGGGGAGCCTGCTTCCTCCTCTCTCTCTCTCTCTCTGCCTGCCTCTCCGTCTACTTGTGATCTCTCTCTGTCAAATACATAAATAAAATCTTAAAAAAAAAAAAAGAGAGAGTTAAAGGTCATCCATTAAAAAGGCAAGAACACCTGGAACATTTACAACAAACAAAATGAAGGGGCGTGAGCCCTACCGGATGGAGAAGCATATTCTCTCTCTCTCTTTTTTTTTTTTTTAATTTTTTTAAAGATTATTTATTTATTTATTTGACAGAGATCACAAGTAGGCAGAGAGATAGGCAGAGATGAGGGGGGTGAAGCAGGCTCCCCACTGAGCGGAGAGCCCGATGCGGGGCTCGATCCCAGGACCCAGGGATCATGACCTGAGCCGAAGTCAGAGGCTTTAACCCACTGAGCCGCCCAGGCACCCCTGGAGAAGCATATTCTGATCCAAACGATTAGAACGGTGTGCGGCAGAGCAGAGCCAGCGACACTGTAGGGATTCCTGTAGGGTTGGGGGTGGGCCCCCCATCATAAATCCCTGGGGTAAGGGAGACCATTTAATCCATGAAGCTGATTCGGGAGCCTGGGCCTTGCACCACAACAAATCCCAAGTTGATCAAAATCAGACCTGGAATAAATAGATAAAACTATGACAGCGTGTGGGAACCAAAGGAGAATCCCCCCTTTTTTTCTTCCTGAAGATTGTATTTTTAAGTAATCTCTACACCCAAGGTGGGGCTTCAACTCAGGGCCCCCCGATCAAGCCTCGCGCTCCACCAACTGAGCCAGCCAAGGGCCCAGAGAATCCCTTCTTAACATCCACTTGGAAGGCTTTTTTTTTTTTTTTTTTAAGATTTTTATCTATTTGTTTGACAGAGAGAGACACAGCGAGAGCGGGCACCGGGAGCCCGATGTGGGGCTGGATGCCAGCTCCCTGGGATCGGGACCTGAGCGGAAGGCAGACAGTTTACAACAGAGCCACCCAGGTGCCCCTCGGGAGGCTTTTCTAATCGTGGCCCGGAATCCAGAAGTGATAAAGGGTGTTACATTTTACACGTAAATAAAGCATTCTTTCCCCTGGCAGATCCGTCCAAAGCAAATCCCAAAGACCACAAGGCTGAGGGTGATTTGCAGCTTACAGGAACGAACAGGAACACCGCTGGGTAAGACGCAAAGAGAATGGGCCAAGGATACCAAAAGGACAAGAAAGGAAAAGTTTGGGTTTTTAAGTGAAAGTTCACGCTTTTTAAAGGCAAGGAGCCCCACCCTCCAGAGAGGACAGGCCAAGGGCGCCCGGGGCCCGGCCAAAGCGCGCTTGTGGTCCTCAAAGCCCCGCGCTGCTTGGCTGGCTGGGGTCGGCGCAGGTGCCCGCAGCGTGTGCAGCCGGGTGTGGACCAGCAAAGACACCAATGCAGTGCGGCTGCCGCACTCCCACGCAAACCCACAGGCGCACCTCCAGGCAAGAGTGGAGAGCAGTTAGTATGCTCCAGATGTAGACACGGGGAGCACCATCCCTGCAGATGCATGTGCTGACCGGCAGGGCTCTCCAAAAGTAACTCTGTAAGGTCGTGTTGGTGAGCCAGGCCTGACTCGGGGAAGAAGTCCACTGATGACATAAACCAACGACTGAGTGAGAAGAGTCCCACTTCCCACAAGGAGGCAGATCCGACCCCTTGAACGACCTGAAGAAACGACAAGAACCCGTGTGGATACAGAAAGCGTCATTTCGAATGGGGGGCTGAGCTGAGAGGTGCGTGGAGGGAACTGGCCACCCTGGCAGCCGCACGACCCAGAGGAAGAGGCGGGCTGGCACCGAGCTGGGGGGAGCTGGCTGAGGCGGGAACAAGGGCTCCCATGGGGGCAGGGCACCATCTGCGGCGGGCCAGCCAGGGGCGGGCCGAGCACCCAACGGCAGGCTTAGTGTCCCAGAGGAATTGGGCCTTGTCCCCCATCTCCCTGGCCAGTAGGGCCCTGCATGTCTAAATGACTAAGTGACCAGTGTTGTGTAGCTACCGACACGCAGGGGACGCGGGGCCCTGCGGGGCTGGGAGGACCACTGCTGTGCAGGCAGCTGACTTACAGGTGTCGCCCAGCAGGGCAATGCTGAGGACGGTGCCTTCCAGAAAGAGAGACTTTCGACCCTTTTCAAGTAGCGAAACCAACAAAATGATGAGATTCAGCATAACTTTTTGCAGAAAGGGAGAAGAGGGAAATCCCGAGCTTTCTTCTGGCTTCACAGGGAGATGGCTCAGATGCCCTTCAGAAAAGACACATGCCAACTTGGAGAGCGGCACCAGGGCATGACGTCACTGTGATGGATCCAAGCAGAATGTTGGATTTGGGGGCGACAGGTCACACTTGTAGAAGTGCAGGTGCGAGGGGCTCCTGGGTGGCTCAGTGGGTCAAGCCTCTGCCTTCTGCTCAGGTCATGATCCCAGGGTCCTGGGATCAAGCCCCGAATCAGGCTCTCTGCTCAGCAGGGAGCCTGCTTCCTCCTCTCTCTGCCTGCCTCGCTGCCTACTTGTGATCTCTGTCAAATAAATAAATAAAATCTTAAAAAAAAAAAAGAAGTGCAGGTGTGGAGAAGGTGCCTCTGTGCAGACAGCATGACCAAGAGCAGGTGGGACTTGCCCCACGAGTGAGCAAACAGGACTAGGTGGCAGTAGGAAGAGCGGATGCCAGCCTGTGCCCATATGGCTAGGGAGATGCACTTCAAAAGCCCAGGACATCTCCATCCACAAGGAGCACACAGCAGTTACGTCCAGGCTGGAGAGCCGGTCTGCCCCCACCCAGCAGGGACAGCAGCAAGAGCGGTGACCCGCTGCACCAGCTTTCTCCCATGCAGAAGCAAAGGTGACCGGTAAGGTGGGCAGAGCCTCCCCCCACATAGCCTCAGAGCATCACCGAGCAGCAGGGGCCCCATTGTTGCTGTAAACAGTGGCACCCCAGGCCCCGAGGTCACTCTGGCTCTGAGGGACCTGGCATCCAAGGTCAGGAGCAGCCACTTGGAACATGTTCTTTCTGTCCCCTCTGCACCCTCCCCCAGCCCTGCTGGCCACTAGCAGCCACGGTGCCCTGGGTCTGGGGTCTGTGGAGCATTTGTCACACATGGTGATGCCCCCGTGGATGCCTGCCGGGGACAGGGGACTTGGGCGTGCTGTGGAGACCATCCCTTCCCCCAGCTCAGGCCACACAGACGCCGAGGTCACTGCGCGCTCTGGTCCGCTGGTGGCTGAGGACCTTGCAGGGTAACCAGACCATGGTCTGCTCTCGTGGAGGGAGGCCACCTCACAGAGAGGAACAGGGACTTGCTGTCCACTTGAGGGGAGAGCTTTGCCAAGTTCTGGGTGCCTGAGTCAGAATGGGGTATGGCTCCACCAAGGTCCCCTCTGACTTGACGTCAGGTCCCGCCCCGCCCCCCCGAGAGAGGGGCACAACACAGGGCCCACGCCTCGCCTTGCTGAGATCCCTGTCCCGCCTGGTGCTCTGTGGCTCGACCAGAGGTTACCTCTCAGGCCATGCTTCTCCAGGAGAGAAAGGTGCCCCTGCAGCTGGACAGAGGGAGTGGGACAGTGGTCCTTAGAGTCCTGGGGATGGTGTGTGCCACATGCACAAACTGCTGTGCCAGGGAGACCCCATGGGCTGTGGGGGCCCTGGACATGGGCAGCCGCCGCCCTCCCAGAGCCTAAACAGCTGTCAGCCCATGTCCCTATGTCTCCATGCTCCCCATCCTGCAGGCCTGATGCCAGCCTCAGGGAGGCCCCTGGCTCTCTCCAGGCCCTCGCCAGCGTGACAACCTTGTCTGCAAGCACCCCTGGGGATGGGGGATGGTCCCTGGAAGTTGTCACCTCAGGCTGGTCTGGCTGTCCCAATGGGCAGAAGCATTTCTTTGGGCAGGGGACCATGAGGGCTGGGCCCCCCACTCTGCACAGGAGCTCAGATGGACACCAGCCCGGGGCAGCCAGGACGTGACCTGGGTGGGCCCACGGGGAGGCTCCCTCCCCAGATAGGAGAGGCAACTAAAGGGGTGCTGTGGGTGGCCGCGGCCCACCAAGCTCTGGGTCAGGCCTGGGAAGCTCTCAGGCTCCGGCAGCAAAGGGACAGGCAGCACTGGGGGTGCAGAGAGGATGAAAGCCATAAGGCTTCTGGGGACAGCCTTTGTTTTAAAGACGTATTTAGGGGCACATGGGTGGCTCAGTCAGTTAAGTGTCTGCCTTTGGCTCAGGTCATGGTCCTGGGGTTCTGGGATCCAGCCCCGCATGGGGCTCCCTGCTCAGCGGAGAGCCTGCTTCTCCCTCTCCCACTCCCCTGCCTGTGCCCTCGCTCTCTCACTCTCTCTCTCAAACAGTCTTTTTTAATTTTTTTTATTTTTTTAAAATTTTTAAAAAAGATTTTATTTATTTATTTGACAGAGAGAGAGATCACAAGCAGGCAGAGAGGCAGGTAGAGAGAGAGGAGGAAGCAGGCTCCCCGCTGAGCAGAGAGCCCGATGCGGGGCTCGATTCCAGGACCCTGGGATCATGACCTGAGCCAAAGGCAGCGGCTTAACCCACTGAACCACCCAGGCGCCCCTCAAACAGTCTTTTTTTAAAAGATTTTTTTTATTTATATGACAGAGATCACAAGCAGGCAGAGAGGCAGGCAGAGAGAGAAGGAAGGAAGCAGGCTCCCTGCTGAGCAGACAGCCCGATGCGGGGCTCGATCTCAGGACCCTGAGATCATGACCTGAGTGGAAGGCAGAGGCTTAACCCACTGAGTCACCCAGGTGCCCTCAAATAGTCTTTTAAAAAATTTATTTATCGGAGAGAGAGAGAGTGTGAGCACGAGGAGGGGCAGACAGAGAAGGGAACAAGTCCCAGGCCAACTCCGCACAGAGCCAGGAGCCCAAGGTGGGGCTTGATCCCACCACCCTGAGATTAGGACCCTGAGCCAAAACCAAGAGTCGATGCTTAACCAACTGCAACACCCAGATGCCCCCTGGGGACACCCTTGAGGTCAATCTGGTGCCTCTGGGCAGGACGAGATGACTGTCTGCTGTTGATGTTCATGATATGAGGGTCTTTTTTTTTTTTTTTTTTTTAATGATATGAGGGTCTTAAAAAAAATCTATAAGTGAAAAAGCGAATGGATTTTTTAAAGATTTTACTTGAGAGAGAGCAAGTGAGAGAGTGTGTGTGCGTTTGCACTGGTCTCACTGGCCCAGGCCTGGGTGCCCCCCAAGCCCCTGGACAGGGGTGGGTGAGCCCCACCCAAACCCCCACAGAGTAGGGACGGAGAAAGGAGGTTCCCAGAAAGAAATGGGGGTCACTACTCCTGGAAGTTAGAAAGACTGCGGGGCAGGGGGACACATCCTGGCCATGCCGCTATGGGAGGACCCTGGGGGTCAGCTTTGGCAGGCGGGTTGGGTCTTCTCTCTCTTCCCTCCCTCATGTCAGCCTGGTGCCACCCCAGCAGTCGGGCATGCCTGCAGAGCCCAGCTCCCGCCTCGGGTTTCCAGTGGAACTGCCCAGGAAGGTGGCTCCCTCCGGTCAGAAGTAGGGGCCACCTCTTCCAGCCCACCTCCACCTCGCCTCTGGGGTCGGGAAAGAGGTGGATGGAGGGAAAGCTTCTGGTACACGTGTGAACTTGGAACAGTGCCTGGCTCTTCTCTTTGGGGTGGGCCGACAGACCGGCCACATGGTCTCTGAGCGTGGGAAACGGTCCATGCTGAGTGGTGTGTCCCAGGCCCTCATCTCTGCAGTCATGCCCACATGCCCTTTCTGGTGGGAGGGAGGCCACCAGGGCCACACTCAGCTGCCTGGGGAAGGCGGGTACTGACTCTCAACCCCTCCTCCCCCCCCTCCCTTTAGTGGAGCAGAGATGACAACAGGCTCAGATACTCCTATAAAGGCCACCAGCCCTTATATTTCTGGGCAGGGGGCTGTCAAAGGGACTCTCACCGGAGGCTCTCAGAACTTGGACCCAGGGTCAGAGATGGACCGTCTCTGTGGCGCCGGAGGCAAGGGCCCCCAATCCTTCCATGTTCCCTTCAGGCTGCGGCTGGTGGCATGTGGGCTCCAGGCCCACACAGAGGCCAGCGCTGGCACTGGGCCTCAGTAGGACTAGAGAAGGTAGCCCTGCTGGCCATTGGCAGGGGCAGCTGTGGAGGCTGGTGTGGGGTAAAGGGTGGGGCAGTCCCTCCCGGTCTCTGGGGACAGTTCTTTGCTTCACGTGGGAATAAAGGCTTTCTCCCGCAGCCCTGCTGCAGCCCAGCAGAGCTTGACGGGGACACTGGGCACAGCTCTCTCTTCATCATCGCCTGCTCTGTGCCCCCAATAGGCAGGGGGCCCTGGGCAGAGCAAATGCCCACATCGGGGGTGGACAGACAGCAGAGCCCCCAGCCCTGGCCAGGAGTTGCCTTGACCAGGAAAAGCTCCGCCCTGGTGAGTCCCCAGCCCCCAAACAGGCTCAGGGTATGCACACCAGACCCCCAGGGGAGGCGCTGGGCTGGATCCAAGCGGATCTCTACCTCGCCAGCTTTGCAAACCCCTGCACAGGCCTCCTGATTCCGCCTGGCTCTCCTCTCTGGAGCGGGCTGCCAAAACCAGCCATCCAGCGGTCCTCAGGCCCAGAGATGCCACAGTAGTGATCTGGCCACTGGAGACTATGGCGCCCCTCGTCCCCACGCCCTGTCACTTGGAACCAGAGCGGCTGCAGTTGCTTCAGGGTTCCACTGGAAACGGAGGGCCAGGGGGCTCGGAGTAGGGACGGGGGGCCCTAGATTATCATCATTTTTTGCTTCCCTGTGGAAGCTCCTGAGTGGCCCCCCTCCGCTCCCCAAGCTGGGGCAGGAGTCCAAGCCCAGGGATCTCTGTGCCTGAGGAGAGGGCAGAAGCCAGGCCCAGGACCAGGGAACGCCCCTCCCAAATCTTTACTCGGAAACCTTCTCCACCAGGTGCAGAGGCCTGGAGAGATCCCATTCAGGGTCCCAACTAGCTGAAGGGGCCTAGTGTCTGGGTGAGGGTCCTCCAGGGCGTAATGAGGCTGGGCCTGGGGAAAGGGTGGTGGAGGCCTTGACATCTGGTGCTGACTTGATCCAGAATTTTCTGGGATGACCAGGAATTAGTAAGGGCGGGTGGGGAGACTCAACGAGCAAGGCAGCCATAGAATGCATCCTCCCCTTCCCCAGCAGGTGAAAACTGCACCTGGGTGGTGCTACAGGGAACCCAGGGAGGGCAGGACAGCTGCTGGGGACCACTCCTCACCTCCCTGCCCAGGGCACAGAGTGGTCCCTTCCACCAGAGACAGACCCCTTGCACCTAAGGTGTTTCTGCATCAAGTCCAGTCAGGTCGGGCAGACCACTCGCCCAGGGGTTGGGGTGGGGTTTGCCCAGAGAGCTGGGTGCTCCGGGCGGGGTGCTACTGAGGGGCTGGGGTCTCGGGCAGGTCCTGAAGACAAGACAAGGTGTGTGTCCCTCCTTCCCTGGTGGGTGCACCACGTGAACTTGTGGGAGACTCTTCCCTTTGTGGAGCCCTGACCCCCTTCGCGGGGTGTGGGCAGGGCTGGCCCTGGGCCATATCCGTGGAGGGAAGAGAGGAGCCAAGGGCTGGTTAGAGCAGAGGCTGCTCTGGGACGGAAAGAGCGACTCAAGTTTTCACCGCGGGAACCCTCCTCTCTCCGGCGGTCCCCCGTCCTCCCGTGGGCGCCGTCCCTCTCTCAGCCCGCCCAGGCAGGTTTCCGCAGACCGACCCTGACTTTGGGTCCCCACCGTGGGCGGGGGCGGGGGCGGGGTGTGTGGCTGCGGTGATCCAGGGCGCTCCAGGCCGCTGCCTCCCGTCCCAGTCGGGAGGGACGGCCAAGGCCAGTCGAGGGGCTGCCCTCGGGGGCCACGACCCGGGCCCCGGCCCCCCGGAAAGTCTCTGGAGAGGCCCGGCGGGGACGAGAAAGGGGCGAGAACCCGCCCCCTCGGCGACAGAGGAAGGGACAGGCAGCGTGGACCGCGCGCGCGGGCGCCTGCGGCGCACATTCCCCCCCGCCCCGCAACGCGCTGGCCGCCCCCTCCCCTCCGCCAGCAGCCCTCCGGGGGCCGCGGGCCGGCGAGGGTTAAGGGGGGCGGGGCAAGGGGCGGCCCCGCCCCCGCCGCCACGCCGGGTCCGAGCGCGCACGGGGCGCGGGGGCGGGTCGGAGCGGGCGGCGGCGGAGGGCGGAGGGCGGCGGCGCGCCCGGGGAGCGCGGGGAGCGGCGGCGGTGGCGGCTGCGGCGGCGCGGCCCGCGTGACCCTCCGCCGCGCCCGTGAGCCCGCGCCCCGCCGCGCCGCCCAGCCGCAGGATGCGCGCCCCGCCGCTGCTGCTGCTGCTGGCCGCCTGCGCGCCTCCGCCCTCCGCCGCCGCCGTCCCGACGCCGCCCGGCTGGGAGCCGGCGGCCGACGCGCCCTGGTGCCCCTACAAGGTGCTGCCCGAGGGCCCCGAGGCGGGCGGCGGGCGCCTGTGCTTCCGCAGCCCCGCGCGCGGCTTCCGCTGCCAGGCGCCCGGCTGCGCGGCGCACGCCTCGGCCGGCCGCTCGCTGCGCGCCAGCGTCCTGCGCAACCGCACGGTGCTGCTGCAGTGGCGCCTGGCGCCCGCCGAGGCGCGCCGCGTGCGCGCCTTCGCGCTCAACTGCTCGTGGCGCGGCGCCTACACGCGCTTCCCGTGCGAGCGCGTGCTCCTGGGCGCGTCCTGCCGCGACTACCTGCTGCCCGACGTGCACGACGGCGTGCGCTACCGCCTGTGCCTGCAGCCGCTGCCGCTGCGCGCCGAGCCCGCCGCCGCCGCCCCGGAGCCCGCCGGGCCCGCCGAGTGCGTGGAGTTCGCTGCCGAGCCGGCCGGCATGCGGGAGATCGTGGTGGCCATGACGGCGGTGGGCGGCTCCATCTGCGTCATGCTGGTGGTCATCTGCCTGCTCGTGGCCTACATCACCGAGAACCTCATGCACCCGGCTTTCGGGCGCCCCGGCCTGCGCAGGCAGCCCTGAAGCACCAGGCGAGCGGCCCACCGGCGCTCCGCCTGCCCGAGATTGGCGCCCGCTCCCCACTCGTCGCTCCTGCTCCCTCCTTAGGATGTCCACGCAGGGCCTGCTGGAGACCGGTAGGGCCCCAGCCCGCCAGGGCCTTGGAGTCATTGCACGACCTTCCTAGCCGGGCATCCGCTTCCCACATTCTAGGTCGGGACTGACCCCTGGGCCCGCGAGGGGGTGCCAGCCTCGACCAGGGCTCTCCCTGCTTTCCAGAGGCCTTTACTGGGGCCGCCGGGACTTACTGCCCCTTCTAGCAAGAGCCATTGGCATCCCCGGGTCATCACGCTGTACCTGCAGCCTGTGCCAAGTTGGGAAAAACAGGCTGTCGTCATTGCTTGGTCACTGTGTGCTTTGCCGACTTGAGGAGGCCCCTTGGAGCCTGTCCTCTCCCCACCTCACCCCAGTGGGCTTAGATTAGCGTCGTGCCTTAGTGTCTTGGGGCCACCGCGGGAGCCAACCACTGGTCCTGTGCTGTCGAGGGGGCCTGTGGCCCTGGCACTGGCTGGCTTGTGTTCTATCCAGCCAGAGCCCCCTGGGAAACCCCCCTGCAAGCTTTGCAGGAGCCTCAGGTGTGGGTAAGCAGCATCTCGCGCTGATTCCCTCCTTGGGCGACTGACATGCTGTGAACCAAGATGGGCCGGGCCTCTGGTGGGCGTGTCCAGGGGCAGTGCCCTCTGACCTTGGGGGAGGCTGGCAGTTCTCCAGGGCTGCCTCTCTTTCTTTTGTGGGTGCTGCTTCTGATGAGGGCTTTCCATGGCGAGTGGGGGCAAGTGGCTGGGAGGAGAGGGCTCCTCTCAGATGACAGCGTGTGTCCAGAGAGCAGAAGAATCGAGGCCAGCCTGGCCTGGCACAACTTGCCACTACGGTCTGGATCCCAAGCCTCCACCACGGCGTGACGGACAGCACCATCCCACCACTTACTCGTGCTGGCAGCCAAGAGCCCAGGATCTGGCTGGTGACGCTGGTACCCACCGCACTGAAGGCCGGCCTCGTCCCTTCCTGGGAAGACCCGAGCCAAGGTTGCTTCCTGAGCCGGGCACCTGGCCTCACCAGGAGGGGTCAGGCGCACTCGGCTCTCTGCAAGTTCCCAACTATGACCATCCTAGACCTGGCACTTCTGGAGTCACTGTGGCTAACCCCTGCCCACCCCCACCCCGGCGGCCAGTGGCGACCCTGGGTCCTGGCTGGCGCCCCCACAGTGCCCACTCCCTACCTCTCTGTCTTTGCTCGGCCTGCCCCTGGCATGGCGCTGGTCAGGTGTGAGCCTGTCGTCAATGTCTAAATGTCCATCATTTTAGACCAAAAACGCTGTCTTGTGTGCTTACTGGGGAAGGGGAAGGAAGAGTACGGGGCGGGGGAAGAGGAGGGCCCCTCTTCCCCAGTTCCAAGGCACCTTGTTGCAAGCAGAGGAACAGGCAGTTCTGTCCATCCTCAGACCTTGAGGAAGCATTGTTTCTGGGCCTCCTGGGTTGGGTGGGGGTGTGGGGATGGCATTCACTGCAGTTAGAAATAGCCCAGTCTCACGGGCGGCCCAGTTGAGCTGTGACATGCAATAATTAGGCAGCTGCGGGAGGGTCCCCTCCCCAGCACGGGCTTCCCCATGTAGTGCTAGGGCTGCGGAGAAGGGGGACCCTGAGTCCCTGTGTGGGGCGTGCACTAGACCATCACCCACTCCCCCCAAAACTCTCCCCCTCCTTGGCTGTCCTTGAGATCCTGGAGCTGGCTGTGACCCCGAGAATCAGGAACAGCTGGGGGCGGGCCAGGCTCTGAGAAGTGACTCATCCCTCTGGAGGGGCGGTGCAGCAACGAGTCTAGACCGCGGGGCAGAAGTGGGAGGGGTTCAGCTTCCAGCAGCCTTCTCTCCGGCTTCCTGGGGCCCTCTGCCTGCTGGAGCCCCTCCCGGCCCTTTGTGCGCTTGGGTGTCTTCCCCAGGGTAGAAGTGGGAGCCGGGGTGTCCGTACTCAGCTCCTGGCTGCAGCTGGGTTCCGGGAC
This sequence comes from Lutra lutra, assembly GCF_902655055.1. Taxonomy (NCBI): domain Eukaryota; kingdom Metazoa; phylum Chordata; class Mammalia; order Carnivora; family Mustelidae; genus Lutra; species Lutra lutra. Next base: position 197,143,045 of record NC_062281.1, read on the forward strand.
CGGAGCCCCTGTGAGGTTCTGTGAGGCCTGCCTACTCTCGTCTCTTCCCCTCCCCCTGGCTCTCCACTGGGTCTGGGGCCCCTTTGTGGGCTGGGGCTCATACCAGCGCCTGTCCAGTCAGCTGCTCTGCAAGGCTGGTCCGCACGGACTTGCAGCCTTCTGCTCCATTCAGGGGCTTCTCGAAGGACTCGAGTCCAGCTTTGGGTTTGCAGAGGGGGAGCTGAGGAGTCCTGCCCCAGCATGGTTCAGTCAGGGGGTGGGGGTTGCTGGGCTTGGTAGATGCCCTGGGGCTGATGCCCAGGCTGAGCACTTCTGCTTTCGAGCTCACACTTATCCTCCCGACCTGCTCCTTCTCCCGGGGCCCACCGTCCTCTTGGGTACGGGGGACGCCCCGGCGCTTAGCCCACCGAGCCCACCCAGTGGGCTGCGCACCTGTCCAGTGGACCTTCTCCATCTATACCGCCTTCTGGAGGAGCCTCCCTCTCCCGCCCCCTTCCCTTCTCTCCCTCTTTCTGTCCTCACCATGGTCTTGGCTCTGACTGTGTGGCTAGGGGCAGACATGCGCCTCTCCGGGAGCGTCTTCATGGCTTCCCTGGGCCGCGCAGCTGGGCCCAGATGCCTCATCTGTTGGTTGAGACTTTGCCTTTCTCATTGGTGCCCGAAGGTACTTCAACTTAGGATTTTCTGATGTGGAACAGAAGCCACTGCTCTGATCTGAAACACTGAGGGGTTTCCGGGGCTGTCGGCCCGGCTCAGCCTTCGAAGAGCCATGCGGCCTTTGAAAACCTCTGTTTCCTCATCTGTAAAATAGTATCAGTAATGGAGCCGGATTCACAGGCTTGTGGCGAAGCTTACCGGAGATGAGGCGGGTAGAGACGAAAACGTCATGGCCCTCGTTACTACTGTCCATGCCTCCTCTGGGCTGAGACCCGCCCCCCTGCCCAAGCTACATCCCCAGCCTAACCCCATGCAAAATCTAGACACGCCGTGGCCCATCTGTGGGATTCCCATTGTGATGGCTTCTGTGTACAACACAGAGCAGATTCCCAGCTCACGCCCCAAAGCTCCCCCACAGCCAGTACTCCTCGCCCCGCCCACAGGAAGGATCCGCCCTTCTATGAGCTCGTGCTGCAGGCCCCATGTGACCAGCTCCTGGGGCCCCAGCAGTGACAGGAGGGTGCTGACTCACCCCCCAGATTCCTCCCCACGGCCTGCGGCGACGGCCTGTTCCCCTGGTCCCTGAGGGTGGGCACAGGTCCTCCCGTGCTCGAAGGCCACTTAGGCCTCCTGCTGCATCCTAGGAGCCCCTAGTGCGGCCCCTTGGGAAGCCCCCCCGCGCTCAGAGGCTGCTCAGCTTGAGTGAGCTGGGGAAGGAGAGCAGGCAGCAGGCTGAGGAGCACGTTGTGGAGCCGGCGTTTCCCAGCTCAGCTCAGGACTGGAGGTCAGAGCTGTTGGATCTGTGTTCAGGGACAGCCAGGAGCTTTGGATGGCCCCCGGCCTCGGGGACAGGTGTTTGGCCCCTGACACTCTGAGCCTCCCACCTGGGCCACACCCGAGCTGCATCCATTTCTTTCCTAACTGCTGCTGTTTCCTGTTTGGCTTTGATAACCTGGGTGGTTATAATTTTTCTCTGCTTCTGGGCATGGCTTTCTGCCAGGAATCTTATCTGTCGGGATGTTACTATGCTTTTCTCACCGTAAGTCTGCGAGGGGTTCAACTGCTACTCTGTTCTTTTGGTCACATATAAAAGAGATGGATTTCCCCAGGCTCTTAGGTGAGGTGTGGGTGAGCCAAGATAGCTTCCCTGACCTCCCGACTCTGTTAGCACTGTTAAATGATGTGGGGGAAAAAGGCAGAAGAAAAATTATTGAATTTCCTACTACCTCCAGCCCGTTGACAAGTCCTTGAAACAGGCAGAGTGACCTCCTCTAGGGACTCAGCTGCCTCGATGTTGGCCCTCTGTTAAGGGCAAAAGACAATCCTAGTCCGACCCCTAGGAACCTGTTAGTCTACTTTAACATACAGAAATGCCTTTGGAAACTTCATTTCTAACCACCGCCCACCCCCCTCCGATACATGTTGGCAATCATCTCCCAAACATGGGACCCCCTGATAGACATCTGAAAGGTGTCAGGACTCAGGTTTTATTTATTTTTAAAGATTTTGTTTATTTATTTGACAGGCATAGATCACAAGTAGGCAGAGAGGCAGGCGGGGGGCAGGGGAAGCAGGCTCCTTGCTGAGCAGAGAGCCTGATGCAGGACTCGATCCCAGGACCCTGGGATCATGACCTGAACCTAAGGCAGAGCTTAACCCAGAGCCACTCAGGCGCCCCAGGACTCAGGTTTTATTAGGCGGTAATAAATGACCTTTCCCAACTACAGCTAGCTCCTCAAGGTCCTGGAAACCTTGCTTCCTAATTCTTTAGAGACTTAGGCTATCCTAACCCCCTCCCAACTTGAAAGTATAAAACGGGCCACCCCTCAAGACCCCAGCGCAGCTCTTTCTGCCCACAGGTCCTGTCCATGTTGTTTTTTTTTTTTTTTTTAAGACTGTATTTATTCATTTGACACAGAGAGATCACAAGCAGGCAGAGAGGCAGGCAGAGAGAGGAGGAAGCAGGCTCACTGCCGAGCAGAGAGCCCGATGCGGGGCTCGATCCCAGGATCCTGAGATCATGACCTGAGCTGAAGGCAGATGCTTAACTGAGCCACCCAGACATCCCTTTTCCTACATCATTAAACACGTGGCCTCACAGTATCTGGGATCTGCCTCTCTCCTCGTCCACTTCTATCTGGACTTCCTTGTCCTTGGCCCCTGGGGTCTCCATCCTGCTGTTTGGATTCTAGCCCCACAGATTCGTTCATGCCCATTCCTTTCTTCCTTCATTAGCAACCACTCAGATGTGCCCTCAGATACGTGTGTGCCTTTTTAAAAAAATATACCCCAAAGTTGGGCTGCAGATTTTTATTGTCTTTACTTAACACCCCATCTGAGATTAACCCATGCTGCAGAACGCACTAACAGTTCGTCACATCTCTCCATCACGTAGGATTTCCCCTGAATGAACAGCTTATTCCTATTCTTGGTACATTTTTCTATCACTCTGAATTTTTCCTTTGGATTTTCAAGAGGTCCACAAATATTCTAAACCAATCCTATCTGATAGGACTTTCTGAGACTCCGAACTCTTCTTTTTCTGTGCTGACCACAGGCTACAAGTCACCATAGACCGGGAGACCTAAAACAGCAGGACATTTTCACAGTCTGCTGGAGGCCAGAAGTCTGAAATCCAGAAGTCAGCAGGGTTGGCTCCTTCTGAGGGCTCTGAGGGCAAATCTGTTTCATGCTGCTCTCCAGCTTCTGTTGAAAAGAAATCCTTAATTTTGGTGACATGAGATGTCATTTTCTCCCATGCTGTAGGCGTCTTCTCGGTCTTCAGCAATCCCTGCACACAAAGAACAGAAAATATTTTCCTGGGGCGCCTGGCTGGCTCACTGGGTAGAGTGTGCAACCCTTGACCTCAGGGTAATGACTTCAAGCCCCGTGTTGGGTATAGAGCTTACTTTTAGTAAATTATTTAGTGAATTAGAAAAATATATTTTCCTATTTTTAATTGGATCTACGATTTTACCTTTTATATTGTGTTTAATCTATCTAGAGATCACGTTGTATATGGTGTGAAGTCGAGATAAGTGTTTTGTAGCCATACACTGAGCCTATTTCCCCAATCCAGTGTGTGGAAACAATCCACTCTTTTCCAGTACATGGCGCCCCCATATTTACTGCGTTCCCACATTTACATGGGTCTGTTTAGGTCTGTTTTTTCCTACAATTGCACTATATTATCTTTATTATAACTTTAGTATCTTAGTATCTGTAGGGTGAGTTTCCACATTTTACACTTTTTTTTTTTTTGACACAGAGTCAGTGAGAAAGGGAACTTAAGCAGGGGAGCAGGCAGAGGGAGAAGCAGGCCTCCCGCGAGCAGGGAGCTGATGTGGGACTCTATCCCAGGACCCTGGGATCATGACCTGAGCCGAAGGCAGGCGCTCAACAAATGAGCAACCCAGGCGCCCCATTTTACACTTTTAAAAATGGATTAAAGACAGCAGCCTAGGTGGTTGGTCAGTTGAGTGGCCGGCTCGGTTTCAGCTCAGGTTGTGAACTTGGGATCATGGGGTTGAGCCCTGTGGCAGGCTCTGCATTCAGCGTAGGGTTGGCTTGGGATTCTCACTCTGCCTCTGCCCCTTCTCTCTCGCTCGCTCAAATAAAATTTAGAAAGGGGGGGACATGATGAGACTTCTGGTTCCAGTGAAGATGAAGTAACAGGAACCAGAATTATTTTCCACCTGAAAACTAAAAACACAAAATATGTAAAACAGTCCTAAACACTGAAGTCCTGAGAACCTGAAAGGAACAACAGCGTTGAATTCTAGGACTCCTCCAGCTCTCCATCTGGTTCTCAGGATGTGCAGCAACGAGGGAGAACTCAGGCAGAGCCCCGTGGTCTCCATGCATTGAGTGCATGGGTCTGAGAAGCCAAAAGGCCAAGGTGTCGCGTTCACGAGGCAAAATGCTGAAGAACAAGGACACGTGGATGTATATAGCTCAGCACTGACTAGCATGTGTGTGAATCATGAGGCCAAGAAAAGAACCAGCAAAAAGGCTTAGAGGGAAAACTCCTAGAGTTTAAGCAGGGCCTCTAACAACCAGCCAGGCTGCCCACCTGCTCTTTGGGCCTAACAGCACATGCACCAGCTGCTTGGCACTGCCGCGCCGCTCACTGATGCTGCCTGTTTTCATCCCTTCTGTTCCATTTGCAGTTTGTCTTCATACACCTTCAATCTCGCTAACTTTCTCTTCTGTAACGTCTAATCTACTGCCATTTCCACCCGGCGGATTCTTCACTCAGCTATTCCGGCACAAATTATAAAAGAACAAATTAACGTAGTTTATCAAGCTTAAGAACTTCTGTCCTTCAAAAGACATTGATGAGGGGCACCTGGGTGGCCCAGTTAGTTAAATGTCTGCCTTTGACTCAGGTCAGGACCCCAGGATCCTGGGATTGAGCCCTGTGTCCGGCTTTCTCCTCAGCCAGAACACTGTGATGTGTGGGCCTTTATTCAAGCAGGGGGCCTGGTTCTCCCTCTCCCCCTTGCTTTCTCTCAAATAAATAAAATCTTAAAAAAAAAAAAAAAGAAGACATTGGGGTGCCTGGGTGGCTCAGTGGTTTAAGGCTCTGCCTTCAGCTCATGTCACAGTCTCGGGATCCTGGGATCGAGTCCCCACATCAGGCTCTCTGCTCAGGGGGTAGCCTGCTTCTCCCTCTCTCCTTGTCTCTCTGCCTACTTGTGATCTGTCTCCCTGTCAAATAAATAAATAAAATAAAAAAGAGAGAGCTTGGTACTTCAATATTTGTTTTATTTTTTAAGAATTTATTTATTTAGGGGCGCCTGGGTGGCTCAGTGGGTTAAAGCCTCTGCCTTCGGCTCAGGTCATGGTCTCAGGGTCCTGGGATCGAGCCCCGCGTCGGGCTCTTTGCTCAGCGGCGAGCCTGCTTCCTCCTCTCTCTCTCTGCCTGCCTTTCTGCCTGCTTGTGATCTCTATCAAATAAATAAATAAAATCTTAAAAAAAAAAGAATTTATTTATTTATTTGACTGAGAGATCACAAGTAGGCAGAGAGGTGGCGGATGCAGGCTCCCCACTGAGCAGAGAATGGGACTCGGGTCTCCATCCCAGGACCCTGAGCTCATGACCTGAACCGAAGGCAGACAGTTAACCCACTGAACCACCCAGGCACCCCTGAGAGCTTGGTACTTCAGACCACAAGGCCTCTGAGTTCAGATTAGTATGTTCTCAACACACTGGGGAAGTCATGGAGGCGTTTTGTTTCTAAAATATGAACAGTTCTAGTATTTGCTGTGGATGTAAAAGAAAATATATGTTTGAGGGCGCTTGGGGGGCTCAGTCAGCTAAGTGTTGGCCTTTGGCTCAGGTCATCTTCTCGGGGTCCTAGGATTGGGCCCTGCATCCGTCTTCCTGCTCAGCAGAGAGCCTGCTTCTCCCTCTCCTGCCTCTCCACCTGCTCAGGCTCCTTCTGTCTCAAATAAATAAAATAAAAATCTTAAAAAAAAATTCATGTTCCTTGGGGCATCTGGGTGGCTCAGTGGGTGAAGCCTCTGCCTTGGCTCAGGTCATGGTCTCAGGGTCCTGGGATTGAGACTCTCTGCTCAGCGGGGAGCCTGCTTCCCTCTCTCTCTGCCTGCCTGCCTACTTGTGATCTCTCTGTTAAATAAATAAATCTTAAAAAAGAAATACATGTTCCTCATAAAATACTAAGTGAAGGAATTAAAAAAAAAACCTTTAGAAACATTCAAAGCACCCTTAATCCCACCAGCCCAAAATACCTGCCACCCCACGATAACATTTTGGGGGGGTCTTTTTTCTTCTTATGCTCTGCATATCCTCAAACAGAGAGCAGGCAGGGAGAGTGTCCTCATCCCTCCCGATTCACCCTCGAACCCCCAGGGCCCTCCCAGTAAACGCTCGTTGCAGTCCTGCACTGTCCTCCCCCCGCCCCGCAGCAACTACGTCCAGCAGTTCTGCAGGACCCTGACAGCCTCGGGGCGCCCGGCTGGCTCAGTCAGAGGAGCATGGGACGCCGGTTCCCGGGGGTCGTGAGTGCCAGCCCCACGGTGAGTGTAGAGATTACTCAAATCTAAAAAAGTAAAAAATAGAAAAATGGAAGGCTTTCTCCGCGTTTTCCTCCCCGAAGACAATGGCAAGGCCGGGAAACGTCAGCCTCGGCGACGGAGCTTCTCCTCCGCCCTGCCCGCCGTCACGCCCAGCCCGCAAGTCGGCGTCCACAGGGCGGCCGCCCGCGCGTCCGCAGCGCCGAGCAGCCCCCCACCCCCAGCCTTCTTCCACTCCAGTGGGGTCTGCAAGCCAACGCGCAGCGCGCCTTTCCACAGCGCCGTCCTCTCCCGGCCCCCGGCCGCGCGCCCCTGGAAGCCAGCACGGCCCGCCCTCCGGCCGGATCCACGCGGTGGAGCGCGGCGGGGCACCGAAACCGGTCCTACCCCGACCCTGCGACTCCGGCCCCCGGTGCCTCCAGGACAGCGCGAGGCCCCGGTCAAGCTGCGCTCCCAGCCGGGAGGCCCTGCACGACTCCCCTCCCCGAAGGGTTCCAAACTCGGCCTGACCACCACCCGGTGGGGCTCCGAGAGCGACGTGCGGACGCTTGCGCGAGCCCGGGCACGCGAGGCCACTAAGCGGCCGGGGCGGAGAGGAGGGGCCTCGCGAGGACCCGCTGAGAGTGAGCCCATTGTACGCCGAGGGCGGAGTGGGGGCCCAGGCCGCGGGAGCGGGACCCCGCCGCCAGGCGCCGCGCAGAGGCGACGCTCCAGCGACTCTGGACGCCGACCGGCTGGCGCCGCGCGCGCGTCACTCCTGTCGACGACGGCCACACGTCGGACGCGTCATAGGCGACGGCGCGGCGTTACGTCATTCCTGGCGACGGCGGCCGGGTTTTGTGACGTAGCACGCCAGCGCCGGGCTCCGGGCCGAGGGCGGCCCCTGTGAGGAGCTCGGGCTTCTGCCGGGCACTCCGGGAACAGCGGCGCGCTCGCTGCGGGCTCGGCGCCCGCCGGCGGAGCCTCCCTGCCTTCGCGACAGGGCGCTGTGGGCCGGCGCGTGTGGGCCGCCGGGACGCCGCGCACACGCCCGCGCCCGCGTCCTGACGCGCTACGTCGCCGGCGCCGCCGCTTTGGCGTCATGACTTCCGGGCGCCGCGGCCGCCATATTGCTCGCGCGGAAGCGCCGCGGCTGGGTGGGCGTCCCGGAGCGGTTGCGTCGCGGTCGCTGCGGCCGCCGCTATGCCGTCGTCGCCGCTGCGGGTGGCGGTGGTGTGCTCGAGCAACCAGAACCGGAGCATGGAGGCGCACAACATCCTCAGGTAGTTGGGGCCTCCGCCCTGGCCTAGCGCGCCCCGTCGGACGCCGACCCGCCGGCCGTCCCTGCGGCCCCGCGTCCTGCCCGGCCCGTGCTGGGCGGCTCCCCGCTCCCTTAGGCCGGACGCCGGGTCGGCCGCGCCGGGCTCGTCGGCCCCGGGACCGAGCGCAGCGAGGAGCCCCTAAGGTTCGGTCGTCCGCGCGAGGTTTCGGGTTCTGAGCCCGGAGGCTCCCGGGCGCTCCAAGTTCCCGGCTCCCGGTGAAGCCTAGGGGCCGGTGCGTTGGCATCCGCTGTGCTCGCGCGTCTGTGCCTCTGGAGGTGGCGGCCCTTCTGTGGGGTGTCCGCCCGTGAGTACCGGCCCCGGGTTCGCGTCTGCGAGGTGGTCGCGTCCCGCGACGGGGGCGGGCCGCCTGGCTGCTCACGGGCCCCGCCGGAAAGCCTGCACGACGCGGCGTAGCCCAGAAAAACCGAAACCCCGAACACGGGCACGGCCCGCTTTGTTAACGCCATGGAGTTGTGTCTGCGTTTGAGTCTGGGGCAAAACATGCCCTCCGCGCCCAAAGCCTCCAGCCGCGCGTTTCCGGGGCCACACGGGGGTTCGGCTTTGCGTTTCTGGGTGCGTGTCCGCGATGCTGGCGTCGTGTGTGTAATAAAGCGTGTGTCCGTCACGAGGCCCTGCGGGCCGTGACAGTGACCACTTGCGGGTGGAGTCTGGTGTGCGGAAAGCCTCTTCCCGGAGTGTCCCCGGCTCAGAGGACAGCAGCGCCGCCGCCTCTCCGTGACCACCTTCCTCAGTAACCTGGAGAACTTAGAATTTTCTGCACGTTCTCTCCTTTGTCTTTCTGTCTGTTTTTGTTTTGTTTTGTTTTGTTTTTATACCGTGTCAGAGTTCAGGTCTGCTAATTAGGAGTGTCATCTTTCCTAACCTGTCCCACACTGCCCACCGTATTCACTGTCGTTTTTCGTCAGAATGGGATGTTTTGAACCTAACAATTCATTGTGAAGGTGGTTTTTAAACAGAAACCTTTACAATTGCAAACTTGTTTTAAAACTAGAAAGTGCTGGTATGAAGTTTACAGGCATTTACAGTTCAGTAAACTTAAGGAAAACGTAAGGTTAACACTCCTGGAAAGTTACGCAAGGAAAATGAAATTTAATGTCCTCAGAAGAGGGCATCTGGAGACCACCTCGCTGTGCTGATTCTGGCTGGCGGTCTTTAGTGTAAGCTCCTAGTGTCTGCCTAACACATTTCAGGTGAACTCTACGAAAGGGAAATGGTTGTTTTTTTCTTTTTAAACTACCTGTAGCAGTTTTGTCATGAAACCAGTTCCAGAACTTGCCCATCTGATACTTCCCCAAGATGATCCCTGCAGGACGATAGGTCCTTGTGTAGTTCAGAGCGGTGGTAGCCGGCACAGCAGTGGGTCTCCTGTGGAAATGGGGGTGCAGAAGAACCCTCCAGTAATCACCAAGTCAAATTCTTGGGTGTGCTTGTACCCATTTTACTGTGTTTCAGATTTCCTTTAAAAAGAGACTCCAGGGGCGCCTGGGTGGCTCAGTGGGTTAAAGCCTCTGCCTTCGGCTCAGCTCATGATCCCAGGGTCCTGGGATCAAGTCCCGCATCGGGCTCTCTGCTCAGCAGGGAGCCTGCTTCCTCCTCTCTCTCTGCCTGCCTCTCTGCCTGCTTGTGATCTCTGTCAAGTGAATAAATAAAATCTTGAAAAAAATAACAATAATAAAAAAAAATTAAAAGAGTCTCCAAACGAAGGTAAGTTTAGGGTAATCTGTATTATTATTATTATTATTATTTTTGTTTTTAAAAGATTTTGTTTATGTATTTGACAGATCACAAGCAGGCAGAGAGGCAGGCAGAGAGAGAAGAGGAAGCAGGCTCCTCCCTGCTGAGCAGAGAGCCCGATGCGGGGCTCGATCCCAGGACCCTGAGATCATGACCTGAGCCGAAGGCAGAAGCTTTAACCCACTGAGCCACCCAGGCGCCCCAGGATAATCTATATTATTGACATCATGAATGTGATGTTGACTTAGACCTGAATCTTTAATTGCTAAAATACCTATATTTGGGGGATGTTTTCATTTGTTAGAAAATAGTGTTACTTACAAGATCTCTTTGCAAACAGAATACATTGAAGATCCTCACAGGATCGGTGTGGCACCTTCTGGGTGTGTCCTGTGTGTACATACACTGAAGGGAGAGTAAAATGTTTTGTAATTTCTCTCCACATAATGTTAGATTTTGGTGGTTATTTTGTTGTATTGAATCTGAATACATTTATTCACATTGAGTAATGGCAGTGGTTACAAAATTAGGACACAGTAATCCAGATGAATTCTGTGGAGCAATTAATTTTGTAGCCAACCCCGGGTTAGTAGACATTTTGGCTGCTTTTTATCTTTCGTTCTTAAAATGTCAACATCCTTGTGCCATATAAATACATTTGCACAGTTTTCTGATTGTTTCTTTGGATGAATTCCGGGGGGTGGAATAGCTGACTCAGAAAGGAGGCCTGTTTCATGTTTTCATACATTTGGCCAGACTACCTTCCAGAAAAGAACCCATTTATAGAACTCCTGTTTTCTCAACTGGGCGTTACTTTCATTTTTTCATGCTGCTAGGGCAGAAGAGGATCTCACCTTCCTTTAGTTTTGAAATTGTTATTAAGATGGAACGACTTCCCATGTCTTTCACTTTTCACAGTTATTTTTTTTTTTAAAGATTTTATTTATTTATTTGACAGAGAGATCACAAGCAGGCAGAGAGGCAGGCAGAGAGAGAGGAGGAAGCAGGCTCCCTGCTGAGCAGAGAGCCCGATGTGGGGCTCGATCCCAGGACCCCGGGATCATGACCTGAGCCGAAGGCAGCGGCTTAACCCACTGAGCCACCCAGGCGCTCCACTTTTCACAGTTATTTATTGGCTTTATTTCTATTTGGATTTTACAGCGTTTAAACGCATTTCTAAGAACTTGATAGGGTGGTTTTTAAAGGTGCCTACAGAGGAACCGCCTGAGACCTTATGAACGTCAAGGCCCTACAGAAGGTGTTTGTGAAACACAGGCAATCTTCTGAAATAAATACCGGAAGGATCGCAGTTAAGTGAACCTGCACAGGGGCTAGTTTTACTAGTGAGACCCTATTTTACTTTATGTGTTATGGCCCCGTTGCAAATCGTCTCTGTTTTCTGACAAGTCAATTACAAATGGTAATAAAGGTCGGCACTTCCATCATATACACGATATATCGCGCGCGCACACACACACACACACACTTCTCTCTCATGTATATCAGTGGTCCCTGGGGTGATTATTTTTGATCGTCTGAGACTGCCTTGTTTCAAGCACCAGCTGTGGGAGCTCTAGGGTCTGTGGAAGCGTTTTCCACGGACGCCTCTTTCTGTTCTTTGTACACTGTAGACCAAGACTTCCCTTTGGAGCTGATTAATTTATTTTTTTTGTTCAGAACGATCTAGATGTTAAGGGGCATGTTGATTCTTGGAAGTCCTCTTAGTCTAGCCATTCAAAACAAATTTTGTAAGACAGACTTCTGCAAACTGCTGAACTGGGTTCTCGGGTCTGTTTTCAGTCCCAAGGCAGTGTGATTTGGGAGCAGGAGCAGAGAGGCTGCAAACGAAAAACTGGGTTGAGAGTTAGTCTCTTGAGCTCTCTCTGCAAGGTGCCTTCTTTTCTTTCTTTCTTTTTTTTGAGATTTTATTTATTTGACAGAGAGAGAGGGAACACAAGCAGGAGGAGTGGGAGAGGGAGAAGCAGACTCCCTGTTGAGCAGGGAGCCTGATGGGAGGCTCGATCACAGGACCCTGGGATTGTGACCTGAGCCGAAGGCAGACACTTAACAGCTGAGCCACCCAGGCACCCCATGCCAGGTGCTTTCTTAATGCCATTTGATTTCATCCTTGCAGTCCTTAGATGTCTGCATTTAACACACGTGAAGAGGCAGTGCCCAGAACAGGAAGCCCTCGCTCATGAGGGACAGTAAGGATTTGGACATAAGGGACTCTGGTTATGATGAGTAACAGCACTGAGACTCCAGATGGATAAAGCATGGGCTGAAGAAGGGTCCAGGGTGAGGGGAGGCAGCAGAATCCACTAAGGTCCTGTGGTTCCCCAGTTTGGGGTGGGGCTCTCAGATCATCACCAGAGCATGTGGGCTCCCCGCCACACTGGAACTGGGGCAAAATTGGACGTCCTCTCCCAGATGGGACCAAGTCTGGGGCAGCCTGTGGTTGTATCGCAGGAGCACCCCCATTCATGTTGCGAAACTCACTCTCTGATCCCATTTCCAGAAATCTCTTGCCTTTACCCGGGAGGGGTAGTCAGCTGTGCCCTGCAGCCTCTCTGCCTACCTCTTCTGGTATTTTGGTTCTGGGTACCCTTGAAAAAAATAAACTGGGAACTGGTTAGGAAGGTGAAAGGATTAGAAATCATGACTTTTTAAGAAAGGCAGGGAATGCAGAAAAGGGGTCTACAGAGGAACACATTTGCCTTCCTGGGTTTTAAGGGACTGCATTGTTTTTTTTTCTTCAGGAGGCAGAGCTAAAGTGAGGAGGATGGCTGGAGAAAAGGCGGTTTTTGTGCGAACATGGATTCAGAACTGGGTAGACCAAGTGGGGCCACAGCTCCCGCAGCTAAAACGTTCTTTCCCAGGTCTCCAATTTTTTACAGACGAGAACGGGTGGAGCCCGGGGCAGGGAAGACAGCTTAGCAGTTTCACCCGTGCTAGTAACACATCCTTGCTCGGGGCCATGGAGGGTTAGAGCAGGAAAGCAGCACGCTCGTGGTTGGTTGTCGCTGGACCATCCGAAGTGCCAGATCTCGAGGGCCTGCTCTGCTGTCACTGGGTGGGTGGGTGGGGGACACCGGACAGGCTGGCAGCAACCAGCAGAGCGGGGTGACCAGCAAAAAACCAAGGTTGAGGAAAAGCAGCCAGGGAGGGAGGGACGTCTAAGCTGGGGTGCCGACGGGGGGACTAAACGCAAGGTGCGCTTGTCACAGCGGGACACCGGGATCTCATGCCTAGCTGTTCAGTTTTGTTGTTGACCTTGTGGGAGGACGATAAGGTGTGAATCCTGGGAAGTGTTTACTGAGACGTGTTTATAGCGCACACTTAGCAGGCGATGACCTAGGTTTTGCCGGAGCACTCACGCTTCAGGGGCGCTCATGTTGCCGGCATGCTGGCAAAAACTCGGGTTTGCTGGCTTGCGAGCAGTCGATTGGTCTGTAGGTATGAGGTCATCGCGGGCTAGACGTCGGGCTGGTAGCAGTGAGTGATGTGCCTGTAGGGAAGGTGACCTGGGACTGTGAGCGCGTTGTGCCCTACTTAGAGTGTGCTTACTGAAGGTTGGCTGTGGCTCTAGGAGTCCAGTCTTGGCCAAAGAAACGCTTGAAATTGATTAATAATCTCACCGTGGAAAATAAAAACATGGCGTAGCCCATGCTGTTAATTTGGTGTTTGCTTATGGTCCTTTTTGGGGTTCGTTTGAACGTCATCATTTTACGGTTAGCCATGGGGATAGCAATGGAAAGAAACAGTTCTCTTTCCCAAAATTTGACATTTTCTGTGATAGGTTCTTTATGATAGATCTGTTGGTATTTGTAAAGACGTTGAGCCTCTAGGTTGTCGGGAATTTTTTTTTAGCGTCGCTTCTTTATGTAGGATCGTTGTCACACTACATGTTGTCACACAGCGCAGGATGGGCCGCCCTGCCCGCTGCGTCAGCTTCGAAGAAACAGCACTTCTGTTGCTAATGAGCCTTTTTGCCACTTGGGAACATTCTGTTGGGGGAAGAACAAACTGCACTTCATTTTTATTTTTAAATACACTTGACTGCCATTTCAGAAAGTTGGGAAGAGCAGTGACAACAGACCCCCGGACTGTCTGTGACGGTGGAGGGGAGGCTACCTTCATTCCGAGTCCCACCTGTCTGTTTGCAGCTCCGGCAGTCACCCCCTCGGAAGCCTGGTTAGGCCGGGTGGAATGTTGGGCTGGGTTCTCTTTGGGACGATCTGCTTTTACAGATGTGGATAGACTAAAAGTGGAGAATCTTCCATCTGGACAGCTATGCAAGCCTCAGACCCTACTGTGACAGAAGAGAGGTGGGCCTGCCAGGTGCCATCACCCCAGCCATTCAGTCCTGGGCTGCCCCAGCGGGAGGGGGGATGTGAGTCCCTGCACCAGGGGCTCTCCCATCTGGAGCCTCCCGGGAGCCCTGTGGGTAGCTTTCAGGTGGCCTGTCTCCCCTACCCCGGCCTGAAACACTTTGGGGCCCTGTCCAGGGTCTCTGCATCATGGGGTGTGTGCTGTGAAAGGCTCTGAGGTGCTCTGTCCCGTTTCCCACTTCCCCATAAGCGGGCTCTGCTCCTGCCCCGTGGCTTTCTCCATCGCTGTCTTCTCACTGTCCTGTGTACTGGGTGTTTTCCCTACTTTGTTGTGCCCCCTGCTCACCAGCCCCCAAATGTCAAAGGAGAGAGCGTTGGATCTGTTTTGATCTTACTGTATCCCCAGCACACAGTAAGCCCCAGGAAGCGTTGTTGAATCAAAATGGAACGGCAGGCCTGCCACCAGTGACAGTGGTGGTGGTTTTTAGGTTTTGAAGCTTGAGTCCTGTCCGTGGGGGTCTTATTTCTGTGGGCTCTGTGGTTTCATATGGTTTCATAGTGCACGTCCCTCCTTCCCCCCACCTGCTGGAGAGGCTGCGCCTTGACATACAGGCGTTGGGTGTGTGAATGGCCGAGCGCCCTCGACGTAAACCCACTCCTGGACACAAGGGAAGTGGTCGGTGGTGTCGGCTTACCAGGGTCCGGGACACTTGTACCACTTCTGGGCGCCCTGCTTTTCCGTGAGACACACAGAAAACTCAAAGGAGACTTGAGGGTTGGCAAGCTTCAGGGAGGGTCATGCTGCCCATAGTTAGTCTCAGGAGTAATTCCTCTTCTCCCCTCAGTGGTGTGCGGTTTCACCTTTCAGCAGCCAATAAGCTGTGGGCGCAGCGGGGGAATGGCTTTGGGACACTCTGGGGAGAACGGGCTGGAGCTTGAAACGCAAGCTGCTCGCTCCGGGCAGTTCTTAACGGTGCGGGGACATGTTGGCACCACTTTGTGTTCTCCATGGTGCTCGTGGCCACAGCCTGCTCCTCTGGGACTATCTTAGGGGGTTGGGACCGGTGCGGAAGCGAGGGCCCTGCCGACTGACCTTGGGGCTGTTGACATGGCCTTCGTCATGGGCTTGTTGGTGCTTGGGAGAAAGTATGTATTTTAGTGTCATCATCTGGTCAGGAAACAGGTTCGGATTTGGAGTGAAGGTGGTCTGCG
This sequence comes from Lutra lutra, assembly GCF_902655055.1. Classification (NCBI taxonomy): domain Eukaryota; kingdom Metazoa; phylum Chordata; class Mammalia; order Carnivora; family Mustelidae; genus Lutra; species Lutra lutra. Next base: position 197,158,340 of record NC_062281.1, read on the forward strand.
CGCACCTTTTCGGTGCACACGAGTCAACTTGTACCGCACATCCGTGCCCTGTGGCTGGGCCCCGTCACCCTGTGGTCACAGCACAGGTGCCTTGTGATCAGGTATTGGAAATGTTGGTCGTCTTGAGGGTTGTTGGGTTTTTTCTTTGTGAGGGTTGTTTTAACAGTTCGGGTATGCGTGGGGCCTGGCGTCCTTATCCGGAGTCTGCTGTTAGGCTCTGTTCTTGGTCCCACGTGACCCTCTGAGGGGCAGCTTCCGCCTCTCGGGCTTCCAGGGACGCGTGACTCCGCTCTTACCAGCCTCGGAGGACTCGGGAGGCGTTTCAACGAGACTGACCAGAATGCTTCTAAACTTCACCGTTGCAGGCTGTGCCGGCCCGGCACTCAGCGCCTGCCAGCCGCAGGGGCCCCTCCGCAGGCACACGGCCTCTCCTGGGCCCCTGTGCCGCTGGAGCAGCATGCGTTTCCACTCTGCTTTCTCTGTGAATAGTCGCAGGAGCTTTTTGGTGTGTGTGGCGCCCCCCACCTCCTTCCCGTTGGCAACAGGACCCTGCCGGGTGGTGGGACACACAGGGTGGCTCTCGTCGTCTTTGGGTCCGTCCGGGGCTGCAGTGAGAGTGGTACGGGGCCGTTAGCAGAAGGGACAGCGGCGTCCACTTGCTGGATGTTGGCACCTTCTCCAGACGTTCGCAGGTCCTGTCCAGCGGCACCACCTGGGTGAGGTTTTCCTGCGTGTAACGTTGTTACTCACTTGCTCTTTGCCAGCTATTTATTTATTAGGTGCCTGCTGGGGACACGGCAGTGACAGAAGGGACCACGTCCTCACCCCGACAAGGCAGCGGGACCGTGTAACCCATAAGCAGGCTTCAACCTTTACGTGATGAGTTTCTCTCAGGATGAGTGAGATTAAGCCCTTTCCTTCCCTGTGACTTTTATGCTCAGACCTTTGCCCCTCTGTGGGGTTTACTCATTTCATTTTCTAGGTCAGGGTGTTCTCCGCCTTGGCCCTGAGGACGCTTTGGGTTGGAGGACTGTCCCGTTCATTGTGGGCCTTTAGCAGCGTCCCTGGCCTCTAGATGCCAGGAGCGCCTCCGTTGTGAAAACCGAAGTATTTCCGGACACAGTCAAGTAGGAGTTGCAGGAAGACCTAGAAAAGCTTGAGACTGTTGTCTCCGGGGATCTTGGAGCCAGGCGGGCCTGGGAGAACGCTGGAGGCACCGATGGAAACACGCGTGTTCGCCGCACGTCCTGTCGCCCGGAAGCTCCTTCAGATGTGGCCGTTACGTGGTTTCCACGTAGGGAGCTGTGATGAGAAAGCTGGTTTTCTTCACACACTCCCAACACTTAAGAGTTCTGCTGAGTTTGGAAGCTGGCAGGTCTGTGCCAGACGGACGGTTGCACAGGACTGCAGCCAACCCGAGGGGTTATCAGTGGCGACGCCTGGGAGGTCTGCTTTCAGGTGACGTTTCTTATGGCGCAGGTTGTCACTCACAGGCTGCGCTTCGTGACCCTCCCCTGGGCTTGTCAGGAGACGCACTTGGTCCCTTCCCTTCCCTTGGACTCCAGGTTACCGGAGTCGGCACAGCTTGGGAGCTGTTTGTTCTTGAGCCTCGTGGCCGATGTGACAATGAAAGGGACTGCAGGGATGCGCCCGTGGGCCTGACACCCCTGGGCCCTCAGTTCTGGATTCCTGGCGCGCCCCAGCCCACAGGATGTCGGGGGCCCGACGCGTGGCGCTCCCTGTGTGGCGCATGCGGTCAAGTCTGTGGGAGAGTCGTAGGAGTCACACACGAGGGGGTCCTGGGAGCCTGAACCCTGCACGGCGGTCCGGGCGACGGTCGGCTACGCTCCGGAGGAGCTCTTCCCTAACTCCGCGCGCCTGTGGGGCCTCCGACGGCCAGAGCGGGTCTGGGGGGATGCGGTGAGCAGCTGTGGTGCTCACGGCCACCCTGTAGCCATGCCGGCAACCGTTCGTCTTCCGTCTCGATCGGTTTCATCCAATTTGGGTGTCATATGCTGTAGAATTTTTTTTTTTTTTTAATTTATTTATTTGACAGAGAGCACAAGTAGGCAGAGAGGCAGGCGGGGGGGGGGGGCAGGCCTCCTGCTGAGCAGAGAGCCCGATGCGGGGCCCGATCCCAGGACCCTGAGACCATGACCCGAGCCGAAGGCAGAGGCCCTAACCCACTGAGCCACCCAGGCGCCCCGATGCTGTAGAATTTTTTTAAAGACTTTATTTCTTAGAGGGCCCTGCGTGCATGTGAGTGGGGGCTGGTGCCGAGGGAGAGGATCTCACGCCAGCTCCCTGCTGAGCACAGATCCCGACGCAGGCCTGGGTCCCACCACCCCAGGACATGACCTGAGCCGAGACCAAGAGTCAGACACTCAACCATGCAACCACTCGGATGCCCCGGTGTGCTATAGGATTTTTTTTTTTTTTTAAGATTTATTTATTTATTTGGCTGAGAGAGGGTCACAAGCAGGGAAGCGGGAGAGGGAGAAGCAGTGTTCCCCATCCCAGGACGCTGGGATCATGACCTGAGCTGAAGGCAGATGCCCAGCAACTGAGCACCCAGGCGCCCTTATGCTGCTATAGGATTTTTTAAAATTTGTGAATAAAATGCTGAAAGTTTAGAATTTAAAAACATGTCTGTAGTATCAGCAGTTACTCATTCTGTCTGTTTTCCATTCCATATTCCTTGGCTTTAGAATTTTGTATCTTAAACCAACTGTGATTTTTTTCTCTCTTTGTGTCTTTCAGCAAACGGGGATTCAGTGTCCGGTCCTTCGGAACAGGAACACACGTGAAGCTCCCAGGGCCAGCACCCGACAAGCCAAATGTTTATGATTTCAAAACTACATATGATCAGATGTACAATGATCTCCTTAGGAAGGACAAAGAACTGTATCCCAGTGGGTCGTCCTTTTAAAAACCCCGCGTGCTTGTCTCTGGCAGGTGTCCTCTGACGTGGGTGTCGCTCTGGCCTCCGGTCTAGGGCTGTCTGTGATGCAGGTACCCAGCGGCTGCCTTGGGGTACGGTGCTGAGTCACACGGCACATGTAGTGTGCAGGGGGCGCGTGGGGCCTGCAGGAGCAGACGTGGAGCCCACGTTGACAAGGTCGAGGGCGGGTTGGGGTGTAACGTCGGCCAGGGCAGCAGAGGTGAGGAAGGCAGGAGGCATAGAGCGGAGTTGATTTTCCTGCTGCAGGGCTGCCCACCGCTCCCCTCCGCAGGCGGGTGTGTGTATGCACACAGGAGCACAGTGTGCACGGCGGCCCAGGTAGGCAGGCAGCCTCACTCCTCTCTGCCATGTCTGCTACCAAAGGAAGCATGTTAGAAGCAAATAATTTGCGAGAATTTCATTTCAGGAAAAGGCAAAACAGACTGGATCTGCTACTTAAGACCCGTGTGAAAGAAAGGTATTTTTTTTTTTTTTTTTTTTAATTATTACTCATTTTGAGAGAGCATGCATACAAGTGAGAGGGGCAGGGAGAGAAGGAGAGGGAATCCCAAGCAGACTCCGCACTGGGTGCCAAGGCCAGTGAGGGGCTCAGTCTCAAAACCCTGAGATCACGACCCAAGCTCAAACCCAAGAGTCAGATGCTTAACTGACTGAGCCACCCCAGCACCCCATGAAAGGTATTTTTCATTATGAACGTGACGTCAGGCTGTATAGTGGTTAAGATCATTGTTGCCTGGCCGTTGCCCGGGGCACTTCATGATCACGTGTACTACTCTAGAACTTCTGGGCCTTCCTTGGTACAGTGAGGGCTCTCTAGTTCTCGGGATGGAACCCAAACATTCACCGGGTGAAAGGAACATAGGCACCAGAGAGAAAAGTCTGTCTTCGTGTTGGTGCTCTTGCAATTTTAATAAATGACAGATGTTTTCTGTAAATCTGTAGATTACTTAGCACAGAGTGTGGCCCCAAAGGTCACGCTAGCAAAACGTGAAACTGGACCCTAACAGTTGCTCCGTCTGGCCCAGTGCTCGCCGCCCTCAGCTACACTTAGAAAGCTGTCGGGCGCTGGGGCAGAGTGCCGTCGTGGGCGTGTGGGGCTGTCTGTGGGAGGCAGGAGTGCAGGACTCGCGGTGCAGCTGACCTGAGGTCCTTCTGGGAAGTCCTGGGTGCCCCCCTTTCTCACAAGCGGCAGAGCCTGCACTGGGGAGAAGACCCTGCGCATCCCCGGTCAGCTGTGTCCTGGTCTTCATGTCACAGTGCCGGGTGCTGATGCGCTGCTCATGGCCTCCGGCCGGGGGCAGGGGCGGGCTCTGGCTTACCCAGAGGCCCCATCTCAGAAAGGCTGCTCTCCCTGAAATTCTCTTTTGTGTTGAGAGCCGCCCTTGAGCCTCGAGCAGAAGTGACCACTAGCCCCCTTGTCCTAGAGACACTGTGACCGTAACTCCGGGTTTTCTGACTCTGTGTGAACTCTCCACGTGTCGTGAAGCTTCTCTCGAGACAACGTCTGTTTTTGAAGGTTTTCCAGCCAACACCATTTTTAAGCTCTTGTACTCAGAGAAACCAAAACAGAAAATAACGTGCTTGTTCATACTCCCTTAATTATTACAAATGAGGCCTTCTGCCATCGGAGCTGACCATGGTTGCTCTGTTCCTAGGAGGGGGCAGCACTTTCCCGTGTTTTAAGAAGACTGGAACGAGCGGGATTTGGAGTAGGAGGTTGGTGTGCGCGTCTCAGCAGTTCTGAATGAAGGAGCAGAGACCAGCTGCTCAGAATTCAGAATCTCCTTGTGAGTGGTCTTCGCACAGATGCACGGTCTCCCCATAGAGCATCCGGTCCAGGAGGCATCCGTACACGTGTGCCTTTGCTGCATCATGGGGAAGGTGTGGTGGTTGGGGGTCATGGCTGTTTCCAGTGTCACCAGCAGTATTTGCCTCCTGAGACCCCGTGTAGGAAGGTCACCTTCACGGACCGCCCCTTTGAGTGCCCCTCATGAGGCTCTGGAAGAGAGAGGCCTTTGTCAGCTAATTGACTTCACTTGGGTGGGATTTCTGTCTTCTAGCAAGGGTGCCAAGTACATCCCTGGACCAGTAAAGGAGGGGCATCTGTTCCCCGGGGAGGGGGTACGGGGGGATGGGTTGGTGTGCACACTGGCAGGACCCTGGGTTTGGGGGCACAGGCCTTCCCCGTATGAGGGAAACAGGGAAGGAGGCAGCAGTGATCAGCTGTGTGTTGAGGGTCCCACACCTGGCTTGGGAAGTGCTCTGAGGACAGGAGGGGACTACCTGACTAATGATGGGGGTTGGGGGGAGCTGGTGTTTTGGTTGCTTCCGCATTGGCATCTGATACAAGAAGTGGAAGAAGCACCAGAAGCCAGGCCTGTCACCGCGAATACTGGGGCTTCTGGGGAAGCGATGGTTTTAGGATGTAAACCACGGATGAAACAGGATATTCAGTAAGTTGCACATTTTCAAGGGTGAGCGTGATGTCACAGGAGGAAAGTGGTACCTGACTGGCAGAGCCGGGAGGTGAGGTGGAGTGGCTGGGGACTGGGCTCCCCTATGTGTGCGTGCACGGGGCGCCGGAGGCTCCGTGCAAGGCCCTGACGTTGAGCTCTCAGTACGTCTTGGCCCACAGTCCTGTTAGTGTGGAAGCTCCTTATTTCTGAAACTCTCGCTGTTTGTAGGTGGTTTTCCCTGTGGCTCTCCGTCTGTGGGCAGGGCGGCCCCAGGGGCGGGGGGCCAGGCACTGGGAGCGCGCGGAGGCCAGGGACGCGTTGGGACAGAAACCTCATTACACTAACCCTCAACTAGTTAGTGAGGCTAGACTGGGCTGGTTACCAGTTCCCTGTGGGGATTATCTGCTGGTAATACAGGGAATCCCTGTTGGCCTGACCCTCCGCAGACCACCAGAAACGTCCGCTTTCTCGCTAGTGAGGGCCACAGAAGAGCGCTGTTGGGAGAGCGTGCACGTGGCTGGCGAAGTGTGGCCGTGGGTGCTGCTGTGCCTCAGGGTTGAGCAGCCATCGCCATGGCAGATTTTAGCACATTTTCAAATCTCATTTAAATTTAATTAGTTAGGGACGCCTGGGTGGCTCAGTTGGTTGGACGACTGCCTTCGGCTCAGGGCATGATCCTGGGAGTCCCGGGATCGAGTCCCGCATCGGGCTCCCAGCTCCACGGGGAGTCTGCTTCTCTCTCTGACCTTCTCCTCGCTCATGCTCTCTCTCACTGCCTCTCTCTCAAATAAATAAAATCTTAAAAAAAAAAAATAAATTTGATTAGTTAACATAGTGGGTCATTAGTCTCAGAGGCGGAATTCAGTGGCTCCTCGGCTGCCGCACACCCAGGGCTCCTTCTATCACGTGCCCCTCCTCATGCTGTCACCCCGCGCCCCTTCCAAAAACCTGCTTCTGTGCCTGGGTGCCCCCTGCGTTTCCTGCACGCGGGACCCTGGACTGGGCTCCCCCAGCGTGGTTGAGGCTCACCCTTGTGCCCGCGAGGGCCAGGCTGTCTTATTTTTAATGTGATTTATTTTAACCTTTTTTTCTTCCTTTGCCTTGGAGTTATTTTGAATACTGAGCAGCCTTAACCGTGCCCTGTGGGCTCGAGCGGGGGGTGGAGCCGGGTGCAGGCTCCAGCTGACCGGGCTCCCCTTGCTGAGGGAGTGGGGTCTGCAGCTGAACCCTCAGCCCGCCTGCACGGTCTCGCTGAAACGAGACCACAGTTCCTTCGCGTCTGAAGGGCCCTTCGGGGCCTGCACTCCCAGGATTGCTGGGCCCCATTGGGGGTCCCAAGGGGAGGGCTGCCGTGCCTTTGGGAGGTGTTCAAACCTTGCAGTAGATCATCGCTTTGTGAACTACAAAATCACTTAAAATCACTTGTCTTAAACAGTCACTATGTAAATAATAGTGGCATTTTTAATATGAGAAGAGATCAGTTGCTCCTAAACTCCAGTTGGAAACCCAAGTAGAACGAACACTTTCCGGGATCCTGGCTTTGCGCACAATCGGGAGACACTGGGTGTGAGCCTGTATCCAGCATGTTTTTCTAATTTTTCTCCATCTTGTGTACTCACCTTAGGGGTTTGGTTTTTTTTTTTTTTTTTTTTTTTAAGATTTTATTTATTTATTTGACAGACAGAGATCACAAGCAGGCAGCGAGGCAGGCAGAGAGAGAGGAGGAAGCAGGCTCCCTGCAGAGCAGAGAGCCCGATGTGGGGCTGGATCCCAGGACCCTGAGATCACGACCCGAGCCAAAGGCAGCGGCTTAGCCCACTGAGCCCCCCGGACGCCCGTGGGTTAGGTTTTTTGGCCACATTCTCACGTCATCCTCTGGCTGCGCGGTCTTTGAGGCTTCGGGCTGCCGTGTGTGCGCAGGGCCCGAGTGACACGAGGCCTCGAAGCAGAGCCATCTGGATGACCCAGCACCGTCCTGTAAACGTCTCTTCTTGTGATTTCCTTAACGCTGTTTCTCTAGCTTACCCGACTCCTGGAACACTGTGTGGTGTAGACAGACTCTCTCGGTGTGGGGTTGGTGTAACCGGTGCGGTTGGGCTGTCTGGTCTAGGTTTTGGAGAGTCAGTCACACTTGGATCTTCGCCTGCAGGGGGCGCCCCTCCCCCCCAGTGTTGTTCAAGGGTCCCCTGTTTGTGTACCCCGGTCTTCAGGGTGCGATTTTTCTTGTGTTGGGGTAAAAGCTGAAAATAAAAGTGAATTCTGAGATTGCTGGATCCCCACAGCCTCCTGCCCTCTGTCCTCAGTCCGAGGCCAGTGGATACAAGCTCAGGGTTCTGTCCTCCCCGAGGTCCTGTTGTTCTGCAGTACGGCCACTGGTCTTTTCCTTTTGTTCAGGTCTGCCTGGGCCCCTGTTTCAAGCTCAGTGGGCCGTCTCCCACTGTGCTTGGCGGGGGTGGAAGGACCTGCCAGGGCCACTGGTCCCATCATGGGAATGGTTCCCGCAGCTCAAGCCGGAGCTTTCCTCCCTGCCCCCAGCGGGCTCACGGAGCTGGAGGTGCTTGGCCCCACCCCTTGCCTCGTGGTAGTGGACCTTATCTCACTGCACGCTGGTTGGCAGCTCCGTTTTTAAGTAGTTTTTGAAAACAGTGTTTGTTTAACAAATGAGTGTGTTCTAAGCTAAACACTGATCTAGAGAAACTCTGATCTAGTTTTGCCGATCTTTAAGCTTTCAGGTTTTAGGAAAGCACTTGTGCTTAAAATATAAATCATGACCTTACACTCCAGAGAAGCAGAAGAGCCACCATCGGGTCTCCTCTAGGGAGAGGCCGGACGTTGGACACAGACGGTTGGCTGGTGGCTGCCAGGGGTCACTTGTGCATCTGGGCGTAACAGAGCCACGCTGACCGCACCCACAGCTTCCAGAGCTCACCCAGGGCCGGGAACACACGCGGTGGTGTTACCAGCCCACGGTAGGTGAGATGCTGTCGCCAGGTGTGTTGAGTGGGTTACGTCAAGTGGATCACACCTGCGGTTTCCCATGGCCTAATAACCCCACAGATGGTGGGAGGAGGACTCGAGACCGGAAGGTCTCCTTGCCGCCAGGCCTCCCCGCGGGGCAGCGGTTGGGTTGGGTGCCGGGGCTCGGGAGCTGGTGTGGAAGTTTCCTCCAGGGGCTCCCAGCGTCTTGTTAGTGTAGCCTACCTGCTTTGCAGAAACCCCTTTGATTTCCAAAATGAACTTACTTTTAATATAAGGAAGTTCTAGCTCAAAAGCTTTTTATGTAGTGGTTCTCAGAGTGTGGTCTAGGAGTCCAGCTCTCCCCACAGCCCTTTCAGAAGATCCCAGCCTGAAAGCTGTTTGCCTTTCTCACTCTCTGGAAGTGTGCCAAAGGCTCTGTCAGAGGCTCCCACCCACCGTGTCCCAGTCCTCCCTCTGATGGCTGATGGGCCGCGTTTGTGTTCTTGTGAAGCCCGGCGACAGCCCCACAATGGCCCCAGACCCGCCCACTCCCTGCAGCGCTGAGCTCGGCCTCTCCAGCTGTCTTCCGCCTCTCAGGACAGGGAGGCAGGGGGATGGTCAGAGCTGCTGGGTCCAGCTGGTCACTGTGAGGCCTGTGGAGACCAGATGTGCGGGGTGTGGGGAAGCCACTGGGCGCCACTTGAGCCTCACAGCTTGCTGACGTAAGAGCAGCCGTAAGAAACCTCTTGCTTCCACACTCTGGTGCTTCACCCTGAAAACGCGGGCTGAGGGGTGTCTCCTGGATCCGTACAGGTGAGGAGTGGCCCAGTCTTCCTGCGTGTGCCCCTTTACTTGGCGTGCTTCTCCGTGATTCACGTGTGTGGTCTCCTTTGGCCTTTCTCCCCTGAATCTAAACTTGGAGTGGAGCGTCCTGTGGCACGTAGTAGGCCCTGGTTGGTGGAAATCAGGTGAGCTGTCATGACCTTTGAGAGGGGTGGGCTTGAGGGGCAGGTGGGAGTGCATCCTCTTACCAGGCCTGGGGAGACTGCCCAGGCCCTGACCCAGGAGGACGTGTGAGGGGCGAAGAGTGGGTTGAGCAGGAGGGCTCCGGGGACACGCCAGGCTGAGCAGGAGGTGTGGGTCTGAGTCCCAGTGGTCCTTACAACAGGCACAGCTCACCCACCAGCCTTGGGGGCGGAATGAGACTTAGGGCACCCTGAATGGAGACGCTTTACCAGCTGTGTCCACCATGGAACAGACTCCTGCGTTTGGGGGTGTGGGCACTACATCAGGGTGTCGTCCTGCCCGTGCTGTGTCCTCAGCACCTTCGGGGCGGCCTGGTTCCTGCCCTGGCCCCAGAGCTCATCTGAGCCACATGTCCGGCCTCTGGCCTCTTCCTAGACGGCAGCGGCTCCTGTCCCAGCCTCACTCGGGGCACACTGGGCATCGCGTTACCCCGAGAGTAAGATTTTGGGGTCTTTATGATGAAAAGCCTCCGCCAGGCCCTGGGTCATGCAGTCCTGGGTGCGTTCCAGTTGGGAGACGCTTAGTTACGCCTTCTCTCCCGTGGCCTCTGCTCCGCTCCGTTTCTGCTGCCGGTGAACCTCGCCGACCGCTCTGCCTTGGCCGTGGCTGTTTCCCCCACTGGCTGTTCTTGGAGGCCTGTGACTCTGCTCCTGCCCGTCCCTGTGAAGAGTGCTGCGGGGGGGGGCGGGGGGGTGGTTTCACAGTGACTGTTGGCCCCTCGGATGGGCTCCTCACCCTCCCCTTGAGCCAGATAGTTTGTTGTGCAACATGCGTTGTTGGGACAGCGTGGAAGCCGAGCTCTGGGGGCGGGCGGGCACCCCGGGCATTGTCTGGTTACTGTGCGCTGGTCCTGCCTTTGGTTTGCCTCTCTTTTCTTTTTTAATGTTCTTTTATGGTAAGACAGCTCTTTTTCTTTAGCTCACTTAGGTAATGAGAATTTCAGTGGGGAAGGAGGGTCCTTTTATTTTTCCCTTGTGCTGTGTTGCAGTCACGCGGCGTCTGGGGCTTCACAGACCATTCCCAGCCCGCAGGGTGCTGCCTTCTGGTGGCCGACGGCGTCCAGCGCGGCGGCCCAGCGCGTCCGTCACCTGCTGCTGGGCTCGGCCTTCTTCCCCGCGGGAGGCTGGGGACGTGGTCCAGTCTTGAACCATTTATGTAGAAAAGACATGGAGTTGGAGACTAATTCGTAATTTCAAAGCTTTTTCTTTAAAAAGTTTCAAAAAAGTAAGATCCCCTTCCCTAAAATTCATCTTCAGTGTCAGCTTTTTGTTTTGAGGTTAGAATTTTGATAAAATCAAACAGCTGGAGGTGGGCGTGTGTGTCTTCGAAACAAAGACCAAGGGGGCTCCCGGCTGGCTCAGTGGGCAGAGCTGGTGACTCAATCTCAGGGTCGAGACTTCGAGCCCCACGTTGTGCGTAGAGCTGCTTCAAACACGCACACACAATAATTCTCCCACTGCAATTTTACTTATCCAGCCAAGTTACTTGAAGTGTTTTTGTGAACGTTCGCTCATATTTAAATGAATGCAGTGTTCTTCCTGGTTTGGACAAGTGGTCGTCCCCTAGTTCTATTATTTAAGTCTCCTACAACACACTGGAACAGGGCACTGTGATGACCCTTGTTGCCTGTTCACATCAGGCCGACTTCCAGGGGCCAGGAGTGAGACCCTTGCTCTCACTAAAACTGGGGGAGCCTTAGAGGAGGTCCTGAACTTTGACCTCACTGCCCCCACCTCCTGGTGTCCCCCGGCATGAAGGATCCTCCAGCCAGTACTTTTTTTTTTTTTTTTTAAAGATTTTATTTATGTATTTGACAGACAGATCACAAGTAGGCAGAGAGGCAGGCAGAGAGAGAGGGAAGCAGGCTCCCTGCCAAGCAGAGAGCCCGATGCGGGGCTTGATCCCAGGACCCCGAGATCATGACCCGAGCCGAAGGCAGCGGCTCAACCCACTGAGCCACCCAGGCGCCCCAGACAGAACTTTTAAACCCCGTTCAAAGGTGGGTGTTTCCTTTGAAGAAATGCGATGGCCTCACCCTCCCTCCACTGCTGATGCTCGGTGCAGGGGGGTCAGAGGGGAGCTGCCATGCTGCATGTGGGGCAGTTGGCGTCACGGGGTGGCAGCACATCCCAGAAGCATCTGTACCAAGCAGCACAGCTCACAAAGTGCCGGGTCAGGCAGATCACGTCATCCTGCATCCACCCCACTGCCCCGTGACCCCGCCAGGACTGGAACCGTCCCCAGCGAGGCTGGGGGGGGGTGGGGGGTGGGTGTTAGCAGCTGCTCTGGGCGATGCTTGTGCGCTGGGAGCTGAGGCTGGGGCTGCTGCCACTGGCGTGCACAGCGTGATTACAAACGCAAATGTCTTCTTTCTGGCACGTTTTCTGCTGATTCTAGCCTGGTGGAAGCGACTTTGCCGCTACTGTGTGACTCTACGTGGTCGTGGGCACCTCTGCCTCCACGTGCCCGCTCTTGGCCCCTACTGCCTGCGGGCCGCGCCTCCCAGGCCCGGGTCCCCGCTGGGAGCGTTCACACCGCGCGGTGCAGGTGGGTGACTTGGGGGGGCCTCTGGGCGCCGCACTCTGAACGTGCTAACCCAGAGGCCTGTTTTCCCAATGTTCTTTATTTTTTCACGTAAGTAACACTTGTCCCTAAAAATGGCGCTGTCGGCCTTTCCTGGCAGGCTCTCAGGGCCTGTGTTCTCTGGGAGGTGCCGAGTGTGCGATACGCCGGTTCCCCGAGTTCCCTCATGCGTCTGCAGGATCCAGTGCGGTCCTCGCTCTTCTGTTGGGGGCTGTGGCCGTCTGACTAACAGGAAATGGTCCTGAAAGGTCTGCGTGGAGGCAGGCAGGTGCCTGTCCGGCTTCGTCCGGAGGCCGCTGCCTGTGGCTCTTGGGGTTGTGTTTTTAAAGAGGCCTTCAATGAAACCCCGGAGCTTTTGTTCTAACAAATTCTCCGTGACATGGGGCGGTGGGGTGGGGGGAGCACACAGCATCTGGCCCTGCGTGTGTGGGGCCTGGCACCGCTTCACGGTGTGGCCCCGAGTGGACCGTCCTGGCCTCGCTGTGTGGGCCGGGGGTCAGGGAGGGCACCAGCGCATGTGTCCGCTGAATGCGCGGGCTCACGGGGCTGCCCCATTCACGCCTCGTTGCTGATCTGAAGTGAAGGCAGAAGTGTTGCCACTATATAACCCTGAGATTCGAACTAAATACGCGAATCATTCCTGAGATGGGGTGGGGAGACCCAGTTCCCTGCCGAGGGGGGCTCCTTGGACGCCTGCCCCGCCCCTCACGTGTCGCACATTCCAGAGGGAGGCTCAGGGGGCAGGAGTGGGGTGTAGATCCTTGTCCCCAGCAGAGAAGAGAGAAAGGAAGGCTCCTGACTAGGGGGTGCTAATTTCCTAGGCCGGGGAGTTGTCCTTCGTTACGGGTTTGGGAATGGGAAATTGCCCTGGACTTCCTGGGAGCCCGGCCTGCTTACCTGGATGCTGTGTTCTGTCCTTGAGCCTTTGGGGGCTGTCACACGCTCCAGTCCCCTGGGGCGTGGCCCTCTTCCCCAGCATCGTGCCCCCACAGCTGTGTCCTGCAGCAGTGGCTGCGGGGGCCTGGCCTGCAGAGCGAGTGGCTGGCGCTTGGGTGTTTCTGAGCTGAGCCGCCCTCTGCTCTCCCTCCCCGGAGGGCTCTTGGGTCCTGCGTAAGAGTTCTTGTCTCGTGTCTGTGCTTCCGTTTCATCAAGTCTGAAGCCGGAGGTCAAACTAGATTATAGGGATTTGAAAAGACAAACAGGCATCTGGGTGCGGCCCACTCTTGGGGAGCCTCAGCCACAGAGATTTGGGTCACATCCAAGGCCAGAAAGCGGAAGGACCTGAATTAGGCATTGCCGCGTTTGGGGACGGTAGGTGTTGGTACCCAGCCTGCATGTCCTTGGGGCACTTTGCCCCGCATCTCGGAGGTAGGCACCATCTGCGCGGGACGCAGGAGCAGCATTTGGTCCAACCAGGGCCGCGTGTGGCTGCCAGCAGCGCGTTGACCACACGGTGGGTGTACGGGGAACCCAGGGCCCCCACCCCAAGACGAAGCTCTGGGGTCCCCTGGCTGCAGAGTGGGAAGACTTGGGGCCTGTGCCCCGCCCCAATCTGTGGGCGTTGTGAGGCCCTTGGTCCCGAAGCTCCTTTGTGCCCAGGCACCACCACGCTGGGAGCCCTTTTGCTGCAGTCGTCTCCACTTAGGGACCCTGCTTCTGTCCTCAGTGTCCCAAGCCTGTCTCACCCAGGCTTGTCTTGCGTTCGGCTGGTTACACTTGTGAGCAAATGAGGCTTGAGCTGTGTTCACCTGTCCTTGGCAAAAGCCTCTGTCTGGCCAGGCCGGGCAGGGGCCCCGGGTGGGGCAGTGCGGGGCGGGGGTCCGCAGCAGATCCCTGCCTCGTCGCGGCTCAGGGAGGATGGGGGCTTCACCGGCAAACCCGTGGCCTTGGGAGGGCGAGCATCCGGTCCCTCGTCTGGGTTTCTGTCGACGCCTTTCCCTTGCTCGGAAATGGCTCGTCTGCTCTTGTCCCTTGTTGCTTCAGCTTAGGCCTCGGCCTTCCCGTCTCCACTTTGAGCCTGGGCTCTGCCAGTGGCGGGCTCCACGGGCGCAGGCCCCGCGCTGCCAGCCCCTAGCTCCCTCCGTCCCTCTTCCGAGGACAGCACCTGGGGCTTCCCCTGGGTGGGGAGAGGCTGCCTTGCGGTGAGGGCCTTTCTCTGGGGCCCCGTTGTCCATGTCCACCAGATGCGATGTGTCTTTAAAGATGAAAACGTCCGGCTAAGCCTCTGTGTCTTGGGCTGAGGAGAATATCAGGGTTGAAGTTAAACCTGATGTTGGCAGAGTTGCCCTGAATCAGAACTAGAGCCGCGTGCCTCGGCTGTCAGGGTTAGAGCAGCTCTTCGGGAGGACAGACGTGCAGGGTCCCGGAAGGGCGTCTTCTGAAGCACCCGCTAGCCTGGCCTCCGGGCCCCGGGCCCCAGCCGTCTCCGCTGCACAGACTTGTGTTTCCCGTTCGCATTTCAGCTTTGCGAAGACAGGTCGCCTGTGGCTACTCGGTGTCCTGCCTCGTCCCGTTTCTCTCTCGGGACCTCTCCCCTCCTGTAGCCTGCGTGTCTGCCCATGGTTCATTCGGGCCCACACAGTGGCGCTTACGTGACCGTCCTTAAGGAGCACGTGCTCACTGGTGGCAAGGTCTGAGTTGTCCGTCTGCTGGTTCAGACCCTGGAGTGTTTCAAGATGGTCCTTTCCAGGGCGCCTGGGTGGCTCAGTGGGTTGAGCCTCTGCCTTCGGCTCAGCTCATGATCTCGGGGTCCTGGGATTGAGCCCCGCATCGGGCTCTCTGCTCAGCAGGGAGCCTTCTCCCCCTCTCTCTCTGCCCGCCTCTCTGCCTGCTTGTGATCTCTCTCTCCATCAAATGAATAAATAAATCTTTAAAAAAAAAAAAAGATGGTCCTTTCCATGCTTCTTTGGTATGGCACAGAGCACCAGGTCCCTGCCTGGGCCCTCCCACCCTCCAGGCTCCCCTGATCTGTGCCGGCCTTGCCGCTGGGCAGGGGGTCAGGTAGACGGGCTTACAGGCTGCCCTCACCGGTTGCAGCTGAGAGCCGTGAAGACGCGCCTTCTTTTTTTTTTTTTAAGATTTTATTTATTTGACAGAGATCACAAGCAGGCAGAGAGGCAGGCAGAGAGAGGAGGAAGCAGGCTCCCTGCGGAGCAGAGAGCCCGATGTAGGGCTCGATCCCAGGACCCTGAGATCATGACCCGAGCCGAAGGCAGCGGCTTAACCCACTGAACCCCGCCAGGCGCCCCGAAGACGTGCCTTCTGAAGGCCGGGGCTGAGAGTGGACAACACAAGCTCGAGCTTTGGGCCATGGAGCAGGGCGGGGGCGGGGGCAGGGGTCCTCACCCAGAGGCCTGCAGGAGCCAGAGTGTGGAACTGTGGCTTCGTCCCCATCCCCTCGGCCTTCTGGAAGTATCTCGGGGTTCATGTGGAGGCTGAAGCTTCACTAGGAGCGCCCCCCCCATCGCTCCCAGGGCACTTTCAGTCGGTGCTGGGGAGAGGGGGCACCCGCATGCCACGTCTTTGCCCCCGACCACCTAGGAACCCAGTTTTCCAGGCCAGTCAAGGTAGCCCCTTTCTCGGGAGGCTGTGGCCTCCCACTGAGACTCGGGCCTGCTGCTCTGCTTCTGGGAGTCGGCTGGCCATTCGCCAAACACGGGCAGCCAGGCCAGGGGCTGTTCCAGGCCTGTGTGTGGTGGGGCATCTCACTGCCCTCTGCTGACCTTCACATCCTGTCCCTGTCCTCGCGTGGTTCCTGGGGGAGCTCCGGGGCCCTGTGACTGGGAGCAGTAGGTGGGTTTGTGGGTTCGTCGTCAAGTGCTCCTGGCTTGGGCACTTCCTGCCCGGCCCAGCCCGGGCCTCGCGTCACTGCTGTTGGCCAGGATATAGCCCAGAAGGGCCGTTGCCACTGCTTTCCTCCTCACTGCGGGGGCTGGGATGTGGTCCCTGAGCCAGACATCTTTTCTTTCAGGACGTGAACCCCAGTTTCCTTTGTTTCTCTTCCATATAAATCACGGAGGCTTAAGTAAGGGAAGGGCGGTTTTGTGAGGCCCTGGGGTGCTGCTGTGGGGTGTCTAGTGGTCGGCCGGCCTTTCTCGCCTCACCAGGAGCCGCGCCCCTGGGGGACAGGTCTATCTGCGAGGACACGCTGGTGCTCTGTGGTCTTCTTCCTGCCGGCAGGGGTGCGCGCTGTCCCGCCTGCCTCGGCCGCCTATGTCCTCCCTGCAGCCACACAGGGCCTGCCCTACGCCACCTCTTCACGCTGGAGTCTGACGCGGAGCGCAGGAAGGACGGAGCGCTCCACGCTCCACAGCCTGTGCGTGGCTCACAGCCGCCCCGGGTGCAGCCGTGGCGGGGCGGGCTGGGCCCTGGGGACACACAGTGGATGGGACGCTTGGCTAAAAAATGACCGGACACAAAAGCACCTCCCGGCTGACAGTGACATGTCTTTTCAACTTAGAGCTCTTGCACAGACTGCTGGGGCACGTTCTGGAAGCTCTCTCCGCTATCTGGACAGGCAGGAAATGTATTCTGAGTGATGGGAGGTTAAGTAAGTTGTCATAATCGAACATCTGGGAAAACCATCAAATGTGTCACTCAGAGGCCCTCAGGTAGCGTACATCTCTTAAATAGAATTAAGATGCTTATCCCCAGTTGTCAGGAACCCTCTTTAGGGCCTTTGTCCCTGTCTCTTGAGGGTGGTGAACCCTACCCCTGGGGCCCTGAGTATAGACCGGGTCGCTGGGTTTGCGGGGGGCAGGCCACACACCTGCTGCGGGGCCTGTGTGTGTCCCCTGAGCTCTGAGGGACTCCGGCCGCTGGAGGCTCTGGGCCGCTCACTATTTCCAGTTAACCTGGGGCTTCCCCCCCTTCTTGCTGCTGAAGTTGCCTTTCTTGGTGGTTTCCAGATTTTTCTGGTACTGCTGTAACTGAGCCAGACTTGGGGGGACTGGCTTTGTCTTTGCTGAAGAGCTTGTGCTCTGTGCGTGGTCACCAAGTTGCCCCAGGAGGAGTCAGAGCAACAGGTTGAGGAAAGGCGAGCGAAGGTTGCAGACAGCAGCTCTCTGCCTCCCAGAAAGGGGTTGCTGCGAAGGCTGCAGCCTGTCTACAGGGCTTAAGGCAGGTGCCTCCCCCACCGCCTTGTCTCCTGTGAGACCCAGAGGACGGCCCACTCGCCAGAATGGCCTCAACCTCTCCGTTGCTTCCGTGCACCTGCCGGGGTGGGGGGGCAGCTGGGCTGGTGCACGCTGTCGCCGAGCTGGACGGGGGGCGGGCGCGTCCCGCACTTGAGAAGTCTTTCCAAAGTCCCTTGACTCCAGCACTTAGCTACACGCAGAACGGCATCTTACATATGTTGGACAGAAATAAGAGGATCAAGCCGCGGCCAGAAAGGTTCCAGAACTGCAGAGACCTGTTCGATCTGATCCTCACGTGTGAAGAGAGAGTGTACGATCAGGTGGTGGAAGGTAAGGCCGCAGACCGGTTGTGCCCCACGTGCCTGGGTCACTGCTTCGCCCGTCACAGCCTCGGCGGCTGCCCTGGGCAACACACAGCTGCTTCCAGGGCTGGGGAAGGCGGACAAGGCCCTCGAGGACGCCCCCAGCCCGTGTGGCCCGCCTGAGGATGGAGGTCGGGGTGGGAGAGCGCGGCCCTCTGCCGGTTGTGTCCATCCGTGCGAGACCACCCGCGTGTTGGCTGAGCACGCGGTGCAGGTTTTAGGGTCTTGGGGCACACGGAGGGCGCATGCGGAGTGAGGGAACTGGGCATCTGGCGCTTCGTGAATGAACACGCTGTTGGGTGCTCCAGCCCGGGGCAGCCTGGCTGCTTGTGAGAAGGTGGCTGGTGCGTTGAGCTTGATGGTCCCCAGGTCTCCTTGAATCACCCCCACCAGGCTTGGAAGCGCTCCGGCCTGGCTGACCACCCCTGGGCCAGGGACAGGTAGAGCAGGTGCTCTGGTCCTGCGGCCTCTGACCGCTGTGCTCTGTTCCCGGCAGATCTGAATTCCAGAGAGCAGGAGACCTGCCAGCCGGTGCACGTCATCAACGTGGACATCCAGGACAACCATGAAGAGGCCACCCTGGGGGCGTTCCTCATCTGTGAGCTGTGCCAGTGTGTGAGTGTCCGGCTCTGCTCTGGCCCAGAGCCAGGCCCAGGCCTGACCTGGGGTCCCCGGGAGCAGTCTGTGCTGGAGGGACATACCAGGACCACCTCCTCCTGACACACAGGTTTTACCAGGAAAGGGACTGTCCCGCGATTCAGTTCATGTTCATGTCGGGTTATTTTTAGGTTTCCGAAGCCAGGTCAGTGCCGATGTGGCTGCCGGTTTGCCCATCGACTACGCAGGTTTGACTTAAGAACTTGCCTTTCGGCTTGTTGTGCAGTTGGTGGGAGCTCAGTGCCCTGCTCAGTGCCTGGCCATGTCCCTACCGAGAGCTCCTGCCAGAACTCCGATCAGGCCTAGCAGAGTCCAGGGGCCCCAGAGCTTCGTGGATGCTGTCATGTCCTCTTCACCCTCAGGACCTGCCGGTCCTTGGCCTTTCCGGAGTGGCCCTGGGCATCCTCCCCTGTGTGGAAAACTGTAGGGGCTTTGTAGCCGCTGTGTGGCTGTGCCCGGAGCAAAACGTTTCCTCTTAAATGTGACCGAAGAACCCACCCAAGGAGAGAGCCTTGCGCCGCGGCCCGTTCCTCTGTGAGGCCTGCACTGGAGTCCGCCGGCTTCACCAGGACGTCCAGAGGCCCGCGGGCCTGGGCTGCTTTGCCACGGGAGGGCCCAGGTCCTCCTCTCCTGTTGCTTTCCACACAGCTTCTGTTCCCAAGATCCCCCAGGGCCCAGCATGGCTGCCGGAGCTCCAGCACTTGTGCCCGTGTTCTGGCCATTATGCACGAGAAAGGACTGAAGAGGAACACATGTCCCAGAAGTTGCACATGTGACTTCTATTTGGGTCACCCTGACGAGAAACGAGTCACAGAGGGGCTGCTCATCACTTCAGACAGGCACTGCTTATAGGCCAAGACTTAGGCCAGCCCTGAGTCAGCCTGGAGCCGGCCACTGGCCGCAGCTCCTCCTCGAGGGCAGCGGTTCTCCACCAGGGACACCTGGCCACATCCGCACACCTTTGTGGGTCTCACAACTTGGAGGGGACGTGAGGGGCGGCTGGAGCGTGGAGGCTACCACGGTGTTCAGCCGCACGGCGGGGTGTGCCTTTGAGCAAGTGGCTGCGCCTCTGCCCAGCAGGGGCGGGAGGCCTGTGCGCTCCCACGGTTTGTGTACTGGTTTGTGTACTGGGCGCGTCTGAGGGCAGGCCTAGCAGCAGGGGCCCCGCCTCCCTCCCCTGCTGAGCTGCGGCCGAGGCAGGCCCAGGGCAGGCCCAGGGCAGGGGTGCATGGGAATGAGTGTGGGGAGACGGGTGAGGGGCAGCTCGGTGGGTGCTGGGGGCGGGCATGGGGCCGGGGCTCAGGGCGGCCCGCCTGCTCTCCCCAGATTCAGCACACGGAGGACATGGAGAACGAGATTGACGAGCTGCTGCAGGAGTTCGAGGAGAAGAGCGGCAGAGCCTTCCTGCACACGGTCTGCTTCTACTGACCCGGCTGGCCTGGCGCCCGGCGCGCCGCCCACCCTCCCGAAGCCATCTTTTCGAGCTTCCTTTTGTTAATACTTTTTCCTTCCTGATACTCATTTTTACTTTCAGGTGCTCTGCCGGCCGACGGCAGTGGTACCAATAGACTGTGCATAGGAAACGCAGAGACACAAATGTGTGGTTCAGAACAATCACGTTTTTTCTCTCTCACGTGTACTTACGGGTGGGATGTTGATTATAAAGGTTTTTTTTTTTTTCTTTACCCAAAACAGTAAACAACGGTTTATAGTACATTTCCCCCATGCATTTGTGGCTCTCGTTGTGGTCCCTTCCCTTCCACCCCCCAAACTTGCTGGAATGTACAAATAACCTGAATAAAGCATTGGGCTCTATCTTGCTGGGGAAGAACTTGCAGTTGTCCAATAAATCACCGTTGCTGGCCGTCTTTGCTTCGTCCTGAGTACCCGCCTGGCCTGTTCCTGCCTGCCTGGCACATGTCCCTCTGGAGGGATCCCTGGGCCTGACCCTGCAGCTCAGACTGCTTCTGAGGTTGGGGGGTGGGGACACGGGGTATGGGGGCACTGCCTGTGGGGCAGCCAACTTCCCAGCAGTATCCCACGGTCCTGCTGCCCACAGGGACTGCTGGAAGAATGGAGCCCTTCTCCCCGTGGCACCTTCTGGGGCTGAGATCAGTTGTCCCCCAGGTGGCCTTACTTCCCCACGATCCCTCCTGACCCATAGCTTGTGGAAAACCTCAGGTCCCCGTGGAGAAGTGTTGGGGACTCCCGCATAGGCAGTGCTGGCCTGGGGCTGTGGGTGACGGCTTGGCTCAGGGGCTCCTCCCGGGGATACCAGGATCATGGGGCAGCCTGCGGAGAGCCAAGGACACTGGCCTGGACTTCCAGGCTGCCCAGTCCCGGTGCCTGGTGCTGACCCCTGAGAGAAGATGGTCCTGAGGCTGGCCTCGCCCCCACTGCGGGGCATCCTTTGGTCTTTGCTGGGCCATGTGGCCATGGCTTTGGAGTGACCTCCCTGCAGGGCCCGCCGCCAAAGGCAGGTACTTGCGGGAGGAAGCCTGATGCCAACCAACGTGCGGGTGGCCCCGAGTCGCAGGAAGGGGGTCCGGGGAGGAACCCCAGGGCCCTCTCCAGGACTGCAGGGGCTGGTCCGGCGGTGGCCGCGGGGTCCGGGGGCTCTGGGCAGGCGAACAGGGCCGGGACGGGCCAGAGCCCGCCCTGCGGCCCCCGGGGAGGGGTCCGGCCGGCGGCGCGGGGCGGGGCGGGCGGCGCGGCCCCTCCCGGGAGGCGGGCACGGAGGGCGGGCAGGCAGCGGAGGCCGGAGCGGCGCCGAGCGCGCGGAGGGAGGAGGCCGAGGGCGGAGCGGAGCGCGCGGGCGCGGCGAGCGCGGCGGCCCGGCGGCCGAGCGACCCCGGGAGCGGCCGCGTCCCTGCCCGCCCCGCCCGCCGCGCCTCCTCCCCGGCGGGTGCGCGGCGGGCTGACCTCTGCGGAGGCGGCGGGGGCCCAGCATCGGGCCGGGGCCGGGGGGGCGCCGGGGCCGGGGGGCGGCGCTCCGGCCCGGCCCGGCCCCGCCCGATGTCCATGAGCGCGAACACCATGATCTTCATGATTCTGGGGGCGTCGATCGTGATGGTGAGCGGAGGGGCTTCCCGTGCGCCCGCGCCCGCCTTCCGCGCCCGCGCGCCGCCTCCCCCACCTCCCGCGCCTTGTTTACCGGCCCGCGCGGCCTGCGCTCCCCATCCCCGGGCTGCCCCGCGCTCCCCATCCCCGGCCTGCGCTTCCCATCCCGGGCTGCCTCGCGCTCCCCGTCCCCGGGCTGCGCTCCCCGTCTCCCGGGGCTCCCCATCTCTGGCCTGCGCTTCCCAACCCGACTGCCCTGAGCTCCCCGATTCTGGAGCTGCCGCGGGCACCCCTGTCCCAGGCCAGCGCTCCCCCACGCCCAGCGCGCCGCCCCCCACACCCCGGGCCCCCGGCCATGCCCGCTCCTCGGCGCTGACCGGTCATGGGCTCTTCCAGGCCATCGCGTGCTTGATGGACATGAACGCACTGCTGGACCGATTCCACAACTACATCCTCCCGCACCTGCGGGGCGAGGACCGGGTCTGCCACTGCAACTGTGGCCGGTGAGTCCGCGCCCGGTGGGGCACACGCGTGATCACACATGTGCGGCGGCGGCGGGGCCCACTGGGGCACGGGCAAGCCCCAGGCAGGCCTGGCTGCAGGACTGCGCTAGGCCCGTGGGGGAAGGACTGCCCAGCCTCCGCTGGGCACCTGGGGATTGGCCAATCGCGTTCCAGGAGGGGGAGCATGCCTGAGTAGTTAGGACCCCCTCCCAAAATGCCTTTAGAGAAATGGCCTGTGCCAGGGTGATGGGCAGAATGGGCCCCAGGCCTCCTGGTCCCGGGCCTGGAGGCCAGGAGAGCCACAGCCCAGCCCTGTGGGTCAGGAGGGATCCTGCGCACGGCTGTGCCCACAGAGTACACCGTCCTGCCTGGGCCTTGCACTCCTGTTCACGAACTTTCCTGCAGGCCAGGTACAGGGAGGTGCAGAAGGTCAAGGTGGGCAGGGCCTACCTTGAGGGGCCTCCGGTCCAACCCTCTCACTGCACAGAGGAGGAACTGAGGCAAAGCTGGGTGTGGCTTGTTCAAGGTCATTCAGAGAGCCATGGGAGGGCCCAGGCCCCTACACCCACCGTGTGAACGCCCCCATTCCGTGCACGTGTCCTAACGGAGTCTTCCTGGCCATGCATGTTTGTACGTCCATGTACAAAATAAACATCTTCTCACGAGACGCGCATGTGTGTACTGTCTGTGCATATACATGTGCGTACACA
Organism: Lutra lutra; assembly: GCF_902655055.1. NCBI lineage: Eukaryota > Metazoa > Chordata > Mammalia > Carnivora > Mustelidae > Lutra > Lutra lutra. The sequence goes on from NC_062281.1 coordinate 197,180,752, forward strand.
TAGCACACACACATCTGCACGCACACCGGCCCCACGGGAAGCCCTCAGGCTGGGACCCAAGAGAAAACAGAAGGATGCTGGGGTGGATAGAGACTTGGCCAAGGTCACACAGCCAGTGAGGGACTGGGGGCCCCAGCCCAGAAGCTGTGCTCCTCACCCCTGTCCTGTATTTCTGCCCCAAGGGACACGTGCGCATACACGGTGGGTGGGGGTGTGTGTGTAAGAGAGACAGGACGGCTTCACGCCTGTGGGTGCCGAGCAGCATATGGGAGCAGAACCCAGACATCGGGGAAGGTAGAGAGGGGAGTGTAATGAGCCTCGCATGTGCTGTCCCAAGAACCATCGAAAGAGTTTGCTGGGGGCGGTGGAGGTGGCCACCCTTTCCCAGAGATCCCTGTGTTCGTTCCTGCCGCACACAGCCCCCAGCTAAGGAAAGGCACGAGGTCAGTCCCATGGTCTCCTGGGGCAGCCGTTACTATAAGCAGGTTAAACCGGGGTGGTCTGGAGACCCTCCCCGAGGCCGGCAGTGTGCACACACGAGGCCCAGGCTCTAAGTCCCGTAACCATGAGGAAGGCACATTTTACATGTGTGTGGGCTGTGGTGTCCTGACCCGCGTATATGTGCCTGTGACTTCCCAGCAGGACCCCTCAGGGCAGCCAGGGGGTGTTTTCAGAGCGTCACCTGGAGTCCCATGTGGACTCGAGTGGGACGAGCGCGCACAGAAAGCCGCTGAAGCGAGCCATGTGCGCGCAGGCTAGCGCGTCCGTGGCCGCAGAAAACCCGAGAATGGCCCCCGCTGCTGGTGTAGAGTTCTGGGCGTGTGTCCACATCGCTTCCTATGGGACATGTGGATCCCGTGTGCAGCTCTTACACAGCGACCACATACGTGTGTACGCACAGCACATGCATGGCACACAGCATCCAGCGGAGGGCGTGCGAGTGTGTCTGCAGAGAACCGTGTTGCACATGAATATCCCTGTGTGAACCGTGCACACGAGTCGCCGCAACGGGCTCGATCCGTGTGCGCATACACCGTGAGGCACGAGCCTGCCCATGTGTATGCCTCCGCCATGCCCACGTGGAGAGTTTCATACAACCGACATGTATGTAAGTGCTCCTAGTGTACGTGCCAGCAGGCAATGTCTGTGTCACCCGGGGATGGCTGTGCGCCGGGCTGAGTGCATGTGCGCCCGCATGTGACCCGCGCTGGGCCTGTGCCTGGGCTAGCATGCACACACGTGGAGCTCGTGGCCCCGAGTCCGTGGTATACACGCATGCATGTGGCCGGCGTGTATATGCGACATGCCTCGGACCTCACAGGCGCGTGCAGCATGCATGGCCCAGGTGACACACTTGTGTGTGCCTCATGAGAGTCCGTGCGCTCATGTGAGACCTGAGCCTATGCCCCCAGGGACCCCACTTGGAGGGGGAGGAGCGTACAGGGCAGAGAGGAGCTGCAGGTGGCAGGCCAGGGACAGGGTTGCAGGCAGTGACCTCTGACGGCTGGAGGTCCTGAGCCACCAGGGCCACTTGGGGTCCTGGCCTCGCCCTGCTCGTGGGGCACCAGGCAAGTCTCTGACTCCTTTGGCAGCTTGATCTTCAAGTTCCCTGCCTCGACCAGCTGTGTGTCCTGAGGAAGGCCCTGGCAGGGGTCATGGGCTCAAAAGGCTGGGTAAAGCAGGAGGGGACAGTGACGCCCTGTTTTAGCAGCCCCTGCACGGCCTGCCTGGCCTGGTGCATCCCAGATGAGCGGGACCCCGAATGGGTCATGAGTGGCGCCTGCTCCTGAGGAATCGGAAGCCGCTGCTCATTCTGGTGCCGACTGATAGTTTTCCACCACTTACGGGACTGACAGTAGCTGCGGACAAAGGGATCTGGCTGTCTTCGCTACTGACTCGGGGTTGGTGGCCTCCACGCCACTGGGCTGTGGCCAAGGCCCCACCACTGAGCAGGATGGCCTCCAGGAGTTCCCAGAAGGAGCAGGAGGGGTGTGAGGAGAGGCCCGCCTGCCGCCATCCCTGCTGGGCTCCTACGGGGAGGAAGACGCGGTGTGGACTGCACGGGTAGAGAAGGAACAGCCAGGGATCAGGGAGGAGTCGTGGGGTTTCCGGATTTTTGAGACGGTCCCTGTGGGGGAGTCTGGACCAAGGCCAGTTGCGAGGCTGGGGGGAGGGGAATAGGGACCCAGCTCTCAGCGGAACACCAGGCGGAGGTGCCACCATCTAACTGAGGGGAAGATGGGGAGAAGCAGGTTTGGGGAGGGAGGAGCTATTTTTAGGTATGAGTTTGAGGTGTCTGTAGATCCCACGTGGAGACGCTGCACAGGCAGCCAGAGCTCAGAGCAGACGGGGTGGGGGGGGACTTGGCGGGGGGGGGGGGGGGCTGTGCTAGAGAATTGAAAAGACCAGGAAAGGGGCCGGGGGAGGAGGGGGAACCATGAGAGGTGGCCCCCTGGGCAGGAGGGCTCCAGAGCGGTCCCTGCACTGCCAGGCCAGAAGGGGCTGCAGCCAGTGATGGTGACGGGGCAAAGGGTGGACCCCACAGGTCCCTCTCCTGGGCTCTCCAGTAGGCCGAAGCCCAGGTCGGGGTGGGGACAGATCCAGAGTCTGCTGTCGATCTCCTGAGCACGGCCTCCCCACCCAGGATCTCCAGGCCTAGGAGGGGATCCAGACAGGCCTGCGACTGGAAGGAAGGAAGCACGTGGGGAGAGTTCAGAGTTGCTCAGAGGCAAGGCTGGACAGCGGAGGGGAGGGAGGCTGAGAAACACTGCACAGGGAACACATGGGAGTCCAGGGAACCCCAGACAGCTGGAGCATCCCCGGAGCTGCAGGCAGGCCACGGACATGCAGCTCTGTGGGGACAGGGGCAGGAGAGGGGGTGAGAGATGGACACTGGGCAGAGCGCCCTGGACCTCCACCCCAGAGAACTAAGGAACGGGGGTGCCTGCAAGGGATGAAGGAAGAGAAGGAAGACCAGAGGCCCAGGACAGGGCTGACCCACTTGGCACTGGGCAGCAGGGAGGACGACGAGATGGCCTGTGGGAGGGGAGGCCGAGGCCCTGCCCCTGGCTGGGGACAGCCTGCCCTGGGCCTTCGCCCTGGAACGCTTGTTCACCTGCACTGTGTTCCCGTGACCCTGCACCGCGGCCTCCGAGCCCCCCCCGCCGCCCCCCGGACGGAGGAGGGAGGAGGGTGACGAGTGGGCGGGCTTCACTCCCACCGCGGACCACAGCCCCTTCCCGACCTCAGCTCCGCACAAGGGCCGCTTCAAGACCAGCAGGGCGAACGGGTACCGCGTACCGCCGGGGGCGCCGCCCGCCCCGCGGGAGAGGTGCCAGCCCGCCCTGCCGCCCCCAGGCACCACATCCACTACGTGATCCCTTACGACGGGGACCAGTCGGTGGTGGACGCCTCCGAGAACTACTTCGTGACCGACAACGTCACCAAGCAGGAGATCGACCTCATGCTGGGGCTGCTGCTCGGCTTCTGCATCAGCTGGTTCCTGGTGTGGATGGACGGCGTCCTGCACTGCGCCGTGCGCGCCTGGAGGGCCGGCCGGCGCTACGGTGAGTGAGGGCGGCGGCGGGCGCGCATCCCCGGAGCCCCGGCCCCGCCCCTCCCCTCCCCGCCGCGCCCCGCCCGCACCAGAGCACGCCTCCCTCCCTCCCCGGCCACGCCCCCACCGGGCTCACGTCCCCGCCCTGCCACGCCCCCACGAACGCCCCGCCTTCGGCCCTCGCCACGCCCCCTCCCAGGCCGCTTCTCCGCTCGACCACGCCCCCAGCGCCGCCGCGCCCACGGCTTTCCGCGGTCCCGCCCCCCGCCCCCGTGCGCGCCTCCGCCCCGACCCCGCGCTGACCGCACCCCCGCCCCGCAGACGGCTCGTGGACCTGGCTGCCCAAGCTGTGCAGCCTGCGGGAGCTGGGCCGGCGGCCGCACAGACCCTTCGAGGAGGCGGCCGGCAACATGGTGCACGTGAAGCAGAAACTCTACCACAACGGCCACCCGAGCCCGCGGCACCTCTGAGCCGCACGCAGGACTCGCGGGGCTTCGGCCAACGCGCCCACGCACAAGGGACTGGACGGCCGCCCGGGGCCAGGGCGCCCGCGGCCGCCGGGCGTGTCCAGCGGAAGGTGCTGTCTCCTCTTCTTTTTATAAAGGGGGTCGGGGCGGGGCAGGCCGCCGGCCGGGATGGGGGGGGGGGGAGAGACCCCGGCCTCCGGGGCCAGACAGGGCGCGGGGACGGGGGCGGGCGGGAGGCGCGGGCACCCGTGCGGGCGGCCGGGACCACCTGCTCGCCCCGCGCACTGCGGTCTCCCCCGCACCCGCGCGGGGACCATGTCTGTTACTTAAGCCCGGCCGCTTCTGGTGCGGGGGAAGCAAGGCCGGGAAAGGGGCTCCGCAGGGAATGGGGCCGGCTCCCGGCCGCGCCCACGTCTGCACACGGGAGCACGTGCATGGGGCGTGTGCGTCCGCGGGCCGCAATGGGGGTGGGGGGCGGGGGGCGGGGGTCCGGTGGAGGCCCTGGCCTATAGCAGCAATAAGGCCCCTGAGCCCCACTGCGGCAAGTGCGGCCACCCTGCCCAGGGCATTCCCGGTCGGGCGCCTCACTGTGACCCCCACCCCTGCTGGTCAGTAAATTCTCCAGAAAGCTCCAGTCTCGGCCTCTTCTTTCATTGCTGAACCTGTGACCCCTTCAAGCGTCTGCCCCTTGAATCAGCCATGAGATACACACGTTATGAGGTATCCTGTCGGAGTTTTTATTGGATTCTGGATAAAAAGCCCCCAACTCCAATGGATGGAGGGCCACAGATCCTGTGGGCTAGGGCAGCGCCCCCAGCACTGGACATCACTGGCCAGTGGGTTCTGGGGCCTTCCAGGCACCACCACCAGTCACCGGCAGCTAGTTCTTACCCTCTAGGTGTGTCCCAGTCACACTCCTGAGTCCCTCTCCTAAGATCCCAGGGACAGCAGGTGGGGGGAGAAGCAGCCCCCAGCCAGCAGCTCAGGGGTCTGCTCTGCTCACCCCTCCCCTGCTGGGTGAGACTGCGCAAGGTCAGGCCCCTACCCCTGCCCCGCCCTCCCTCAGCCAAACCCCCTCGGGGGACAGGTGCAGCAGCTACAAGAGCTCAGCCAGCATCTGCAGACCAGCAGTGGCAGCATGACCTGTCCCTCCCTGGGCTCAGGGATAGTGCCTTCTCCCCAGTCCGGCCCACCCAGCAAGCACCACCGGGTGGAGGAAAAGGACTGGGGTACAAAGGAGCCAAGCCTACCACAAAGGTGCTGAACTTGGTCCAAAGCAGAGGCCTTTAAGGCTGTCCTGGCGCCAACCGGGGGAACACGTAAAGACGCTAAGGTGGGCGGCCGTGCAGGCCCATCACTGGGAGAGGGGAGCCTCTTCACAGTAAGGCTCCCCGCAGGCCCAGGGCACAGAAAACAGAAGCGCCACAGGCCAGCGGGGGGAGGGCAGGTCCATTCCGACACGGAGGGGAGGGCTTCTTCCTGGCAAAGCCACCTGGCCAGTGCGGCTGCTGGGTGTCCAGGCCCAGCTCACTGAGCCTGTGTGCTTGGGAGCGGGGGCTGATCATCCTTAGGCCTGACTCCCTCCGCTTTCAGCCACTGCATCTTCTGCTGGTGCTGCTGGATGGCGTCCTGGACCCGGACATCCATCATGGCCTCCGTGAGGACCCCGTCCTCCGAGGCATACGCCATGGCCTGGCAGGGAAAGACAGCACTGATGCGGGGCACACGGAGGGGCTACCCACAGGGGAAAAGGGTCCCCCAGCCCAGACTTTCAGCCCCTGGGTGCCACCAGTGACCGGGAACCACCCGCCCTGCAGGACAGGGCCAGACCCAGGGATGAGGCAGCCTGGCTGGCCCATCTGTGAGCTCACCTCTTGGGAGATGCCCTCAGAAGCTGAAGGCCTCTTGGGGGGTGGCGGTCAAGACTGGGACGCTGAGTCCACTAAGAGGAGTGCTGGCCCGTACCCTCTACCACAGGCGTGTGCCAGTCTCGGGAGGGGCGTGGCCCCCCAGCAGGACACACACATTCAGCATGCCAGCGGCACATGCTTGGCTCCCCGCGTGTGCAGGAGCGAGCTTGTGAGGGAACCCGCAGCCATGGCAGCCACCATCCCTGCAATGCCCGTGGCCCTGCCCACGTCCCCGGTTGGCACGAGTGCTATGTTCTCGAATCACTGAGTTTCTCAATGACTTTCTAAAAATATCAGGTCTGAGGCCAGCTGTCAAGAAGCAGCTCATGCCCCCCAGCACAGACCTGGGAGGCCCTCATAGAGAGCAGAGCTACCCTCCGGGCCAGGACACACATGACAGAACCACCACACACCATTTGGGGAGGCAGGTCTGACACTGAGGGGAGGACAGGACCCCTAGGAAGAGAGCTTCCCAGGAGGACCCAGCAATTCTAGCTCGGTCACAGAGTATCCCACCAGGCCCAACTGCCCCTGAACACTGAGCACCCGAAGCAGCTGGAAGCTTCCTTGGTGGGAAGGTACAGGGAGGAGCCCTTTCCAGAATCCCGGAGCAACTGAGCCGACATGTCTGCCCAAGGGGGTCAGGACCCCCACTGAGAGATGGCTGGACCGAGCGATGGGCTTCCAGCTAAATGAGGAAAAGGGGAAAACAGTCACTTTACCATGGACAAACCCGGCGGGCATCATCTTAACCAGGTCAACATCCCTGTGATGTTGCACGGACGTCACATGTCCCCTGTCTGGATGTGACCCGAAGGGCACTTCATCTCTGGGGTCTTCTCCCCAAACCCACAATCTCTGTCTAACTGTGAGAAAAACTTCAGTAGGACAGTCTCTGTAACACCTGACCAGCACTCGTCAAAACCGCCAGGATCATCAGAAACAAAAGACATCTGGGAACTGTCACAGCCCCAAGGACCCCAAGTAGAGATGGCAGCTGAAGAAGGGGGACTCTGGAGGGGGCCCTGGAAAAGATCAAGTCCAAGGTGGAGGCCACCGTGACAAGGCAAATGTGCCTCACGAGAGGAGTCACAGCACCGTGCGGAGGCTCCTCACCATCCTCACGACCGTCTTCCGACCTGAAGTTACAGGAAATGTCACTTAAAGAAAAAAGGCAAGCCCTGGACTCAAGGGCTTCGCCGGTGAATTCTGCCTGACACTTAAAACACTGGTCCTTCTCAAAGTGCCAAAAAACTGGAGAGGAAGGAACATGAATTCGATTCTGAAGCCAGCATAGCCTTGACACTAAAAGCAGACAGAAACCCCACAATGAAACCACAGACCAATACCTGATGTTAATGCAAAATTCTTCAATAAAATACTTGCAAACCACATTCAGTACCATGTTGAGGGAATTATACCCCGTGGCCAGGTGGGATTTACTCCTGGGAAGCACTCATGATGCCCACAGAAAAAACTAACCACCCTGATGCACCACGTTAATAGAACGAAGGACCAAAAACACGCGACCACCTCAACAGCTGCAGAAAACGCAGCTGGCCAAACTCTGCACCCTTTCCTGGTAAAAACACTCAGTAAGCTAGGAATGGAGGGAAATTTCCTTAACGTTCTAAAGGTCATTTGTGAACAACCCATGCAAATATATTACCCAGGGTGAAAGACTGACAGCTTTCCTCTACGGTCAGGAACAAGTCACAGACAGCCACTCTCACCACTTCATGTGACACAGAAGTAGAAGTCCTGCCCAGAGCAATTAGGCAAGAAAAAGAAATAAAAGGGACCCAAATGGGAAGGAAAGAATAAAATTATCTGTTTGAAGATAATATATGCTTATATGTCGTAAACCCTAAAGATTCCCGCAAAAGTTAAAACGAATAAACTCGGGGCGCCTGGGTCGTTCAGTGGATTACGTGTCTGACTCTTGATCTCAGCTCAGGTCTTGATCTCAGGGTTGTGAGTAAAAAATAAAACTAATAAGCGAATTCAGCAAATTTGCAGGATACAAAATTAACACACAAAAACCATTTGTGTTTTGTGTCACCTGGGGGGGCTCGGTCAGTTAAGCATCTGCCTTTGGCTCAAGTCGTGATCCCAGGGTGTTGGGATCGAGTCCCACGTTGGGCTCCCTGCTCAGCGGGGACTCTGCTTCTCCCTCTCCCTCTGCCCACCCCCGCCACTCATGTACTCACTCTTGCTCCTGCTCATTCTCTCAAACAAATGAAATCTTAAAAACAAACAAACAAACAAACAAACAAAAAAACAAAAAAGAATCACACCTAAATGTAAGACCTCAAATTACAAAGCTACTAAAAGAAAACAGGAGAAGGATTTAGTGGTAACTTCTTGGCTCTGGCACTGAAAGTCTAGGTGACAAACAAAACTGACAAATTGGACTATGTCAAAATTAAAACCTTTGGGGGGTGCCTGGGTGGCTCAGTGGGTGAAGCCTCTGCCTTCAGCTCAGGTCATGATCTCAGGGTCCTGGGATCGAGCCCCGCATCAGGCTCTCTTCAGTGGGGAGCCTGCTTCCCTCTCTCTTCCTGTCTCTATCTCTACTTGTGATTTCTCTCTCTCTGTCAAATAAATAAAATATTAAAAAAAAAATTAAAACCTTTTGTGCATCAAAATCCTTAAAAGAACAAAGTGGGGGGACCGCTCAGCTGGCTGCCAGTGGAGCGTGCAACTCCTGACCTCTGGCCGGTGAGTTTGAGCCCCATGTTGAGTGTAGGCAGTACTCAAAAATAAAATCTTAAACCCTCTGTGCAACAAAGGACATTATCAACCAAATAAAGAGTAAAAAAGCAACTCATTGAAGGGCAGGAAATATCTGTAAATCACATAATCTGATAAATGGTTAGTATCCACAATACATAAAGAACTCAACAAAAAACAACCTGATTCAAAAATGGGCAAAGGACATGAACAGACATCTCTCCAGGAAAACATACATGGCCAGGAAGCACACAAGATGCCCACATCACAACCATCAGGGACATGCAATCCAAGTGACCATGAGCGGTCACCTCACATCCGCTAGGACGACAACGGCTACTATCCAAACAACAGAAAAGAACGAGTGTTGATGAGCGGGCCAGAAACCAGCTGTGCGCACGTCTGGTGGGAACGTACAGTGTGCAACCGCTGTAGGAAACAGCATAGCAGCTCCTCAACATGAAAGATAGTATTTTGCTTTAAAGATTTTATTTATTTATTTATTTGACAAAGAAAGATCACAAGTAGGCAGAGAGGCAGGCAGAGAGGGAGAAGCAGGCTCCCCGCCGAGCAGAGAGTCCAATGCGGGGCTCAATCCCAGGACCCTGAGATCATGACCTGAGCTGAAGGCAGAGGCTTCACCAATGAGTCCCTGGGCGCCTCGGAAGACGGTATTATCACATGATCCAGTAATCTCCCTTCTGGGTGCGTACTCAAAGGAATGAAGAGTGGGGTTTCAGAGACACCGGGACACCCGAAGTTAACAGGGGCATTATTCACAACAGCCACCCAAATGTCCTTGTCAGTGGATAGATTCGCAAAATGAAATATAACCACAAGGAATTACGATTCTGTCTTTAAAAGGAAAGAAATGGGGGCGCCTGGGTGGCTCAGTGGGTTAAGCCGCTGCCTTCGGCTCAGGTCATGATCTCGGGGTCCTGGGATCGAGTCCCGCGTCGGGCTCTCTGCTCGGCGGGGAGCCTGCTTCCCTCTCTCTCTGCCTGCCTCTCTGTCTACTTGTGATCTCTCTCCGTCAAATAAATTAAAAAAAAAAAAAAGGAAAGAAATACTGGCACGTGGTACCACATGGATGGACCTTAAGGACATGATGTTGACTGAAGTCAGTCACAAAAGGACAAATGCTGCTGGTTCAGCTCATACGCACCGTCTAGGGGAGTCCCCTTCACAGAAAGTGCAAGGGCCGGTGCCGGGAAATGGGGAGGGGGCAGGAGGGTTAGCGTTTCACAGGACGGCACTGCAGCTTGGGAAGATGCACATGTCCTGGGGACGGATGGCTGTGACGGCCACACAACAATGTGAATTACTTAATGCCACTAAGCTGTGGGCCTAAAAATGGTTAAAATGGTAAACTTTGCTTGAAGAGTAATAGCAATGACACAGTGAATTGCCACAACAGAGAGCTAAGAGACGGCACAACCTCCGTCGTGAAGCCGCCACGCAGGCCGTATGGGCTTCAGGGAACAAGTGCCTGGGTGCACCCTGCAGTCCAGCCTAGGAGGGGCAGGGAGGCCAGCGCAAGCCCAACCACCTCTGGGCACCTGAGGGTACAAAGAGAGGGAGACCACATTCCTCCCGAGGGGGTACACCGACGCACTCTGGTCCCTCCTCTCTGGACCTCACACTCCTCTGCCACAAGCACAACAGGACTGAATGACACACCTCAGGCTGGGCCATCTGGTCAGTGACGGGATAACCCCGGTGGAGGGACAGACCCTCCAGGGAGAACACCCCACGGGCTCCGGAGGTCTAGTTACTGCCTCCCGCACTAATGCCATGTCTGACAATCACTAGCTCTCCATCCACCAGGCCTGTGGCAGACCTGTCACCTGATCTGGGCAGGTGACATATGATGTGGACAGAAAAGAGGTGTGCTGGTTCTAGGTGGAAACATCGAGAACCAGGGCGTGGTTTGCTGTCAGGGACTGAATGTGTCCCCAGATTCATATTCATAGCGTGAAGCCCTGACCCCCCAGTGCAGCTGCTGGGGCCGACAAGGAAGACGTTAACAGCAGAGGAGGTTGTGAGAAGTGGGGGCCGATCCCATAGGACTAGTGTCCTTACGCATTAGAGCTCCGTTTCTGCCACACAAGGAGGACAAAGCCAGAAAATCACCAACTGAAAGGCAGGAAGGGTCCACCATCAGAGCCCCGTGCTGGCACCCTGATCTGGGACTTCCTGCCTTCAAACCTTAGAAAATGAATGTCTGTGTTCGGGTGGCCTGGGCCGTGGAACTGTCAGAGCAGCCCCAGCCGACATTTAGCGATCCTCTCCTCTGCTCGTTACAGAAACAGAGTCACCCTCGTGAGGCCTGGGTCCTGAGTTAAGGATGACCTAGAGCCGCCCAGCTGGTCCACACTGGGAAGTAGTTCAGCCTCTGCAGCCGCTGGAGCAGCACAGACAGCTCCCGTCAGAGTCTCACTCTAACCCAGTCCCCTGCTCCCATCAGAGTCTCACTCTAACCCAGTCCCCTGCTCCGGTCAGGGTCTCACTCTAACCCAGTCCCCGGGGTACCCAAGCTACCATGCTCCGGTCAGAGTAGACGTCTCACTAACAAACACATGCTCATTTAGAAGCACCATGGAGGGGCGCCTGGATGGCTTGGTGGGTTGGGGCCTCTGCCTTCGGCTCGGGTCATGGTCTTGGGGCCCTGGGATCGAGCCCCACATCGGGCTCTCTGCTTGGCGGGGAGCCTGCTTCCCCCATTCTCTCTGCCTGCCTCTCTGCCTATTTGCGATCTCTGTCAAATAAATAAATGAAATCTTTAAGAAAAAAAAAAAAAAAAAAAAAAAAAAAAGAAGCACCATGGAATTTCTAGTGGTTGGACATCAGGCAGCCTTGGAAGATCTGGGCGCAGGCCCCACAGAGGCAGTGACCCTGACACGAAAGGCTGGCCATAGACAGGAGCCACTCAGCAGCCCCCACCTGACAGGGCTTTTCTCTCCTCAGCAATAACCGACCTGCAAATGCTTCCTGGATGCCTGCACCCAGGGCTCCTGGGGGACAACGGGCTCCCCTCCCTGGGGGTTGGGGGGGCCCTGTGGACACTGCAGGAGGAAAACAGTAGGCATTGGGAATGACAAGAACCACTCTGGGCCGTGTGCCCTGGGTCACAACACGAGGATAAAGTCAGCCTAACTCGTGTGCTCTACGCTGCCCTCAAGACCCCACGGCAAAGCCGACCATGCACAGAGCAGACAGCCCTCCGGACCGATGGTCTACATCTGGCAAAGACCTGGGAAGGAGATGCCTAACCCCTTATCAGACCAGGTTCACTTCTTGGTTCCTCATCTCATTTGCCTTCTGATGAGCTCACAGACAGCTCACAGGATGCTCCATGTGGCCCTGTGGACCCCTATCCCTTACCAACTACAGAATCGCCTGCCCCAAATGTGCTAGGCTCCTGCTAGGGACAGACTCCAGTGGTACCTGAGACATCAAGCATGGGCCTGTGGGACCTTGATGCCTGTATGATACTTGGTTCATTTCCAGGAAACCCCACGTGATTTCAGAGCCCTATCTGACCTGCAACGAGACCACACTGAAAAGGAGGTAGGCTGTAACATACAAAGCCAGTGACACCTCTCCACGCCCTTCTGCAGCGGGGCAGAAGCAGGTGGCAGCCACAAGCAGGACAGGGCATGACATCTGTGCGCAGAAAATCCGTTAACAGAAATACCCTGTGGGGGTGTGGGGGCAGAGGCCAGCACTGGCTCCCTTCGAATGCCTTATCATTTCCCACCTGGTCAAGCTCACACCCGTAGGGCCCACATCCCCAGCTCACCTGCCAAGCCACAGCGAGCTGGGAGATCTCCCGGCCGGACATGCCCTCCGTCAGGTGTGCGATCTCCGAACACTTCTTCCCGTAGTCAAACTGAGCAAGCTTCAAGCGCCTGTGAAGGAGAAATTCCCGTGTGATGTCCTGGAACCCAAGAAACCCAAGACCAGACCAGAGATCTAGGAGGGCCCCTTGGCTCCCACATGAAAGGAGGACTGCGATATCTGCCAGGAGCAGGAATCCATACTAGAAACCCCCACATCCGAACGCCCCAACTTCTAAAGAGCCAAACTCTGCCTTCATGTCTGCTCTTGATTCCAGGGCTACCAGTTCTGCCCTTCTGGCCCCACTAGGAACCTCTCTTCCTTCGGGAGCCCAGGTGCCGGCACAGGGGCTTGTGGGGACAGCAGTGCGGGAGGCACGCTGCGGCAGCTGGGGGCTGGTCGGGATGAGCACGAGCGGAGGGGCTCCTGCAGCCTCACGCCCGGCTCCACCACAGGACCAGGGGGCAGGGACCACGTCCTTCTCGGACCACCCCGGTGCCCAGAGGGCACAGCCGCTGAAACCCTGTCAGGGGTGAGCTGCTGGCAAGTGTGGAATCAGACAGAGGAAAGCAGACACTTCAGGTTTGAGCGCGGTTCACTCCTGTCAATCACATGCTGAGCCCCCTTTCCAAACAGGTCCAGCTAAAGACCCGGGAGAGGCAGTCACTCATGGGAAAAGAGACCTCAGAAACTCACACCACAACCGGTGTCTGGGCTACAGTCAGGCTAGAAAGGGCCACCGGGAGGCTGGGCGGTACTGGCGCCGGCCAGGTGCGAGGGAGCAGAGGCCCAGGGAGTGAAACGCAAGGGCTCAGGCCGCAGAGGGACAGCACAGGCAGGCAAAGCCCATCCTAGAACAAAAGACGGCTCTCGCCACCACCAGTGACAGGAGGGATTCAGGTCAGTGCTGCTGCGAGGTCTGGCTCCCCGGAGATGGTTAAAAATAGAGCAGCCTCTCCTATCTGGAGCACTCTGGACGGAGCGACGAGCGAGGGCGGCCCAGACAGAATATGGAGGGCTCCCCCATCGCCGGGTGACTTTTGCAGAACAGGGACCTTGGTGTGTGCTGGCGAAGGGCCCCGGGCTCCCGGAGTCCGGGTGAGCAGTGAGCAAGGGCGAGTCCACCTCCAAGATTGCCACGACCACCTCAGGGTGAACAGAGCCCAGCCGAGGCCTGGCAACCACCATCACAGGCCCTCGCTCTCCAGGGACTGACTGCAGCCAGGATCCCTCAAGAGCCCCGGACTGTTACAAGACTTCACACAGCAGAAAAGCACGGAGATGCTGGTCTGTGATGACAGGGCACAGAGTCCAACACGGGGGCCAGCCAGTGAGCATACCTGACCCCCGCGTGCAACCCCAGGGTTAGGACAGGGTTGTAGCACCCGGGCGGGGAGCTGGAGGTCGCAGAGGGCCCTGCGGCACTCGAGCCGTTGGGATACTTACTGCTTTCCCTCTGTGGCCGGCTTCAGAACGTGCTTGTGGAAATACAGCCTCACCAGGCGCTCCCGCTCCTCCCGCTGCGGCAGGCCGAAGTGGACCATCTCGTCGATGCGGTCATTGACGGCCCAGTCAAACTGCTCAGGTTGGTTGCTGGCCAGGACCAGCATGAACCTGAAGCCAGCAGACAGCGGGGGCTAAGGGGCTGGCTGACCCGGGTGCTTGCTCCCAGGATAGGGAGCCTCTTAAACCCACACAGGACACTTTTCTAGGAGAATCTATTCAGCGGCCTTTTAACCCAAAAAACCAGCAATGCCTAGCACTGCCCTTTGCCACCCACCCATCCGTCGGACATTTCTCTGCTGACCGATGGCCCAGCCTGATGGGGTGGCCATTTAAGCTTCGCCGTGTGGAGAACAGGGTCCCCATGGCCAGAGACTGACCTCAGCCCCGCACCAGCCTGAGCCGCGCACGGAGTCCGCGGTTCAGCCAGTTCAGCAGAAGGGCCAACTCAGCAGGAACCTGGGCCAGACGCCCAGGAGGTCTGAGCAGGGGCGAGGGTCTCTGTAGGCAGGAGCCGCGCCAGACAAGGGGGAAGCATATGACCAGGTGGCCCCACAGCTGACTGGAGGGCGAGGTGCCCCCTGGTGACCAGAGGGCCCCCTCAACAACGCAGAAGAGCAAGAGTAGGGGATTCGGAAGGAGAAAGCCCCTTCCCAGAGCAACCTATGCCCTCGACAGCCGGCGGTAGGCTGACCACCTGGGCAGCTCGCTGTGGAGGGCAACCAGCAATGCCAAGCGCGGCGACTGTGGGCAACGACTGGCACCTGGCTCTGAGACCCCCTGCACCCTGACCAGCCCGGCCCCGCAGCAGGAGCCTCAGTTTCCCCGCAAAGCGGCTGTGCGCCACAGGCGGCCCTCACTTGCTGCTGTGCTGTCCCGTCCGGTGCAGGAAGGCGTTCAGGGTGGCCCTGAGGTCCTCGCTGATTCTCTCCTGTGGAGAAAGTCCTGCCGTCAGCGGGGAGGCCGCCGCGCGGAGGGAAACAAAGGCCCCGCTCCAGCCCTCCGGGAGCCACGCACTAAACATCACTTCAGAAGCTGCTGAAGACGCCACAGGACCAACTCCTGCTTTTCAGACCACATTTATGAAGAAAGTGCAGCTGAGAAGTGGGTTGGGGTCAGACTTCATCCTGAGCAACCGGCGACCTCCCCATAAAGCCCAAACATGGCCAACGGACACCACTCCTGACCACACACCTACGGCCGGCCGGGCCCAGCAGGCCAGACGGAAGCTTCCAGAATACTCACAGTCGCTCGCTTCCTGAGAAAAGCGTCCGCTTCATCCACGAAGAGCAGGAGGCTGGGGCGGGGAAAGGACGGACGAGAAGTGGTGAGGGCCGCCCAGCAGAGCACGCTCCAGCAGAACTCCGCTTCAGGAACCCGACGCGCCTGCGACCTCAGCAGTGGCTGGGGACCCCGGACCCGACAGAGGCATGCCCAGTCCAGTGCTGCAGGGAAGCGACTGGCTTGTGCCAAACACCCTAATGTGGCACAAATATTGGGGCCGGCAGCTTCCCATCTTCCACGGGTTAAAAAACAGAAGCACCAAGAGGCTCCTGTGACAAGCAGGAGCCGCCAGTCTGTTCTCGGGGTGAGTTTCTCCCTCGGACTCCCGCCCCCAGAGTATTCCAGCTCTGTGTACAACCAGAGACAGGCTGCAGGGAAAGTCACTGACTCCCCCACTGCTCACCCCTCCCAGCAGGCGCTCCAGGGCCCGCCGGGAACCCAGGCCAGGAAAGCACATGCACGCAGAGGGGCCCGGCTCACCCTCGCCGGCTGGTATTGGCCCAGTCGAAGACCTTGTGCATGGCAGTCACACCGTCCCGCCCCATGGGGGCCACATCCCCGCCAGTCATGATGGCATAGTCCATGCCCGAGTGCAGCGCGAGTTTCTAGGCGAGAAAGGGGTCGGGGGGGGGGGGGGGTGAAGCCTGTTTACTCTCCTCCCCTTCGAAGCCCACACGCACTGAGCTCGGCCCCTACCACCAGGTACGGCTAGGATGCCGCTTGCCTCCCCTGCACAGCCCGTCCCTGAGGGCCACAGCAGCAGCCGAGGCCCACGGCGCCCCCCCAACCTGTGCGGCGCATGCCCTCACCTTGGCAAACAGGGTCTTGCCAGTCCCAGGGGGCCCGTACACCAGAATGTTCCTGTACAGGCTGTGGTTCTTCTTGGTGTTCCTCGTTGCTATGGCAATGTCCCGCACACGGGCCTCCAGGCTGGGCTGCCAGGGGACACGGCAGGTTGGGGGGTACTCGGCTGCCAGTGTGCTCCTCCTGAGCGCCCGGAGCAGCCCCAAAGCCGGCTCAGCCCAGGCATTCTACTTCAGGAAGGAAAAGCAGCCCCAGCCTGTAGGAGAGCTCTATGGGCAGAAGGGTACCTCCCACCCCAAAGCCCACCACAGCCCTGGATGGGCAGCAGCACTTACACTGAGGACGACGCCCTCCAGTGCGTCCTGAGGGTTACTGAGGAGCCGCCTGCTGACCTGTGGGCGGGAGGGGGTAACACAAAACACAGGGACAGTAAACTCATCAGCAGAGCCCACAACACAACAGGCACGGAGTGCCGGGAGCAGCCTGACCGCCACACAGAGACTGCCGTGGAGCACACTCCAGGCCACACGTGCCTGGGCCCTGCTCCCGCTCTGGAAGGGTGACCTATGACACTGCCTGTGCTACTGGGCTGAGCCACTTACAGAGAGCGCGAGCAAGTATGCGCCATGGAACCCGACAGGGGGCTTGATCCCATGGCAAGGAGATCACGAGCTTCGGTGAAATCAAGAGCCACATGCTTAGCCAAAGGAGCCACCTAGGAGCCCCTTCAGATTCTTTACCGATTTTGGGGTGCCTGGGGGCACTCAATTAAGCATCTGCCTTTGGCCTGGCTCATGATCCCAGGGTACTGGGATCAAGCCCCTCGTTGGGCTTCCTGCTCAGTGAGGAGCCTGCTTCTCCCTCTGCTCCTACATACCCCCCACCGCAGCTCATGCGCTCTCTTCCTCAAATAAAATCTTAAAAAAATGAAGAAAAAAGATTCTTTACGGATCCTAATTTCTCAGTTACCCACAGTGATCACTATGGAGATCTAGCCACAGCTCGTGGGAGGATATGCAACAGGAACGACATCAAGCAGCAGGAGGCCTGGCTCCCCTTGAGAAAGGGAGCTCACAGCATGCAACTTCCAGCGACTTCTCACCGGACAATGGCACACAGGAGCCCCAGGATTTTGTAAACAACCCAAAATCTGCCCAGGGACAATCACACCAACAGATCCCCAGAGGTGACCGAGTGGATATGGTGAGGGTCTCCCCAGTGCGGACGTGACAGGCTCCCAGAACAGCGCCAAGAAGGAAAAAGCCACAGTCAAATCCAACGTGCTGGAGAGAACAGACGGTATTTAGGAAATGAGGGGAAATGAAGACACACGTTCACAACCCAGCTGAAATGCTAGAAAGAACTGGGCAGGACACGCAACCGCAGTGAGAAACAGGCCCACACTTACCTGCACGGGGTGCCTCAGGGCCTCTAGCACCGTGATACGAGACGTCTCCCTCACCAGGGACGGCTTCCCCAGCCGGGCCTCAATGTACCGTCCGGCAACAGATGTGGCGTTCTTGGCAGAGTAGACTCCAACGGCCAGCAGCGTCAGCCCAGCCACCTGGAGTGGAGGAGTGGGAGGGCAGGCAGAGCCCGCCCATCCCGCACCAAGCCGTCAGCAACCGGCACTGTGCCCTCTGCTCACCCCATCCCATGCAAGGCGACGCAAGGGTCCCACAGCAGCATCCCAGCTGGTGCTCAGTTTCGCATGAGCACAGGTATTTCCAGATGGGCAAGATATCAAAAAGCTTATCATGAACACCCTTTCTAAGAAAACTACTGCAGGATGCACTCCAGGGACTCCAAGACTAGGGAAGCTTCCAGGTGACAGCCCCAGCTGTGAAGAGACAGAGACCCCAAGGCTCATGGGAGGTAGACCGAATGCTGTGGTGGGAGCACAATCACGGGACACGGGACCAAGAGCTACAAAAGGTTCCTGGAAAGTATGCCGACACCTGGAAACAAAACTGAAACGTCTTCCTTACAAGAGAAACAGCCTCGCCACTGCAGGAGGAAGCAAGGTTCCAGGAGACCAGGTGGGAACTACAATAATAGGAACAAGGGTCCAAGAGGCTGGTGGCAGGGTGGGTGGGACGGGGCCGGCCTCAAGGCAGCCAGCAGCTCGTGAATACAGCAACCTCCAGCAACCACCCCCAGGTGCATCTCCCCCGCTTGCTGGGAAGGTACACGCTGGATCCGTAAGCAGCTGATCCAACAAGAAGGACGGCCAAGGGGCATTTCCTGCTCAGCCTGTCCTGTGCCCAATTCCCTGCTGAGGAGCTCTGTCGGGGGCAGGGCCGGGACTGACTGCCACCCCACTACGCAGCCCTGGTCAAGCTTCCAGACTGAAAATGGACGTTAGAGATTCAAGGGCAAACACAGATGTTTAGAACAGCTGGAAAGATCTGAGTGCACGGGGTGCTCAGACCATAGGAGCAGTCAGAATGCCCTTAATTCACCTTAAAACACTCCAGGGGGAAAAAAAAAAAAAAAAAAAAAACACTCCAGGGAGAGGGGTTGGTGGTACCTGGGTGGCTTGGTTGCTACAGAGTCTGCCCTGGGCTCAGGTCGTGACCTCAGGGTCCTGGGATCAGCCCCGCACCTGGCCCTCTGCTCAGCAGGGAGCCCGCTTCTCTCGCTCCTTCTGCCCCTCCCCCCCACTTTGCACTCTCTCCCTCAAATAAATAAATCACATCTTTTTTTAAGATTCTGCTTATTTATTTGACACAGGAGACCGCACACAAGCCGAGGGAACAGGAGAGGGAAAAGCAGGCTTCCTGCTGAGCAGAGAGCCCGACATGGGGCTCAATCCCAGGACCCTGGGATCCAGACCTGAGCCGAACGCAGAGGCTTAACGACTGAGCCACCCAGGCGCCCCTAAATAAATCAAATCTTAGGGGAAAAAAAAAGGCAGCAACCTCACTAGCTGCAGGTTTCCTTAATTGGCGTCCTGCCCTCCCTGGACAGTCTACCCCGCTCTCGTTGAGGCACAGCCTGACCCCCCCCACTGCCCTTCACTGTCTCCAGAACGAGGCTAGAACTCCAAAGCAGGGCGCTTGCAGGAGAAGCCAGGATGCCAGGACACAGGTGCACAGGACACTCCCGGTAAGCCAGGCTACTTGTTAGGGCCTCACTACCACGGGAGCGGGTGCCAAGTCACACCGTGTGGCCCAGAGCAGTGCCTGGCGCAAGGCCGACAGCAGAAGGCCTTGCGGAGTTGGGGGCTCTTTGGGAACCTGCCCTGGCTGACGCCCTCCCCACTGCCCTGAGTGCTGACCAGCCACGAGGCATGGGGCACAGACCACAGGGCCTGAGGACAAGTGCCTGGAGTCCTATGGCCTCGCTGGCTGCCCTCCACTTCCCACTAGAGGGTGGGAGCCCTCACAGGAGCACGGTTTAGAGGGGTTCACAGCCACATCTCCAGTGCCCCTGGAGCTCTAGCTGGGCCCCACCCTTGAGGCTGCCAGGCAGACTTCCAGTTACGCTTTCCAAAGGGCAGCGCTTCTAAGAAGAGGGAAACCAGAGCTCTGGCTTCAGATCTGGCTTCTAGATCTTGCAGCCCAACAGTTAAAAGCCTAACCCCAACGCCAACAGCGAACTGCTGGCCGTGCCCCACACCCCGGGGCTGTACCACGTCCTGTTTTCACAGGAAGGGGCTGGAGGGAAGGGCAGCGGCAAAGGCTTACACCAGTCGGGTGTGAGGTCCCTTTCACTGCTGGGTGGAGGCAGGGACGGGACCCAGCAGTGACTGTGACACAGGCCATAAGCAGGAAGACACAGCAGGGGTGTTTACCGTGGCTGTCACTTTGTCCCAGTCTGTCACAAAGGCACGGAATCCTTCACCAAATAGGGCGCCCGCTGTCCTGTAGAGGAAGCAGCTATGTGACAAGGGATCTAGGCCCCTGGCTGGAGAAAAGGGCAAGGGCAATGAAGGTCAGCACACGGGAAGACCTGCTGAGAGCCCGCCTCCCACCAATGTACCAACTGAGAGCCTCCTGGCCCAGGTGAAAGGCCAGATGACATCGGCCACAGGGCTCTGCCACAGGCCTCTGGGGCCTGTGACTCACCTGATGGACTCCAGGATGGTCTGGCGGTGCTCAGCAGCCTTCAGGCGGATCTGCTCACGAATAATGTCTGCGTTCTCCCGCTCGGCCTTGGCCCGGGCACGGGCCTCTGCCTCCACACGCAGCATCTCGTCCTTGTGCCGCAGTTCCATCTCCCGTTCCACGGTGGCTGCCCAGGGAAAGGGCAGGGAGAGGGTGTTCAGCCCATGGCCCCCTAATCCTCCCAGAGCGGCTCAGGCAACTCTCCTCCTGGGAGGGAGGTGACGCCGGTCAGATGCTGGGGGAATGCCTGGCTTGCCTAGCTTCTGCTATGCGGTCCCAACCAGAGAACGGAGAGCCCCTAGGAGGCCCTACCAGAGTCTCGAAATGTTGCTTGGGGATCCAAGTGCCTGAAGCATCATACGTCCATGCTTACAGGCTGCTTTCCCCAGTAGCCGTTCTCCAGCCTAGGGCAGCTCCGAGGACACAGCCCCCACAAGCCCAGCTCTACCTCGCCGCATGGCCTCCTGCTTCTGCACCGACTCTTCCTGCTTCCGTAAATTCTCCTCATTGAGAAGTTGCTGAGAAGAAGCCACAGGGAAAAGGGAAAACTTTCAAAATTAGGAAACTAATCTGGGGTGCCTGGGTAGCTCAACTGGTTGAGCTTGGTTTTGGCTCAGGTCATGATCTCAGGGTCATGGGATGGAGCCCTGCGTGGGGCTCTGTGCTCAGCAGGGAGCCTGCCTGTCTTTCTCCTCCTCCCTCTGCCTCCCTACCCCTGCTCAGGCACTCACTCTCTCTCATTAAAATAAATAACTAAAACCTTAAATAATATATTAAAAGTGATCAGGAGTCAATCTAAAAGCTGAGCTGCCTCCACCTGTGGGGACACTTAAGCTGCCCTGGGGTCTGCAAGCCTCTCTGGGAATGACGGCCCAGGGCCTACACACTCCACAGCCCTCGGAGGCAGGTCTGAACCCCACGTAGGACATGTGCACATGTGCATGGGGGGTGAGGTGGTGCAGGAGCCCTTGCCTCTAGCACAGGTCCGCCACAGGACAGGCCTCTGGGCACCCTAGGCCAGACAAACATCTGTCCTCAGAACACTATCTTTCCCTGTGAAATTTACTTTTAGGGGGAAAAAAATTTTTTTTTAAAGATTTTATTTATTTATTTAACAAAGAGACAGCAAGAGAAGGAACACAAGCAGTGGGAACGGGAGAGGGAGAAGCAGGCTTCCCATAGAGCAGGGAGCCCGATGCAGGGCTCGATCCCAGAACCCTGGGATCATGACCTGAGCCAAAGGCAGACGCTTAATGACTGAGCCACCCAGGGGCCCCCACATGTGCCTCCTTCATCTCCATCGCCCATCCCACCCCTCTCCCCACACCTCTGTCCAAGGACCCTCAGTTTGTTCCCTATCATTAGGAGTCTCTTATGGTTTCCTTCTCTCCTTTGCTTTTCACCCTTCCCCTATGTTCATCTGTTTTGTTTCTTAAATTCCACATACGAGGGGCGCCTGGGGGGCTCAGTGGGTGAAGCCTCTGCTTTCAGCCCAGGTCATGGTCTCAGGGTCCTGGGATCGAGCCCCGCATCAGGCTCTCTGCTCCTTGGGGAGTCTGCTTCTCCCTCTCTCTGCCTGCCTCTCTGCCTACTTATGATCTCTGTCAAATAAATAAATAAATAACATCTTTAAAAAAAAAAATTCCACACACGAATGAAATCAGGTTGTCTTGCTCTGACTTTTTTTGCTTAACGCTACATACCCTAGCTCCATCCAAACCGTAGCAAACGGGAGGATTTCTTTCTCTTGAAGCCTGAGTTTCCTTGTGACATCCTGACAGGTAAAAGCATTTCGAAGCCACCCCTACCATGCCCTTGTCACAGCCGGGTTCCCAGGTTCTCACCTGGAAGAACCTCACCACAGCCAGAGCCTGGAGGCCGTGTCTCCTGTGTGTGCGCGTCCCTGGGACCCAGCACCTACTGCTGGTAGAACAGCGCTGAATTCCGGCCCACCAGCTGCCCCCGAAGATGCCCTCGTCGCGGACAGAGGCGGCTCACCTGCTGCTTCAGCTGGTCCTCGTGGCGCTGTCGGGCCAGCCTGTCTTGGTACTGGGCCCTCTAGGGAGGGAGAGGGCAGCGTGAATACGGCTCTGCCGTGAAAGCTGGTGGACGGCCTGAAACCAACATCTGAATCCAGACTTTCCTGGGTGCTGGGCCCTCGGATAAGCCACCCACCCCTACCTGCTGTGAGCGAGCACACACGCTTGGGACGCGTGTGCTCCCCGTCACGCTCAGCACTGGTGGATCCGTGGGCTTTCGATGTTTGCACACGGTCTTCCCAGAGCCTCGATGGGCGACAGACCCAGACTGAATGTGGGGACCATGGCGTGCCCCAGCAGCGCCCCACCCCGGTCACCCTGTGGCTGTGTGGCCCTGTGGTCCTTACGGCCTGGTGCTGCCGCGTCTCCTCGCTCAGAGTCTTCCTCCTCTCTTCCGCCTGCACGCGGATCTGTTCGCTCTTCAGCTGCTCCACGGCGGCCTCGTACTCCTACAGAATGTTCCAGCGGCTGCAAGCCCAGAGCTGCTGGGGCCTCCCTCTTAGGACTCCGAGCTCAGGGCTCACTGCCTCAACAACCCTCTCCTGTGTGGGCTCCAAAGGGGCTGGACAGGAGCAGGAGAGGCACCCAGAAGACACCGCCTGGACCAGCACCCCGCACACCCGTAGGCTCCCAGCCACGTTGGCACCACGGGCCAGGACCACCCGGCCCCACAGGTGGTGAAGTGCCAGGAGAACGGATAGGCCTGGACCCCAAAGAAGCAAGGGCATCCGGGAGACCTGCTTCCCCACAGTTTCCGTGGCTTATGTCCCATGCTCACTTGTGGACTACGCTTCCCAACAGCCAACGACAGGCCAGAGCCTGTGCCGTTCCCACGCCTGCTGCATGCTCAGCATAATGGTCCCGCCGGATGCAGACGGACCAGGTGAGAACGTGCCTTGGGGAGACCAGACGGTGCTCCCCACAGCAGCCCTTTCGGGCAGGGCGGCTGCAAGCATTCGGGCGACAAACCCAGTGCGTCCTGGCCTCTTCCTGTTTCCCTCTCAAGCACCAGCACAAAGGCAAATCCAAGCCCGAGATGCCTGAGGATCCCGCCCGGGCCCCACCGCCGACGTGCACTTTCTCCTTCCAGCCTCCCTGCCCACGGGGCGAGGCGTCCTCCGGGCAGCACGCCCACTGCCCACCTTGAGCTTGGTCTGCTGCTCCAGCTGCAGAGTCTGCTCCTGCATCCGCGCCAGACTCAGGGCCTCCTTGGCGTGTCCTAGGGGGGATAGGGACAGAGTGGGTGTCACGACGCTGGCACACCAGGCAAGCGTCCCAGTGTGCCGGGGCTTTCAGGGAGACCACAGCTCATCTCAACCGCAACACGCCTGTGCCCACCCTCACTCCTGCGATCTTGCTTGGTGACTCCCCCACCCCAGGGCCACTGTCCCCTTCTCATCCGCTGTGTCCACTCCCCCCACCACGGAAAGCCCTGCATGCGAGACCTCGCGCCCCCTCCAGCTGTCCCGTCCCGGAGGGCTATTAGAAAGGCTGCCCCACGGGAGCTGAGAGGAGGGTCAACGGGACAGTCCCATTCTGGTTAAATAAAAAAGCAGCCTGTGGCTAGAGTATCTTATTTTTCGTGCTAAGTAGTTTCTCTTAAGTCTCCAATACCTCTCGGGCTCTCTGCTCAGCGGGGAGCCTGCTTCCCTCTCTCTCTCTCTCTCTGCCTGCCTCTCCGTCTACTTGTGATCTCTCTCTGTCAAATAAATAAATAAAATCTTTAAAAAAAAAAAAAAAAAAAAGGGCACCTGGGTGGCTCAGTGGGTTAAGCCACTGCCTTCGGCTCAGGTCATGATCTCAGGGTCCTGGGATCGAGCCCCGCATCGGGCTCTCTGCTCAGCGGGGAGCCTGCTTCCCTCTCTCTCTCTCTCTCTGCCTGCCTCTCCGTCTACTTGTGATCTCTCTCTGTCAAATAAATAAATAAAATCTTAAAAAAAAAAAAAAAAAAAAGGGCACCTGGGTGGCTCAGTGGGTTAAGCCACTGCCTTCGGCTCAGGTCATGATCTCAGGGTCCTGGGATCGAGTCCCGCATCGGGCTCTCTGCTCAGCGGGGAGCCTGCTTCCCTCTCTCTCTCTCTCTCTCTGCCTGCCTCTCCGTCTACTTGCGATCTCTCTCTGTCAAATAAATAAATAAAATCTTTAAAAAAAAAAAAGTCTCCAATACTTCTCATCATTGACCCCATACCAAACACAGGTGCGCAGCACAATCAACATGAAGGAAACAGCTAAGTTACAACTACACCAACGCGCAGAGTGAAGGCTCTTCACAGACCTCGTGAACACGTGTGTTATCAATGTCTTCTGTGTGTATGTGTTTTTTTTTTAAGATTTTATTTATTTGTCAACAGGGAGAGAGAGAGAGAGTGCACGCGCCCAAGCAGGAGGAGCAGCAGGCAGCCCAACGCAGGATTCAATCCCAAGACCCTGGGATCATGACCTGAGCCTTCCAGGCATCCCTTCTCTGTGTATTTTATTCATAAGGTGCAATTCGTATCCATCAATATTGGGTATTCTGGAAAAAAACTAAGTTCTGGTCCTCTCCTAATCAAAAAACCCATGCATCTGGCTTCTCAAGTATTTCGGTGAGGACACAATTCTCCCATACGTGAGACTTTACTGTAAAAAATGTTCTATATATGACAGCACGGAAAGTAACTGGGAACCCCTGGGAACCCAGCTCCCCGACCAAACAATGCACCTGGTTTTCTCCCTTTGTGTACCAAGCATCTACCCTTCCACCCCAGACCCACAATCCAGTTTTTGAAGCCTTTGAAGTATGTTGCGGACCCCAGTGCCCATCATCCCCAAACTGCAGCAAACACGTCAGGAGCTAGAGCAGACTTCTGCGCACAGGGCTGTCAGCACCTGCACAGGCGGACGTGGATGTGGCGGAAGCTGCCGTGTTTGGAGGGTCCGCTAGGGCAGGGCAGGAAACGAGAACATACTGCCTGCACCTGGGAAGGACCTTCCGAGCCAGTCCAGATCGGGCTGACACAGCCTCCCACCCTCCACTGCAAGGCTCTTCCCTGGGTGTCTGGTGATCGGAGGCACAGGATCCCGGGGGACCCGCCCCTGAGGAGAGGTGGCACAAAGGCACCGGGGTCCCATATCCTGCACCATAAAATTGGGAAGCCACAAAGCCAAGCCTTGAACAGACCACAGAAGACCCTTCAACATAAATATCTGAGCAGGAGCGCATGAGAGCACAACCGAGCTCACCCTGGTGCAGCAGAGAGGAACGTGGGCGCCTCAGGCCAACAACTCGGAGACCGGGTCCCAGCTGCCCTTTCCACCCCCAGCATGACCTTTGGCCAGCCAGGCTAACCTCACCTGCATACGGGGCAATCAGAGATCCCTCAGCCACTGCCTCTCGAAAGAGGGAAAGGAGAGAGCAAGTACCTGAGCACAGGGCCTGGCACACGCCCGGCTCATCACAAGCTCTGACCTCACACTACCAATGACCATTCACCGCCTCAAGACCATCCTGCGCCTTCCAAAGCGTCCCCGTAGCGCCTCCTACAGGCAAGGGGCTCTTTTATACACCCCCTTTCATGGAGTGGACAGGCACACGGACAGGAGCACTCCGGGATCTCAAGGCCAAATGTGCTTCTCTGGCCTCCAAGGAAGGCTAGAGACCTAGGGGACGAGGGAGCGTCAGGCTGGGCCCAAAGGACAGAGCAGGTGGTCATACTACAAGGAGCTGCTGACGGCATCTTGGTTTGCTTGGAGACAGCAGTGAGGTCAACTAACAGGCTCAGCCCAACCAGGAAGGCACTGCCACCTGTGAGCTGCGAGTACCAAAAAGACAGGTTTTGCAGAGCGGCTACTTTTTTTTTTTAAGGATTTTGTTTATTTATTTGACAGAGATCACAAGTAGGCAGAGAGGCAGGCAGAGAGAGGGAGGGAAGCAGGCTCCCCGCTGAGCAGAGAGCCCGATGCAAGGCTCGATCCCAGGACCCTGAGAGCATGACCTGAGCCGAAGGCAGAGGCTTAACCCACTGAGTCACCCAGGCGCCCCTGGAGAGCAGCTATTGAGCAGAGAGGCAAGAGGCACCCTGGGAAGAATGGCTTGGGGACAGAAAGAGGGTGGCACACCAGAGCAAAAACCTCTCCCACTGACCAGCAGTCAGGCCAGGAAGGCTCACAGGAACAGAATAA